>NC_059133.1:5568594-6190867 GCF_020740605.2 Lemur catta
AGGCTTGAGGAGTGTGAGGCCGCCGGCAGCTCAGACTCACCAGCTGCCGGCACAGTCCCCACCCAGGCCTCCCAGTAAACTGCCTCCTGCACCCTCTGGGCCACGTGAAGTCCAAGGTGGGGACTGCCCCGAATCTCCACATTAGCCCTAAATTGGGGACCTTGGGGAATCCCACCTGTTAAACCCAGAGCTGACCCTGCACCTCAGGGCTTGGTGGTCCCAGGGAGCCCTCCCTGGACAGCAAAGCATGTTGAAGCCAGTGGTAGCGTGACTGACACGAGGTGGCCACCCCACCTGGTTCAAGTGGAGGTGTAGAGAAAGGGAAGGGGGTGAGGACTGGGCCCAGGCAGGGCCAGGCCACGTGAAGGCCCCAAGAAGGACAGAAGCTGAGGCTGGAGAGGGCAGGAGCCTCCCGCGCTGCCTGAGGGAGAGGCCAGCACAGCACACTCCTGGCCTGTGGCCTTCCGCAGCCGAGGGCCCTCAGTAGCTGGCCAGCGGATAAACGCCCCAGCAGCTGCACTGCACCCTGCGCTCCCAAGGAAAGGAACAAAGGAACAAGCTTCTAGAAGTAAAAGTTTTGCCATTTGACTGGGCCTGAAAGAGGGTGCCAAGGTCTCCAGGCTCCTAGAGGAGCACTGTGCCCTGGGGCAACTGGAGCACGTCTGTCAGGTGCCCCTCACAGCTCCCCAGGTGGGACCCGACATGGAGGGGCCGCAGCGGTAGGGCCTGGAAGAAGCCTTTCTATCCCGCCTTCCTGGCACCTCCGTACTCTGCTTCTGCAGAAACACTGAGAAGAGAAAGAACCTGCCTCAAGGTTAGTGGCTGGCCGAGCCCTCAGTGAGCCAGGCAGCCTCGGCTGGTCCCCAGAATTAGGTTTTGCATTTCCCGATTCCTCTCTTACCTGCTGTGCAACTGGCCTGCCATGCTGCCCTGCCTCCTCCCACTGGGGCTCCCGTCCACGCTCTTAAGCAGCAGTCAGCCTGTGCTCCCTCCATCTCTGTGCCCCTCACCCCTGCACAGGCCGACTGGCCAGTGGGGTGACCAGTTTCTCAAACTCTGCCTCCCCAGGGGACACACTTCCCAGCCCCTCCCCAACTCTCTGGTGACCCAGGCTGCGGGGCCCAAGATGGAGGCATCAGGTGGCTTTCCCTCCTGCCGCCATCAGTCTGGGACACACAGATAAAGTAGAACTGAAATATGGGCCAAAAAGTCCCCAGAGCAATGGCACAAGAGACCAAATCTGAAAACCTCAAAAGAGAACCTCTTTCTCCCACCTCCCGACTGACAAATGCAGTTTTCCTCCCTGAAGACTCGGCCGTGGGCCCCAGGCAGCCTCCCAGGGCCGCAGCTGCCCCCAGCCCAGCTTGTCCACGTCAAGAGGCCCCCAGCCCGCTGGAGCCGTAGTGGGTGCTTAATTGACACTTCGTGAGCCGAGTGTTATCCCAGTGCCTCCACAGCCCCCAGCAGAAACATAACATGCTCAAATAAGTTGGGTCGTTTAGCAAAGCGTTTACTGAGCACCTGCTGTTTGTCAGCCTCCTTGAAAGGTGGGGAACTGGTGCACCACATGGACACTGAGATGGCATCTCGCCCAGGACAGCAGACAGTCGCCCACTGACCTCACCTGGCACCGTCAGTGCCCAGGAAGGAAGGTGTCTGTCTTCTCACCTGGGGAGTCCAGCTGTTTTTACCTGCCCTGTTCCATGTGTGGAAAGTTCGGTCAACCTGGCAAACTGCATCTTATATCGAGGCCCCTTTTCTTCCCTAAAAATACACATGGTGGCAGCTCGGGCCTTCCTTCAGCCCAAGGTGACAGAGCTGAGTTGATGTCATCCAGGCCGAAGGCTGAAGGACTTGATGTTTGGGTGAAAATGCCCGTCAAACTGGTGGAGATAGAGCCATGGCTGCCTCTGCCCCCTCAGCACCAGAAAGCCCTGCCCATCCGGGAGTAAGTCCTGCGCAGGGCAGAGCTGGAGTTTGCTTCCTCCGGCCTGCTTTGCTTCTAGCAAACGGCACCAGGTGGGGGCACATCACCTTGGGGCCCAGATGACACAGCACGGCCCGTGCTCCCTCCCGGCACCCTGCTCCACTGGCCCCCACAGGTCTTTGCTTCTCCGAGGCCTCCCCAGCCCCGCACTGGCATGGAGGCCCCTGGATGAGCCCTCTGAAACTGTCCCTATTGTCCAGGCCTCTACAGGAAGACATGCCTGTGTGCCAGGCTCTGGGCTCAACTCTTATGGCCACACAGCCCCTCCTCCCAGCCCTGTGAGGCTGGGGCTAAACCAGTCCTTTAGGTGTGGAAGTGAAGACTCGGGGAGACCGATGGCGTGCCCAAGACAAGTAGTTGGTAGTTCCTGGAGTCTGGAATCAAACCAAAGCCCATCTAATCCCATGGTAGGAAATGTCTCTAAAACGTTGATTAATCTGAATTTTACAGACTGGAGACTCAGCTAGGTCAGCCCTGGCAGCAGGGAGTGCAGGGACGGGGTCATGAAGGGCAGAGAGAGGACAGCGCAAGGAGGAGCTGGGGCCCTGGTGACTTCAGTGACTTCCCTGCCTCCTCAACAAGCACTGACACTCACCCGGAGAAAGGACGGGATCCTGCTTTCCCTACCAAGTGGGCAGGGCACAGCACCTAGGCCAGGCGCCGAGCTCCCGCCTGGTCCTTCCTGCTGCTCTGGGTGATGCCCGCGCCCAGCCCTGGAGAGACACACACTAGAGAGAGTGTGGGGCCTGGCGGCAGAAAGTGGAGGGAGAAAGAGGGAGCAGGCTGCTGCCAAGTGTTTTGTTTTTCAGTCCAGAGCCCGTGTCAATCTGCAGGGGAAATCCTTACTCTGCTGAGGTCAGAACCCTAAACACTCCAAGCAGACCTGGTTCACAGTGCTCTGGAAGCGGGATACCAGGGGGCTGTACTCTCGTGTCCGCAGCTTCTGTGCTGTGCCATCCCGGCACTTGGCAAGAACTCGTCCCATGAGAGTGACAAATGTCAGCATCACCACATCTTCCTTCCAGTTGCCTCAAATGTTCAAAGTTTTGTTTTCTCCATCACATTCCCTCATATGCATGTGATGAAACATTTGTGAAAACCACTTTAATAATAAACAGCAAATGAACCTAAATATTGCTCTTTTCTCTTATCAGAGGTCATGATTGGGGGGACAATGGTAACTGGATTCCAGAAAAGGAAAAAAAAAATTAAGAAATGTCATGAGGCCGGGCACAGTGGCTCACGTCTGTAATCCTAGCACTCTGGGAGGCCGAGGCGGCAGGATCGCTCGAGGTCAGGAGTTCGAGACCAGCCTGAGCAAGAGCAAGACCCCGTCTCTACTAAAAATAGAAATAAATTATCTGGCCAACTAAAAATATATATAGAAAAAATTAGCTGGGCATGGTGGCACATGCCTGTAGTCCCAGCTACTCGGGAGGCTGAGGCAGGAGGATCGCTTGAGTCCAGGAGTTTGAGGTTGCTGTGAGCTAGGCTGACGCCACGGCACTCACTCTAGCCCGGGCAACGGAGCGAGACTCTGTCTCAAAAAAAAAAAAAAAAAAGAAATGTCATGACACTATTGAGGGCTGGAAGTAAAGGAGCTACAATAACTTCATGGAAAGTAAAACCGAGTCTGAGAGCTGCGTGTGGAGAGGTGGACGGCACCCAAATTTCAGGAGTAGACATGCTCCCAAACGAATGGCCAGCAAGGAAAATGTCCATGTTTCAGATCCCGTTTCTCCTCATAATTTATATTATGAAATGAGAGATTTTCTTTTACAGTGAGTGGGTCTTTGATCTGGAAGTCCTGGTCACGGTGAGCCTCGTGGAATCTGAGACCTCTTGAAATTAGCTGCACAATGCTGTGTGTGTGCATGTGTGTGTGCACATGTGCATATGTACACATTTCTCTGGGAATATGGCCCATAGCTTTGATCAGATTCCAAAAGAAATCTAGAACCCCATAAAGGCTAAAACAAATACTCTCCTCAATAAGGAGCCCTCCGGGCATCAAACACTCAAAAGGAGAAGAAACAATTTTATAAAATATCAGTTAATGTTCCAAATAAATGACAGGGTGAATACCAGGTCATTTCTTGATTAACATGGTGACTTGAAAGTCCAAGGAGGGCCGGGCGCAGTGGCTCACACCTGTAATCCCAGCACCTTGGGAGGCTGAGGCAGAGGATCACTCAAAGCCAGGAGTTCAAAATCAGCCTGAGCAACATAGAGAGACCCTGTCTCTACAAAAACAAATACAAAAATTAGGCAGGTGTGGTGGCACATGTCTGTGGTCCCAGCTACTGGAGAGGCTGAGACAGGAGGATCACTTGAACCCAGGAGTTTAAGGTTACAGCGAGCTATGATGATGCCGCTGCACTCTAGCCTGGGCAACAAAGTGAAGCTTCTGCATATATACCAAAAAAAACTAAAATTAGGGACTTGGACAGGTACTTGTGCGCCCATGTTCACAGCAGCATTATTCACAGTAGCCAAAGGGTGGAAACAACTCAAATATCCATTGACAGATGAATGGATAAACAAAATATGGTCTAGCCATACAATGGAATATTAGTCAGCCTTGAAAAAGAAGGAAATTCTGACACATCTTATAACATGGATGAACCTGGGGGACATAATGCTAAGTGAAATAAGCCAGACACAAAAGGAAAAATCCTGTATGATTCCACTTAGATACCTACAATAGTCAAATTCATAGAGACAGAAAGTAGAATGGTGGTTGCCAAGGGCCAGGGGTGGAAAGACCGGGGAGCTAGTGTTTAATCAGTACAGAGTTTCAGTCTGAGAGGTGGAAAAGTTCTTGAGGTGGATGGTGGTGACGGTGGTACAACGATGTCAATGTATTGTATTATTTTAAATTGTTAAAATGGTAAATTCTATATTACATCTATTTTACCATAATTAAAGACAATAAAGTCTAAGGAGAAAGCAATGATGACATCCTCAGAGCACTCAACACACTGGACATTTCTACCAAGTTTCTGCTCAAGCCCACATGAAGATAGGATCAAAAGATTCAGCCTTTTTGGATTGGACAATGACCTAAGGAACAGCCTGGCCCAGCTCACAAGTGTGAGAGAAGTATGGGGTCAGTGTGGCCCAATTTATTCCCCAGATCCCAAATCCAAGATGAATTCCAAATGCCTTGTAGAGCATAAGGCCCATATTCCAGCTTGCTGGTATGGAGATTCAGGAGACTTTACCTCTGGTCGGTCTGGGACTGACCTGTCACACATTACAGTATTTCTAGACTCTCTAAACTCCAAGAGAGCTCACTAATCAAATCCAGGCATGCAAATAAAGTGTGGATGACATCTGCTGCCTTTTCTATTCATTTTAGGATTAAGAGATTAAATATGTATTAATAATATATTTCCACAAATGAAATTCTCAGTTCTTAAACTTCTGGTGGGAGGAGAGTATGAATATATTATGCCAACAGATCTGAAAATTTAGATGTAATGGACAAATTCCTAGAAAACTTACCAAACAACACAAGAAGAAATAGAAAATCAGAATAACAAATACAAGCAGTCCTTGTTTTATGATGGTTCAGTGCACAGTTTTTTGACTTTATGATGGTATGAAAATGATAGGCATTCAGTAGAAACCTGTACAGTTGTACCACAGAACCATTTTTTTTCACTTTCAGTACAGTAATCAATAAATTACATGATATATTCAACACTTTATTGTCAAATAGGTTTTATGTTAGATGATTTTGCCCAACTGTACTAACATAAGCATTCTGAGCATATTTATGGTACAGTAGGCTAAGCTATAATGTTTGGTAGACTAGGTGTATTAAATGCATTTTTGACTTATGATACTTTCAACTTACAGTGAGTTTACTGGATTTAACCCTATGCTCATAAGTTGACAAGCATCTGTAATTGAATCAGTAATTTAGAACTACTTGGCTGGTCTGAGTGCAGTGGTGTTTACAACTAATTAATCACAACCAGTTACATATTTCTTTGTTCCTTTTCCACTCCCACTGCTTCACTTGACTAGCCAAAAAAGAAAAAAAACCCAAAACTTTCCATCACTGGATATAGAAAAGCAAATGGTTTGAAATGGCCAAGACCCTTCTGCAGAAGAATTTGGAAGAACTAAGCCTTGCCGATTTCCCATTTTGAAAACTTACTATAAGCCTACATTAATCAAGATTGTGTGGCATTGATATAAGGACAGACATATAGATCAATGGAATAGAATTCAGAGTCCAGAAATGAACCCTTGAATTTATCAGTTGATTTTCAACAAGGTTTCCAAGACAATTCCATGGCGAAAAAATAGTCTTTTCAACGAATGGTGCTAGGACAACTGGATATCTACATGCAAAAGAGGGATACAAAAAATTAACTCAAAGTGACCAAGGACCTAAATGTAAGAGGTAAAACTATAAAACCCTTAGAAGAAAACAGATGGATAAATCTTTGTGAGCCTGAATTAGGTAACAGATTCTTAGATGTGACACCTAAATAACAACCAACCAAAGAAAAAAAATAGATAAATTGGGCTTCATCAAAATTAAAAATTTATTTTGTCTCAACTTTCCTGATGTATAAATAAAATGAAAAAAATTAAAAACTTATACTTGAAAGGACAATCAAGAAAGAAAAAGGGTAACTCATAGAATGAAAGAAAAATCTTTGCAAATCATATTATCTGATAAGGCTCTAGTGTCCAGCATATATAAAGGACTCTCATAACTCAACAATAAGACAAATAACCTAATTTGTTAATAAAAATGGACAGGCTGGGCCCAGTGGCTCATGACTGTAACCCCAGCACTTTGGGAGGCTGAGGTGAGAGGATTGTTCAAGGCCAGGAGTTCAAAACCAGCTTGGGCAATTGTAATGAGACCCTATTTTCACAAAAAAATGAGAAAATTAGCCAGGTGTTGTGGCACATTCCTGTAGTCCCAGCTACTTGGGAGTCTGAAGCAGGAGGATTGTGTGAGCCCAGGAGTTTGAGGTTGCTGTGAGCTAGGCTGACACCACAGCACTCTAGCCCAGGCAACAGAGTGAGACTCTGTCTCAAAAAAGAAAAAAGAAAAAGGAAAAAAAGTTTATTTTGCTTTTCCTTAGAGAGAGAGGGAAAGAGCTCAGCACAAGGAAGAAAGAAAAAGAAAAAAGTTCCAGCCTCAAGGCTAAGGGGCTTGGAGTTTTTATGGGGGAAAAAAGGAAGAAAAAAGTGGTTGTTGCCAGCTGATAGCAGAAAATAGCTATGAAATGTCCCCTTTTTTTTCTTCTCTGTGAAGCTAGCTAATCAGGGTCCTTGGAATCAGAGCTGGGATGGGGCACTCACACCACTGCTGTCTGCTCAGGTCTCTTCAAGGCTGTTAAACTCTCAAATAAGACCATTTAAGCCACAGGTGGTTAAACAAAGGGGCACTTGTGCCGCTGTGATCTTTCTCTTCAAAGGGGCAATTATGTGCTGAGAGTTTTCCCCTTTTTTTCCTGTTAGATAGTTTATTAGCAAGGCCATCCTATCAGGAGGTAACATTTCAGCTGAGATGGCATTGAACAAGTTCTCTAAACTAGTGCCTTTTGTTCAAATTCAGTTCAAAAATGTTAAGTCAAAATAGTCCCCAACTAAAGCACCAAAAACTTCAGCCTTTTAACTTCTTAGCAAATACCAATTATTGCAAAGATGCAAACAGACATTGATATGCATTCCTATGGCGCAACAGAACTGGAAAAAAAATGAGTTCAACGAACTTTTGAAACTCTATAACTGCACGTTTTTTTCTTCTAGACGTGGGGTCTCACTATGTTGTCCAGGCCGGTCTCAAACGCCAGCCTTCAAGCGACCTTCCTTCCTCAACCTTCCAAGTAGCTGGGACTACAGGCGCGTGCGACCACGCTCAATTGCACTTCAAAATATCTCGACTTGCAAGACAAAACTATTTTGATACTATATCCAGTTCTGATTGGATTAATTTACATTCCAAATCCAAATATGAAGAAATCAAGAGGGGTCACGATTTCGCAGCATCTAAATTTGGTGAAGCATTGAAAGAACTGAGCTCCTCTACCACCCCAGGGGTCTGCAGGGCGTCAAAGCGTGGTCAGAGCAGGGGCTGCAGCTATACCCCGCCGGGCCACCGGGCCTCAGGTCCCTTCCGGTCATTCTCGGGTCTCTTCCGGCTCTTACCACGCGGCACGCAGGCAGCCCGCCCTCCCGGCATCCCCTGCGGCAGCCGCAGGGTGCGTGTAATAAACACCGTCCCCGTCAGGCGCGCGTGCGCATACGCCGGCACTTCAAGCCACCAACGCGGCTGCGCGCGCGCGCGCGCGCGGATCCCCAACGGGGGACCCCGCGCTCACGCGCTCAGCAGGTGGACACGCTCCACATCCGTGGGCCTCCGAGCTCGGTGACCCGGAGGCCCGCGGCGAGCCGGCGGAGGGCGGGCGGAGGCGGGGCCCGAGGAGGAGGGCGGGGCCCGCGGCGCCGGCGGGCGGGCCGAATGGGGAGGGCCGGGCCACGGGCGGCGGCGGCGCTGCAGTCGGCGCTGGCGCGGGTGCGGGCGCCATGGAGGCCGAGCGGGGGCCGGAGAACCCGCCTGCGGAGCGCAGCGGCCCGGGCCGGAAGCCGGCGGAGGGCGCGCGGGCCCTGGCTGAGTTCGCGGCGCTGCACGGTCCGGCGCTGCGCGCCTCGGGGGTCCCTGAGCGGTACTGGGGCCGCCTCCTGCACAAGCTGGAGCACGAGGTGCGGGCAAGGGCGCGGGCACCGGGCGGACACGTGCACTGCGGGCGGGAGGGCGTCTGCGGCGCGGAGAGGCGAGCACGGTGTGCGGGCGGGAGGGGAAGGCTGGAGACGCGGGCGCCGTGACGAGCGACTTAGACTTTGCGTCCTTGGCCAAAAGAAAAAGGGAGCGGTTTGGAGTTTGGCGCCGAAGAGTGACTGCAGGAGAGCGGTACCTGTGGCCCCTGTCCTGCCAGGGCCTGAGGCCGGGGCTGCGGTGGGGACTTGGCTCCCAGTGTGTGCCGGCCCCTGAGCTAAGCCCACACATCCCAGCCCCGCGACAGCCCTGTAAGGAGTTAGATTCATCACCCCATTTTACAGTTGAGAGAACTGAGGCTCAGGGACTCTCCCAAGGTCTGTCAGACTTAACAACCAGGTTTCTTTTTTTTTTTTTTTAAGATAGTGTCTGGCTCTGTCCCTCCCATCCCCCATAAAGTGCAGTGTGGCATCATCATAGCTCACTGCAACCTCAAACTCCTGTGCTCCAGCGATCTTCCTGCCTCAGCCTCCCGAATAGGTGGGACTGCAGGTGTGTGCCACCATGCCTGGCTAATTTTTCTGTTTTTTTGTAGAGAGGAGGTCTCACTCTTGCTCGAACTCCTGAACTTAAGCGATCCTCCTGCTTTGGCCTCCTAGGGTGCTAGGATTATAGGTGTGAGCCACCACAGTTGGCCACAACCAGGTTTCTTTCAGCCACTGCCTCCCCCGGGGAGAATAGGAGCCTCGTGAATTTGTGTAGCTTTAACCATTTGGTTCATAGAATTCTGTTTCTTCATTTGGCTTGAGCCTCAGGGCCCCCACGTTTTTTCAGAGTAAAGGAAACAGGCTGTGGGAGGTGGAGAAGGAATCTAAAGGGAAATGAAAAGGGCTCAGAGGCTTCTGGGTTCTCCCTTTTTGGGAGGACTGAGACAAGCTGTGTGGTTCAGGTGATGAAGCAGAACTCCAAAGCCAAGAGGAGGATGTCCCAGCGGGAACCAGTCTGGCTGCTGGGTGAACCCCACCCCCTCTGAGCCAGTTTCTCTCTACATGTAATCCTGGTTGTACCAGGAACCTTCCTGCTCAAAACACAGAATAGAACTGTACAGTCGCACCTCCTTAAATACAGTGTGTTTATAACTCGATTTTCTTTGCTCATAAGCCTTGTGCCCTCGCTTCTGCCACCATTTCCTGAGGACTTGCCCTGGTCCCAGGCGTGGGGTGGAAGGGGACCCCAGTTTGTTCAAGAGGATAAAGAGTCCCTATGTGCTGGGTGAAAGGAGCACAATGTGGGAGTGCCCCCCTCCTGCCCAGCCAGCCTCCATTGGCAGTAGCCCCTCACTGGGCAGGTCACTAGCCCATCTGAGTCCCTGTCCTCATGTGGAAAGGGGATGGTGAGACTAGAGCACCTGGCTCCTACAGAGGTGGGGGGTGGGGGTGGCATGAGGAGTAAGCTTCAGCCAGTGCCCAACACATAGAGGCCAGTCGCCACAGAGCCAGGTCCCCTCTGCCCAGGCCACCCTGGCTGCTGGTGCCCTGCTGAGGGGCAGCCAGTGTTTTTCCATGACCCTCCCGAGCCATTCCAGCCAGAGCTGAGTCACCACTGTGCCAGACATAAACCTGCAGCCGCTGTTCCTGAGTGAAGCCTCCTGCTGCTGTGGGCCCAGGTGTGGGGGAGGGCACACCCCCCCGCCCCCGCCAGGCCTTGCCTTAGACCAGTTCCCTCGGAAAGGATGGGAAGATTTAGAAGGATGGTTTTGGGGGGGAGGGGCAGTTTGTGGGGGTTTTTTTTTCCCCCCCCCAGCAGCCTGAAAAGAAGACTATTGTGTTTTTTGGGGGGAGGTGTTTAAGAGTCAGGATCTTGTGCTGTTGCCCAGGTTGGAACTCCTGGGCTCAAGCGATCCTCCCACCTCGGCCTCCTGAGTAGCTAGGACTGTAGACACCACCACACCCAGGTAATTTTTAAAATTTTTTGTGGAGACAGGATCTCGCTGTGTCACCCAGGCTGGCCTCGAACTCTTGACCTCAAGCAATCCTGGTATCTCAGCATCCCAAAGTGCTGGGGTTACATGAGCCACCAGGCCCAGCCAAAAGGATGTTTTAAAAATAAATGTCTACTCTTCTGCACAACTTTGCGGTGGCGAAGCCATTCCCTCCTTTCATCTCCTTAGGATATCCTCCAGTCCGCCATGAAGGGGTTGTGGTCACCCCCATTTCGCAGTTTGGAGAAGCCCAGCTAGGCTTGAGGCAGGCTCTCTGTCCCTCAGCCTTGCACTGCCCTCACAGTCCTCCATAAGGTTTGGGGTGGAAGGCTGGGATTTGGAGAGCTGGGGCGAAGCCCGAGCTGTGGATTCCAGCCCCCTGAGCCTCTCCTGATCTCTTAAACTGGAGAAGAAGGTGTTGGCCTCCCCAGGGCCGGGAGAACTCGGTCCACCTGCTCCCAGGAAGTGCCTGAGCTCCCGTGTCTTTGAGTGATCCCTGGTCTGTGCTGCTGGGTGTGGGTGTGCAGCCCTCCCTGCTCCTGGGCGTTCCCTCCGCCTGGAGCGTTTCCTCCCCCAGGGAGTCGCTGGTGTTTACATCTCCCCTTCCTTGGAGCTCACCTCTCATTACCTCTTCTCGCCTGTAGCCTTCCCAGGCCCCGGAGCGATTTACCTGATACTCAAATGCCCTGGACCTTGAGCAGCAGCCGGCTTCTAGGCAAGATCATGAGTGATTCATCCTCACACCACGGAGCTGCCCAGTCCTGCCCCGCACAGAAGCTGCCTGTGCCTGGGGAGACAGCTGGCTCCTCGCTGCCGTTTGTAGTATAGGGGTGAGAAGGAGGTTTGAGGGAGGACCTAGCCTTTGCTGAGTCCTTGCTGTATGCCAGAGCCTTTACGGGCACTGTTCTATTTAATTCTCTCAGCTGTCCTGGAAGGCAGATGATACCCTCATCTCACAAATCAGGAAACTGAGTCTCAGAAGCATAATGATGGTACCAAGCACTCAGAGCATTTGCCGTGGTCGAGGCCCTATCTGAGCTCTTCGTGTGTGTTAATCATTTAATCCTTCCGGTAACACTGAGCTCAGTTGTTACTCCCATTGTATAGATGAGGAAACAGGCGCAAGGTGGTTAAGTAACTTGTTCAAGGTCACACATCTAGGAATTGGTGAAGCCAAGATTTGAACCCACATAGCCTGGCTCCAGAATCTGTCCAGAGGCCCCCCCTTGCTAGCCTATGAGGGACACTGCAGGAGTGGCTGGGCCTGGGGCCCCTCTGGCCCCAGAGCATGCAAGAAGTGGCCGATCTGTATGCTTTACTATCTACACATGGCTTTGCCAGGGAAACTCCAGGACCAAGGCCCCATCGTCCTGTCCCGCCTGGACCTGGGGCCTCTGAGAGTAGCTCGGGCCGTCCAGCCTTGCTTCCACCAGCCTGGGCTGCTGGTGGGGTTGGCAGGGTGGCCAGAGGAGGCTTCCCTGTGGGTTACCTCAGCAGCTCTGGTGTTGGTTGGATTCTTCTGGTTAGAGGAAAACTGGGGTGCACTCCCCAGACCCCAAGATCCTGACTCTTCCATCCACCTCCACTGTGACTGGAGCCATCTTGCCGTTTGGACCGCTTTTCCCTATAAAGCAAGGGGCATGACTGGAGAGAACACCACCACATAGGAGCGGTCCCATCTCCAGGCGTGGTGTGCTGTGGGCTGAGGGGCCTTGGCGACCCCACAGGTGATGTGACTGATGTCGCTAACAGTCAGTTTCCCCGCCTGTAAGCTGGGGTGGGTAGGTCACCACCACAGGCCCTGCTTCTCTCAGGAGTCAGGTTTGTCTCTGCGGCCTGGCTGCGGCACCTTTGGCGTCCTTAAGGGGTTGGATGGGGTCTCCTGCCCACGCCCACTGCTGACCGTGCTCCGGCCCCCAGGTGTTCGACGCTGGGGAGGTGTTTGGGATAATGCAAGTGGAGGAGGCGGGCGAGGAGGAGGAGGAGGCGGCAGCGGCACAGGAGGCGAGGAGGAAGCAGCCCAACCCAGGCCACGAGCTGTGCTACAAGGTCATCGTGACCAGGGAGAGCGGGCTCCAGGCGGCCGACCCCAGCAGGTAGGAGCTGGGGCTGCCACCGGTCACTTACTCTCAGGGCCTGTTTTCCTTTTAGAGAGGTTTACCAAGGTCATCACTGCTGGGGGGAAGGCGATGACTACAGACGCTCTGTGCTTCCTGTGTGCCAAGCACCAGGGCTGGACTTCATCCCCGGGATGGCCTTGTGGTGTGACGTGTGGCCAGCTGCGTTCCCATCGCGGCCTCAGAGCAGTATCCGTGTCAACGCTGATCTCAGTCCCACGGTGACTGGGTCGATGAGGTCCTGAGAGTGCCTCCCGGTGGCCTTGCCCTCACAGTGGTCCCGCTACAGCGTGTCGAGTTCCGAGTTTGCTGGTGGGGAAGCACACAGGGCAAGGGCTTGCCTGAGGTCACCCCACCGGCCAAGAGTGCGGGTACTGAACCCAGGCAGCCTTGCTCAGAGCTCCCCCTCAGTCCCCCTGGATCTGATTCTCTGGGGTGGGCCCCGGGAGGCGTGAGGGCCTGAAACCTGGAGCAGGCCTGACCTTGCCCAGGGCCACACGGTGGCTGGGGCAGGGCAGGCCTGCAGGCCCCTCTGCTGAAGGCATTGTCGGAGCCTTGAGGAAGACACTTCCTGGTCTCCAAGGGTCACTGGGCCCCTGTGTCCACTCACAGCTCTTTGGCAGGGTCTGCTCTCTTCTGCATAGCTGCTCCAGCCGTGAGCGGGTGGCACTGTCCACCCGGTCATACGCACAGCCCAGCACCTCCAGCCACACGTCCCAGCTCAGCCCGCCTTCCCCCTTAGGTTCCGGGCAGCGAGCCTTCGTGCTCTGCTCCCGCCTGGTGCTGTGCGGGCCCAGGTACAGGCGAATCAGATGCAGCGGCCACTCTTGGGAGCCCAAGGTCTCTCTCAGGCCTAACAACACACACTGCCACCACCCAGGGTTGGGAGGGGTTAATTTCAGCTCCACCTGCTCCTGGGCCTTTTTGTCCCCAGACCCTTGTCCACTGAGCCTTCCCTGATTACCAGTCCCCAAGAAGTTCCTCCATCCTCTGTCCCCCACACCTGCCACTGTGTGTACCAGCCCCCAGCGCATTTCCAAGGGTCACCCGCAAGGGTTGGACCTCGAAGGCCTGTCTCTGCACGCTGCATCGTACAGTCACCAGCTCTGATCACAGGAGCAAGAATAAATCGTCATTTATTTTAGGGTATGCAAACAAACGCAACAGATACAAGCACAGTAAAATAAATACTCCTGGACTTGCCACCCAACCTAGGAACTGGAACGTTTGCTGTTCCTTTCGTCTTAAAAGAATAATAGGGTCCTGGGGCCAACGAGGGGCTGCCCTGCTTGTTGGGGCCTTGTCATTGCTGCTCCACAGGGTCTGGGATTGTTGCTGGTCAGCCCCTGGCCCTGCAGGGTGGGAGGGTGGGTGTGGCCTCGGACCTGCAGTGGGGACGCCTGACGCTCTGCCGCGGCCACGTCGTGTTTGGCAGCAGCTGTGCAGCAGGCCCACCTGGGCTCTTCTGGGGAAGCCAGAGCGTGGGGCTGCGGGCATCTGTGTGGGGGGACTTGAAGCCTGTCCCACAGAAAGGCCTTGGTGCTTCCAGGAGCCCTGGGGGTGTGTGCACGAGCTACGTGTCACAGCTCCTGCGCGAGCCACCTGCTGCTGGCCTCCCAGTACATGGAGCCTTTGCTTTTGCTGAGCACTTGCCGCATGCCAGGCCCAGGGGGCGGGATGGGGAGCACAGACCAGTCCTCCAGCAGCTCGGAGTGCGGTGAGGACACGCGGTGCTCGTGATGCTGCTGTCTGTTGCGAGTGCTGGCATGCAGTCGGCGTGCCGTTTATCTGCTCTCGTTTGGTGCTTGTGACAGGCTAGTGGTGGGTGGTGGAGACCCCTGCTGCCCTGTTTGAGGAGAAAGCAGAACTTGCTCAGGGCCACACAGTGACCTGACCGGGGCCCGCTAGATGCCACAACTGCACAACTGTGGTGCTGGGGACACCGAGTCTCAGGAAAGTTGGGTGCCAGGTCCTGGCCGCAGCCCTGGGCCTTTTCTGCCCCTTCCCTTGGTGCCCTGCCCACCCGGCAGCCTCACGTGTGGCCTGTGCCCACAGCATCTTCCTCATTGACCACGCCTGGACGTGTCGCGTGGAGCACGCCCGCCAGCAGCTGCAGCAGGTGCCAGGGCTGCTGCACCGCATGGCCAACCTGATGGGCGTCGAGTTCCATGGCGAGCTGCCCAGCGCGGACACGGTGGCCCTGGTGCTGGAGGAGATGTGGAAGTTCAACCAGACCTACCAGCTGGCCCAGGGGGTGAGTGGGCGGGGGGCAGGGGAGGGCAGACTAGGACACAGGCCAGAGGAAGCAAACTCATTTTCTCCTGTGGCCCCTGGAAACGTCCCGCGTCCCTGTGGCTTCAGAGGCACACGTTACCTCTTCACCTGGGCCAGCCAGCGCCGAGAACTCGGTTGCCTTCCTGGCCTTTGAGCTCACAGGGCACAGCCCTCTCTTAGACCCCTAAACCTGGGCCCAGGTGACTCAGCTGCCTCTTTTCTGGCCCCTCTGATTCTGTCACCCTCCTAAAAGTCCTCAACAGTTTTTCACCGTGTGTGGGAGAAGTTGAGTCCCTCCAGCACGTCCTCTTCACCCAGCCCTGCCAGCCCCTCCAGACTCACCCCTGCGATCCAGCCCCTCCCCATTCTTGGTCTGGGAAGAGACGTTTATTTCTCATGATCTCAGCTTAGATGTCACCTCCTCCAGGGAGCCTTCCCTGACTCCAGGTCTCTCCTCCCCGCTCTACACATACATACACACCCAGACGCACCCCTGTGGTTGCTGGGCTAAGTGCTTGTCTCCGAGCACCCTTTTGCCACACAGGGTGGCGCACTGCACTGGACGGGCCTGTGTTTGTCTGCAAGGGGGGCCTGGGTTCGCTAAAGGGAGCACGTGTGGGAAACTCTGCAGGCCTGGCGAGGTGGGTGTGGAGGCACGAGTGCTTGGCGTTTGGGTATGTGGCAGGGGGTTCGGGTGAGTAGGCAGATGGACGAGGGTTGCCACCTGTGCTCTGCTCACAGACAGCCGAGGAGAAGGTGCCGGTGTGGTACATCATGGACGAATTCGGCTCTCGAATCCAGCACGCGGACGTAGCCAGCTTTGCCACCGCGCCTTTCTTCTACATGCCCCAGCAGGTGGCCTACACGCTGCTGTGGCCCCTGAGGGACCTGGACACGGGCGGTAAGTCCAGTGCCCACCTGCCCTGGAGGATGGGCATCAGGCCCGGTTTCCTGCTGCCCGCTCTGATGGGCACGCGTGTCTTGGCACAGAGGAGGTGACCCGGGACTTTGCCTATGGAGAGGCAGACCCTCTGATCCGGAGATGCATGCTGCTGCCCTGGGCCCCTGCCGACATGCAGGACCTCAGCTCCTCCACGCCCGAGCCGCCGGCTGAGCACTACCAGGTGTGACCGCCTCTGCCTCCACCTCCGACCCTGGGCCTGCTTGCTTGGTGGCTTCTGGAATGTTCTCCACCCAGGCACCAAGTGGTACTGAATTCCAGCTGGGTGCCAGGCCCTGAGCTGATTACTGTGGGAGGTAGAGAAGGGTTGTGGGAGAGTCTGAGTGACAAGGGGCTCAGAGAGTGACCACCAGCTGCTGTGGCCGCACAGCTTGGGCACCAGCCCCGAATCCAGATCCCAGGTGCTGGAGTTGGGAATCCGTCCCCAGAGGTTTGTGCAGAGCTGGCGGTGCTGGCGGTTGGTCTGCTCCTCTCCGGAGGGACGCTGGGGGCTGTGCCACCGGACTTGGCTGTGAACCCTGCTCGGTCCCCTTTCCTCCTATTGACACCTCCCTCGCCAGGGGACGGGAAGGCCCTCTGTGCAAATGCTGGAGGACGTTTCCCAGCACGCAGCAGGCCCTCGACAAGTCTTCGTTTTTGTCACTGTCATGGATAACAAAGGCACGTCCAGTCTGGGCAGCCGCGGTCAGGGCCCAGCCTGCCCCGCTGAAGTGCCGGCTGGCAGTGAGGGAGCCAGGGGCAGGAGGAAGTGGAGCGGATGGGGACACAGCCCCCGCCAGAACTGAGCCCTCTCCTCCTGCCCGGCTCTGGTCTGCCGCGGCCTCCCGTCGGCTGGGGGCACCGGCCCCGCGAGGGCGCGCTCTGCTGCGTTCCTGCGGCAGCTTCTTGGTTCTGCTTTATTTTCATTTTACTGAGGATGAGGAAACTGAAGCACAGAGAAGTTAAGTAACCTGCCAAAGGCCACACAGCTGGTGGGAGAGCTGGAGTCCAGAACTAAGGGGACCTGATGGTGGCCGGCAGAGGCTGCCCTCGGCCGCCCCACTCGCACCCCAGGCACCCACGCCCGGCCTCTGAGGGTCTGGGAAGGATGAAACACGTTAGCTCGCTGGAATGGGCAGTGGGCCTGTTGGCGCTTCTCAGTCCGAGTCGGCAGGGATTGAACTAACCAGGCTGAAATCCAGATCACTCTTGGTTCAGAGGCGTGGGGGGCGCTTAGTAAACGTTTGTCTGAACAAGCCAGTGAATGGCTAAGGGCAGACGCTTCCTGGCGTTGAGGTTGTTAATGGAACATGAATTCCAGTTAGTACTTCTCCCGGGGAAGCTCTGTGCTGACCAGGGAGAGGAGACACGAGGCCAAGCGCTCCTTGTTGTTCCCGTGTGAGCCGGCAGGGCCAGGCCTGCGGTCTGGGCCTTGGCGTTGCCTGTATTGGTCAGCTATGGCCGGGTGACAAATGACTCCAAAACAGCAAACGTGGAGCATCAGGAACAATTTCTGTGCAGCAGAAGTTCAGGAGTGGCTCAGCTGGTGCTTCTGGCTCAGGGTCTCATAAGGTGCCCAGGCGCCCGCCGGGCTGCGTTGCTGGAGGTGTGACAGGGCCGAGGACCTGCTCCCACGCAGCACACTCGCGCCTGGCGAGTCGGTGCCTCCCCACCTGGGCCCCTCCTCGGGGCTGCTTGAGTGGCCCCGCCGCGGTGCTGGCTCCTCCTCGACCCAGTCATCCGAGAGAAAGCCCAGAGGAAGCTGCGGGGCCTTCGTGGAAGAAAGAAACACTGAAACACTGTCGCTTTCACTTTCTCTATCTGCGAGAAACAGCTCATTAAGCCCTGCCTTTGAAGGGGACATCAGAGAGTTTATGGACGCGTTTTAAACCGTCACTGCCTGAGCTCAGCGCAGCCCTCGGGGCTCCTCCAGGACCAAGCAGTGCCCTCCCGGGACAGGTTTGGCACCTTCTCGGCCACCTGTGATTTGGAGGCACCTGTGATTTAAAACGATGTTTACCTCTTCTTTTGATACCAAACGGGGGCTGGTCAGAGACGTATACTGGGAGTCGGCGGCAGCTGTGAGGGCTCTACCTGAGGGTGGCCGTGTGCCCCACGAGACCTCAACCCCGACGTGCCTTCACTAAGGTCCGTTTCTAGCTCCAGTGTGTTTCCTTCTAGGCCATTCTGGAGGAGAACAAGGAGAAGCTGCCACTTGCCATCAGCCCAGTGCTGCGTCCCCACGACCACATCTTCAGGTGCGTAGCCCCTTCTCTGCGTGTGCTGGGACTCGTCCTTGTCTCCTACGCTCACCACGGTTCCCACGGCCCTAGAACAGTGCCTGGCACACAGGGCTCAGTAGGTCAGCTGTGCCCTGGCCACGCAGTCTGGGCACGGTGGTGACAGAGATACCCAGGCACAGACCTTAGGATCACAGAGTGCTGTGGAGAGTGGAGGGCGAACAGGGCTTCCTGGAGAAAGCAGATTTTAAACTTGCCCTTGAAAATTAAAAATAGGAGTAGGCCATGGAAATGCTGGCCACAGGCAAGGGGCACTCCGGGCAGAGGCATTGGGCTCCCGCGGGTCCCCACCTGCTGTCCTCCAGGCATGGGGGGTCATGTCCCCAACTCTGCCACGCGGGGCTGCTGCTTGCTGGGTCTGCTGTGCTCATTTGGTCCAGGAGACGCAGATGCACGGCCAGGCCTCCGCACACCAGCCCCTGCCAGGGGAGCCCGTGCTGGCTGTGACTGTGCCAGGCACCTAGAACAGGTGCCTGGGCTGCCGGGGGGCCTCCTAGGAGTCTGCAGGTGTGGGCCGGTGAGTCACGGCACGGCAGGTCCAGGCTGGACCCCTTGCGGAAGCAGTTGCTGTGTTTTGCAGGAGAGGAAGTGGGGTGCAGACAGCTGCGCCCATCTGGTGCAGAGCAGGACTCGGGCAGGTCCCCCTGCAGCCAGGGCAGAGGCTGGCCTCTACCCCCCTTCCACCAGGTCCCCGGGGTCTCCTTGGTGCTGGCCCCAGCCGGGCCTCCCAGGGGCTGTTGCTGAGACACGGTCTGGCTGTGACCCCTGCCCAGCGACTCTCCACCTCCTCTGGGGCAGAGGCCTCACGAGGCCCACTTGGCACGTCCGTGTGAGACCTGCAGTGTCCGCTGCATCCTCTTGTTCTGTGTGGGAAGGAAGAACTAGCATTAAACACCCAAATGAACCATGTTTAATGCTATAACGACAAATGTGAGGCAGACCCTGTGGTCCATCCTACAGGTGGGGAGCCTGGGGGTGCAGGGTACGAGTTGCCCCAGCCCTTGGCAGGTCAGTGGAGGGCCCAGGCTGTCCCGCGTCGAGACTCGGCCGGGGACAGGGCTCCCCGGGGGCGCGTGGGGCCCGGCTCACTCAGCGCCTCCCACAGGGTCTACACAGACATGCAGCAGGTGCTCAGCGCCCTCACTCACCCGCGCTTCACCTTCACCCAGAGCCAGGCGGACGCCGACATCCTCTTCAACTTCTCCCACTTCAAGGACTACAGGTGAGGGCGCCTCCAGCCCCGCCACGCTCTCCGAGCCCCGCGTCCCCCTTGACCACCACGCCTGCCTCTGCCCGCAGGAGGCTGAGCCAGGAGAGGCCGGGCGTGCTGCTGAACCAGTTCCCCTGCGAGAGCCTGCTGACCGTGAAGGACTGCCTGGCCTCCATTGCGCGCCGGGCCGGGGGCCCCGAGGGCCCCCCCTGGCTGCCCCGAACCTTCAACCTGCGCACCGAGCTGCCCCAGTTTATCAGCTACTTCCAGCAGCGGGAGCGGCGGTAAGCCCCGTGCGATGGAGACGGTCCACCACGCTCCCACGGCCTGGTCCCCATCTCAGCAGTGCCCAGCCTGCCCCTCAGCCAAGCGCCTGCGGTGTCCAAGCTGTGGCATGGGGACCACAGGCTTCTCTCTAGGCCTCTGCTGGGGCTGCTGCTTCTACTAGGACACGGCGCCCTTGACTCTGACAGACACCTCCTTACTCCCCGAGTCCCCCCTCCCAGCTCTGCTGCTGGGGTCCTGGGAGGACAGGCCCCAGGAGCAACCCAGCCAGCCCTCTCCGCCCCCCAGGGGTGAGGACAACCACTGGATCTGCAAGCCCTGGAACCTGGCCCGCAGCCTGGACACCCACATCACCAGGAGCCTCCACAGCATCATCCGGCACCGAGAGAGCACCCCCAAGGTGGGCCCCACGGTGCCATGTGCCAGGGCGCGCAGCTGGGGAGGGGGCTCGCGTGCCAGGGGACCTCTGCGGATAGGGAACGTGGTGGGGAGGCTTGGGGAGGGTCTGCAGTGACTCCGGCTGGGCTGGAGCCTGGTATCTGACGCCCCCACCCTCACTCCTTCCACTGTGCTGTCACCATCAAGGAGGGGGCTGTGTGACAGCCCAGGCGAGTGCAGGAGACCCTCAGAAGCGTCCTGGGTGCATCTGACCTCAAAGTCCCCAGGACATGCTGCACCAGATGTGACTGCCTGGCAGGAGGGGGGTCGCCAGGCCTGTGCAGGGAGCCCCTCAGGGCCAAGGCCAAGATTCCACGGTGACAGGACATCAGAGGCAGTGCTGGGATTGCAGGGCATGACATCCACCCAGGCCGTGGCTACAGCAGTGGGATGTGTCCCTGGGCAGAGGCGGAAGGAAAAGCATTGCGGGGACGGTCACTATGAGGGCCGCAGGTAGTAGGAGGAGGTGGGCGGAGTCATCCATGAGGATTCGTATTCTGTTGTCAAAACCTGAAAGCTGGCAGGATTTTGTTTAATTAAAGAAGAGACGAATAAAAAGAATTTGCTGGAACCTAGACAGGGTTTGAAAGGGCAGGAGGAGGGAAGCGCAGCTGTGGCTCTGCCTTTCAGCGCTGGGCA
The DNA here is from genome assembly GCF_020740605.2 of Lemur catta. Classification (NCBI taxonomy): domain Eukaryota; kingdom Metazoa; phylum Chordata; class Mammalia; order Primates; family Lemuridae; genus Lemur; species Lemur catta. The sequence goes on from NC_059133.1 coordinate 5,589,517, forward strand.
TGGGTTCTGCCGTGACAAGAGAGGGGCCCTCGTTGTGGGGCCCCAAGTGCTCGGGGTGGGCTGCACAAGCTCGAGGTTCTCTCTGTCCTGGCCCCGGGGAGGCGAGAGCCGCCAGTGAGCCCGCGTCTGTGTCCTCCAGGTTGTGTCCAAGTACATTGAAAGTCCCGTCTTGTTCCTTCGAGATGACGTCGGCAAGGTCAAGTTCGACATCCGCTACGTTGTGCTGCTGCGGTTGGTGAAACCCCTGAGCTTGTTCGTGTACGACGTGTTCTGGCTGCGCTTCTCCAACCGGTAACTGGGGCCTGCGGGGTCCTGGGGTCCAGGAGGGGCAGGGCCCTGGGCCCTTTAGACTTGGGCTGAGACGCCTGGGTCGTTGACACGCCTGGGCTGGGCTCCTCCATCACCCACCCAGCGTTCCCGCATCAGCCACGGTTATGGACGTGAACGTTCTTTCTAAAGTAGGCACCAGCACATGAGAATTATGAGGACGGTTTATGGACCCAGGGAGATTTTTCCCAGTTAGCACGTCACTCCCTTGACCCCAGCTCTAAGCGGGGCCCTGGGGCTGCCCCACCCTCACAGATGAGGGAGCCGGCGCCCAGCCCGGGCAGCGGCAGTCCTGCCCCGAGCCCCCCAGGCGGGAAGGCTCGGTCAGTGACCTCCCTCCACGGGCAGACGAGGCCGGCTCAGGAACTCACGCGGGTCTCTGTGTCTCCTCGTCCTCCAGGCCCTTCGAGCTCAATGACCTGGACGACTATGAGAAGCATTTCACGGTCATGAACTACGACCCGGATGTGGTGCTTAAGCAGGTGGGGCATGGTGGGGTCTGGGGAGCAGGTTCGCATGGAGGTCAGTGCAGACCCAGCCCTCGCCTGCCTTCTGGGCACGCGGGCCCGTCCGAGGAGCTGCCTTCTGAGTCCACGCTTTCAAAGGCAGTTTTTAGAACAGCCGTGGTGTGCCAGGCTCGGGTGCCTGTGTCGTGTCAGGTGGGCTGTTCTGGAGCTCAGAAGGGCACTTGCTCCGTGTATGACAACGCGCTACAGGGGGCTTCCGCAGGTCTGCAGCAGGTTAGAGCAGAGCGGGTTCTCAGCCGGAGCTTCCCTCGGCCGCCTCAACCGGGCAGGACAGCCTGCCCCTGCGAGCACCAGGACAGGAGGGGTGGCGGGGCAGGGAGATGACGCATGGCCCCACCCAGAGACCGCCGACCCTCCCCAGCCCACCTGGCCCCGCCACCTGCTGGCCTGTGACCCTGCCAGGGTCTAGAATCTCCTGTCTTCTCTGAGCAGTGCCCCACGCGGTGGGCGCTCAGTGAGTGGTGGCTGTACCATCTGGGCGCCTGGCACTTGGGGCATCAGGGCAAAGCTGCTTCCAAGCTGAGGGCAAGAAGCCAGAGCCGGCCTACCAGCACACCTGAGACAGGTGGGCACAGCCCGCACGGAAGTGAGGGGCCAGCTCTGGATACAGGAAGACGGAAAGGAGAGATAGGTCACTGGGTTCAGTGGCCCAAAGTTCTCTGACCTGGCTGGTTAACAGGTATTTCAGGCAAACAGAGCATGGAGCGCCCACCTACCCTGTCCCGCCCGACGCCAGGGTCGCAGGTCCCGGGAAGCCCCCGCACACCTGCCCACTCCTCCACCCTCTCCGGAATGTGCGATTGGCGCACCCAGTCGCGTCTTGATTCTTTCCAGCGCAAGCTTGTCTCTGAACTGTTGTTTGGCCTGTTTAGGTTTCTGTATAAATACCATCTTACTGGACTTTTGCACCTTTTTTTCTGAGTGTCACGTTTAGCTTCATCGATGTTGCTAAGCAGAGCTGCAGGTCATTCTTGTGTTACTCCTAGTTTTCACTGTTCATACGCCTGCTGCCTCGAACAGCCTTGCGGGGGCGCCTTGCCGTGCCCGAGCCCGAGAGGTCCCCAGAGGACTTGCAGAAAGGGCCCTGCGGCACAGAGTGGCCGTGCTGACTGAGTAGTCCTGTTGCTCTTGTCCCCTCTTGTTCTCGGTTGTGTTGAAGGCCAGTCCTAGGACCCAGAGCTGCCATCGGGACCCAGAACATTGCTGGAAGTCATCCCTTAAGGCACCGAGCAACCCCCTCTGTGTCGTGCCTGAGTCATCCTGAGAGCTAATCCCTGAAGCCCTGTGCCTGGGACTGTGCCAGGGCTTGAGTGTTGGGTTCCCACAGAGGCCCTGTCCTGGCTTGTCCTTCTCTAAGAGAGACCTGAGCAGACTGCCACCTCACTGAGGTGTGTTGTGGGTGAAGTCTTGGGCATGAGACTATGCTGCTGTCCCACAGGCACTTCTGAGCCAGTGCCGAGCAGTGGCACGGGCTGGCCCTGCAGATGGGGTCCGAGCTCTTCTGCCAGTGCCCTGCTCTGAGTTGGGTGTGAGGATAGGCACCGGCCCCAGCCTGCAACCCCTCGAGCCCTGAGCCTCCCAGCAACCACGCAGAGTCAGTTTGCTGGACAGGGGGCATTCTCCCGTTTCACAGAGGAGGAAACTGAGGCTCAGAGAAGTTAATCTGCTTGTCCAGAGTTACACAGTAAGAGCCAGAGCTCAAACCCAGTCTCCTGCCTCCCATTTGTACCCTAAAGGGCTGGGGCCACATACCCTCCTGCCCGTGCTGACCTCCTGTCACCCCCAGCAAGTCGCAGGCTGCTGGCCAAGGCCGGAGCCTTCCCCACCCCTGCCTGAGGCGGCCCTGGCAGCGTGTGATGGGCCCTGTGTCTGTCGCAGGTGCATCATGACGAGTTCATCCCCGAGTTTGAGAAGCAATACCCAGAGTTTCCCTGGAGCGACGTCCAGGTGAGTCCTGAGTTCCACCAGGTGTCAGGGGTTTGGGTCCTGGGCTGGGCCCTGCAGGAGCCGCCCCCTCTCGTGGGCTGGGTGGGGTCTTCGCCGGCTCCAGATGGTGCTTTGCCTTGGAGGAGACAGCGAGAGCTCCCCTCCTTCTGCTCTAGGCCTTTGTGGGGCCTCTTCAGAGGGAGGGGGTGACCTGGGACACTCCTGAGACAGCCAGAAGGCAACGGGCTCCACCTGCCCCTGGAATCCGGGCCATCTGGAGACGCGGGCTGGTCCTCACGTCCCGGAGCAGCGTTTCAGGTGCTGGCTGAGCTCTGCGGTGCAGGGGAGCAGCAGGGTCTCTGAGGCTGGAGACGCAGGCAGATTTGCAGAAGGTGGACGCCAGGAATGAGGGGGCAGGTGGCAGTTGGAGGTGGCCATGGCCAGGTTTAGAGACATGAAGGTGTAGGAGGGGGTGATGTGGGGTATGTGGAGGCCAGGACTCAGGCAGGGACAGCGAACCCTTTATTGAGAGGCTGCTCTGGGCGGCTAGTCCCAGCATCAGGGTCAAGGAGGGCTCGTGACTCAGCCTCCTCCGGTCCCCAGGCGGAGATCTTCCGGGCCTTCACGGAACTGTTCCAGGTGGCCTGTGCCAAGCCACCACCCCTGGGCCTGTGTGACTACCCCTCGTCCCGGGCCATGTATGCTGTTGACCTCATGCTGAAGTGGGACAACCGTCCAGATGGTGAGAGGGTCTCCCCTGTCCCCCATCCAAAACACCAGGCCTCCCCGGCTGGCCACACCCCAGGAGAACAGGGGTGGGAGGCACAGACCCAGGCTGGCCTTTGGCTCGCAGGGGCGGGAGATCCAGGCTGGGGGAGGCCCTGGCTTAGCCCACTGGGAAGGGGAAACACCTGCAGCGGGGAGAGAGTGCCCAGCATAGGAGTCCCGTGTGACAGGCCCCTCGTCCCCATCCCCGCACAACCTTGGCCAGGCCCCCTTGGCGCTAGGCCCTGCATCTCTGTTTTTTGACTAAACTGAACATCTAAGCTTAAAGTGACACTCTTGTCCCTAAGGCTGGCGGCAGCTCTGGTCTGTCCTGGAGGAGCAGGTGTCAGGCCAGGCCCCCCCGCAAAGCAGGAGTTTGGGGCCCTGCGCCCGCCCACTGTGGGAGCTGGGGCCAGGTCCGCCCCGGCCTTCACGGGGTCCCCAGCTGCCCCTCCGGGGCTCGAGGCGCAGGTGAGCCTCCCCGCCAGCTCTGCTCTGTGCCCTCAGGGAGGCAAGTGATGCAGCCGCAGATCCTGGAGGTGAACTTCAACCCGGACTGTGAGCGAGCCTGCAGGTATCACCCCACCTTCTTCAACGACGTCTTCAGCACCTTGTTTCTGGACCAGCCCAGCGACTGCCATGTCACCCGCCTCATCTAGGCACTTGCTGTCCCCTCAACCTGTGCTGGGGGCGGGATCCCCACCTCAGTTCTCTGAGCTGCTTCTGAAAGGCCCCGCCCGTCCTCCCCCTCCCTCCCTCGGGCCCGGCCCCGGGCTCTGTCCTCAGCCATGGTCCTGGCCTCACCCTGGGAGCTCAGGGTCCATCTCCTGCCAGGGGGTCGGAGCAGGACAGCGGTGGTGTCCCCGGGACTGAGCGCTGCCCCATCCACTCCCCTCACCACCATCTGGTGAGGGACCATGGCTGCCAGGGCTTCCTTCCCGGCGCTGAGCAGGCGGCTCCAGGCTGCCGTTCCCAGGGCGTGTGGGGACGGGCTCTGTGCAGGAGCACAATGATGTGCTCCTCAGTCGGGGCTCCCCAGGGAGGCGCTGGGGACCCTGCAGCGAACAGGGCCGGGTGGGCCTCTGTCCCAGAGTCTCTGCCCTCGTGCACCGTGGCTCCCCTGTACGGGTGTCGGGCCTCACGCGCTGCCCGCAGGGCTCTGACGGGTGACCCGGAACAGCCTGGGGAAGCTGCTGGCCAAACCCGCCTTATCAGCACCCCCAGCTGCCAGGACCTTCACCAGCAAACCTCCCCTGAGTTCCAGGCAGGAGGGCAGCTGTCTTCTGTTAGGTTCCTTTTCCAACATCAAGGGTCCCAGACCCCAACAGGGAAGTCGGCCTGTAGAGTCCCTTTTGTCCCAGTGGCCTCCCTGCTCACCACCTTAGTCTGATTTCAGCTGGGACCCTCTGGCAAGGGGTCTCGGGGCAAGTGTGGGGGGCAGAGCACCAGGCAGGCAGCAGGTAGAAGATGATTCCGCGGAGAACTTTATGTTAAAGTCAGATGCCATCTTCTACCAGCGTCTACAGTCATAATGTTGGCTTTTGTTTGTTTTTTAACTTATGGGAGGAAAATACAGAATTCTAGTTCTTTCCTAATTTTGTTTCTGAAATCTAGAGTCAGCTGCTGGTGTTTTGTGTAACCGCAGCGCACCTGGGCCGGGCTCACGGCAGCGGGTGGGCCTGACGCCCTGGGCAGGTGGGAGCTGCTTCCAGGGCCTTCTGGTTTGCAGGAAGGCAGGGCTGCGCATGGTGGTGTTTCATTTGTGAAGATACAAGTGACCCTTGTGGCAAAACTGCACACAGTGATTCCGCCTGCCCCCTTGGGGTTAAGGAGAGCCTCGCCCTCCCCGGCAGGCCCAGGCCTGTAGCTGCTGGGTGGGGCGGGCACCTCACCGGTTTCCCTGGGAGCACTGCCGTCCCATGTCCCTTCCACTGGGTTATGTGCTGCAGTAAAGGACGCCTCCTCTCACGCCTACCCTCCTGTCTCTGGGGCCTGGAGCCATGGGCTTGGCCTGGTGTGGCAGCTGTTTCCCCTGCTGTTGCCAAAAACCCCCAAAATACCAATGTCACTTTGGGAAGCCACAGAAGAAATAAGATGGCATTTAGATTTCAGAGTCCCCCACTCCAAAGTATGATTTCCCAGCGCTGGGAATTTCCAAGCCACAGGAGGCTGAGCCCCTGCCAGCTCTGCCACCACCGCCCAGCAGCCTCGGTCCTCGTGAGCCCAGAGCCCTGGCGGCCCTGGGCAATGGCGTTCTTCCCACACCTGCCACCTTGCGCAGAGGTGGGGATGATAAGAGACCCCAACTCTGGGGTGTGGAGGGTTCCAAGGGCTGCGGCAGGGTAGGTGCAGGACGCCGGCGGCAGCGGCGCCACCTGGTGGCCTGAGAGGTTAAAACTGGGAAGGGGAGCAGCCTGCACGATGCTGCTTCTCTCGAGCGGCACTACGCAGGGTGCCCCTCGGGAGGACGCCCACGCGGGGCTGTCTGTCCAGAGCCTGGCCAGGGTGCTGCTCTTGCCTTCTCCCCATGCACCTAGAACCCGATGCCCACGAGTGAGCGGGGACAGCCCCTGGGGTCAGGACCACATGGTCCGGGCTATCCCTGATGCTACCTGTGCTTTTCTCTGTTCCCAGACGTCCCGGCACCTCTGCCCGGTGCACAGGGACAACCCCCAGGGAGGGCCATGAGTCGGGGGCTCCACAGGCTGAGACAGTTGCCATGGAGATGGTGCTTATCCCACCAAATACTAATTCCTGGAACTCATTTGCACCCGTGTCACTTTCTGTGTTGAAAATGCATCAGAAGCCAGAATTTGTCAGCATCGGACGTTTGGAGTCAACTGGAGAGTCTGGGTGGTGAAGGTGATGGTACCGAAGTCCTACAGAGCGAGGCAGGAGAAATCAAAAGGCAGAGCTCGAGCTGCTGGCAGCGAGACTTAGAACCTGTCCCGGTGGCCCCTGTGGACGTAAATACACCCACGGGTGGCGGCTCTTTTGTCAGGAAGCACCAATGCACTGTGGCATCGCGGTGCAGGGGAGCCCAGTTTCTCCCAGCCCAGCCCGGAGTGGCCGGCCACAGAACCGAAGCGTTTGACAGACTCCTAAGGTCACGGTTGCTTCTGTGCTGCTGCCCGGCCGGCCGAGCCCTCTGGGGCCATGCGGACGGCCTGGCCTCGCGCCCTCTGTGGCCAGTCGGCTGGCAAGGGGGCGAGTGCACAGTTTGGGACCTCACTGTGCGGTGGCTCTAGGCAGGAGGGCAGACCGGAAGGACTTACCTCGTCTGTGGGGTGTGGATTTTCCTATTGAAACCACCGTGAACCTGTCAGAACCCTAAAGTCCCCAACGCGATGACAGCTTAGAAAAGGAGATAACATCGCATGTTATGAACGAGGAGCGCGTCATGGGGCTGTTAGTAGAAAGCTGGCAGACAAAATGGCTCGATGGGTTCTCCCGCCCGGCTTTCCGGAGTGTTTCTGTGGTGCGTGTGTTTCGTGGCCAGCAGGAAGCATGTGGAATGTGTGGCATGGGCCACACAGCCTTGAGGAACCGTCCTGAAAAGACCCCAAGACTCTCAGGTGCACTTGCCCTAAGTGTCTGGTACACACTCAGGTGCCCCGTGACGCCCTGAGGGCCACCCCTGAGCCCTGCGGGGACCTCACACGCTCACAAGGCGTGCGGGAGCAGGAGACCAGCCTGCGAGCGAGCTCGTTGCTAGCAAGGCGCGCCACCTCGGTGCCAGACACGTGTCTGCACAAAGCTCTGCGGGGAATACGCCCCGACACCTCAGAGAACTTGAGAAACCAGTGGGTAGGAAGCACACACGCAGGGCCCCCACCCGCCGCCTCTGCACTGCCGAGTGTCAGGGGAACCCTGTGGGCTGGCCGAGGGCTCAGTGGAGTCGAGGCCGAGAAGCTGCTAGATTCCTGCAGGGCGTGATCTGTTGGGCATCAAACTGCCCCACAGTGGAGTGAGGAGAGGCTGGGCTCAGGGCACGGCTCTTCATGGCAGCCCCTGGACGGGAGCCGCCCTTCTCTCAGAACGCGGTCCCCTGTCCTCGCGCATCTCCCCGAGCTGTCCTAACATTCGGTGGCTTCTGCACGTGCAGTGGGAGGAGGGCGTGGGAGGGGCTGATAAGGGAGATCGTGCACGTTCTGCCGGTTTGGGTCAACTTAATTCAACCACCAAAAACCAACCGTGGAAGGCCCAGCAGGCCAGGCCTGGCCGAGGGGAGGGCGCCGCAGCCCTGTGCTGCCAGGTGCCTCCCAGGATGTGGTGACGGGAACGGGACAGGAGCGCCCTTGTCCGGGCAGTAGCCTGCCTGTGTGAGGCGCTTTGCCCGGCTCATTTACCCCACCCAGCTGCCTGCAGAGGTCGTGGGTCACCCAATTTACAGCCAGGATAGGGGGCACGTTGGGGGTGATACGTCCAAACCTGGGCAAGTCTGGGCCAGCAAGGAGGCCCCATCTGCTGGGGTTCGGACCTCTGACACCTACCTCCTGCTGACTGGGCGTTTGTGGGGCCACCCCCGGTGGAATGCAGCTGGCATGAGTCCGGGCACCCAGGGAAAGGGTCAGTCGGTGTCCCCAGCTCTGTTGTGGGCAAGACCAGTTGAGGACCCTGCATGGGGTCTGGGCAGAGCCAGGCATTGGACTCTGGTTGGGGCCCCAGCCGTTCAGAGCCTTGGCCAAGTGCCTGGAAGCCGTGGGAAGCAGACAGGCCCGCGGCCCAGCCCTGTGTGCCAGCCGGGCAGCAGCACGAGCCCGCGTGGGCTCCGAGGTCCAACTCGGGGCTGCTTCCTGCGTGGCCAGTGTCCTGCCGCTTCCACCTCAGCTCTCGTGGGGTCTTGCAAGGGCCCTGAGCAAGCGCAGGGAAGCCCTGGCTGGGCCCAGCCCCGCCCAGGTGGCGCAGCCTACACGAAGCCAACAGCCCCTTTGAGGCCCCGACCCCTCCCTCCCCACGGCCAGGGTCCTACCCCAGTAAAAAGGCCACTGTACAGGAGGTTAAAAACTTTATTTGGCTTATAAAATTCCATGTTCCCCACGCGGGGGCTCAGCCCGGGCCATCTCTGAAGCTGTGCTGTCCCCTGGGCTGAGACTGGACAGAGCAGCAGGCCTGGTGGCTGTGAAAGCGTGACAGCCACTGCCACCAATGACACCTGCTGGCACCGGCCACAGTCCTCGCAGGCTGGGCACTCACTCCGGGACCGGCCGGCCCCTGCGCCAGCCGCGGTTGTCCCGCCATACGCAGTAGTTGAGTGTGGCCGCGAAGGCCAGCCAGGCCAGGTAGGGGTAGAGCAGGCGGGCAGCTGGTGGGCTCACCCGGTGCCAGGCCACAGTCGTGGCCGCCGCCACCCCACTGGTCAGCAGAAGGTCCACCAGGGCCTGCGGAGACACGGGGGAGGAAGGACAGGGGGCCTGAGGCTCCGTGTGCCCCAGCTGCCCACCTGCCGGCCAGATATGGGAGTCGGGCACCTCATGGAAGCCCCATTCCACCCAGACCCTCCCCTGCCTCAACCTCCCGTCCTCATCTGTCAAACGAACAGTCACTCCCGCCTGACCCGTGCCACGTGGGGGTGTGGCCATGCATGGTGGACACAGCATGCCCAGCAGTGGGGCGGTGGCCGGGGGCCTCACAGGCCCCTTCCTCTCCCTGAGCTCCCAGCACTGCAAGGCCCAAACAGAGCCTCGCTGCAAACTGCCAAGTGCAGCCCCAAGAGATGCCAGCGAGGCCACATCCCTGTGGCGTGGACGCCGCTCCGCAGAGTCGGCAGGACCCTTTTTAAAAGAGGTGCTGACACTTACATGGTGGAGGGGCCGGTGTCCGGCCGGCTTCCTGCGCGTGTCACCGCCTAAGAGCTCCCGGAGGCATCGACCGAGAGCCTGCCCCACCCCACGTTTAGATGCGGACCCTGTCTGGGACATGACCACAGGGGCCAGGGACACAGGCCAACGCCACACTTACCCAACCCATCTGCCGGGCGCCAAAGAAGATGGGGGGCCATGCCCAGTTCAGGACCAGCTGCCCGGCATACAGGCCCAGGGGAACCACTGCCTCCTCTGAGAAGCCCCCTAGCTCTTTCCAGACCATGTAGGAGCCGTACCTGAAACAGAGGCAGCAGGTCAGGGCACCACTGGGAAGAAGGCAGGAGCCTCACCCACCTCTGGGACGACACAGTGACGGCCCAGGTACACCCTGCCACTGACTGCTGTGTGACCTCAGGGAAGTTGCTTGACCTCTCTGGGCCTTCGTTTCTCAGGATTGCCGTGGGGATTCACATTAACATATTGGCAGCACTTCGTGCAGTCCCTGGCATGTGGGACACTCCATAAATACTTGCCATTGTTATCATCAATGCTACGGATGGGAAGCACATGGGGCATGCAGGTAAAGAGGAGGCTCTTAACACAGTCAGGGGCCGTACACAGAGGAGGGGACATTTGGGGTGGGTCTTAGAGGATGAGTAGGAGTTTGCCAGCAGGAGGAAACAGGATATGCAAAGGCTTAGAGGTGGATGTGAGACCCTGAATCAGTCTGACCGCAGGGTGAGGGCTAGGGGTCTGGAGAGGCAGGTGGCTGACTGGTTGTGGGAGCTCTTAACACAAGGGCGACAATAACAGCACCGAGGCCGGGTGCGGTGGCTCATGCCTGTAATCCTAGCACTCTGGGAGGCCGAGGTGGGAGGATCGCTTGAGGTCAGGAGTTTGAGACCAGCCTGAGCAAGAGCGAGACCCCGTCTCTACTAAAAATAGAAAGAAATGATCTGGACAGCTAAAAATATATACAGAAAAAAATTAGCCGGGCATGGTGGCGCATGCCTGTAGTCCCAGCTACTCGGGAGGCTGAGGCAGTAGGATCGCTTGAGCCCAGGAGTGTGAGGTTGCTGTGAGCTAGGCTGACACCACGGCACTCACTCTAGCCTGGGCAACAGAGCGAGACTCTGTCTCAAAAAAAAAAAAAAAAAAGAAAAGAAAAGAAAAGAAAAGAAAAATAACACCTCCGAGCACCGCTGACGCCCCCAGCACTTACACAGGACAGGCACTGCTCTAGCACCTTCCAAGCATCAGGTCACTTCCTCCCCGTGAGAAGGCCATGAGGTGGGTGTATTATTACTACTTCACAGTAAGGACACTGAGGCACAGAGATCTCCCGGCAGGCAATCGGTGGAGAATGCCAGGATGTGCAGCCAGGGCCTGGGGCCAGCGCCCAGGCTCTCACCCACTGCCTGAGGGGTTTGACCTCATTTGGGGCCACAGGGACCCTCCCAAGGTCCCACAAACGAGAGGCTGGGCCGGGTTTGTGCTTTGTCGCGATCTGGATGGTGGAGGAGGCCAAGGGGGCATGGGAAGGCCCAGAGGCTGGAGCTGTGAGGCAGAAACAGTGGCGCCAGGGCCAGGACGGGGGACGAGAAAGTGGGAGCCTGGCTGGGCAGGGGCTGTGCCAGTGGGGTGGGGGATGCCCAGGGGACACCAGGTTTCAGGCACCTGTCACCTTCAGGTGACATCAGAGCCCCTGGCACCTGGCCTGGCCCCTGCTAGCTGCCCCTGGGTGCCTGCTCCCTGCCACCCACACTGGGCTGGCACAAAGCCAGGGTGCAGGGACACTCCGAGCGAGGGCTGGTAGCTGACGGTGTTCCTGGGTGTGGTCCCTGCCGCAGTCACCAGGGGCAATTCCCAGGTCGAGTCACAGGGGACTTTGGGCCAGACTGAGGCCTGAGAGGGCCCCTGCAGGGTCCCCACTTGCCAGCCCTGTGTCCTTGGCAGGTCCCTTGTCAAACGGAGGGTCGTGAGAGTTAACCAAGATAAGCCTGGCCCTAGCAGGGGCTCAGCCAAGAAGAGCCACTCGTGGCCGTTATTTATCTTGGCAGGAGCCGCTGCCCACGGCGACCTTTACTCTCTGAGCCGGTCGCAGCCTGCGGCGGCGAATGCAGCCAGTATGCCAGTGTGGGGTGAGCGTCCGGCCCACCCTCCCGGGAGGCCCAAGCGGAAAAAGTTCATTGTGCAACCGACAGGCCCAGCTTCCCCGCCGGACTTGCCAAACGCGGCTGGGAAACGTCCCCGCTGCCCACAGCCACACCCCGGGGCCAGGGCCTCCCTTGTGGCGGGGCAGGCATATCCCGAGGACGGCGCCCGCAGCCACCTACCCCATGGCCGAGTAGAGCGTGCCCCAGATGGGGCCCAGCGCCCAGCGGGGCGGGTGCCACGGGGGCTTCCGCAGGCCGGCGTACCAGCGCAGGCCCTCGCCGCGGACAAAGTGGGAGCCCAGGAAGGAGCCCAGGTTGGGCGCCAGCGTCAAGCCCACGGCGGGCACCCACGGCGGGGCCATGACTGAGGCCGCTGCTGCTCCAGAAAGCTCTGAAAGAGAAGACAGCGTAGGTGAGAGTGTCCTGAGTCCCTACAGGGTCAGGCATCACCGAGAGTCCTGTCACCCATGGGTCGAACAAGCAACCAGCTGATCGGGAGGTACAGGGTGTGTGAGGCTGGAGGGCTGGGGGAGCCCATTTGCATCCGCACTGCTGCCCCCACCCTGGCCAGGCGCCCCCCAGCACCCCACCCTGCCCCCGCTCCTGGCCCAGCTGCCCTTCACCTTCTCCTCTCACCCTCGCCTTGACCCTGGGTCTCCCGGCAGTGACCCCTCCTGCGGCATTCAAGGACAGTTGGGGCCCCCTCCACCAGGAAGGCCCCGCAGCCCTGCCTCCTCGGCCAAGTGCCAGCCCTGGGGGCTCTCTATCCTCCCACCTTGGCCTCCCGAGTAGCTGGGACTGCAGGCACATGCCAACACACCTGGCTAATTTTTATTTTTTGTAGAGATGGGGTCTCACTATTGCCTGGTCTGGAACTCCTGGGCTCAAGCTATCCTCCTGCCTCAGCCTCCCAAAGTGCTGGGATTACAGGCGTGCACCACCTTGCCCAGCCTCCAAGGAGCATTATTTTAAAAGGAACAAGCAGAGAGTGAGGCATCCGGCAGCTTCTGGCACTGCCATTTACTCTCAGCCCCTTCCTGGGCCTCAGTTTTCACGCCTGTTGAATGGGGACAGTTGCCCCATCCACCAGGGTTTCGGCACTGATGAACAGGGACGATGAACATTGCTGGGAGCTGGACATGAGCCCAGCCAGTGAATATTCCTGTGTGTTCTCCCCGCTCCCTCCCGCCCTGCTCTCCGGTCCCGGGGACACACATAACTGCTCTCGAGGTGGGGCCGGGGTCAGGAGGCGCAGCTGAGCTCCAGCCCGGTGCTGCTGCCAAGTGTACCTGGAGCTCTGGCCCCGGAGCCCTGAGAACAGCCACCCAGCTCAGCTTGCCACTGTGTCACCTCAAACATGCTGGGGACACCTTAGCCTGCTGCTCCTCTATGCAATGTGACTAAGCCTGCTCTGCCCATTAAACAAACGTGAGGTCCACAGCAAAGTGCCAGTATCTGGAGAACCGTGACGAGCCAGGCCCAGTGCTGGGCCTCCCCTGGACTGCGCCAGGCCAGAGTGACCACACGTGCCTCTTCCCAGGATGTGCCCCGCTGAGGCCCACACTGATAGCCACTCTCAATCTCAGAAGTGTCCCTTTTCAGGTGGTCAAGGTTAATGCCACGGGTACGAGACACATGGGCGATCACCATCCCCTTGATACCACTCACGGAAGTGGACACACGTTCTGTGGCATCTGTCAGTCCGCTCAGGAGCAAACCGCAGGGGAGCCTCAGGAGGAACGCGAGGCACAGTGGCTGCCCCCACCAGCACCCTTCAAAAGTGTCAGTGTTGCCCGGCACAGGCCTGTGATCTCAGCACTTTGGGAGGCAGGGGCGGGAGGATCACTGGGGCCCAGGAGTTCCAGACCAGGCAACAGTGAGACCCCATCTCTACAAAAACTGAAAACATAGCCAGGTGTGGTGGCGCACACCTGTAGGCCCAGCTACTCAGGAGCTGAGGCAGGAGGATAACTGAGCCCGGGAGTTGGAGGCTGCAGTGAGGGATGATGACACCACTGCACTCCGCCTGGGTCACAGAGCAAGACCCTGTACCCTGTCTCAAAAACAAAAAAAAAAAGGTCAAGGTCATGAAAGACAAGCAAAGATGAGGGAATTATCGGCAACTGCAGGCGATGAAAGGAAAAGAGCAATAAGTGCAGTGTGGGACCCCGGATGGGGTGCTGGGGACAGACGGAGCCTGGTGGGAGGCGGTGTCATTCGGGCCAGGGCGACACTGTTGGATGTTGGTGCAGAATGTTGATTTCCCGGCTGCGACAACTGTACTCAGGGGAAGCTGGGTGGAGAGTATATGGGAACTTTCTGAACTGCTTTTAAACTTTTCTGTAAATCCAAAATTGGTTCAAAATTAAACCTTAAAGAAGTATCCTGGTTTGGACAAGAAATTGCACAGTCCTCACCTATGCTCAACAGCTGTTAACCGCATCAGTCCCTCCTTCTGCTCAGTCGCTTGCCCCGACCCAGGCCCGGCTCCACCTGCTGCCAGAGGCCCTCTGAACTGCCCCTCCCCCCACGCCACTCCTGCTCCAAGACCCTCAGGGACTCCCATCGGGTTTTTCCTATTTCTTTTTGAGACGAAATTCATCTTACGTAAAACCAACCATTTTAAATGCACAATTCAGTAACATTTCATGTATTTCCAATGTTGTGCAACTGCCATCTATATCAAGTTCCAGAACATTTTCATCACCCCAAAGGAACCCCGTACCCATCAGCAGTCACTGCCCACTCCCCTCCCCTGGCCCTGGCAGCCAGCGATCTGCCTTCTGTCCCTGCGGACTGGCCCATTCCGGACATTTCCTACCAGTGGAATCATGCAGTAGTGGCCTTTGTGTCTGGCTTTCTTCACTGAGCATCATGCTAGAGGCCCCCTGCCTTGCAGCACGTGGCAGTACTTCTCCCCACGGTTCTGTGGGCAAGAGTGCCCATGTCACCTGGCCACAGCACCCAGCGAGGCCAGGCACATACTCAGTGCCTAGGAAAACCCCAAACAGGACCCAGTGTTCCCACTGATGGAGCCTTAAGGACCAACATCCAGGTCCCCCACTGTACAAAACAAACTGAGGCCACAGAGGACTGGTGGCTTTCCCAAGGCCACAGCAAAAGAGCAGGGTCTGAAACCGGGTCTGAGCCCCGTGTTCCCACTCCCATTCCAGGCTGTCCCCTTCTGAGGCCTGGCTGTGTTTATGACCCACTGGGCCAAGAGGGTCAGAGTGTCTTCCCCGCCCAAGTGTCAGAAAACAGGCAGGTCAGATGCCCCACATGGAGACAGCCTGGCAGGGAGCTTCGTGGGGTCTTTCAGGGACTGCCCAGCTCCTGAATCACCCAGCTGGGGAACAGGTAGGCGGGGGTGGTGCCCACCAAGCTGAATTACACAGGGCCAGGCTGGGTGGGCCCAGAGATCTGCTCTGGGATGGGGCCCAGGGATCACCCATGGCAGGGACGGGGCTCGGGGCTCAGGCAGAGGGGCAAAGCCACCGTCTACCCTTTAGTTCTACCTCCTTCAGAAGGCGAGTAAGAGTCTAGACCTTGGCTCTGCCTCCAGTTTGCTGGGTGATCCCAGCCCCAGTTCCCCTCTGGGCCTCAGCTCCCTCCTAAGTCAGGTGGGCATGAGCTGCCCTGCCCACTTCCAGGGGTCCTAGGGGGGCTCTAGGGAGGAAGGGCGGGACGGTAACACTTCCCCAGAAAACTCCAGCTCAGTGAGGGCTTACAGGGCCACGAACCCACTGCCTCAAAGCTCAGACCAGTGGGTGAAAATGCCCTACACAGAAGGTGCCATCTGCAAGACCCAGGGCACTCACGGGGGAGCGCCCCCCAGGACAGAGGCCAAGAACAGGGCAGAGTAGGGGGCTCAGGATGCAGACGCAGAAGGTTCCAGGCCTTGCCAACTCCAGCTGCCACAGGCCTCGGGAGAAGGAGTGGAGGCAGGCTGGCGTCATTCCTCCCACAGCCGCTGCAGGGGACGCACCGGCGGCTTCTCTCCCATGCCTCTCCCTGAGCCACACTGCCCACCGGCCTCTATGGTGGACTCATCACTGTTCCCACTTTCCAGATGAGGAAACTGAGGTGTGAGAAGTCACAGAACTTTCTAGGTCTGTGTGACTCCAATGCCCACCCCAGCCCTCCCCTGGAGCTGGGAGTTTGCTGGCCTGGTCTCTGGGCCACAGGGCCTCTCGAGGCTGGCTGTGTCACCGCCCCTCAGCCTCTTCCCTCGTCCCTAACAGGGCCACAGGCCGCTCCACCCACCCTCTGCCCAGCATCACTCTCTCCACCCGCAGGGCCAATGTCCCCGCCCCCAAGGAGTGTCGGCCCCGCCCGAGGGTTAGAGAATCTAAACCCTCCCCAATGGAGGGTGGGACTCAGGACCTCCAGTCCTTGTCAGGCTTCACTCCCGGCCAGGAGACCCCAGACCTGTGCTGCCCCTGGGGTCCCGTCTCCTGGGCCTCTGTGTCCCCATCTGTGAAGTGGGGGCTGGGCCAGTGGGTCTTGCGGTATTTTCTTGTTCTCCGACCTCCCTATAAGTGACCCAGAAACGAAACAAAGAGTCGTGTCATCCCTCTGCTGCCCACCCTCCCGGCTGCCCCTGCGTCTCCAGAGCCTGGTCAGTCTCTCCCTCGAAGCCACCACTGTCCCAGGGACTTGTTTTAGGGCTTTTTTTTTTTTTTATGACTCACAGCGAATCATCCTCGTTATAACCTTTGTGAACTTTTTTCATTATGAAAGTAACTGGTGCAGCAGACGACGTGTCTGGAAGGATTCACAGCCAGCTGGTAATGGGGGGTCGTGTGGGGCTGAGGGTGGGGGTGACGGGGAATTTGCTTTATCGAGAATGGCTACTTTTTTAAACAGAGAACACATCCAGGCATTGTCTGCACAATAAAAAAAAATAAGTAAAAGAAAACACAAATAAAAGAAACAGATTCAAAAATAAAATCATGAAAATACCAAAGTGTATATAGTACAAGTAGGCTCCCCTCATCAGCCCAAGCCCCTCACCCCACCCCTGGGGACCCACTGTCAACAGTCTGTGGTAGATGCAGCGGGACATTGTCCCCCCATGGCCAGGCACAAATGTGTACACACCGCACGACACAGCGCACATCCACACCAGGGGGACACAGGCCTGGGGCACAGTGGAGGACACAGGCTTTGGGATCAGAAGGTTCAGGCTCTGCGCAAAAGGCTCCTGTCTCTGCCGAGCGTCAGTTTCCTCCAGGTCCAAGTGCTCCCTGGGGGCCCAGGATTGGGTCCTTCCTCCCAGCAGCCACATGAACACTCGCAGACTCCACCAACAGGCCTGCTCCCCCCGCTCCCGCCCCTTTCATGGCAACTGGAAACCAGCCTCCTGCCACCCTGCCCCAGGGCCCCCTTTGGCAGCAGCCTTCTGGGGAGGGCCCACTGTGTGCCAGGCGCCCTGGGCAGTTGCTTCCTGTACACAACCTCCTCTGACACCCTCTCCCAGCCCTGGACCACCTTGGAACTCGGAGCGGTGCCCCCCGCCCTCCATCCGAGGCACAAGGCTGGTCCCAGGTTCACACCGGACCCCGCAGGCCACCCGAGAGGCCGGCGCCAGTCCAGGGCATCACGAAGCTGACCCGGCACTCGCAATGTGTCGCAGTGGAAGTCCCACGTCCCCTCCGACCTCAGCTCTGACTCCTTTGCTCTGCTCACGTTAAACCCTGTCCAGGCCACTGGACTGTGGGTCGAAGGACCCGGTTCTAAGGCCAGCGGGGCCTCTAACTGGCTTTGCGCAAAAAACTTCCGGGATCTGGCCTGTCTTCCTCCCACATGAAGTCGGGTGTCCCAAGCGGCGCGGGAGCCCGAGGTCCCCAAGGCATCTTGCGATCCTCAGCGGAGCCCCGCCTCGGCTGGCTCATCCGCGGAACGGGCGGGAGACGCGGCGTGGGCCCCTCCCGCGGCCCCGCTACTGCGGGACCGGCAGCCGGGTCGCGGGGCGGGCGGAGCTGCCCAGGTGCCCCCTCCAGACGCCCCGGCCGGAGTCTGTCGGCGCGGGAACCCCGACCGCGAGCGCAGAGGTCCGGCCCGCGCTGCCCGCCGCCCCCGCCCGCCGACCGGGCACCCGAGCCCCAAATGCTGCCCCGCGGCCACCCCATCGGGTCCCCGGCCCGCGGCTCCGGCCTCTGTTTCCCCTCTGGCCCGGCGCCGGCAGGAGGGTGCTGTCGGGGTCGCACCTGCGTGGGCCAGCCCCCGGCCCGCTGCCCCTCCGCGTCCCGTCCCCACTCACCAGCGGCGAGGGCACGCTCGGGAAAGGACACTGCGCGGCGGGAGATGGTGGCCGCGGGCCCCCGGCCCGCCCCGCCCCGGCCGCCGGGCCCCGCCCCCGTCCCCGCCCGTCCCCGCCACCACCACCCCCGCCACCGCCCCAGTCCCCCGCCAGACGGGGCGCCCCTCCCGGGACCGGACCTCCCTCCTCTTCGCACCCGCCCGGCCAGACGCGCCTCTGCCTTCCCGGGCCGCGAGCGGGTCTCTCGCTCCCTCTCCCCACGGTGACCGGCGACGGCCCCCCGCCGGGCCAGCCCCAGGGGTGAGGATCCGCAGGCAGGTCCCCTTCTCCTCTGGAGCCTCACTTTTCCCATCTGTAAAATGGGGCACAAGACAGATCTCAGAGAAGGGAATCACCTCGTCTGAGGGTGAAGCGCTGATCATCCTCCTGCCTGGCCCTGTCCCCTTTCTGGGGGCGCACCCCAGTTCCTTTAGCTGTCGCCCCAGGGCTGACTCGACCACTTTCTGGCTGGTTCTCTCAGCCTTCATCTCCTCATCTGTAAAATGGACACGATTTGTGGGGGTGATGAGGATGCCTCATGGTAATGCGGCAGGGCACCCCGCAAATGCTTGGCACTCAGTAAGTGAGGTCTGCCATCGTCACAGCCCAGAGGGGGCCTCCGGTTTGCCAGGGTCACTTCACATCCCCAGGCCTTCGGCACCAGCCTCCCCATCCGCAGGGCGGGTGGTTATTACTGCAGCCTAGAGCGCGACCTGGCCCCCTGGGCTGACTCAGCCTGGCAGCCCCCTCACTCCCATGGGGATCCAAACTGATCCCCAGGGAGAACTGTGGCTACTTCTCCCCAGGCCCAGGCCCCAGGCCTCCTAGGGGAACCAGGTAGGGCTGCAGTGTGACTTTCCTAGGGCCTGGCATTTTTGCCTTTGTGGGCCCCTTCCTCCATTAAAAGGCAAAGGAACATACACATTCTGGTTTTGACTATATTGGTCTAAAGATAAGCATAACCCAGGCTCCCAGGGTAGAGTCCGTAAGGCCGGTGGTGGGCACCGCTCCCCTCCCTAATGAAAAAAGAAGCAGCCCACGAGACCTGCAGAGAACAATGCCTGCAAGGCCCGGCTGAGTGAAAAGAATAACCACACCTGGATGGTTACCCTGATAAGGGTCTCGGAGCCCCTCATGGTTCCTGGAGTCCACACATACCACCAGCCCCTCCTATTTCTCAACACCTGCCCTAAAACTGCAAGGGAAAATTCCTTGCTCTCCCTGCCATAAATCTTTCCGCCAAAGAAACCCCCACCCGCAGCCCTAAAAACATATATAAACCCACTCAAAACTTCTGGGCCCTGTGAACCTCACCCAGGAGCGCTCTAATAAAGCCTCATTGCTTAACCCTTTCAACTCTGCTCGTCTTTCTTTCTCTGGCGCTGCTCATTCATAAACTTTACAGAGTCTATTCATTTGTTTCTTCTGATTTAAAAGAAATTAAAACATTCCATGTGGCCCTAGCAGTATTCTGGCTGTAGGCACTGTGCCTGCTGTTCTGGTGGCCACGCCTCCACTGGGCTGCCAGTCCTCGCTCGCTTCCGGTAAGGAAACGAGCTGCCCCTGGCTTGGTGGAGTAGCAAACTGGCAGTGCACCTTCCTCCCGCCTTACTCCTACTGCACACAGGGCTCCAGGCCCACGGGGGCACCCTGGGAGGCAGGGATTTCTGTCCCCAAATACTTGCTGCACACCAGGGCCAAAGGGAGGGGCTGAGAACAAGCACACAAGGCACCTGTGCTCATGAAGCTCATACCCATTTCACAGATGACAACACTGCAGGTCAGAGGGGTGAGTTGCTGCCTGAGGGATCCATGGTGCAGGTCTGGATGCAGATGGAGGATGCCCTGGCAGCCTCCCTATTACTTCTGCCTCCCTCCTCTCCATCCCCACATACCCCATTGGAACTTGGGCACAGCCTTTGTCTCTCCCCTGGGCAGCAGTCACAGGCCCTCAATGGCCTATAGCCCCCACCTTGTCCCTTCCTGCTGCTCCATGTAATCTGGCCACACTCCTCCTCTGCTCAGGCCCCCTGCAGCTCCCACTGACCTTAGAATCCAGTTCAAGCCTTTAACCTGGCGCTGGAGGCCGTCCCGAGCTGGAGTCAGGCTGATTACCCCACCTCTGTGCCTTTGCATACTCCGTTCCCCCTGCCTAAAGCACTCTTTGCCCCACTGGGGCATCTCCACTGTCCAAGTCTAATCAATTCTCCAGCATCGCCCCAGGAAGTTCCTCCAGAACCCCAACTCTGTGTCATCCCCGATATAGGTGGGCAGGATGCCCAGCTCTGGGCTGAACCCTCATGGATACAGCACAATCAGACCCACTGATTGCTCCAAGCACACACACATGTTGCTTCACCAGAACGCCTTCATGCTAGGAATGGTTTTGTAGCTTGTTTTCTGCCCTTTACAATAAATCAGAAACCTCTCTTTACATTAACAAACATACATCTACATTGTTTTTTTATTGTGAAATGTTCCAAGCAGAAATGTATATAGAACATATGTGTACACTTTAGAATAATAATAAAAGGAATGCCGGGGTGCCCACCACCAGGTTAATGAACAAACGTTACCAGTGTCCTAGGACCCCCAGTGCTCTCTCCGGTGATTCCTGCCCCTCCCCCCTGAGGGCACCTCTACTTTGACTTCTGACCAGCTGAGGCAGCACACACTGGGCTGAGACAAATGGGCACCATGGCCAGACCACAAGACTCCTGGGAGGGTGAAGTTCAGATGAGTCCCTGGGGCACAGGCTGGCCTCAGCCTCCAAGAGCACCGACAAGAGTCCCCTCTGGGGAAGTCAGAGGGCAAGGTTGTGAGTCGGGACATCTGGCAGGGCTGTGGCATAGATCTGCAGCAGGAAACCATCAAGGGTGTGCGCTGTTCTGTCCTCCTGCTTCTGCGCTCAACGTGCCCTGCATGCAGGTTTCAGGAGTAGCGTGATGTTGGACGCTTCTACCAGGGGGACCAAGTGTCCTCAGCTGGCCCAGGCAGTGGGGCAGGCAGTGTGGGGAGAAAAGGGTTTCATCAGCCTGTGACCAGGACCAGCCACGTGCAGAGAAGAACCTGGGCCAGGCTTGCCAGGTGTCCTGTTCTTACGTGGGTGGCAGCAGCAGGCATCTCAGCAATGACAGCTCTCAATACATCTTGAGTCACGCTGTTCCCAGCTGGACTGGCTGCAGGCACCTGGCACACACATCATCCCGGGGCTCCTTTCGCCCCTCTCCCGAATGGAGCCTCATTTCCAGGACTGCTTATCTTCCTCCTTCTTGGTTTCTCTTTGTGTCGAGCGCGTCTCCAGGAGTTCTTGAGAAAGAGTTGGAGGAAGATAACATTTGTGAAAGCCTGCATTCTACCCTACGGATGACTGATGCTCAGCTGAGTAAGAATGTAAAGCTGGGGATCATTGCCGTCAGAATCCTGGAGATGTGCTGCCGTCCCGCTGCCATTGTGGGTGCGCAGGCTACGCACGCACTGTTTCCGGAGCTTTTGTGTGGAACTCATTTTGTTCTTCCTGGAAGATTTTAAGATTTTTGGTTTTTCCTTTTTTTTTTTTTTCTTTTCTCTTTTCAGACTCCATCCCCTTCCTTTTTTAAGAATTTTGGCCCAGAGTTCTGAAATTTCACACTGATATTCCTCTATGTGGGTCTAATTTCAACCATTGTGCCAACACTCAACAGGCCCTTTCCATCTGGAAACTCATATTCTTTATTTGTCAGAAATGCGATTATTTCTTTAATTTCCTTCCCTCCACTTTCTTGCTTCTCTTTCTGGAACTCCTATTACTCAGATCCGGGACTTCCTGGGCAATTTCCTGTTCCTGTTTTGTGGATACCTCTTCTCCTCCCTCTTAAAGCTATCAATGACAATTATTTTCTTCTCTCTTCGTAGTCTCTGAATGCTATACACTGCTTTCCACCTGTTTATAAGAGGCTTTCCTCGAATGCCTGGCAACCTTAGGCTGGCTGCTTGTGATTGAAGAAATGAACAAAATAAGCCCATGGATGGTATTTGTTGGTTTAGTTTCACTATAAAGTAACCTTAGTGGGCCAAGTTCTGGAAATTTCCTGGACTGTCAATATCTTCAGGATTTTCCTTTTGGGCTGGTCAGGTTCCTCCAGTCCCTTGCCTGGAGGGTAAGGGTCTGGCTCCAGGTTTCTGGGAGCTCACCTGGGGAGGGTGCTGGAGGAGGTCTCTGCATTCAGCATTCAGTGTCCCCCTGTTTTGGCAGAGTACCCATGTTCACTGCTGTCATTGCCATCCCCAGCCCGGAGATTCTTTGTCCCTTTCCAGAGCTAAATCCCAGGTGTTTCCCAAAGTGGGGGAGGAGCATCGCTCAGTGGCTGGGGAGAGGGAGCAGATTTGAAGATCTGCTTCTCAAAGACACCTTCAAATAGTCCTCTGGTTTCAGTCTTCTTTCACCCTTAGATCTAGAAGCAGCTCTAGTGTCAGTTCTTAAGATTTTTTTTTTAAGCTAGTCAGGTGAAGCAGTGGGAACAGAGAAGGAACAAAGAAATCTATAACTGGTTGTGATCAGGTTTTTAAGCTTTTGAGGATTCTGTTGCATGACTAAGGGTTGGTTCTCAGCTTTCTCCACTGCTGGGAGGGATTTAGCTGTCTGAGATCAACTAAGTCAGGTAACATCAACCTACCTGCTTTCCAGCTTCCAGATTCTGTTGCTGCAGTCCCCTTTCCTGTTCTTCCTGACCTTGTGGATTTGTGTCTTTAATATATCCCTTTGCTGTGGATTTATGGGCTTCCAGAGACAGTGTGTGCTCTATGCATGTCTTAACCTGAAAACCTCCTCCATATCTTTTATGACCATAGCATTGCATAGATTTGCCATATTTCATTGAGCTAATCCTCTCTAGCTGAACATACACCTTATCTCTGCTTTTTCCGTGTCAAAAGCAGGGCTGCCATGGACATCTTGAGAGTTAGGTCTTTGCTTATTTGATTCTTTTCTTAGGACAAACTCAGTGAAGTAGATTAGCTGATGTGATTTGCTATGGACTGAATGTTGTGTCCCCCTCAAAATTCATGTGTTGAAGCCTAATCCCTAGTGTGATGGTATTTAGAGGTGGGGTCTTTGGGAGGTGATTAGGTCGTAACAGTGGAGGCTTCACCAATAGGATTAATACCCTTATAAAAAGAGGCAGAGACAAGGGATCTCTCTCTCTCTCTCTCCCTGCTCTCTACCATGTGAGGATACAACAAAAAGACAGCCATCTGCAAACCAGGAAGCAGGCTGTCACCAGACACTGAATCTGCAGGAGGCTTGATCTTGGATTTCCCAGCCTCTAGAACTATGAGAAATAAATTTCTGTTGTTTAAGTCCCCCAGTCTATGGTATTCTATTATAACAGCCCAAACTAAGACTACCTAGATTTTCTCATTATGAAGTGTGTGTGTGTGTGTGTGTGTGTGTGTGTGTGTGTGTGTGTGTGTGTGTAGGCTCCTTAGAAGAGGCTGGCAAGAAATGAGGGAGTAGAGAGGGAGAAGTGGGAGATGGAGTGAGGTCAGAGTTAGACTCTCTGACCTAGCCTCACACTAGCACTCAGAAGCTGGTGTGAAAATTGCCAGTACCAACATGGAGTCACTTATGTCAAACTCTAAAATGGTGTCAGGGGAAACCTTGAAAAAGAAGCCCTCATGCAAACATGCCTGTAAGCAGGATTTATCACAAGACCTACCTACACTAGACTGGTATAAGGACTTGTCACAGGAAATTGCTCAAGTCAAAAAAGTTACCTGCACAAAGGCATTTGCCTGGCAATGGCTCATAAGCTCACACCAACTCCTGCAACAAACCCCTGTAAACTTTGGTCTTTGTAACCTTTAGTTTCGAAACAGCTTCAGTGGACTTCTCTTTATCTTTAAAAGATTCCCCTTCCCCATCCCGACCCCCCACCCACTTAGATACCCTATGGCCTGTCACAGCTTGCATTGCAGCCTGCAATCCTGCTGTTCCCAAATATAATCATTTGTTGAGGATAGCCTCTCTGAGTTTTTTTAGGTTGACAGTAGATAACCCCAATTTCCAATCCCTAGTCTGTCACTAATCACCTGTCACTCAATCTTTGACCCCTTGTCTGCTCATCTGCAAGTTGAGGATAATAGCACCTACCCAGCACACTGTTGCCATGAGGAATTAAATAAGCTAATATCTGAAACATATCCAGGGCTTTATTGAGTGGCATAAAGATTTACTGGATGCTTGTTGTTCCAGGCACCGTGCCTGGTTTGTAGGAAACATTATAAAAGACAGCTGTTATCTTGCTTAGTGTTGGGAGACTCATTTGCGAAGGAGAATCGGGAAGTCTCAAGCACTCTTCATGTGCTAGGTAGAAAGGGTAAATAGTACATTGCTTTGCGTTATTTATTCCATAAATATCTGTTGAGGGCTCACTGTGCTGTGGTGTCGTGTTCTATTCTTGGCTGTGGCGGTTGAAGGAAGCGCACGGTTCACTCTACACCCCCTGCACACAGCCACGGAGCGTTTCACAGCCTAGGCGGAACCAGTAACCACGGAACCTTTCTTTCCGCTCCCGGGTGCCGGGGCGACGGGGCAGGAAATGCGTCAAGGACTACGCAGCAACGCGCCGCCGCAGTCGGGCCTCGGTCACCACGGTAACGCGCGCAGGGCAGGAGTTTCGCCATGAGCTTGCGGGTCGCGCGGGCCCGGTGGGCCCGGGACTTGGGTGCCGGCTGCCGCCGCCGCGCCTCGAGCTTCCCGGTGCCTCCGCCCGGCGCCGAGAGCGTGGCAGAGCTGCTGCGAGGAGCGACGGAGGCGGAGGAGGGGCCCTGGGCGGCGGAGACGCGGCGAACGCCGGGCCAGTGCTCGGTGCTGCTCTTCCCCGGCCAGGGCAGCCAGCTGGTGGGCATGGGCCGCGGTCTGCTCGCCTACCCGCGCGTCCGAGAGCTCTACGCCGCGGCCCGCCGCGTGCTGGGCTACGACCTGCTGGAGCTCAGCCTGCACGGGCCGCAGGAGGCCCTGGACCGCACCGCGCACTGCCAGCCCGCTGTCTTCGTGGCCTCGCTGGCCGCGGTCGAGAAACTCCATCACCAGCAGCCAGCGGTGAGGCCCGAAGCCCTGTGGCAGGCCGGGGCCCGCCCGGGGCTCCCACGTCTGACTCATTTAACAGATTCCTACCGAGTTCCCATAATGTGCCAGGCACTGTTCTAGGCGCTGTGAACAAGACAAGGATCCTTGCCCTAGGGGACTTCCATCTTAGAGGAGACAGATGATAAACAGTAACTGTACTCATTATGGAAATTACATAGTGTGTTAAAAAGATGATAAGTGTTACAGAAAGAAATAGCAGGTTCAGGAGATGGGTAGTGGAGGGCTGAGCTGTGATTTTAAATGATCCTTAATCATTTAATTAACTATTAGATGATTTTAAAAGGATTAAAGTTCATTCTTAAATGAAGGATCATTGAAAGGATGATATTTGAGAATGTCACTTCACTTGAAGGTGGTGAATTGGTTACTGTTAATATTGAATAATACCGAGACAGTAAACGTATTTGAGATCCTTTACCCCCATTTCACCTTCACAACCACCTTGTGAAGTAAATAGTGTTGTTTTATGAATGAGGAAAGGAGAATTGGGGATATTAGAGGAATTAGTTAAGTGGTTCTGTTGAGTCATGATAATAACATTCAGTGTTTAGCCTGGGTCGCGTGCCCTAAGCACTTTATAGAGGTTATCTTCATGTAATGCGGCAGCCCTTTGAGATAGGCCCTGCTTGTCCCTCATTTCACACATGAAGTAACGAGCTCAGAGAAATTAGAGAACTCAGCTAAGAATTCTAGTCTCTGACTCCAAGAGTCATGCTCTTGACTTCTACGCTTAACTGCACACCATATGGATGAGATGCCACTGTCAGGCCGAGGCAAGAGAATCCGGAGCCCTGGGTTGGAGTGAGCGTGGCTGCAGAGTTGCCTGGGCTTTAACTCACCTTACCAGGGAACTTCCTCCTCAGTAGGGGCTGGACTCAGTGATCGTCAAGGCCACTTCCATGAGTCCTCTTCTAGCTGGAGCACCAGGCCAGTGGACCCTGGCTCACTGAAGTGCTGAACACCCTGCCAGCTCTCAGTGCAAGTGCCCCAGAAGTGAGCTTCCCCCAGAGAATCTGGTCTCATGTTCTGCATCTGTCACTGCAGGTTATTGAGAACTGTGTTGCTGCTGCTGGATTTAGTGTGGGAGAATTTGCAGCCCTAGTTTTTGCCGGAGCCATGGAATTTTCTGAAGGTATACAGGAAGGAGTTTGGTTTTGTGCAGGGTGTGGTCTTGCTGGGCTCAGTGGGGGCAAAGAACACTGCCAAAAATGATATTGGAGGCAGGACATGGTGGCTCACACCTGTAATCCCATCATGTGGGGAAGCTGTGGCAGGAGGATCACTCGAGACCAGCCTGGGTAACAGCAATACCCCATCTCTACAAAATTTTTTTTTTTAATTTGCCAGACATTGTGGTGCATACCTATAGTCCTAGGGAGTCTGAGGCAGGAGGATCACTTGAGTACAGGAGTTCAAGGCTGTAGTAAGCTATGATCATGCCACTGCACTCCAGCCTAGGCCACAGAGTAAGACCCTGTCTGTTAAAAATAAAAATTTTTAATGATACTAGACCTACTCAGGGATGATAAAGAAGGGACTATGTGGATAGGGTGGAAATGGGATCTTGAGGACCAGATTTCACCGTGATTCCCTTTTAAGCCTGATTCATTACGGGTGTCCCTTTCTCTCTCTGTGTTTTGAGATAGGGTCTCACTCACTGTTACCCAGGCTGGAGTGCAGTGGTGTCATCATAGCTCACTGCAGTCTTGAACTCCTGGGCTCAAGTGATCCTCCTGCCTCAATCTCCCCATAAGCTGGGAGGGACTAGAGACACACACCACCACACCCGGCTAATTTTTTAATTTTCTATAGAGACAGGATCTCTACTATGTTTCCCAGGCTGGTCTCGAACTCCTGGTCTCAGAGATCCTCCCGCTTTGGCCTCCCAAAGTGCTAGGATTACAGGGGTGAGCTATGGCACCTGGCCTCCCTTCTCTTTATAATCTCATGAACTCTGCTTGTTTGACTGTCTTCCCTACTACCCTGTGCTATTACCCCCCAGTGCCACCAAGCAAGGTGGATGCTTAGTAGATGCTCATTGAATGAAAAAGAGGATATGAATATTTGATCTTGAGCCATGTCACTTCTTAAGATTTTTGCTTATAGTTAAAACAGTTATATTTTTTGCTTATAGTTAAATATAGGCAAGTTGAGTAGACATTTCTTCAAAGAAGATATTCAAATGGCCAACAAGCACATGACAAGATGGTTAACATCACTAATAATCAGGGAAATGTAGTCAATATCACAATGACGTAGCACTTCACACCCACTAGGATGGCTTTTATTTTAAAAAAATAAAAATAATAAGTATCAATGAGTATGTGGAAAACTAGAAACCCTCATACATTGCTGGTGGGAATGCAAAATAGTGGAGTCACTGTGGAAAACAGTTTGGCCAGTTCCTCAAAAAGTTAAATATAATTACCATATAACCCAGAAATTCTACTTATGTATATACCTAAGAAATTAAAACATCCACACAGAGAAACTTGCACACAAATGTTTATAGCAGTATTATTCACAATAGCCAGAAGGTAGAAACAGCCCAGATGTTCATCATCTGATGAATGGATTAACAGATTGTGGTATATCTGTACAATGGAATATTTTTAAATGATAAAAAGGAATAAAATACTGAAACATGCTACAACAGGGAGGAACCTTAAAAATGTTGTCCTAAGTGAAAGAAGCCAGACAGAAGAAGTCACATATTGTATGATTCCTTTATATGAAATGTCCAGAATACATGAGTCCAATCCATAGAGACAACAGATTAGCAGAGGGAGGAAGAAATGGGGAGCAATTACTTAGTGGATGTGGGTGTTTTTATGGGGTGATGAAAAGGTTTTGAAACCAGAGAGAGCAAGCTGGTGGTTGCATAACATTATGAATACACGAAATACTAATACCACTGAATTATACACTTTAAAGTGGTTAACTACATTTTATGTGAATTTCACCTTTTTTTTTAAAGAGCATTATCGCACTATTAAGGAAATGTTAGAAAGAAGAAAAAAGTTGCATAATTCCACCTCCTAATGACACTGTTGTATTACATGTATCATTGTATCATTTCATGTGTACATAACTTGCAGAATTATAGCATATTTGCAATTTTGTGTTCAGTTTTTCCCTTGACATTCTGCATAGTTACTGCTTTAATGCCTGCAGGGAAGGATTTCCACATGTTCTCTCCACTTTCCTTGTGTGTTTTCTCCTACTTCCTGTCACAGGCTCTTAATGTATTTGTTCCACAATTCTTGGTAAGGGGGCTGAAAGCCTGGTACAAATATAAAATATGTAAGTGCTGAGTGCATGAAGATGTGTTAATGAGAAAGGGTGCGGGATTTTCTCCTCACACCCTCTCTGTTGTCCCTTCAAACCCTGAGTGGGTCTCTTAATCTCTCTTTGGTCTAGTCATCTCCCCTCTCTGCCCAGGGAGCAGACCCAGGACCAGGATGTTGGGCGTCTGGTAGTTATAGGCCATTCTTACGTCACAATCTTTGGAGCCACCTGCTGTCCTCTCACCGCCTGCTGTCCTCTCACCGTGCACTTGAGCCACACTGAATCAGGAGCCCCACGTTTCAGTTCATCTGCCATGGCTGTGCCATGTTCTCCAGCTCTAAGTGGAGACAGTAATAATTTATGCTAATTATGTGCTACTGAAATTCATGTACTTGTTTGTAGTTTGCATAGCAGCCCATGTATCTGATAGTTCTTAATTATTTTTCCTGTTCTACATGATTTCTCTTAAATAATAAACTAATAACAATTTCTGATTTCCACAACCTAGGCAAATTGAATATTATTATCCTCATTTTGCCAACTAAAAATTTGAACCAGAAGGAGGTTGTGACTTGCCTAGGGCATGTAGCTCCAAGTCTGTCCGTCTTTATCCTTCACCAGGGCTTCTCAGCAGTGGCACGATTCACGTTTGTTTCGGGGGCGGTCCTGTGCATTGTGGGATGTTGAGGAGCAGCCCAGGCCTGTACCCACTAGGTGTCGGGAGCGCTCTGTCTCCCCTAGTCATGACAACCAAAAAATTTCTCCAGACACTGCTCTAGGGCAGACTCAGTCACTGTTGAGAACCACCGTCCTACACCAAACCAACTTTAAGACAGGAAAGTTGGGTTCATTTGTATAGTGCCAGTGGCAGTAACAGCTCTGTGTAGTACGTAGAGACATGTGCAGCCTGGCCCTGTGGGCTGGGGACCAGCACCACTGTCAGTGTCTCTGGCTCAGAATGGAGTTTGTGCTTTTTCTTTCAGGTCTGGCCTCTCTCCTTCATTAAGAGTCCTGATTTTTCCAAATGCTCTTCTCTCTGGACAGGTTTGTATGCAGTGAAAATCCGAGCTGAGGCCATGCAGGAAGCTTCAGAAGCTGTCCCCAGTGGGATGTTGTCTGTCCTTGGCCGGCCTCCGTCCAAGTTCGCCTTTGCCTGTTTGGAAGCCCGGGAGCACTGCAAGTCTTTGGGCATAGAGAACCCCGTGTGCGAGGTGTCCAACTACCTCTTTCCTGAGTGCAGAGTGATTTCAGGACACTTAGAGGTTGGTATGGATGGGAACTGCCTTGATAGTCGCCAGTCCAGTACGGAGGGTGGGAATTGCCCTGCACCAGGCACTCTGCCACGCCTGGTCTTAGGAAGTACTTTGGGTGGGGGAGTGGGTGGCAGACCGAACACTGCAGAGGGAGACCGGAGGCCGGCACACTGCCCCACTCCCCAGCATATACTAGCAAGAACAAATCCCGCAGCCCACGTCTAAAGTAAAGGGGCAGGACCAGGTGGTCTCCAGGGCCTACCTGTAGTACATTCTGGGCTCTCCTGAACCCCTGATCTGGTTGCTTCCTTAGAGAAAAGAGAGCTATTTTCTGTTGGATTCCTGTGCCCTGTCGTACTCTTTTTTTGGGTGTGTGTTTTTGCACCCGAATTAATTTCCTTTCTGCTGTCCTTCCATTTGCTGCTTCCCCAAACATTTATCAGGCAGCTCCTATGTAACCAGCACTGGGGACACAGGCTGATTAGCCAGGGTTCCTGCTGTCAAAGGAGGAGCAGCTGTGAGAGGCTGGCTCCAAGGGAAGGGGCACGGTCGGGGGCGGGGGGGGGGGGGGGGAGGGGGCGCCGCCTGTGGAGGCGGCACCTGGAGGGCAGGAGGGAGCATGAGTTTGCCAGGTGGGGGGCATCCCGAGCAGAGAGACTACAGTGAGCTATGATTGCACCACTGTGCTCTAGCCTAGGTGACAGAGGGAGACCCTGTCTCTAAAAAAACAACAAAAAAATTTGTTTAATATATAAATATTCATGTGCAAGAAAAAAAGAATATTTGCTATTTTAAAGATCTTTGCAAATTTTATGGTTGCACACAGTTTAGTTGCAAGTGTTTAGACTTGTTGGCTGGCCCGAGGCCCTTTCTGAGGTGAGGTGCCCTTTTGGGGAGGCTTTGGGCTTGAGGGATAGAAGCCTCTTTTTTTCTCTAGAGAAACCCCAACACCCCAGACCCTATGTTGTGAAATGGGGCTTGGATTTTCCTTCTGAATTTTTCTGGAAGATTATGGAGTTAAAAAGAAAACAGGCTTGTTAAAAATTATGAGAGGGTCAGCACTCTGGGAGGCCGAGGCAGGAGGATCACTTGAGATCAGGAGTTCAAGACCAGCCTCAGCAAGAGCGAGACCCCGTCTCTACTAAAAATAGAAAAATTAGCCAGGCATGGTGGCTAGCGCCTATAGTCCCAGCTACTGGGGAGGCTGAGGCAGGAGGATTGCTTGAGCCTGGGAATTTGAGGTTGCTGTGAGCTAGGTAGGCTGACGCCATGGAACTTGCCCAGGCAACAGAGTGAGACTCTGTCTCAAAAAAAAGGAAAAAAAAAATAATGAGAGGGTAGCAGAATTCTCATTGAAAACTAACACTTATTAGATAGTGCTTTTTCCTTTATCAGACACACACACCTTGTGGGATTTGCTCTTCCCAGCAACCTTGTGAAGCAGATGGAATTGTACTTATTTTCGGGATGAGAAAGAAAAGGTTCCAAAATGTTAAGTGGTTTGCCTGGGCCACCGAGCTAATAAGTGACAGTGCTGGGCTGATGGACAGAGCAACATGTCCATGTTTAACAGCTTTGGGTCTCTGTCAACCATGCCATGGTCACCTTCCCAGCTGGGGTATGTGAATGGTCATATCCCTAAAGGAGGACTTCTGGGACACCAGCTGTACAATTAATTTTAACTGGAGCTAAAAAAGTGAGTTAAGGTCATGGCAAACCACATGTCTCATGGTTTATGGGACATGGGACATGTACAAACATATGGGAATAAGCATATTGTATACATAGGGCTGCTGGGTGCAATGGCTCATACTTGCAGTCCCAGCTACTAGGGAGGCCAGGGCAGGAGGATTGCTTGAGACCAGGAGTTCAAGACCAGTGTGGGCAACATAGCGAGACCCCCGTCTCTCAAAATCAATGATACACACAGGGCTGTGGTGTTGCTGATGCTGACATTTGCCTCTGCGTGTCTTCTCCTAAGATTTGCTTGGCTTAAACCTCCTTTCTTTTCTAGGCTCTGAAGTTTCTCCAGAAGAATTCCTCTAAGTATCACTTCAGACGCACCAAGCTGTTGCCAGTTAGTGGTGGGTTCCACACCCGCCTCATGGAGCCAGCCTTGGAACCACTGGCTCAAGTTTTAAAGACAATCAGCATTAAGAAGCCTCTGGTTTCCGTCTACTCAAACATCAATGGGAACAGATACATGCACCCCAAGCACATCCAGGAGCTGCTGGTCCAGCAGGTGGTGTCCCCAGTGAAGTGGGAGCAGACGATGCACGCCATATACGAAAGGAAGAAAGGCACTGCGTTCCCCCAGACTTTCGAAGTGGGCCCTGGGCAGCAGCTGGGAACCATCCTGAAGAACTGTAACCTGCAGGCCTGGAAGTCGTACAGCCACGTGGACGTGCTGCAGGCTACTGAGGACCCAGACCTGGACCCCGAGGAGTCTCTGCGATGACCCCTGTCTGTCCTTGCGAGTACAGGCTGTGGGCTGCGCCTGCTCCGCCCATTCAACAGCTGGGAGACTGGTCCCACACTCGTTTCACACCCAAGAAATATGCATTGAGTGCCTGCTGGATGCCAGCGAGCGAGCAGCCTCTGCCCTGGTAGAAGAGGGTCCTTTGGCAAGGTGCAGGGGTGTGTAGGTGCCTGGGGAGGGAGGCCCTGCCTTCCCCGTGGAGAGCCCCCCGGGAAACCCACCATGTGGGACCGTGGTCATGGCACCCAGACCCAGGCACAGATGACTCTGAGAAAGCAGCTCCTTGAATTATCACTAAATATGAGAAATTCTAAGCTGCTTGGGTGGTTTTTTCATTCAGCAATAGTGGGAAGACATTATTAGGAATGAAATTTCTGAATTTGTCTTAAAATGTTACTATTGTATGGACATGTCAAATCCTGGATAGGGTTGCCCTCTCCCCCCCTCTCCCTGTAATGAAGTGGGCTCACTCTGTTGCCCCGGTGCAGTGCAGTGGCGCAGTCCTAGCTCACTGCAGCCTCCAACTCCTGGGCTCAAGCGACCCTCCTGCCTCAGCCTCCGGAGTACGTGCTCCCCAACACCTGGCTACTTTTTAAATCTTTTGTAGAGATTGGGTCTCTGGGGAGAGCATGGTCCTGGGGTGAGGACCTGGGGGCTGTGGTGGGTCCCGTTCCTTGGCGGGATCCTGGGCCCCTGCCAGGGTACGGCACACCCCTTGGCGGAAACAGCCCCCACCGCCGCTGCATCCTTGGGTCTCGTGTCCACAAAGAGCCTTGGCCTGTTTCTGCAGGTCTGCGTGGCACTGGGAGCCTTGCACCCAGCGGGGACGGGGGTCCCTGGTACCTTCTAAGAGGCTCAGTCTGGCCTCTGCCTCTCCAGAAATCTGACCTGGCCAGGGGCTTTGCACAAAAGCCTCTGAAATGGACAAAGATAACTTTGTTTTTTCCTCTGAGGCAAGAACGTGCCTGCAGGCCTACACCAAGGGCTGTCACAGGTGTGCACATGCACTGAGTGTGGGCCCAATCCGATCCTGGGCAGCACGCCCCACAGCCTTGTCACCTTCGGTTTTGAGGGCTGGGTGCAGATGGGTGTGAGGCAGGGTCCGCCCAGCCTGGCTGCAGGGGCAGGACAGCTCCATCGCTGGGTCAGCCCACTAGGGTGGGCAAAGGACACAGAGGGCCTGGCTGGGAAGGAGACCAGGCTGCCGAAGGTGATGGGAGGGAGGTGCCCTGGAGGGCCATGGCCCAGTCCAGCCAAGGTGCAGCACTTGAGGTTGGGAGGGCGGGGCCTGGTGGGGTCTAGAAATGGCCCTGGGCCAAGGCCTGGAGCAGGCAGCGAGCCTGAAAGGTGGGAGGCCTGGCCCTCCTGCCCTGGTGCCCTTGCCTGGCACCCCCTCCCCACCACCCCCCTGCTCTGTGAGCAGAGCCATGGAGGGTGTGTGCAGGGAAAGCGACAGGAACCCTCATTCTGAGAGGCACTGAAAGCCCAAAGGAAATACTAACTGGATTTTACGCACCAGGCCGGAGCAGGGGGAAGGTGGAGCCAAACCCCAAGGCAGCATTGGTGGTCCTCAGGCGCAGGGAGGAGACCAGGAGCCTGCCCCACCCCCTGCCCTCCCAGGGGCAAGACGAGCCTGAACTGGCGCTGCAGACCCCCAGAGAGGACCAGAGACCACTGCAAAGCAACAGTTTATTGAACTCCCCCATACTGCACTTCTAATGGCAAAAGAAAACATGAAAAAAAAAAAAAACAAGAAAAAAAAAAAACAAATATTGAGCTCCCCCAGCCCTCAGAAATTGATCCAGTGGATTCTCTGGTGCGGGCATCACAGATGCGGGGGTGTGACCAGCACTCCCCCCGCTGCCCGCCACATGATCAACTGGCAGGACAGGAAGACTCCTTCGTGGGGACAGGCCGCCTCCCGGGCTGAGCCAGGGTCAGGACGGCAGGCCTAGCCAAGCCTTGGGACCCCAGAGGTATAGCAAATTCATTTGCCCCATAACAAAATCTGAAAAAACAAACACTGAGTATAAAACCTCAGCAGTGTCCCAGCACTATCTCTGAGTTTAAATATAAAAAAGATCATCAAAAAACTCCAGTTAGAAAGACAAGAAACTGCTCCACCACTACCTCCAGGGCGGTGGTGGGGTGGGGACCGGCCCCACCCCGGCCGCGGGCCTCACTTGAGCAGCAGGTGCAGGCCCCTGCCCAGCAGCAGCACCAGCAGCAGCACCAGCACCTGCTCCCACGCCGGGACGGGGCACACCTGCGGGACAGAGGGAGCAGTGAGGCCGGAAAGAGCCAGAGAGGCAGGGGACTGTGGGTGGTGAGGGGGAAGCCCAGGGAGCTGGGGGACTCGAAGGAGCTCGAGGGGGCCGGGAAAAGCTGAGACCAGAGAATGAACCACTGAGCTCGGCAGAGGGAGGAGAGAAGTGGCCCTGAGAACGTGGCAGAAGAGGGGTGGCCAGCCCGGCCCGTGGGATGCAGGTGAAGACACTGCAGAACACAGGTGAGGGGGCCAGCTGTCCTGGAGGAGAGCAGTGGGGAGGGGGCAGCATGAGAAGACGTTGGCTGGGCAAGCTGCTTGGGAGGGGAGGCACCTGTCCTGGCCAGGAGAGCCCCGCCTAGCAGATGGGGCTTCCCGGGCAGAGGGAGAAGCCGCCTGCGCATGGCCCGTCAGTTCCTGCACTGACACCCGTTCATTCTCCTGTCTGTGCACTCACACCTGTGCCACACCCGTGCATTCTCCTGTCTGTGCGCTCACACCCGTGCATTCTCCCGTTCGTGTGCTCACACCCGTGCATTCTCCTGTCTGTGCGCTCACACCCATGCATTCTCCCGTTCGTGTGCTCACACCCGTGCATTCTCCCGTTCGTGTGCTCACACCCATGCATTCTGTCTGTGCGCTCACACCCGTGCATTCTCCTGTCTGTGCACTCACACCCGTGCATTCTCCCATTTGTGTGCTCACACCCGTGCATTCTCCCTTCACTCAACCAGGAGCCTCAACCCAAAAGGCCAGTGGGACGTGGCAGATGTGCAAACTTGTGGAAGCAGAGGATGACAGGGAGAGGTGGGGACTGAGGCAGACCAGGGATGTGCCGACCAGACAGCCGGCACAGGCAGCAGTGCATGTCGGATTGTGAATTGAGGCTCTTACCGAGGGCCTGGGGCTGAGCGACCTCCAGAGCCTGGCCACGTTCTCCCTGAGGTTGGTGAAACCGTCGCTAAGGCTCCCAAGCACGCCCCAGCGGACCGGCTGGTCACAGGACAGCCCCAGTCTGCAAGACAATGGAAGGGTGAGCAGAGACAGCCTGTGTCCTGGGTGACACCATCGCAGCTGTGAGGAGCAGAGGGCCTATCCTCTCTTACTCCCACTGCCACCCTGGTCCCCCTTCTGGGGCACCTCCACCCAAGGACCTCTCTGCACGTGCTGTTTGTGGTCAAATTCACTCTGATTTCGTTTCCTCCCCATCGTGCGCCAGCCCACCGAGGGTTTGGCCCTGTGCTCCGGAGGTGGCTGTGTGGAAAACCAAGCCCCATTCTGCAGGACCCCAGGCAGGTCACTGCCCACTCATTCCTCCCCCGGAGACCAGCTGAGAGGTCCTGCCTCCACCGCCCAGGATCCAGACTCACCCAGCATTCCCTTTAAGTCAAGACCCTCTTGGAAAGGTACAGTCGTGGCTTGATACCGAAAGAGAAAGGGCCTTTGGCTCTGCCTTGTCACTGCCCAGGCCCAGGAGGGAGGGCTGGCAGGGGCCAGCTCCAGGAGTGGGGGCCGGCGGGAGCAAAGGGTCTCAGGACTGCCTTGGAGTGTCAGGGCCATTTGCTCCCTTGGGCCCAGCCCCGTGCTGGGTTGTGGGCCTCCACCCACCCGCCCAGGGCCCCTCCCCGGGTTACCTGCGCATGGTCATCCTGGGCAGTCGGGCCAGGCGGGGGCTGCTGACACGCAGGTTCATCGCATCGCCAATGTAGGCTAGCCGCAGGGCCACCTGGTCACTGTGGGGAGCAGGCTTGGCGGTCAGGGTGTGGCTGCAGTGAGACCAGTGGCACCGGGCGCCACCCGGCCCCACCCAGCTGAAGCTTCTGATGGGGCCGGGAGTGGCGCAGAGAAGAGGGGCAGTGTCCGATTTGGGGCAGGTGGGGAGCCTTTCTGCATCCCTCCTGACTCCCACTTTGCTTTAAAGGTGCCCTCGAGGTCCCACCCGTGGATGCATTCTGCGGAGCCAGTCATTTCAGAAGACGCCCCTGCCAGGCTGGCCACGGGGGTGCCTGTCCCCCCCCATGTGCCTCGTGGCTGCCCTCTGGTGGGAGGATGGGGACTTTCAGGCATGGTCTGAGCCTCACCGGGTGGGCGGGGTGCACACGGGTGCCTGGGTGATCAGCAGGGCAGGCTCCGGGCACCCTGCCTGTGCACCCGCCCACGCCCACGCCCAAGCATTCACGCCCAGAAAACCTGGTGGCCTGATTTCCCAGCAGACTCCTGGGACAGCCCCACCTGGTGGTGCTTGGAGGGAACGTGGGACGATGGGAGGGCACATTTGGGGACCCTG
Source organism: Lemur catta (assembly GCF_020740605.2). NCBI lineage: Eukaryota > Metazoa > Chordata > Mammalia > Primates > Lemuridae > Lemur > Lemur catta. The sequence continues at coordinate 5,626,025 of NC_059133.1, forward strand.
AACTCCCATGGATGACCAAGTCCGGCTTCCCACAGGGGTCTCAGCTTACCCCCTCCTCAGTGGGGTGAGGGGGCTCCTAGAACTGCCCCCGAGTCCCCAGTCCTGAAACTGCCCCTGCTGTCATCATGCCTCTCAGAATGGAAGAACTAGTAAGCCCCTGCCTGGGTCCCCCACCCTAAACCAAAATCCGGAGTGAGATGGAGGCTGGCTTGCCCCCTACGTACATGCACGCACATACATGAAGACTGGAAGTCGCTCTCCTGGCTCAGGGCATCTGGGCCTCAGCCCTGCCCTCTGGGTTTGCCACACTCCATCCCGTGACTGGGCAGTTTGGCTGGGAATTCCCAGGCAGGCGGCCACCTGCTCAGAGCCCTGCCCAGCCGAGCCCCGCTGCCTGCGCCCTGCCACCTGCCCAGGTCTGTGCTCCTTGTGCAGGGATGACGGGGGGACGGTGGAGGGTGGGCCAGCAATCGGGGTGGGAGCTGTGGCCCATCTCTATCCTGTCACCCTGTGGGACCTCAGAAAACACTGCCCCTGCCCTTGTCCACTGATGGAGCAAGGAGTGGGGAGGGGCCACCTGGTCTTTGGGTCCCGAGTCCCTCCAGCCCCAAACTCCCAACCAGCCCGATCCTCCCTCCAAGACCTAATGACTAAAAATCCTGAGGCCTAAAGCAGAAAGGAAACACCCAGAACCCTGGAGCTGCCCTTGGGGACGGCAGCTCCGGTGGGGCCTGGCTGTCCTCTCCAGCTCAGGGTGGACGCCGAGGCCAGCAGCCACCTGGTCTGTGCCGGGGAAGAGTCAGTGTGCACGTGGTGGGGGGAGGGGCAAGGGGGAAGCGGCAGGGGCAGCGGCTGCCCCCGAACCCAGCTGGCAGCGAGTTGGGCTCGGGCCCCACCTCTACCCTGGCCCCGGCAAGTCCTGCTGCCTCCAGGGGCCGTGCCATTCCTGGGCAGATTCCTTCTTCTAGCCTCAGTGATTCCTCAAGAAACTGCTGCCCTAACAGCCAGGGCCAGGAACTATGTGGCTCCTCTGGTCCCGCCAGTCCTGGTTTATAAAATGAGCCCCCCATCCTTTGCGAGGCCTCTACGTGGGCTGCAGGTCAAGACGGCCCTCTGTCCAGCTCCCCAAGGCCAAAGGCTCGAGCCACCGTGACAGTGGTGCCCGGGGCCCATCTTGGGACTGTGAACGTGCTGGACCCTGAGGGGTCCCTCTGTGAGCTGGTGTCAACAGGGTAGGGGCCCCAGAGTCAGGTGGGGTGCAAGGTGAAGTCACCTGGCCACCAGCCTCCATGACCACGCCCAGGGAATTTTCTTCCTTGGAGCCCTGCAGGGCACAGAGGGAAGCTGGCCATCTGCAGACGCGCCCTCCTTCACACAGGTCTGCTTCTCTACCCCACGCACGCCACTGACACCTACCTGCCCTCGAGGCACCCCAAGGGGTCGGGATCCTCGGCATCCATGACACTGACAACCTCCAGGATCAGAGGGTCCAGGAGATGCCTGAACGGGAAGGTCTCCATGAAGAGGTCCGTGGAGATGGGTCTCACCTCAGACATTGCTCCTCTGGGGCAAAAGGACAGAGTATGAGTGGTCCCCCTAACTACGCAGTGTGGGGGCTCACTCACAAGACACCTCCCCTGCCCCCACTCTGCTGATCTGCTAACGCCGCCAATATGGCCCAACCCAGCTCATGCAGGCACGGATCCTGCTGCACGCTGGCTGTGCGCCTCTGGGCCAGTCACCAAGCCCCTCTGTTCTTGGAAGGGAGGGACTTGGAGATGATTCATAGGGGCCCCTGCTGCTTCTCTTCGTTGTAGAGTATAAACATAAGGCGGTCTCTACCGCTGGTCCTCACTGGCAGCCCCACTGGAAAACCCAAGCACCCGCTGCCAGCAGAGGGGCCACCCCTGGGCTCCACCCAACAGCAATTGGCCAGCACCACCCAGCCAGAGAGACGCTATTTTGTGGTTATTGAGCAAGAAAGGCACAAAAGCGAAATGGAAACAAGTCATCCCAATCCCAGAGGAACCACTCCTAACTCTTCCCATCGCTCTGCAAAACACACGGGTTTTCAGAAGTGGGATCACCCACATGCAGCGTCGCACAGCATCCTCTGTGCTGCAGTCCTCTCTGACGTCCGCTCCCCCTGGCTCTTTGCTAACCGAACTCCAACTGTCTTGAGGGTGGCCCTGCACCCTCACTCAGAGCCAATCGTGACCCTCCCCTTCTTCCTTGCTTCCCCAGCATTCCTTGCAGCTGGTGGCGGCGCTGCACCCCAGTTCTGGCCAATGACGTCTCAGGGAACCCAGACGTCGGGCTCGACACAGCCGGGGCAGCTCTCCCTCCTGGAGGGCCAGAGCCGCGGCAGCGCAGGGAGGCGGGACCAGGCCTGCCCGCCGCGCATCGCGGTGGTGCGAGGAGAAAACCCAGTGTGTTCATATGGCCGTCGGGCCTCCTGTTCCTGGCAGCCAAAGGCCTTCCTAACCACTGTACCTGTGGGTTCCCACAACAGCAGTGAGTGTTTCGCTCATGCCGGCAACTAGGATTCTGTGATCTGATCCACCAAAATTGGCCCCACACTCTCCCAACCAGCCGGTACCAAATTTGCCCCCACGGTACCAAACAGCCTTAGGTCAGAGTATGATGATGGTGAGGAGTGTGGTCCCGGAACCTAACGGCCCAGTCCGAATCCCAGCTCTGGCCGTCAGTAGCTGCGTGCCAGTTTCTCCATCTGTAAAACGGGGTTGATGAGCACCCCACGCCGGGCTACTGGGAGGATGAAATGAAGGAGTCCCCTCCAAGTACTCTGAACAGTGCCTGGCACACTGTGACAGGTAGACATAGCCATTACGACCTTCGTACTTCGACCCAGCATTTCTCACAATACACCCTGGGTCTTTTAAATTTTTAATTCTTCAGGGCTGCCTGCACACTCCACTAACTTGCTGGACAGTTTTGTTCCAAGAGGACACTGTGGCTGGTGAAGTTCATGACTGAGCCAAGAGGGGACGTAGCCTGAAGTCTCCCACAGCCCAGTCCAGGGTAGACCAAAGTCCATCCCTGAAGTGGACCAACCAGGACACACAGGGCCACCACCCTCCAGGGACACCCTGAGGCTAAACACAGGTGCCCGCTCACTAATTGCTCCCAGCATTAAAGTGAGATGCTTCAAATGCAAAAGCCAGGCAGGGGCTCAGGGGAACAGGAAGTTTTGGCCCCTCCAGGTGTCTCGGGGCTGACTCCAGGCAGGTTATTAACAAGGCATCCAACAGGCACGCAGTGCAGGAGCTGGGCGTGCGCTGTGACGTCATCAGCCTGGCAGACTTGGGGCCCGGGGCATTCTAGCCTTTTAGGGAGAAACTGCAGAAAGACAGCACCCTTCTTCAACCTAGAGTTGAGAAAAGAAGAAAAAATGCCCAGAACGTCTGTTGAGAGTGAGCTGTGGAGAAATGAGCGACGGCTGCTGCGGCTTCCTAGGAGGAAAGTAGAAACCAGGTTTAATCTGTTTCAGGTGGAAGCGCAGCTCTACCAGGGCAAACACCGTCATAACAGCCACAAAGAGCCCGCACCTGCACCTGTCAGGCCACACCTTCCCCCGTGGGCGGAGAAACAGGTCTGACCTAGTGGGGGAGGGAGACGGCCCCAGCAGCCCAGAAGGGGGGAGGGGCTGCCACCTGCAGGTACCGGCGGGCAGCCTTAACCGCACACAACCCAGCCTCAGCAGCTCCCCTAAACCATCCAGCCAAGGTACAGGGACACGCTATAGGGAGGGTCCTGGTGGCATTTGTATGAGCTGTAAATACCCAAAGATACCATTCTGGGTGCAAAAGTCCTGACACATTTGTCACGGGGAGTACTTGGTAGCAATTAAAAAGGATAACGTAAACCTAGATCAATCTGCAATGTAAGGATATGAAATAACAGTTTAGAAAACACTGGGTGACCAATATTAGCGTGGTTTGAAGCCACATTTGTAGATCAGACAAGCCAGAGATGACTTGACTTTCATGCTTCTTTTTCTTTTCACCCCAGCTGGAGTGCAGTGGCCTGATCATAGCTCACTGCAGCCTGGAACTCCTGGACTCAAGCAATCTTCCCACCTCAGCCTCCCGAGGAGCTGGGACTACAGGCGTGCACCACCATGCCTGGCCAATTTTTTTTTTTTTCGGTAGAGACAGGGTCTCACTCTGTTGCCCAGGTAGGTCAAAAACTCCTGGCCTCAAGCGATCCTCCTGCTTCAGCCTCCCCCAAGTACTGGGATTATAGCCATGAGCCACTGTGCCGGGCGTCTTCCGCCTTTTAGTAAATAATTCAGGTGTTGAGTTTTTGCATGGGATGTACTGACATTGGAAACCCCCTTTCCCAGGCCAGACTTGGACTTCACAGGAGTCCCGTGGCACTGACCAACAGCCAAGCACCCATTTTGGACAAGGACACCGTCTTCCTTGTCCATCTTGCTGCGCTGGTGGCTTGTTAAGAAGGGAAAGAGTGTGGGGTGTTGACGCACAGAAGGTAGGATGCAGGCGGGGTGGGGTGGAGGTGGGGGTTGTGAACTAAAATCCTAAGGCTCACCCCACCCCCCACCGGCTGACTGAATGGACCCCCTCCTGGCCAAAGGAATATCCTAAAACTAAATTGCCTGCCAGGAGGAGGGAGGTCAGACATGCCTCAACAAGCCCCTCTCCCTTCTTGGGGACATCCTTTGTAACCCATTAACAAGCCTAAGGGTATGTAAGACACACCTGCAGGCCCTCAATTTACACAACAAATCTATGTCCAGTGGCTTGTCTCTGATAAACAGCAACTATGTTAAAACATTCCAAGCCTTTAGACAAAGCTTCATGTCTTTAACCAATTACAAGCCACAGAATCTTTAAACCCACCTATAACCTGCAAGCCCCCCCCCTGCTTCAAGATGGCCCACCTTTTTGGGCCAAATCAATGTATGAGTCCCACGTATTGATTTATGACTTTACCTGTAACCCCTGTCTCCCTGAAATGTATAAAACCAAACTGTAACCCAGCCACAGCGAGTCCACTTGCTCGAGGCCTCTTGGGCGTGGCTCCGGGTCATGATCCTCAAATTTGGCTCAGAATAAATCTCTTTAAAATTATTTTACAGAGTTTGGTTTCTTTTCCGTTGACAGGGTCCAAGATCCCACACTGGAGTCTCTGCCACCTTCCAAGGCCAGCAGGACTTCAGCTTGGGAACTCCCAACAGTGAAGGAAAAGAATGAAACTAAGCAGACAACGTGTCAGAGGTCCTCCCCAGCCCTGCCCGAGTCAACCCTGGATAGCCACTGATGAAGAACATCTGTTAATTTCAATAAAAGGTAGGAACAGGGAAGTATAGCAGACAGGAACATTTATGTAGAAAACCAAAGAGATCCGGACACTGTTATGGTTTGAATGTATCCCCCTAAATTCATGCGTTGGAAAATTAATCCCAGTGCAACAGTATTGAGGTGGGACTTTTAAGCAGTGACCAGGTCATGAGTGCTCGGCTCTCAGGAATGGATTAATGCGGGGGCGAGTTAGTTGTTGGGTGCAGGTGTTCCTGGTGAAAGTTTAAGTTCAGCCCCCTTCCTCTCCTCTTAACCTTCCACCTCCTGCCATGGGATGACACAGCCCCAAGGCCCTCACCAGATGTGCCCCTCGATCTTGGACTTCCCAGCCTTCAGAAGTAAATCTCTGTCCTCTAGAAATTACCCAGTCTCAGGCATTCTGTCATAGCAACATGAAACAGACTAAGACACCTCATTAGAACTACCAGTGGAGTTAAGGTTGCCAGACACAAGATCAACATATAAAAGTCAATATAATTCTTACTCGTCAACCACAGTATAGTAGAAAATAAATGTACCTTTACAGCAACAGAAAAACAAGGCTTTTGGTCAGAAATTAACCTAATAAAGGATGCATAAAAGTCTAAAACTCCATTAAAGCACATTAAAGACCCAGATAAATGGAGAGACAGACAAATCTTCATGGGTGAGCCGTTGTGACATTGCATAGATTGCAGACAGTACGTGTATTAGGTGGCATTTAAGGAACCTCTGGCCGCCCTGGGGGGAGTGGTGTCTATGCAAACAGTCATTTCCCTGGGAAAGCAGTCCCAGCCCTCCTTTGCATCTGCCCCCTCCTTCCCCTTCCCTCCCCAGCTGAAAGGCAACCTCCCAATGCTTCTGGAGACCCCTGCCTTCCCCCACAAGGCAAGGGCCACAGTGGGACCCCAGCCACTGTGAGCTGGACTGATTCTCAACTTCACCCACTGTCCTAACATCGCTCCCCTGGCAGACACTCCCAGAGTCCTTGTGCACTACAGAGGAAGAGGGTCCTAGCCACCAGGGTGGGCGCTCCGCCAGGGGTCTGCGGAGTAGGTTGGGCCTACATGGGAGTCATAGTCAGTCACTCTCCACCTTCCTCTAAGACTCTTCCAGCCCCTGCTGCCCTCCCTGTGTGAGTGGGCCTGGGACAGATGCCAGTCTCACCTTGGGTTAACAGCCTAACCCAACCACTCACCCTTCCTGTCCCTGGGCCTCAGTTTCCCCATCTGTTGTTAAATGGGGATAATGATCCCAAACTAAGGAGGCTCCATTTCCAGGCAAGAACTAGCACTAACAGCCTCTCTATTATAATCCCAGCTGCTGTTTGGAACATCTACTACTGGCAGGCAGTGATTAAGCCTTGTATTTGGATTAACTCATTAAATCTTCAGCATTGCCCTCTTACCACAATCTGAGCCTTTTGCCATCTTGCCTCTGCGCCCATGCCCTGCCGACTTGATATGGAGTACGTGCTGTCATTAGCTGGGCCTGGGCTGGTCTTGGGGCTCTAGATAGAGGGAAAACAGTGTGGCCAGGGGGTTGGGGCTGGGGCCCCTGCCCAGGTAGGGTCCCTGCCGCTGCCTCCTCCTACTCTGGCCTCTCCTGGCTGCCCCGCCAACCCAGTCCAGGCCAGCTCCTGCCTCGCCCTGGCTCCAAGTTCTTTGCTGGGCTCTCTTCAATCTGACCCCCATGAGGGGGGAGTCTCAGACCTGACCCTGTCACTGCTGTTTGGCTCTCAGACCCCTTGAAAGTCATGCCACACCCACTAGAGGGCCCTTCCTCTTGCAGCCCTGCTGTGACCACACTGAAGAAAACGGGCTCCAGGCTGGGCGCGGTGGCTCACGCCTGCAATCCCAGCACTCTGGGAGGCCGAGGCGGGTGGATCGCTCAAGGTCAGGAGTTCGAGACCAGCCTGATCAAGAGCGAGACCCTGTCTCTAATAAAAAAATAGAAAGAAATTAGCCAGGCTTAGTGGCGCACACCTGTAGTCCCAGCTACCCGGGGGCTGAGGCAGGAGGATCACTTGAGCCCAGGAGTTTGAGGTTGCTGTGAGCTAGGCTGACGCCACGGCACTCTACCCAGGGCTGTCAATCAATCAATCAATAAATAAATAAATAAATAAATAAGGAACTCAGCTCAGGCACACCTTCTCAGACCCGCAGAATCTAGTTGGGGGCCTCTGCGGGGTTCCCCATATATCCAGCTGACCACACTCACTGTTGCCCAGTTTCTTACCTATGGTAGTTTAGAGAATGGGCTCTGGAACCAGGCTGCTGGGTGTCCTTGGGCGAGTTAACTAACCTCCCTAGGGCTTGCATAAAACAGACAGACATTTGTTGAATGAATAAATGAAGGCAAAGTATTCCCAGAGGTCCCACTTTGTCGATGCATTGCAGTTGCCCTGCAGGAAACAGGACTGGTTTTTATCATCTATTTTTTTCCCAGCAAATTTGCAAATGAGTAGCTGAAACCCTTCTTTGGTGAAAAGGAGACACACCGATCCTGTGTCCCTACCCGGCTGCAGCCCACACCTAGCCACCTACACACTCATCAGTGGAAAAACCACTGAAAAAATTAGCCACCAGTCCGGAGCTCTATTTTACCTACAGAGGTTAGGATGCAAATGGTGCAGAAGAGAGCGCCACACCCTGGCCTGCAGGGCTGGGGGGAGGTTCTGGACCCTCCTGCATTTGGTGACCAGCTCTGTACTTGGCTTTGTGACCATAGGCTCATCTGGGAAACAGGGAAACGCCATCTCCCCTCCCAGGTCGCGTCAAACCCGAGCAGGTAGAGACGTATGCATCAGGGGCAGGTTCAGGAGTTGTGCAGCGAGATGGGAATGAGGCTGCAGGGGCACAGTGCCGGGGGTCCAGCTCCTGGTGGGAACCGTCAAGACATGCAAGGTCTCAGCCAGTCCTGTTGAGGGCCAGCAGGCGAGAATGACACTTCCCATTTCACAGATGGACAAACCCCGAGGGGGAGGGACCAGGTGGGTCACAGGAAGGGTCAGCTGGGTTGAGCCAGCTGGGAAACCACCTGCCCTCCCCTCCACCCAGCCATCAGCCTGGCCCTGGACCATGAGCGCGGGGTGACGCAAATCACCGGGAACCTGCTCAAATCAAGCGCAGCCCTGCAGGAAATGCCCCCACCTTGCAGCCACGCTGACCCGGGTTCCACTCCCAGCTCTGCACCCCCTCGCTGGAAGTCCCCTAACCGCTGAGCCTTGCTGGCTCTTCTGCACAGAAATAGCACTGCCTTAGGGCTGCTGAGAGGATGAACGGATACAGTTGCCCTTGTTCTGCCTCCTAGCAGGGGCTGGTTAACTCAATCAGCAGGCTCAGCCGGGAGCCAGGGGCGCTCACACTCCACAGAGCAGCAAGCTCCTACGTCTCTGGAGGTCAGCGTGACAGCCAGCATCCAAAGTCACACATGCACATAACCTGATTTCCAGGAACATGTCCTACACATACCCCTGCATGTGCCCAGCAGCCTAAAGAAATTAGGCGATGGACCTGCAGCCCGCCGTGCAGACCTTTAAGGAACATGGCTACAAGAACAGAGCGAGAACAGTTTGCAGCTGCACCTCCCCTGCGTATAAGAAGGGCATGAATACACAAACACTTCTACAGGCACAGACTATGTCTGAGAGAAGAAATGAGATTAGTAAAGAGAAGAGGGTGTCTGTGGGATGGAGGTGTATGCTTTGTAATTTCAAAATTTTGCTATCATGTGTGTGGCTGGCAACACCCATTCAAAACTGAAGTACAAACAAAAACAATTGTTAATGGCTTGAATTTGTCTGAAATGAGATGTTTGATATTTGTCCTCCAGGTTTTTTCAGGAAGCTCAAATCACAACACGCTCTACTCCCTTCCCACCTGCTGGGGAAGTCCAGACTCCAGACCCCAACATCAGGAATCTGCAGATACCCAGACTGCTTGTTCTGGAGGTAGGTGGGGTTCACTTCCCAATGCCATTTTGGTCATGTTTGTGTACATTATATATGAATGGAAAAACGTGGAAGAAAGATCTGGAAACTACAGTGATACCTTTGAAGAGGGCAATGGAATTGAGGGGGTGTTTGGCATGGGAGGAGGGAACAGACTTAGCATGTTTCCTCACTCACCCCAGCCTCCATCGGGACACTGCTGTGTGGTCCTGCTCACTTACCTCTCTCTCTTTTTTTTTAATTTAAGGAGGGCAGTGAGAAAAACGGGTTCCATTTCCTTTTTTTTTCTTTTGAGACAGAGTCTCACTCTGTCGCTGTGGCTAGAGTGCAGTGGCGTCATCATAGCCCACTGCCACCTTAAACTCCTGAGCTCAAGCGACCCTCCCGCCTCAGCCTATGAGTAGCTGGGACTACAGGCTCGTGCCACAATGCCCAGCTAATTTTTCTATTTTTAGTAGAGACGGGGTCTCACTCTGGCTCAGGCTGGTCTCGAACTCCTGAGCTCAAATGATCCTCCCGCCTCGGCCTCCCAGAGTGCTGGGATTACAGGCATGAGCCGCCGCAATGCCCACTTCCCCTCTCTGACCCACGCATTTCCTCAACTGCCCACAGGGGTAACAGACCCACACTCAGGGCTGTGGTGAGGATTAAATAGACTTCAAACAAACCCTGAAACCCTTCGGAAACTCAGGGCATCACGAGAGGCAGACAGAGGCGGCTACTTTCAGATCTCTAATCATACTTCTTCGCCCACCCCATCATGCTTGACCTCGGGGGAACCTGCGCAGGGCCAGGTGTGTGTGCCTCTGGGGCGACAGGATATCGCCTACAGAGTGAGAAAAGTTTGTTTCCTTTTTGCCTGGCATATTATAGAGATGGTCCAAGTGTTTGGTTCAGCGTCTGTTTATCCAAGAAAGCAAACCCCACTCCAAAGCCTGAGGCGGACCTGGACCGGGTCAGGGCCCTGAGCCTGGCTCTGCCACGGGGCCCTCGGCTAGCTGGGCCCCTGGGTTCAAGGCCAGATCCCTAGTGTGACTTTGGAAAACTTCCTCAGCCCCTCTGGGCCCTAATTGCTCATTTACAAGACAAGAGCTAGGGCAGAGATTGTCTTGTGTGTCCTTTCCTGACTCCAAACTTTGGAGGCCGTGTAATAGATTAGTAACTCTGGACTAATTTTGAACTGACCCCAAAAAGGGAAACCCTGTGCTTTTCTCTCACCATTAGCAAAGGACAAAGTGTCAAGATACCACTTAGGTCTGCAGTTGTTAAAATTTCAAAAGCATGTATTTATAAATAAGTTCTGAAACGCCTGGGCCTGGGAGTAAGCTAAGGACTGCACCCTGGAACCAGCCCACAGGCTCTCCCGCCTTCCTGAAGGTGTTTGGGTCTCCCCTTCGACAGCACCCCGGCCGGCCCTTTGAACCCCATCCATCCTCGCACCCTCCCTCTGCCCCAAACAGCCCCAGCCAGGCATGAGCACCCCAGAGATCACCTCCTTGCCCTCTCAGGAGGGAATTACCTGCTCCTCATCTGTGTTGTCCCAGCACCTTGGGTAAACAGCCCTGGATTGGCCACTTAGCCCATCAAGGTCTCCTTAAATGTTTACCTGTCTGTCTGCCCCAGCCGGGAGCTTGGCCCAAGTACAGAGCAGGGACCCAGTGAAAGGCAGAAAGGGGGAGGCGGCCAGCCCCAGGGACCAGGCAGTTCACAGCAAAATAGTGAGAATGAAAGATGGGGTTAACAGGTGCTGGGCTCACAGTGGCAGGCAATTCCTGGCTGGGGGACCCTGGACTAGACACATACCCTTGCTGGGCCTGGCTGTCACCTTCTATACAAGGCCAGGAAGGAGAGCCCCACCTAGCAACTGGCAAGTGTGGCCCTATAGCCCCAAGTGGAGAGGGTGCTACATGCACAGTGTACAGTAAGTGCTCGCTAATGGGCAGCCAGCATTCAGGGGGCCTGGAGCTCAGGAGAGGAGCACACACAGGCTGGCCGCTTGAGGCCACATGCACCACTGCCTACAAGTGGGAATTTCAGCTCCCCTAGAGCAGGCAGATCTCTGCCCTCACCTTGAGATAGAGCCTCTTAGCTCCAGGCTATAGACACAAATAAATCATCTCTTGGGGGAGAAAATTTAAGAATCTTCGGGCGTGGTGGTCACATCTGTAATCCTAGCACTCTGGGAGACCAAGGCGGGAGGATAGTTTGAGGGCAGGAGTTTGAGACCAGCCTGAGCAAGAGTGAGACTGGTCTCTACTAAAAGTAGAAAAAATTAGCTGGCCAACTAAAAATAGAAACAAAAAAATTAGCCTGTCACGGTGGTGCAAACCTGTAGTCCCAGCTACTCGGGAGGCTGAGGCAGGAGATCACTTGAGGTCAGGACTTGGACCAAGAGTAAGACCTTTTCTCTACTAAAAAAACAGAAAAATTAGCCAGGCGTTGTGGCCCGTGCCTATAGTCCCAGCTACCTGGGAGGCTGAAGCAGGAGGATCACTTGAGCCCAGGAGTTTGAGGTTGCTGTGAGCTAGGCTGACGCCACAGCACTCTAACCAGGGTGACAGAGTGAGACTCTGTCTCGAGAACAAAAAAAAAAAAAAAAAACAAAAACAATCTTCCATCTTAAATGTCCAAAATCACAGGGACCTTCAGCCAAATAGGCAGAAGTCAGAAGCCCCCTCTCTGTGTCACGCTCTGTGGCTTGCACTTCCTTGGTCTGGGTAACTGGGTTCTCCCATCCCCAGAAAAACAAGTTTACCTTGCAGTGCAGGCCCCGAGGGTGTTTTGTATTGTCACATCCTAATATTGACACTAGGAAAATCAGCTGCCCTCTCTGTCTGCCCTGTGCCCGCCCACCCGCCTCCTGCCTGCCTCAGAGCCAACGAGGAACTGGGGACCAGGGACTGATGTCACACTGTGTTTCTCCCAGGCCCAGCCCCAGCCAACCCATGGCAGGACAAGGGGGAGACAAGGAAGTGGCCACCTATATCCAGCCCAGACCCACTGCTGGCTTCCCGGTGGCCGCCGACAACAAAACGTGAGTGTGCTGGGAACTGTCCTGAGCAGAGTAGTCGGACTCTCGTTGGAGCCACTAAGTCCGCAGCAGGGGAAGTAAGAAGCCAAGAATTGTCTACAAACTTAACAGGTTCACTAAAAACAGGATGCTTTCTACGGAGAGGGGAAAATACCGCCTGCAGTGCTGTCAGCTCCCAGACTCACTGGCAAACTTGCCCTTCCTTCCCCAGTGAGCTCCTTCCATTTATCCCAAAGACGATTTGAAGTGAACACTGGACTGTTGGTAGTGGTCTCTGGTTTCTTTGCAGTTCAGTGAATCCAGATGTCATTTTAATGTTACGCCTGCTAACTGCCTGAAACTTATACTAATCAGCATGGATGCAGCCCCTCTGTCCAACCCAGGCGGTGACAGGCACCAGGGATCTGCCATTTGCCACTCTAGTCCTCATGGAACTGTCAGGTCTGTGTGAGCACACAAATGCATGACGTAATTTCAGTGGTAGCATCCATAAGACAGTAAAGTGAGGTCTCAGGACAGCGAAGCAATGGGAGGGGTGAGGGGGCTATGCCTTGAGATAGGGTAGTCAGGGAAGACTTCTCAGGTGGCAAGTGAGCCAAGATGGCAAAAGGTAAGCCAGACACCCATCAGGACCGGGCTAGGGCTAAGTTGATCGCTGCAGTGATCTGTCTCAGGGTTCACACTAGCACATGGGGGGCCTCATCATAGCCCCGGTGCTTGGAGAAATCTCCCTGCTGAGATTGTTCCTACCAAAAAAAGATCAACTGGAAGGCGGCTTAGAAGCTTGGTTAAATGAACGTGCCACCAAGGGAAAGGACAGTCTGAGTTTTCAGGCATTGGCTAAAAGCCCACACCCCAGAGGCCAGGATCCCCAGACACTTGACATTTTAAACTAAAAACAAAGGCCTGGAACCGTGGCTCACGCCTGTAATCCTAGCACTCTGGGAGGCCAAGGCGGGAGGATCCTTTGAGCTTAGAAGTTCGAGACCAGCCTGAGCAAGAGCAAGACCCCATCTCTACTAAAAAAAATAAAGAAATTACCTCGACGACTAAAAACATATATATATATAAAAAATTAGCCAGGCATGGTGGCGCATGCCTGTAGTCCCAACTACTCAGGAGGCTGAGGCAGGAGGATCGCTTGAGCCCAGGAGTTTGAGGTTGCTGTGAGCTAGGCTAACCCACGGCACTCTAGCCTGGGCAACAGAGTGAGACTCTGTCTCAAAAAAATAAAAAATAAAAATAAATTAAAAAAAAAATTAAACTAAAAGCAACCAAAAATGAAACTTGTAAAACTTAACACCGACAGGGCAGTGAAGAAACCACAGATAAATCAGTCAGTGACAGTCCTGTAACCTTAAGGGTCAGAAAATGAAAGAGTGAAGAGGAGAGTGAGCGGGAGGGGCAGCCAGGGGTGCACACCTGTCCCAGAGTTAGGAATCGGCCCCAGCTTTCCTTGAAGGGCCTGGGCGAGTGGGGGCCCAGGTACTGCCTCAGGTGACCATTTACAGACCTGCAGAACAGTACTAATACCAAAAACGTGCCACTCCTGAGAACTTATTCCCGAACCATGCCCAAATTAAGGAGAAATAAAGGTGTTAACTCCAGGGAAGCTATAACTTGAGTGAGGCCCATTTTATAGAATGAACAAACTGAGGTTCAGAAAGGCAGACTAGCCTGTCCAAGTCCACATAGCTGCACAGTGGCTGAGTGGAGCGGTTCCAGCTTGGCTTCCAATAAAGGGCTCTTGGCTTGGGCTAGACAGCCCTGGCATTTCTGTGCGGAAGCGAGGCCTCCTGCTCACGGACGCAGGCACAGGTTAAGCATTTCCCTGTCCTAGTGCCCGCTGGACTGCCCCCTTCTTAATGTGGCAGGGACGAGGCTACCAACTGTCCCTTCCCGGGAAGCTGGAGCTCCCAGGCCAGAGCAGCGCTGCTGTTACAACAACAGCAACAACAAAGATGTTACAACAAAAGTGTTACAGCAGCACCAGCAACAACAACAACATCCCACCCCACAGGATGGCTCATTCCAGCAAAAAGAGCAGCAACCGATGGTTTACAAAGAGGCCAGAGCGCAACAACTAAAGTGAGACAAGCCCCAGGGCTTGTTCCCGCCACGCCCCGCAGGCGGCCTGACCCCTCCCGGGTCGCCCCAGGGAGCGCGCCCCGCGGCCACTCTAACCCCGAGTGCCCGGGACGTGGGCTCCCGATTGTCCAAACCAGATGTGGACGCCGCTGCCCAGGCTCCAGCGCGGGCCTCGCGGGGCGCACCTGTGCAGGGCAGTGGGCAGGTGCGGGCCAGCGGCCGCGCCCGGCGCCTATTCTGGACTTTCCCTGCGTCCCGCAATAAAGCCTTTCTGAGCTGGCTCTTTCGCGGGTGCAGGGCACCTCGGGAGCCTCGGATCGCGGCGGGGACAGGTGCGCGACGCCATCTTCTCTCTTTGGTGGACGCCGCGGCTGTGCCGTTCGCGCCCTGAGCTGGCGGCGCCGGGCTGCGCCCTGGCCGGGTCCGCACCGCCCCCGAGGCTGGAGCCCGTCCCCGCGGCCGCGCGGGAGGGCGGTGCGGGAGCCGTAGAGCATCCGGCCCTCGGGGCGGGACGCAGAGAGGCCACCCCATTGCTCAGATGCGGAGACTGAGGCCCTCGGGGGTCCGCTCCTGGCACGATCGCGGGCGAGGACCTGGAGCCCCCGGCCAGAGAGAGGATGTACAGGAGCCAGAGTCCAGAGATGTCGCCCCGCAAGTGACTCACCAGGGCGGTGAAACCTGGGCACCGGTCCCCAAACTTCCAGCCGCTCTGCAACCGGGACAGCTGCCTGTGCGCTAACCTGCCGAGCTCGGGCTGGTTGGAGCGGCGCACAGTGGCGGGGACGGGGGTCCAGACTCACCTCGCGGTGGCAGAAGCTGCGGCGCGCCGGGCAGGAGGCGTATTGTCTGCGGCCGGGCGGCCCGCGCGAAGCCAGGTCGGCTGGCCCCGCCCCTGCCCCGCCCCTGCCCCGCCCGGCCCCTGGCGCCGCACCCCGCCCCGGGGGCCGCCCCTCCACCTCGGAGCCGGGACCCGGGCTCCAAGGGCAACAGAACTGTTACAAGTGCGTCTGTTTACTTGTTTACTGTCTTTCTGCCTCCGGCTGGTCTGCAGGGTGTTTTGTCCGGCGCGCTGCTGTTTTCCCTGCGCCCAGCCCGAAAAGTCCCCGAGGAATGTTTGTGGGTGGGCCCAGTGCTGCACCTGAGCGTATACTCCGAGCTCTCTGCACGGATCGCCCCGCTGCTGCTCAACCCGTGTGAAAGTGTAGTATCTGCCCGGCACGGTGGCTCACGCCTGTAATCCCAGCAGTCTGGGAGGCCAAAGCGGGTGGATCGTTTGAGCTCAGGAGTTGGAGACCAGCCTGAGCAAGAGCGAGACCCCGTCTCTACTAAAAATAGGAAGAAATTACATGGACAGCTAAAAATATATATAGAAACAAAAAAAAATTAGCTGGGCATGGTGGCGCATGCCTGTAGTCCCAGCTACTCGGGAGGCTGAGGCAGGAGGATCGCTTGAGCCCAGGAGTTTGAGGTTGCTGTGAGCTAGGTTGAGGCCACGGCCCTCTACCCCGGACAAGAGAGTGAGACTGTGTCTCAAAAAAAAAAAAAGTGTAGAATCCTCTGAGCACGGGGTTAGCAAAGGGCTGGACGCACCTTTCCATGTCCATTATACCCATGTGGAAACTGAGGCTCAGAGAGGACTAAATGACAGCGCGAACCCAGCGTTCAAACATATGTTCTCTCTTCGGAGGTAAGCAGAGTATAAAATAAAATAAAAGTGTGTTCCCTCTAGGCCGGCAGCCTTGGGAGTTCGGTATTTTTAAGCCTATTTCACGAATGTGAACACTAGGCTTCCCAATCGGTGAGAAACCAGCGTGGAGCGCTCCAGACCCGGAGCCGGGGGCTCCCCCTCCACCCCGCCCCCTGCAGCCTTCTGGCGGCACTGCCGCGCCCCTCCCCCACCCAGTGGGGGGCAGCCCACTCTGTCGCCGCGGGGGGCGGGGTAAAGGGAAGGGGGGAGGTGGGCAGCCTAGGTAGAGACGGCTCCCAAAGCCCGGGAGAGAAAGGAGAAACCTGAAAGTTTCATGCGGGGTGGGTGGGAGCCAGCCCCAGGGATGGGTAGGGTCTCAAATCCCCCAAGCCTGGAGCTAGGGCTGGGTTGTGGAGGAGGAAGGGCAGAGGCGAATGCATGAATAACAAAGTAACAATTGTCCTGGAACACAACAACAAGGCTTGTTTACCTCTGTCCTGCTGGTCTCTGAAAGGAGGGGCTGGGTCCAGGGAGGACCCCCTCCCCCTAGGTTCTGTCCTTTGCTGTCTGTTGAATACCCTAGCCTTGTTGTTCCCACCTCTGGAGTGATACCTGCTTCTCCCTGGG
Organism: Lemur catta; assembly: GCF_020740605.2. NCBI lineage: Eukaryota > Metazoa > Chordata > Mammalia > Primates > Lemuridae > Lemur > Lemur catta. The sequence continues at coordinate 5,642,734 of NC_059133.1, forward strand.
TGTTCTCAGGTGTGAAAAGGGATGACAGCACCGAGCCCAGAGGGCTGTTGGGAGGAAAGGAGATAAAGTTTAGTAAACACCTCAGGCCCCCTCCCTCCCTAGGAGCTCTTTGACTTCTGCTCTTGCAGTCCTCTTGCACCCCAAAGTACGTCCACTCCAGGCCCACCAAGCCTGGCTCACCCTGGCTGGTGCTCACAGCCACAGGCTGCCTCAGTCAGGAGTGGGGGGCCCTGCGTGATGGGGGCCTCCCTGAAATGCAGTTTGCAGAGGAAGAAATTGAGACTTGGAGAGGGGAGGCCATGACAGAGTCTCACGGGCCAAAAGGACCCGATGTGTGTGAAAGTGTTTGCAGCGGTGTCTTGAGGCTGAAGGCACAATGCCGGGTACACAGTAGATGTTTAGTAAACATTAGAACAGATGGCCTGGTGCGGTGTCTTGTGTCTGTAGTCCCAGCTACTCAGGAGGCTACTTTGGGGACAGTTTGGGACTGTTTTGGGGATTCAGGAGCTGAGGGGGGAGGGTGAAATACAGTCCCTGTTTACTCTGTGACCTCCCAGGATATGCTGATCAAATGGAGGTTCCAAGGCCCAGCTGACCCTCTGGCATCAGTTTCAGGTTGAGTTTTGTCTTTGATATGACTTTTTTTTTTTTGATCATTCATTTAACACATATTGATGGGCATCTACCCTTCGCCAGGCATAGGGTAGGTGTCAGGGGGAGGTGGGAGCAGCTGGGCAGGGAGGCTGGCCAGGCATCAACCCCACCCCCTGGAACCAGAAGCCAGCACAGGTTTTAAGTGGCTCTATCTTTCCACTTGCCATCCCAGAATTCTGTATGCAGCCTCGGGTGACACCTTATCTGGAAAATCCTCCAGCTTTGGGAGAAGCTTTGTAATATCAAGAAGGACCCATCGAAGGGCTTTTCTGCCCTGTCCTAATGGCCTGAGCTCCCTGCCAGCAGCCGGAGGAGCCCAGGAGGCCAGCACCTCAGGGCCTCATTTCACCTGCGCCAGCACGTGGACCCCTCACGGGAGCAGAGGCCATCAAGCGCTCAAGCGCTCCAGGCTGAGCATCCTGCCTGGATGATTTCATGCACCCCTCACACGCCCGCTGCAGATCACCCATGAGGGAACTGAGCCTCGGAGAGGGGTCCTAACCAGTCCCAGACCACACAGCCGAGAGGTTGGGGGGCTGGGATTTGAGCCCAGGTCTCTCTGTCCCATCTAACTTGGGGATCTGTAGCTGGGCTTCAGGAAGTCTAGCAAAATTGTAGTTGGGGTATAAACCTTTTCTGGGGTAGGGAACCTGCCACCTGTGGGTGAGGGCCAGGTCTCTGCAGTCACTCAGCCGTGAGTTTGACTCTGCCACCTATGACACGTGTGGCCCTGAGCAAGTGGTTGGGCCTCTCTGAGCCTCAGTTTCCTCTGTTAAATTTCCCAACTCCCAGGGCTATAGTAAGAATGAAAGCATATGAAGCCCTCAGTATAGTATCTGGCACACAGTAGGTGGTCAACAAATGCAGAGGACATTATTGTAGGAGTCGGTTAAGAACTGGTGAAGAGGCCGGGCGCGGTGGCTCACGCCTGTAATCCTAGCTCTGGGAGGCCGAGGCGGGTGGATCGCTCGAGGTCAGGAGTTCGAGACCAGCCTGAGCAAGAGTGAGACCCCGTCTCTACTAAAACTAGAAAGAAATTATCTGGCCAACTAAAAATATATATACAAAAAAAATTAGCCGGGCATGGTGGCTCATGCCTGTAGTCCCAGCTACTCGGGAGGCTGAGGCAGTAGGATCGCTTAAGCCCAAGAGTCTGAGGTTGCTGTGAGCTAGGCTGACGCCACGGCACTCACTCTAGCCTGGGCAACAGAGTGAGACTCTGTCTCAAAAAAAAAAAAAAAAAAACTGGTGAAGAGTTTAACACGTTCACAAGGAAACTATCTTGGAGACGCGTGGTCTGTTAAATGAAATGACGTACTTTGTAAATCCACATGCCCAGTATATTCCCATATTTTTAAAAATCCATATATAAAAGTCTGGAAGGAAATGCAGCACAGCAACCTGGGAATAATGGTCATCTCTGGCATATGGATTATAGGCTTAGTTTTCTGCCTTGTGTTTTTCTGTATTTTCCTGATTTTTTGTTTGTTTGTTTGTCGCTGTGTCCTCCAGGCTGGAGTGCAGTGGCATCATCATAGCTCTCTGCAGCCTCCAACTCCTGGGCTCAAACAATCCTCCTGCCTCAGCCTCCTGAGTAGCTGGGATTACAGACACACGCTACCACCCCTGGCTAATATTTAAACAGTTTTTGTAGAGAAGGGGGCATCTCTTATGTTGCCCAGGCTGGTCTCAAGAGATCCTCCCGCTGCAGCCTCCCAATGTGCTAGGATTACAGGTGTGAGCCACCTCGCCCGGACTGACACAATTATTTTTGAAAGTCAAGGCTGGCTCTTAGCTGCTTGAGTAACATGTTACTCCGGCTTCCATTTCCCTCAACTCTGCCCCGAGGCTAGTGGCCAGAGCTTCCATGAATGTGCAGAAGGCTTTCTGCCCTTTGGCCTCTTAGACTCTTCACCTGTTGCAAACCACGGGAAATGAGCAGGTCCCAGGGCCTCGCGCGCTGCCCTGGCTTGCTGGGCAGCAGAACTCCTGGGCCTCTCCCAGCCCCCTGCCAGGTCTGCGGGATGAGGACCTGCAAGTGAACCCGAGGCAAGACCGAGAGCTGCTGGCCAAGACCACAGTCCACCAAGAGTGGGACAAAGGGTCTGAAAGCAGATGGCCAGGCCACCAGGAAAGTGGGAGACAAAGCAGAGTGGGCAGCGGGTAGAGTTGGAAGAAGCCCCTCGACGACGGCTGCACCCAATGGTGAGAGGCCCCACAGGCCCCCCTGAGCTCATCGTCTCCCCGTCTTCTGGTTGCAACTGGTGGCAGCTCCGTCCTTCCAGAGGCTCAGGCCGAAGACTTTGGGAGTCGTCATTGACTCTCTTTCTCTCACGTCCCTCACCTCGAATGTGGGCCAGACTTGAGACTTGCTTCTAATGAATGTAACGTGGCAAAAATGACCTCTGAGGCCAGATCAGAAGAGAATAGCTCCTTGCTTCCTGGGCACTCAGGGGAAGCCAAAAGCAGCTCCGTGGAGAGCCCGTGCGGGGAGGCGCTGAGGCCTCCTGCCCACATCCAGAGCCACGTGTGTGAGCCACCACCAAAGTGGATCCTCCAGCCCCACCCAAGCAAATGACTGCAGCTTCAGGACAGACCCTGAGCCCCACGCCCCAGAGAAGCGTTCCTGAATTCTGCCTACAGAAACTGAGAGGGAAGTGTTTATTACTGCTTTAAGCACTAGGTTTTGTGCTGATTTGTTACACAGTGATAAAAACAAATACACCCACATCTGATTTTCCGGCAAATCCTGTTGGCATTATATTTCAAATACGTCCAGAATCAGACCACTTCCGGGTTGGGTTGTCTTTCACCTGGATTATTGCAATAGTGTCCTCACTGGTCTTCCCACCTCCGTCCCTTCCCCTCTGCAGTTTATGCTCAGCACAAGGGCCTGAGGGATGTTGTTAAAATGAAACCCTCTGCTGCCCACATCCTCCCAGGCTGTCTGTTTTACTCAGATTTACGCCCAAATCCTCGAGGCCCTGCCTAATCCAGCCCAATTTTACCTTTATGGTCTCTTTTTCTTTTCTTTCATTTATTTATTTATGTATTTATTTATTTTTTGGAGAGATGGGGTTTCACTCTCTTTGCCAGGCTGGAGTGCAGTGGCATCATCATAGCTCACAGCAACCTCAAACTCCTGTGCACAAGTGTTCCTCCTGCCTCAGCCTCCCTCCCGAGTAGCTCGGACTCTAGGCGCCCACCACCACACCTGGCTAATTTTTCCATTTTTTGTAGAGATGGAGGTCTTGCTATGTTGCTCATGCTGGTCTTGAACTCCTGGCCTCAAGTGATCCTCCCACCTTGGCCTCCCAAAGTGCTACGATTACAGGCATGAGGCACCGTGTCCACCCTATGGCCTCATTTTCTGCTACTCCCTTCCTTGTTCATTCCGTGCCAGCCACACGGGCTTCTTTGCCATTCCTCAAACATGGATAGGTCCATGACTGCCACTGGGTCTTTGCCCTGCTGGGGGATTGCTCTTCCACCAAATAGCTGCAAGTTTATCCTCTTATCTCCTGAAATCTTTGCTCAAATGTTACCTTCCCTGACAACCCCATTTAATACTACAATCTCGTTTAATACCACAATCATCCCATCAGTCGATCCCATCTAACACTGCAATCCCTGGCTCCCTGGAATTAGTTCTTTTCTTTCTTTCTTGACAGGGTCTCACTCTGCCACCCAAGCTGGAGTGCAGTAGCTCCCTGCAGCCTCCAACTCTTGGGCTGCAGTGATCCTCCTGCCTCAGCCTCCCAAGCAGCCGGGTCTACAAACCCACACCATCATGCCTGCTAATTTTTTTTTTTTTTGTAGGGATGGGGTCTTGCTGCATGGCCCACATTGGCCTCAAATTCCTGGGCTCAAGCGATCCTCCTGCCTTCTGCCTCCCAAAATGCTGGGAACTTTCTGGGGTGACATGAATGGTAGTCACAGGGTATCACAGGTAGTCACACATATGCAAACATGTACTGAGCTGAATGATTCCGATTTGTGCACTTTTTGGTATGTAAACTAAAACTCAGTACTAAAAAATAAAATCAAAGAAAACAAAGCACAATGGATCAGACTAGAAATAGCCAAAACAAGGACTTTAATCCAGATCCGGATTTGTAGCTACCAGGGGTACTTGGCAGGCCAGGTACATGGTGAGACCTACCCGAGGGGCCAGTTTTCCTGGTGACAAGAGTAATGTTATAATTGAAAAAACAGGACCAGTGCCTTTGAGAGCACCTTGCAGAGCAATGCCACAGCGATTTAACAGACACCCACTCGGGCCAAAAAGCCAAATGGCTGGTGTGACCAAAATAACCTAATCTGTGTGGCCTGTCAGCGGAACGGAGAACAGGCCTCCGTTCTGTCAGACAATTCCAGGAATCCCGGGTCGGAGAGGAGGTGATGTCAGCTGCTGCATTGTGGAGGCCTTGGGCAGCAGGCTGTGGACGTCCTACAGTGACGGCCACTGCTGTCCCCTGCCAGGAGCAGGCTCAAGACCCCAGGTTATCACTCAAGTCAGGGCTGGCGGGAGCGACCAGGCCCACGTGGTGCGGGCAGGAAGGAGCCCCAGTCCTGCGGAATCTCCTTTTGCCCAGAAATAACATCCCTTCTGACAGCCGAGCTTATCAGAGTGATAGCAGATTTTTTCTAAACAATAGCAGCCCTGGAAGCGCATGTGGCTGGACACGCGCATGCAGTGAGGACGCGCTGGCCGTGGGGCGGCGGCCGCTGCTGTCCACACCTCTGCTCTCGGGACACCCTGAGAAGGGCCTCTTCTGGCCAGGCTGCCACCCTCTGTCGGCCCCAGAGGACGGGGCCCTTGTACGTGGCCTGTGTATATTTTTGTTTCTCTGCACTCCAAATAGTGGACCCTCAGCAGATACCTGTTTCACAAGTGAGTAAATGTCACCATCCTTTTGTAAACTTAAATAAAATTTTAAGTCTCACCCCCCCCCACCAGCTGACTGAATGGCTGACTGAATGGACCCCTTGGTGGCCAACCGAATACCCTAAAACTAAATTGCCTGCCAGGAGGAAGGAGCTCAGACATGCCTGATCATGCCCCTCTCCCTTCTTAGGGACATCCTTTGCAACCCATTAACAAGCCTAAGGGTATGCAAGACACACCTGCAGGCCCTCAATTTACATTACAAATCTATGGTCGGTGGCTCACACTTGCACAAGGCCTCCTGGGCGTGGCTCCAGGTCGTGGTCCTCAAATTTGGCTCAGAATAAATCTCTTTAAAATTATTTTACAGAGTTTGGCTTTTTTTCTGTTGACACTTTTCATCCTAACAACAACCTTGTGACATGGGGATGCCGCTCCCACCGTCGGGGAGGGCAGCGAGGCGAGGCCAGGCACCAGCTTCCCGTTCCAGGCCCGCGGGGCTCCGGCCTCAGGCTGCCCCTCTCCTGCTTCAAAGAACCAGGAGGACCCAGGGAGACAGCATTTTGGGATTTTTGCTCTTATAGGAAATAATTTCTTTTTATTTACAGTTCTGCAGTCATGTCCTCCTTTCTGAAGCAGCTTATACGCTACTTGGTCCCACTAATCGTGAAGGAGATGCAGGGAAAAGCGGCGATGCTGCCCAGAGTTTGAGCCTTTGAGGACACACGGGGCAGGCAGGGCTGAGCACAGTCCTGACCGCCCATGCTGGGACGACACGGGGACACAACGTTTTAGGAGGACAGTCCTGTGAACAGCACCAGACATTTAAAATGCACATATTCTTTGACCCAGATATTTCACTTAAGCACATTCTGGGCAGAAGGAGCGTGTGGGCAAGGGTGCGGAAGTCAGAAAGCCCAAGTGCTGAAATTTGACAGAAAGAGCCAGCCTGGCTCTTTGCCCAGAAGGAAGGGCACTGCTGGACAAGCCCGGCCGCAGGGGTGAGCTGGCAGGCTGCGCGGCGTGGGGAACCCTGGGAGAGGAGGCCTGAGGTCAGATCCCGGAGAGTTGGAAGGCCATGGCCCAGACACCTGCAAAGCACTTGCGGCGTCAGTTTTATTTTTCCTTTTCTATAACCCGGTGAAGTGTGTGTTATGGGCCCATTTCCTGGACGAGCAAGCTGACTCCAGAGAGGGTCAGCCACACTGCACAACCCCAATGTGCACAACACAGGCGCAGATGTGTCTGACTCCCAACATCAAGGTTCATTCCCAAACCTTCCCCAGGTACCTCCCCTGGGCCCTGGGATCCCAGGGGCACAGTGTCTAAAGTCCCTGCCCTGAGGGAACTCGTCTTGTGGAGGGGCTATTGGAATTGGGGGGAAAAGTTTCCAGCAAACGAGCCCAGCACGGTGGCTCGAGCTCACAGTCCCAGCTCCCTGGGAGGCTGAGACAGGAGGATGCCTTGAGACAAGGAGTTGGAGACCAGCCTGGGCAACACAGTGAGACCTCATCTCTAATTAAATTATTAGTTAAAAAAACCTCTTAAAAATTTTCCAGCAAATGGCATAGAAGGCTGCATCTTTATAGTCACAGGTAGCCCCTTCAGGACACGTGTGCCTTGGCCAGAGCGTCCCACCAGGGGACGTTCTGCGGGGCCCAGGTCTGTGTTGGCCCCAGATGCACTGTGGGTCTGGCCAGCCTCCCCACCGCCCCACCCCGCCCCCGCTAAGCAGGGACGACAGTGGCCACCTCAGAGGGCTGCTGGGGATCATGGAGGTCGTGGTGTAAACCACCCCTCAGCTCTCAGTCCCCTGCCTTTCCTCTCAGGGACGGGAGCTTACCGGATTGGCTGGAACAGTTGTACCCTCTCTTACCAACACCGCTGTGCCTGCCTGCTCACTATGTTGCCCAGGCTGGTCTTAAACTCCTGGTCTCAAGCGATTCTCCCACCTCGGCCTCCCAAATAGCTGGGATTACTGTGCGAGCTTCTGCCCCATCCCCACCTCTTCTCTTCCATTTCTGAACCCCAGGGACTCTACCCTTTTGTCCCAGGCCAGGCTGCTTGCCTTCTGGGCCTCAGCCCTAAGGGCTAGAAATGGACTTGATAAGCCAGAGCCTGCATCCCAGGTGCCCACGCCTCCCTGGTCCTTCCAGGTGCTGGTCACCATGGGCAAAGGGTAATAATGAGAGTCAAAGACAGCACCTGGTTCTCTCACCCGCTGGCAGTCTTCCCAGCTCCGTGCAGCACTGCTGTGGCGGTGGCCCAGGGCTGTGGAGACCCTGGTAAGCCAGGACCTGAGGGTAGCCCAGGCCCTGAGGCTTCCGGAGGCCGAGGGCGGGTGGGAGAGCACCTGGAGGGAGCATGGCCACGGTTGGTGCAGGGCTGCTGCCTGCTGGAGCTGGGGCTGGGGTAGGGGGGCTGGGGTGGGGCTAAAGCCTGGGTGGACTAAAGCCTGGGGTGTCACTGGGAGGCTCATGGTGGCCTCAAGGAGCAACAGGGCTGGGGCACTGGCAAAGTCCTTGAATGTGCTTTTGGCACCTTGACCAGGGCAAGCAGGCCTCCTGGTGGCAGCGTGAGTGGGACTGGAGTTGGGGCTTCGCAGCTGAATTGATGTGGTGACAGCTGCCTGGCCTTGGGCAAGTCACTTACTGCTTTCAAGCTTCAGTTCCCACATTTGCAGGGTGGGGAGGATAGCATACATGAGGATGGTGCTATCAGAAAGCAGGAGATAACAAGCATTGTTGAGGGTGCAGAGAAATTGGAACCCTTGTGTGTTGTCTGTGGGAATGTAAATGGTGCAGCTGCCGGGGACAACAGTATGGAGGCTCCTGAGAAACTTACACACAGAATTGCCGTATGACCCATCAGTCCCACTCTGGGTATGCACCCAAAATAATTGAAACAGGGTTTCAAACTGATACTTATACACTTGTGCTCACAGTAGCATTAATCACAAAAGCCAAAAGGTGGAAACATCCCCAACGTCCACTGACTGAAGAGTGGATTTTTAAAAATGTCATGTAAACATACAATGGGATGTTAGCCTTAAAAAAAGGAAATCCTGTCACATGCTACAACAGGGATGAACCTTGAGGACATTATGCTAAGTGAAATAAGCCAGTCACAAAAAGACAAGTGGTGCGTGAGTCCACTCCTGAAGTCTCCCCAGGTGTCAAAGTCGTGGAGACGGGAAGCCGTGGGCAGTTGCGGGGGCTGGGAGGGAGACTGGGGAGTTGCTGTCTAGCAGGGGTAGAGCTTCAGTTTGGCAAGATGATAAAGTTCTGGAGATTGGTTGCACAACAGTGTGAATATACTCCACACCTACTGAAGTGTACACTTAAAATGGTTAAGATAGTAAATTTTATATTTATGTGTATTTTACCACACTTTACAAAAGTTCGGATGATGCCACTAACTCAGCAGAGTTCTTGGGGGGCTCACTGAGGGGACTGTGGCCAGGTTCTTTGGGAGGTGTCTTGCCTATACATACTGGGGCCGGCTTCATGGGCTCAGACAGCCCCAAACTTGGTTTAATGCTGCCGTTACTATCTTAACATTCTTTCCGATTATTGAACAAGGGGACCTGCATTTTCATTTTGCACTGGGCCCCACAAATGACATAGCCAGTTCTGGCCTTCTCAGTAAGGCTGGTGCAGCTGGTGGTTCTTAGCACAAGTGTCACCCGTGCAGAATTTGTCACCAACTTTGGGGCAATAGTTGGGTGAAGCAATGTGCCAGGGTGTGGGTGAGGAAGGGACCTGGGGTCGTATGACAACAGCACCACTCTAGGGGCTGAGGAACAGCAGGGCCACTTGCCTAGCAGGGAGAGGGACACAGGCCCTCGGCCCTTCCCACTGGCCGTGCATCTCAGACCTCATAGAAGCAGAAGCTGGGAAAGGGCTGAGCTCAGGTTGTCCTCAGACAGGGCCCTGATTGGTATTTCAAGTCGTTTTTGGCAGAACCTGGCCCCAAGGAACCAGCCCCAGAAACCAGCCATTGCAGTTAAGTCTCTTCCAGGCCCCAATGTTTATTGAACACCTACTATGAGCCAGCAGTGCCAGGCCCTGAGCGCATGAGCTGTGTAATTTTCACTTGCGTGCTATGCGAGGCCTCATTCACCTTGGTTTAAAGTGAGAACACTGTAGCCAGAGAGACTTCCCAAGGCCTTACAGCAGGACTGTGGCAGAAGTGGGTGTGAACTCGGCAAGTTGGATGCAGATTAGTGCTCATTCCACTAGATGGTGCCAAAAATATATGATGAGGTACTGAAAGAGCTCCACGGCCCCAGGCAGGGGTTGTGCAGGAGACAGTAGGAAGGGACTAAGTAAAGCTCAGAGCATCACCTGTAAGGCATGCCACCAGTCCCTCCTGAAGGCTGCTCTTTGCTTCCTAGGGGGACAGAATGAATGGTCAGGTTTCCAGGTTTAAATCCAGACGCCATTTACAAGTTGCACAAGTTTGCACAGATTTGGGGGTGGGGGAGGGGATATGGTCTTGCTCTGTTGCCTGGGCTAGAGTACAGTGGCATCGTAGCTCACTGCAGCCTCAAACTCCTGGGCTCAAGCCATGCTCCTGGCTCACCCTCCCAAGTAAGTTGGGACTCCAAGGCACACCACTACACCGGCTTCCTTTTATTTTTTTAAATAATCTTCCCAATAACCCTTCAATGTATGTGTTGTTATCCCCAATTTACAGACAAGAAAACTGAGGTTCAGAGAAGTGAAGTGACCTGCCTAAAGCCACAAAGAAAGTTGATTTTTGGAGCTGGGATTCAGATCCAAGTCTGATTTCAGTTTTAAACTTCTCACTGGGCCAGTCGGCCTCCTCCTTAACAGAGAGGAGTTTACAGTATATTTTGAGGAACCCTTCACCAATCAGGTGACTTTTGAGTGGGCCATTTATTGAATCTTACATGCTCAGCCAAAATACCATCATCCTTACAACAACCCTACGAGGTAGGTGCTACCAACAGCAGGGATTTTCCAGCTACCGAAGCTGAGCTGAAGAGCGGGTAGAGGGGCTAACAGCGGATTGAACACAAGGTCCTGAGCATCACACGGCTCTACCTCCCACTTGCTAGACTCAATGCCGCGCCCCAGACGCTGCTCAATCTCATTTCTGGGCCCAGAAGGTTCCAGGGTGCACAGCCTGGCATTTCCTAGTCCTTAAGCCCCGGGCATAGCTGGCTCCCGGGATAGTGAGCACAGAAACCAGGAAAGCCTGACCCCGGAAATAGTCGTGGTTCCGGCAGTCGCGTCTTCGGTTGCCAGGACACCGCCCCGGAAGTAGAGCGCGCGGGCCGTTCGGCCAAGCCGCGGGTGGCGTCCCCGGGCTAGCGCCGGAGTGGGGGTGGGGGTGGGGGCGGGACCGGGGCGCGGCGCGAGGCGGCCCGCAACGCGCTCCTCGGCGCCCCTCGGCGCTCGGAGCCCACAGGTGAGGCCCACAGGTGAGGCCCTGCCGCCGCGCCGCCTCCTGAGGGTGTGGCCGTGCGCGTGCGGGCGAGCGCGCATGCGTGAGGGAGTGTGTGTGTGGCTGTGTCTACGCGGCCGCGACCGTGGGATTGTAGATGCTGCTCATCGGACCCGCGTCCTCCGGGAAGCCTGCGCTGACCATTGTGCTCCTCTACCTCCTCTGAGTTCCTATGCCTTACCTTGTGCCGTCCGATTATTGTAATTGCATTATTATTTTTATTATTGTTTACGCCAGACTTTCATTGTTCCTAGACTTTTCCCATTCATTTGCAATCCGTGTTGTTTCTGTTGGCATCTTTTGCAGGGCGCCATGTACCTGTGGAGAGAACTCAGGGCAGGAGACAGGAGCTTGTGGGTGACTGGACCAAGACATTTCCACTCCCTGTTTCCCCGGACGGGGCCGGGCGGGGCCGGTCACCCACTCCATAGCGTAGCTAGGGCTTTATTGGGGATTAATTCTAGAAAGGAAAACATCTTATAATAATAATATGTAATAATATATAATACATACATATACACTATTATGTATTATATATTATATTAATATTTGTAATTATATATATTATAAATAAGCCTTTTTGGCATTCACTAAGAAGATTCTTTGCTCAGGAAGCATCTAATGAGCACGTTATGGTACTGGGTTGTAGCAGTACAGAACGGTGGGCCCTGCCCTGAATTACAGACACTGGTAGGCAGCCTCTGTGGACCATGGGACAGTGACGGCATAGCTGTGAACGAATGCACTGTGCCATGTGAAGTCATCGTTTACATTGTTACTTATTATTTTCCTTAAAGGTGGTTCTTTTTTCCTTTCCAAAGAAGACTTGTAGGAAAACAATCCAGATGCCCCAGAATCCTAGCCTAGATGGGACTTCGTTGAAACTGGTAGTGATCAAAATGTCTGGGGTAGCAGGTATGGCAGGGAGAAAGGACTCCCATTTTCTTTTTTGTTATTTTAGAGACAAGGTCTCTCTCTGTAGCCCAGGCTGGAGTGCAGTGGTGCCATCGTAGCTCACTGCAGCCTCAAACTCCTGGGCTCAAGTGATCCTCCAGCCTTGGTCTCCCCAGAAGCTAAGGCTATAGGCATAGACCACCACACCCAACTAATTTTAAAATTTTTTGTAGAGATGGGGTCCCGATATGTTGCCCAGGCTGGTCTGGAATTCCTGGGCTCAAGCAACCCTCCCCACTTGGTCTCTCAAAATGCTGGGATTACAAGTGTGAGCCACCGAACTAGCCAGGACTCCCATTTTCTGATGGCTAGAGCAAGAAGGGCGAAATGATTCTTGTGAATGTAAGTTCTTGTCTCGGGCTTGCTGTTTCTCTTGAAAGGTTGGCCTGGTTTTTGTGTGGCCGTAGTAATAACTGTGGGAAGCGAAAGGCCCCTTGGCGAAGCATCTGTCCTCCGGGGCCTGTGGGCCTGCTCCAGCAGGCACGTGTGCCCACACTCCTCGGAAATCAGCTCAACTCCCAGCCTGGTTGATACTTCACGCTCCTGGAAGTCTTCAGGGATGGCTGTTTATGAGTCTCTCTGCTTTGTGAGGCTCACAGCCCCTGTAGGGCTGGACTGCACCTGATTCACTGCTTGCACAAATTGCACTTGTTTGATTGTGTGTGGAGAGAATTCATTTATTTATTTTTGTTAATTCATCAAATATTTATTGAGCACCTGCTACTGCTAGACACTCTACTAGGTGCTGGAGACTCAACAGGAGGTAAGGCAGAACAATATTCTTGCTCTCCTGATGCTGATATGTCTGTGTAGAAGACAGATGATCACCAGGGAACAAATACTTGAACTAGACCAATTCTTTTCAAACTTGAGCATGGGTAAGAATCATCTGAGAGCTCGAGACAGCCTCCTGGGCCCCAGGCCCAGAGAGTCTGAGTCAGTATCTTCCTTGGATGGGCAGGAGCTCAAGAACCTGTATTTCTAACAATCTCCAGGTGGGCCATGCTTGAGTAGCGCTGGATAAACAATTGTGTACAACCCAAGTGCCGCGGAGAAAACAAAGTGAGTGTGGCAGGGTTGGGAGGATTGAGATTAGTTGGTCAGGGAAAGCCCACTCCGAGCAGTTGACCTTTGAAAAGGGGTCAGATCTGGGGGAAGAGCAAAGGTTTAAGACAGCGTGCAGCTTGGTGGGCATGAAGAGCTGAAAGAAGGCCAGCTAGAGGGGGTGGTTGGTGACAAGGGTGGTGGGAGGCAAGGCCTGAGAGGTGACAAGGGCCCACATCTTGCACGGCTTGCCTTGTGGGTGCTGGAGGACTGCTGGTTTTATTCTAAGTGCAATGGGAAGCTGTAGGGTTACGAGCAGAGTGACAGGATCTGGCGTGTGTGCAAAAGGGCAGTCTGCTGCTGGGCGGGGCATGGGCTGCAGTTAACCAGGGATGGCAGCAAGGTGGTGGTCAGGCCTGCTGTGGTTGTCTGGGAGACTGGGGAAGCTGTGGAGAGACTTGGATGAATCTGGAATCTTTTGGAGTAGACCTGATGTGATTTGCTGCTGGATTAAGTTAGTAATCACTTCCTCCTCAGGGCCACAGTTGAAGTTTGTTGTTTTGTTAAAGCACTGGCGAGGGACAGGGCTTATAGCTTGTTGAATGTGGCTCTCATGCCCCCTCCATCTGGATTGCCTCATTCAGTTTCTTTTTCAAATTTTTTTTTTTTTTTTGAGACAGAGTCTTGCTCTGTTGCCCGGGCTAGAGTGCCGTGGTGTCAGCCTAGCTCTTGCACACCACCATGCCCAGCTAATGTTTTATATTTTTAGTTGTCCAGCTAATTGTTTCTATTTTTAGCAGAGATGGGGCCTCGCTCTTGCTCAGGCTGGTCTCGAACTCCTGAGCTCAAGGGATCTTCCCACCTCATCCTCCCAGAGTGCTAGGATTACAGGCAGGAGCCACTATGCCTGGCCTGTCTCATTCAGTTTCCTATCTCCCTATGACAGGCCTGGCCCTACGTGGCTGTCAGTGCTGAGTGGACGGATGAAAAGCTAAACGATAGGTGGCCCGGACCCTCAGGCTGTCTGTGGGAAACCTGTTCTCCACCTTGTGGGATCCTACCCACTTGACCCATATTATCTTCTGGAAATAACCACCAGCTCTCTGGTTTCAGGGTGGCTTTCTGTGGTTGGTGTACCTCAGACGGTGACAGCCCCAACTATGATTTTGAGCAGGGTTCAGCATAAAAGAGCAACACATCACTCTCTGTTTTTCCTGGTTAGGTTTTTATGATGCTACTTCTTTTTGAAAGTGACTTAAAATTCAGACGCATCAATTCATATGAACCAATAGAGATGTAACATGTTAAGTTCATTATCCTTAACCCCACTTTTGTTTTTCTGTTTTAAGAGGAAGTGACAGTAAAACAATCTGACCTCAGATATTTATTTACTTTTCTAAGGAAAAGGGCTTAGTGTTTCTGAGGGCTGGGAAGGAGTCAACCTAGTCTTCCGTGCTGTGGGGATCAGCCAGCTGGCTTACTTGTCTGTTCTGCAGATGAGTCTGAGCTAGGTGGCTGGCGATAGAGTGAATCAGCCCACTCCCCTGCCCTGCAGGAGGTGCAGTCTGTCACCGAAGGCACCTGTGAACTAACAGTTGCCACGTGGTGTGGGATGGAGGCAGTGTGGGTTGTGGACAGGTTATAGTCTCTGCTCTGCCTTTTATTCTCTGGAGCCCCATTTTCCTCATCTGTAAAATGGGGAGAATAAACAAAGAATGAAAAAATAAATGAGAAGAATACCTGTGTATGGCATCACATGAGCTGTAATAATATCCAGAGTGGAGGAGAATACGCATAAACTGCCCAACCCAGTGCCTGACGCATCCTAGTGCTTAAGAAGTGGTGGCTGCTGTTAGTAGCGATAATATAAGTATGACATTTCTTATCCTCTGAGTTCCAGCACCAGCCCAGGGCCTGCCAGGCCTGCTGTAGGTAGGGAACAGAAGGAGTGTGCAGAGTCAGATCAGGGAAAGCTTCAAGGTAAAGCTCTTTCTGCCGGATGTTCTTGTTCCAAACCCAGGTAACTTTTGGAGTAGCTGCTGTGTGCCTGGTCCACACCTGCATTACCTTGCAGTCGTCCCAGCAGTCCTGGGACGGAGCTGGTGCTTTCATTCCTGCTTTTTTGCATGGGGACACTGAGGCTCTGACATGTGACTGTCTGTGGCTCAGCCATGTCAGTGCTGGAACTGCATCAGGTCTTCAAGCTGCAGGTGTGGCTGCAGCCACTGTTCCCTCCTTTGGCTCTTCCCAAGGCTCCCTTGTCATTGGTCCTAGGTGGTGGTTTCTATGCTAATTTGAAGCATTTCTATTAATAAAAAGAGGCCTTATGTCTCTTTAAAGGAGAGGCGGCCTTAGTTCATTTTTTCCTGTCTTTTTTTTAAACCATGAATGGCTGTCTTGCCTTTTTGCCCATCACTTGACTGTGCCCGGTCTCCTATATATATATTTAAAACTCTACATGGGCATAAATTTTTCTTTCTTGTTTTCCCCCTAGTGCCTTGGAGGGTTACGTCTTGCGCTAACTTCCCCGGGCTGCCGTAACAGAGCACCACAAGCTCGGTGGCTTGGTGAGGCCAAAAGTCTGAAGTGGGGGTGCTGGCAGGGCCGTGGGGAGATCCTTTTTGCCTCTTCTACCCTCTGGTGGCCCCAGGCGTTTTCAGCTTGTAGCAGCATAATTGCAGTCTCCGCCTCCGTCTTCACATGGCCATCTTACCTCTGTGTCTGTGTCTCTGTGTCTCCACGTGGCATTCTCTACCTGTGTGTCTGTGTGTCCAGATTCGCCTCTTCTCATGAGGACATCTGTCGTGACATCAATTTAATTTGATTATATCTGCAAAGACCCTATTTCCAGATAAGGTCACATTTACAGCTACCAGGGTTAGGACTTCACCATTTCTTTTGGGGACAGAATTCAACCCCTAATACGTCTTGTCAATGGAAAAGAATCCAAACTCTGTAACATAATTTTAAAGAGATTTATTCTGAGCCAAATTTGAGGATCATGACCCGGAGCCACACCCAAGAGGCCTTGAGCAAGTGGACTCACTGTGGCTGGGTTACACTTTGGTTTTATACATTTCAGGGAGACAGGGGTTACAGGTAAAGTCATAAATCAATACGTGGGACTCATACATTGGTTTGGCCCGAAAAGGTGGGCCATCTCGAAGCGGGGATGGGGGCAGGGAGGGGCACGGCGGGGGGGGGGGGCGGGCTACAGTTTATAGGTGGGTTTAAAGATTCTTTGGTTTGTAATTGGTTAAAGACATGAAGCTTTGTCTAAAGGCTTGGAATGTTTTAACATAGTTGCTGTTTATCAGAGACAAGCCACCGGATACAGATTTGTTGTGTAAATTGAGGGCCTGCAGGTGTGTCTTACATACCCTTAGGCTTGTTAATGGGTTACAAAGGATGTCCCCAAGAAGGGAGAGGGGCTTGTTGAGGCATGTCTGACCTCCCTCCTCCTGGCAGGCAATTTAGTTTTAGGATATTCCTTTGGCCAGGAGGGGGTCCATTCAGTCAGCCGGTGGGGGGCAGTGAGCCTAAAATTTTATTTTAGTTAACAGTCTCCAAGGGAGCAACTATTGAAAGCAAAGAATCAGATTCAAAGGACTGACCCAGATGCATTCTTGCCCTGTCCTGTGAATGTTTATTGTGTGTCCCTCATGTGCCAGTGGAGTTGGTGCTGGAGATATTGGGGCCGCGCAAGGTGGACTGTGAGCTTTGAAACAAATGCCCGCTCTTCAGTCTAGAAAGAAACAGTGGAATGAGTCGGAAATAGGTGACTAAGAGCATCCTGCCCTCCAGCTGACAGCTGAGAATGGCTCCCCGGGGCCTTTGAACTGTGCCTTGCATGGCTGGTGGGAGTTGGAGGAGAGGTGCCTTTGCAGGTGGGGGGACAGAGCCAGCACAGGCTTGCAGGCAGGAGAGGGTCTGGCAGGTACGTGGAACACAGGAAGGGCTTGAGTTCAGCCGAAGCCCTGCGAGAAGGGGAGCGAGCAGCAGGGTGGAATGGTCAGCCCGAGCCAGTAAGTGACATGATTCAGAAATATTTATCGCAACAAGGGAAGACTCTAAGAGCATCTTTGGGGATGCCGTCCACTGAATATTCTGGCTAGTCATGGTTTTGCCGTAGTATTCATAAAATTCTTAAAGAGTGTCTTGATTTTGTGCTGTGTACATTTTGTCTGGGGACTAACTGTGTTTTAGGTGAGAAGCGGAGGCCAGAGTCAGTGAGGCTGAGGAGAACTTGGACGCTGCCGTGGCTGCTCCATGAGTGCCTGTGGTAGATACAGCCCGAGACTGGCCCGTTAGTGACCTTTGTCCACACGACGGAAGGGAGGGATGGGGCCCGGAAGAACGCCTCACGGTCCAACTGAGGCACTTGCCTCCTTGGAGCTTCCACTTCCTTCCTGCTCAGTGAATGAGGCTGAGAATACTTGCCCAGTGTGCCTCGTCTGGTTTTGGGGCCACACCCCTGGAAGTGTTTAGGACACATAAAGCTGCCTGTGAGTATCACTTGCTGCCTTTGTGGCCTCAGGTCACACTCTTCCTTCTTACGCAGCCAGAAGCCAGTGACTGGTGTGAGGTCACCCACTGAGACTTGTGTTGTAAGCGCCGAGTGTGAATTGTGCAGCCCGGGTAGCTGGGTGTGGGGTCTCCGGGCTGGGGGCGGTGAGTCTCCCCGAGATCCAGGTTCTGCAGTCGGACTATGGGGGCAGAGTGCAGGCAGGGAGGGATTCGGGGCTATGGAGGCCGAAATCGAAGAGTGAAGGCGGAATCCCCTCCGCCATCCACGTAGATGTGCCTGGGGGTGTGAAGTGCGTGGAATTTGCTCTCGTTCTGGGACGTGAGTCAACACCACGCGCAGATCTGGCCCTTTTGCTTTTGCTGTCATCTTGGCATGGTGAGTGCTGGAGTTCCACGTGCATCGTGACCGATCACTTAACAGTCATTTACGTGGCTCCTTGGAGCTTGCAGAGAGCGATTGTTTGTATTCCTCGTGTTGCCCCCGTGACCCGGGCACAGTCCTCATCCTGCTGAAGGCCAGGTGCACAGAGGGGAGTGACCAGCTGTGTGGAAAAGGTGGCACCTTAGCGTAGGGTCACCTTGGGTTTGAATCAGGGCACCAAGACTCCTTGAGTCTGGCCCTTACACGGGCTTTTAACCTTTGCGCCCCAGCCTCCTCCTCCGTGAGGGAGGATAGTGATGACGATGGTGACGGTGAGTATTTCTGAGTGCTCGCTGTGTGCTGGGCGCTGATTGGTGCTGTACCTGTGGGCCCTCGCCCCATGGGATGGGTAGACACTGTTGTTATCCCCACTTTACAGAAGAGGAAATAGAGGTTCAGAGAGGTTAAGTAACTTGCCCAAAGTCACACGGCTGGTAAGTGTTGGATCTAGGCCTAAAATCCAAGCTGGGTAGCCCATACTGTACCGTGGTCCTGCCTCTGTGACACTGTGACCCTCCAGCCTCGCTGAGGGGTGAGGAGGGAGCAGGCTCACGGGAGAGCCAGGCGTGTCTGGGACCCATCTCCATGTCTCAGGCCCTTCCTGCCCTACAAGCTGCCCCGAAGTGGAGCTATTGCCAGTCCCTGGAGCAGGTGCCTCCGTTCATAAAAGGCCCTCAGAGCTCTTAGGGCCCCCTGGCCTTCAAGCCCGGTTTTGCATGGAACCCCTTCCGAAGAAATTGTGCACAGAAGCATAACAAAGTGTACTGGTTTATTGTTTAAAAGTACCACTCTTCCTTCTGCTGTCATCCAGGTGGAAGTCAGTGGCGTGAGACCACCCAGTAAGATTTTTAAGTACAGCGTGTGAACTGTGCAGGCTGGATGGTTGTGGCTTGGGGGGACAGCCCCCAACAGCCTTCTCTGGGCAGACTTGGGGTGGGAGCCTAGAGTCCTGGGCTGCCCGAGCCGTGCGAAAACCAGACTCTTCAGAGGACACTGAGGTCCAGAGTGCTCCTGGACCTAGCTTAGAGTCCCACAGTGCTGTTGGCGGGCCTGGGACCACGGCAGTCAGTCTGAACCGAGAACCCCCACAGCCGGGCATGGAGCTGGGCCCTGGGCATGTAGCAGTGAGGAGGCGGCTGGGACAGCAGGTGCTACCGGCAGAACTGCGGGGCTGCTGAGGGGCTAGACACCTGGTCTTGGAGGGGCGGGGAGGCTTTGCGGAGGAAGTGTGTTGGTGTGGGCAGGTGAGTGTGAGAGAACAAGGGCAAAGGGCCCAGCACATGCAAGGCCCTGGGCCTGGGGAGAGAGTGGGCAGAGAAGTCCACTGTGGCAGGAACAGAGGGTGAAGGAGGTGGTGCAAGGTGGACCTGGAGAAGCAGGTGAGGGCCAGGGTCTGCGAGTTTTAAGGACACTGAAGGGCCATGGAGGGTATTCAGTGGGAGGCATGTGGTCACAGAGACACGTAAGGTCACACTGCAGTTACAGGCCGTGCCCAGGGAGGGGAGAAGGACACAGGAGCACTCCGATCGGGACAGTCATGCTGACCCCATTCACACTTCAGAAGTCAGCTCAAGGGTCCCCCACTCAGGGCAGCCTTCCCCACCCACCCTGAGCAGGGCCCATCCTCCTGCCCGCCTGGCATAGCCCCACGTGCCTCTCCTTTGTGGTTCTCGGCGCATTTGCAGTTGAACGCTTGGTGATTGTTTATCTCCCACTAGACCAGGGTTTCTCAGCCTTGACACAAGGTGCCGTTTGGGGCTGCATAATTTGCTGCCAGGGGCCATCTGTGCCTTGTCGGAAGTTGAACAGCATCCCTGGACCCTACACGCTAGATGCCAGAGGCATCCCCCTCCCCAGCTGTGACAACCCGTATGTCTCTAGACATTGCTAAATGTCTCCTGGGGGACAGAATGGCCTCTGGTTGAGAACCACTGCCGGGGTAAGGTCGAGGTTGGGGTGGGGGACATAAGCTCGTTTCCTGTGGTGTTTAGAGGATTCCTTTGGTTTGAGGGGCAGTTAGTTGATGTTGAAGTTTCAAAGTTCTAACAACTTGATCTCTTCCAGGATTATGGCAGGAAAAGTGAAATGGGTCACTGATATCGAGAAGTCAGTGTTGATCAATAACTTTGAAAAGAGAGGATGGGTCCAAGTGACGGAAAATGAAGATTGGAATTTTTACTGGTAAGTATAAAAGGCAGGGCTCTATTGCTTTTCTGAAGCTGACTTGTCAGTCTGATTAATCTACTGTGGCGGATGCAGAGTGTGCCTTGTGAAGCACTGTGTCGTCAGAGGTCGGTGTCTTCAAGCCGTCCCTCGTGCTGTCCCCCAGCACACGTTTTTCATTGGGGCACATCATGAGTGCACACGCTGTGGGGTCCCGCACCCGCTGCCTGTCAGCCTGGGGTGTGAAGTGCAAGCTGTATCCGCACAGCCCAGTGTGTTAACACTCTGGAAAATCTGGGTGAGAAACAGGAGCCCCAGCGCCCGCCTTCCAGTGAGTGAGTGTTCCAGTCAGTGCCCGGAGGGATGGGAGATGCCGTGGGGAGAGCGTGGGGGGCCAGCTTTGGCTTCCCTCTCGTGTGCCAAGAGGGTGCTAGTTGGACTGATCAACAAACAATACCAACAATGGAAGACTGAGACTAGGAAAAGACAGCAGCCTGGCACTGACTCTGGGCCCACTGGACCCAGATGGGAGCCTGAGATGCGCCCTGGACTCCTCTCTCTGCCTCCCCCACCTCATGGGGTGAGGTCTGTGTCCTCCTCCACTCTCCTCTTTTCTTCTTCCACAGTGGCCTCGGTGCGGGCCTGGTCTGCTTCCTCCCTCGGCTGAACCGGATTCCTGCTGGGCGCAGCCTCCCTGCTCTGGCACACCTGGACAGGCAGACATGCAGCTGTATCTGGCCGCTGCTTCTGCAGCTCTGGGCCTAGAGCATTGCAGTGATTCCTCAGGTGTTGGGGGCTGGGAAGGGAATATACTAGGGCCGATGGGGCTTTTTCGCCCTACACAGCTCCCAGCTGCTGCCTTGAGAGGTGTTACTAGGCCTCTCTGAGCCACCTCCCTTCTCCCCCACCCTGCCCCCGATGCATGAGGCTGCACATCTTTTTGTTTTTGTGTTTGAGACAGGGTCTCACTCTGTTGGGTAGGCTGGAGTGCAGTGGCATCATCATGGCTCACTGTAACCTCAAATTCCTGGGCTCAAGCAATCCTCTTGCCTCAGCCACCCAAGTAGCTGAGAAGACAGGTGTGTGCCGCCACACCTGGCCAATTTTTCTATTTTCTATAGAAACAGGGTCTCGGTATGTTGCTCAGGCTGGTCTCAAACTCCTGGCCTCAAGCAGTCTTCCCATCTTGGCCTCCCAGAGTGCTAGGATTACAGACGTGAGCCACGGAACCTGGCAGGTGTATCTTTCTTGTTTACCTACTGAGGCATGTCTTTGTACATGGTGTACTTCTGCCTGCCACACATGCACACGCACATGCACACACACGGCGAACCCCAGCCCATCATCAGAGACGGCTCATCCAGGGTTGGAAGCCCAGTCTCTGGGGCCAGATCCTGCCTCAGTTCACATCTTGGCTTCTCTGCATGCCTGGCACGTAGTAGGTTCTCTATAAACGTGTGCTGTCACTATCCCTTAGGCACCAGTGCGAGGCTGCTCTGGGAGTCACCCCTGCCTCTCAGGCTCCCAGGTGGCATTATTCAGTTGCCATGGCAGCGGATGCTATGTGCTATCATGTCCCCTACCCATCCCCTCTTCACATTATACTGAGAACCCTTGAGAGTGAGGTCTTGCCTGGCTTATTTCAGCGTCCCCAGAGCCTGGCATGGGCCTGGGCACACAGTGCACTGGCACCCGGTGTCTCTCTCCACGAGCAAGCACAGGGATGGCCCTTACTTTGCCCCTAACGACAGTTAAGTCACCTCTGTTTTAAACCACAACTTAGTTTGTCTTCAGGAGCGTGGAGTGCAGGTGGAGCATTTATAGTCACTCAGCACCTGCGTATGCTTTGGCATCTAGTTTGCATTCTTACCTCTCCCAGCTAAAATGCAGTAATTGATCCAGAGTCTGTTTTATAGGCGCGCTGAAAGAAAAGGCTGAATGAGACTGTATTTGAGACAACTTGCAGCCCGCAGCTCTGTGCCATGGGCTCAGCCAGCGCTAAGTTCTTCTGGTAGACTCTTAGCAGGTAACCGCTGCCTGGGCTGGGACCGAGCGCCTCCCTTCCTCATGTCGCATGAGAAGCATTCTGGAGCTATTCTTAACAATAGTAACGAAAGAGAGATAATGGGAGAGAGAAGAAAAAAGCTAAGTGGTATAACAGCCTTGGCTATTTGATATCTTAAGAGCTCCTGTTCTAAGCGTTAAGTGTACTGTCAGGTTTTTAAAAATTGGTTAGGATAAAATACTGTAAACAACTAAATGTTAAACAGTATTGGAAAGGTTAAGTACATTAACTGAGTGGATTATGGTGCAACCATAAAAATAATTATAACAATTGTAGTGCAATTTGGAAAATTGTGTAACGGTAAGTAAGAAGTAAGAAAAACATATTATGAAATTGTGTTTGTATTCCATTAACAACTGCAAAAATAGCTGGCATATGGGCAGGAAGTAGAAGGAACGTGAAACATGAAAACAATGACTGTGCTAGGGTGGGTGTATTAGTTATCTATTGCCAAATTAATGCGGCGTAACAAATGCTACAAAACTTAAGGGCTTACGACAACCATTTTTTATTGTTCATGAGTTCATGGGTTTGGCTGGGTGGTTCTTTTGGTCTGGCAGGGCTCAGCTGATCTTGTCTGGACTCACTCATGCATCTGCTGTCAACTGGTGGTCATCTGGGGCTTGGCTGTCTGAGATGCCCTTGGCTGGGGCAACAGGGACTTTTTCACGTATCTCTCATGTCCCTGCAGCCTGCCAGCCTGGGCTTGTCTTCATGGTGGGGGCAGGGGTCCAAGAGGGAGAGTGGGAGCTCTCAAGGCCTTTTAAGGCCTCGTCTCAGAATCAGCACATCACCACTTTTGCCACATTATTTTTGGCCAAAGCAAGGCATAAGGTCAGCCGAGATTCAAGGCGTGAGGAAATAAATAGACTTTATCTTCAGGTGGGAGTTGTTGCAGAAATTACAAGGGTTATGGAAACAAGAGGGGTGGGGAGTTGGGGCCATTTTTATAATCAATCTACAGAGTAGGGAAATGTTTCAATATTATAAAGGGCATCTTGGAGAAATGACCAATTCCAGGCATAAGGAGGAAATGTACAAGGTGAGCTGGGAACAGCTTATTGTGCCTAAAAGCAAGGACTTGATTGACAGCTACCGGAGTCACATTAATAGGCCTAAGGAGACAACTTGAAGAGCTCCATTTGCCCAAAACAGGGTCAATTTGAGCATCAGTAAGAATAACTGCAACAGATTGAAACTCATCACATGTGTTTCAATCTATGAGTTCATACAAATACAAAACCAAAAATCCCCAAAAGCTGCTTACCTGGTTTGTGGCAGATTAAAGATGGCTGCAGTTTTTGACACCACTCCCCTCTGAAGGTGGTGTCTTTGTTCCCTCCTCATGAGTTTGGGGAGGCTTTTTGACTGCTTTGACCTATGGACTACAGTAAAAATTATATGTGTCGGTCCAGGCCTTAAGAAACTAGTAGGCTGGGTACGGTGGCTCACGCCTGTAATCCTAGCACTCTGGAAGGCCAAGGTGGGTGGATCGTTTGAGCTCAGGAGTTCGAGACCATCCTGAGCAAGAGCGAGACCTCGTCTCTATTAAAAATAGAAAGAAATTATATGGACAACTAAAAATATATATATATAAAAAATTAGCCGGACATGGTGGCGCCTGCCTGTAGTCCCAGCTGCTCGGGAGGCTGAAGCAGGAGGATTGCTTGACCCCAGGAGTTTGAGGTTACTGTGAGCTAAGCTGACACCACAACACTCTAGCCTAGGCAGCAGAGTGAGACTCTGTCTCAAAAAAGAAAAAAAGAAGCTAGCAGCTTCCACTTCCTCTGTTGAAAACACACAGAAGCCCTGAGCTGCCCTGCAAGGTGACCATCCTGAGGCCATCGTGCTGCCGTGACCACAGGTAGGTGCTGTGCATGGCAGTTGCAGCTGCGCCCAGCCTTCTAGTCATGCCCGCCAAGGTGCCAGACATGTGAATGAAGCCTTCTTGGGCCCCTAGACCAGCCCATGTGCTGGCCGAAACTCACTGAGTGACCTCAGTCAACACAGGAGCAGCAGAACTGCCCAGCTGAGCCCTGCCCTGATTCTTGACCTACAAAACCACAAGATCCAGCACAAGGGCTGTTGGCCTAAGCTGCTAGGAGTGGGGTAATTTGTTGTATAGGTAACAGAATGCAGCATGTGACACACCTCGGGGGTTAAGGAACCTGCTTGTTATTTTGAAATACTGGTAAATGAAAGAATCAAGCACCGATGCTGTTTCCTCTATGAGCTGTTTCTCGAGGCATCTAAATTGTTGATGAAGGGAAGTTTCTCCTTGTAGAATGAGAAAGAATATTGCCGTGAAAAAACAAACGTAAAATTTCTCATCACTAATCTTTATATTGATTATATGTTCAAATGGTGATACTTTGGATATATCGGGTTAAATAACATATTAAAATTATTTTCACCTGTTTGTTTGTTTATTTTTGACAGAGTCTCACTCTGTTGCCCTGGATAGAATGCTGTGGTGTCAGCCTAGCTCACAGCAACCCCAAACTCCTGGGCTCAAGCAATCTTCCTGCCTCAGCCTCCCCAGTAGCAGGAACTACAGGCACATACCATGACGCCTGGCTAATTTTTCTATTTTTAGTAGAGACGGGGTCTCGCTCTTGCTCAGGCTGGTCTTGAACTCCTGAGCTCAAGTGATCCTCCCACCTTGGCCTCCCAGAGTGCTAGGATTACAGGCGTGAGCTACCTTGCCCTGCCTCACCCATTTCTTTTAACTTTTTTTTTTTTTTAAATAGCTACTAGAAAATTTACAATTACCGATGTGGTCCTCAGTTGTAGCTTGAGTTCTATGTTTCTGTTGGATCATGCTGCACTAGGTGGTGCTCCTGGATCACTGACATCCCAAAAAGAGAGACACCAGGCTGCACATGCCTGCTGTTGGCAGTACACACCACATGGGATGTAGACTTGCCCGAAAATCCACCTGTTGCTCATCCAACCTCTAGGTCTGACTACCAATTTCCAGGAAATTTAGGGGCCAAGGGAACATGCTAAATAAAAGCCTAAGGGAACCTCTACAGGACAGCAGCTAGTGACCTCAACAAATAAGTTGCATAGTTAAGAAAAAGGGAGGTAGAATGGATGGATTAAAAGAGATGTAAGAGACAAAACAACTGTCACAAGGTCTGGCCCTTATTTACACAAGCTTTAAAAACTATCAGGCTGGGCGCGGTGGCTCACGCCTATAATCCTATCACTCTGGGACACAGAGCTGGGAGGATTGCTCAAGGCCAGGAGTCCAAGACCAGCCTGAGCAAGAGTAAGACTTGTTTCTATTAAAAATAGAAAAATTAGCTAGGCATCGTGGTATGCACCTGTAGACCCCAATACCTGGGAGGCTGAGGCAGAAGGATCGCTTGTGCCCAGGAGTTGGAGATTGCTGTGAGCTGTGATGACACCACTGTACTCTATAGCCCAGGCAACAGTGTGAGACTCTGTCTCAAAAAACAAACAAAAAACCCACTATTTATCAGACAATTAGGGAAATCTGAACACAAATTAATATTTGATGATATTCAAGAATTCTTTTTAGTTGTGATAATATAAAACAGGATATCACATAATATAAGAAGGAGTCTTTAACTGTTAGAAATGTTTTATTTTATTTTATTTATTTATTTTTGAGACAGAGTCTCACTCTGTTGCCTGGGCTACAGTGCTGTGGCGTCAGCCTAGCTCACAGCAACCTCAAACTCCTGGGCTCAAGCGATCCTCCTGCCTCAGCCTCCCGAGTAGCTGGGACTATAGGCATGTGCCACCATTCCTGGGTAATTTTTTTCTGTGTATTTTTAGTTGTCCAGCTAATTTCTTTTTAATTTTTTAGTAGAGATGGGGTCTTGCTCTTGCTCAGGCTGGTCTCGAACTCCTGACCTCGAGCGATCCTCCGGCCTTGGCCTCCTAGACTGCTAGGATTACAGGCGTGAGCCACCGCACCTGGCCTGTTAGAAATATTTTAGATGAAATGATGTGATGTCTAGGGATTGTTTCAGAAAAAGCCAGTGCTATGCGGCGTGGGTGCGTGTTGACTGTTGAAGTTGGGTAATGGGGTTCCCTCACTCTCTCTTTCTACTTTTGTGTGCGGTTGAGCTTTTCCATAATAAAAAGTCAAAAAAGATTCCCTTTATTCTTTTTTATTTTTTGAGACAGGGTCTCACTCTGTTGCCTGGGCTGGAGTATAGTGGTATCATCATTGTTCACTGCAGCCTCAGACTCTTTGCCTCAAGCGATCCTTCTGCCTCAGCCTCCTGAGTAGCTGGGACTACAGGCGTGCACCACCACGCCCGGCTAAGTTTTTAAAAATTATCTGTCTTGCTATGTTGCTCAGGCTAATCTGGGACTCCTGGGTTCAAGTGATCCTCCTGCCTTGGTCTCCCAAAGTGCTAGGATTACATGAGTGAGCCACCATGCCCAGCCAGATTACTTTTATTCTAATTATCGTGGAATCCAAAGAAACCCCTTGGGTGCTCTGGGCACCCTCTTTCGGGTGGTGCTGTTGGGTGGGAGTAGGGTTGGGGGGACAGGGACCACAGTCAAGAGGCCAGGTGGCAACCTGCCTTGTTCTGTGACTCATTGGCTCCTTGCAGGGCCAGCCTGTCCCTCCTCCATACTCCTTCCCTGTCCCTCTGTGGGGCTGGTGAGGACAAGGGTATGGCAGGGAGATGATGGCTTTCTTAAAGGCTTGGAAAGAATCCGTTTCTCTTTCAACGCTGTTGTCTCCATCCCCAGCAAGCTCTTCAGGAACATGAAATGCTGACTCAGGGCCCTTAAATAACCCCTCTGAGTTTGGTTTTAAGGGGTCCTTGACCTTCCTGAATTTGGGTGCAAATATTGTGTGAGTTTTCTAATTTCAGAGTCAAAGGGGCCTGTCTTTGCATTCATTTGTTTCGTTCATTGCATTATCAGTAATGTTGTCACGAATCAATAAACATTTATTGAGCACCTACTCTGGGCCAGAGAGTGAAACTGTTCAGGGTACAGAATCAAAACAGCTCCTGCCTCACACGGTCCAAGTCACGCCCGTCCCTGCACAAGTGTTCCATGCTGCTGGGGGCGTTGAGGGAGCAGCGGGCAAGGGCGGTGAGGGCGTGGGCCTCCTGGTCAACGTTCGAGGGGCTGTGACGGGCACTGCCACCACATGGACGTCGCCACCGGGCTTCATCCTGCACACTTTCTGTGCTGTCTTTCAGGATGAGCGTGCAAACCATCCGAAACGTGTTCAGCGTTGAAACCGGGTATCGGCTCTCAGATGATCAAATAGTCAACCATTTCCCGAACCACTATGAACTGACCCGGAAGGATCTCATGGTGAAGAATATTAAAAGATACAGGAAGGAGCTAGAGAAAGAAGGGAGTCCACTGGCAGAAAAAGATGAAAATGGAAAATACCTCTACCTGGGTTTGTGCCTTTTCACTGGCCTCACGTTTGTAGTTGTGAATGTGTCTGTGCAGGGTGTCGTGGGCACTTGTTTCGTTTCAGACATCTCTAGAAATTTCGGGGGCGACTGGGGCTCAAGTTTAGAATCTGAGTTTCTGTGAGTGCGTTGGGAATGGATGTGCTTTGTGGGTGACACTTCCAGAGCCGCACACTGCCACAAGGGGTCAGCATGCGCCTAGCCATACGCAGGGACGGTGTGTCCCTGTCCCATCTGGTGATAAAAGCTGGACTGCTGGTTGGCTGCAGAATCCCTTCACATACCTGGGCGGAATTATATAACTGACCTCTCTGGGCCTCGGTTTCCTCATCTGCTAAATGGGAATAGCAGTGCCTAGCTCACAGGTGGCTGTGGGGGTTAAATAAAACGGGTTTGTAAAGTGCTTACAGCACGCAGAGCTCAATCAAGGCAACTTGTTGGTATTAGAAGTCCTTGATCTGTAGACACTGCAGCGTGTATGGGGGGCTGAGGAAGCAGCCCTGGAAAAGGCCGTGCAGTGTTTTCTGTTCGTGCCGCTGTCGGGCTGGCTCATCACCAGCGCTGGGCGTCTTTCGCTTTCAGACTTTGTTCCCGTCACCTACATGCTGCCCGCCGACTACAACCTGTTCGTGGAGGAGTTCAGGAAGAGCCCGTCCAGCACCTGGATCATGAAGCCCTGTGGCAAAGCCCAGGGAAAGGGCATCTTCCTTATCAACAAGCTCTCGCAGATCAAAAAGTGGTCTCGGGACAGCAAGACATCTTCGTGAGTGTGGGAAGCCACCCGACCTGTGTGCTGGGGGCCAGTTAGCGGTTCCATGGCATTCTGCAGTCTCTTGGCCATGAGCTGGGTGGTCCTTGCTCTTAGGAGTGTGCGTCACTTGTCACAAGGTATAGCAGGGCTCTGTGGCTGTAATAGTGTGATTACTCACAGACCCTCCCGAGGTTAGTTGAGAGGGAATGGGAGTAGGTCGCCAGCAGGGGCCTTGCAGGCACTCTACTTCACATGCTGGCATGGGACCCGCTCAGTCGCGGGAGTTCTGAGGCAGCAGGGTGTGTCTTCAAGTCCTGGGGGCTCAGGGTCCTGGGGTCCTGGGTTTGAATCCCAGTCTGACAATTACTGGCTTACATTTTGCTTTTAGACCCTCGGTGTGTTGCATGCTTCATTTGGGTAAACTGGGAGCACAGTAGCACTGTCATGGGGTTGTGGTGGGGTGGAGTGAGCTCACAAGCGTAAAGCGAGTGGTGGGGGCTGGCACACCCCAGCCAGCGGCGGGTCACTGTCCTCGTGCGCTAGTCTGCAGGTCAGGTCCAGTGTCCTCCTGGGTTTGCCGGCTCTTCTCTGCCCCTGCAGTTTCCTTAGCTGCTTGGAAGTGCCCAGGGGCCATCGGGGCAAAGCCTCGGTGTGAGCCTTTCCCAGTGGGGCAGATGACTTGCCTGTTAGGAGTTCCCAGGGTGGCAGGGGACGCCTTCTCATTGTGTAGTACGTTACACTTTGCTAGCCCCCAGATAGTCACGCCCAGGGAGTACTTCGCTGAATGGGCTCCCCGGACTGTCCTGCAGCTGCTGGCACTGTCCCCTGGCCGCTATCCCTGATAGCTACCACTTCACCCCCGTTTCCTCCTTGGTGAA
Organism: Lemur catta; assembly: GCF_020740605.2. Lineage (NCBI taxonomy): Eukaryota > Metazoa > Chordata > Mammalia > Primates > Lemuridae > Lemur > Lemur catta. The sequence continues at coordinate 5,671,977 of NC_059133.1, forward strand.
CCAGCCTCTCACTTTGTGAGAGGGAAGGAGCTTGTCACCAGCCAAATAAATACCCCTTTGGTCTTTACTATCAATTTTTCTTAATTGACTTTAATTTTTAGAGCAGTTTTAGGTTCACTGAAGAATTGCACAGAAGGTACAGAGAGTTGCCACGTGCCCTTCCCCACATGTGCACAGTCTCCCGTGATCAGCACCCCCCACCAGAGTGGTATATTTGTTACAAATTGATGGTCTGACACTGACACATTGTCATTGTCACCCAAAGCTGGGGTTGTCTCTTGGTGTCATCCATTCTTTGAGTTGGGACAAACATATAACAACATGCACTCACCATTACGGTATCATACAGAGCAGTTTCACTGCCTTGAAAATCCCCTGTGATCTGCCTGTTCATCCCTCCTTCCCCCCAGTTCTGGCAACAATTGGTCTTTTTACTGTTTCCATAGTTTTGCCTTTTCCAGAATGCCATATAGTTGGAATCATGCAGTATGTAGCCTCTTCAGATTGTCTTCTTTCATTTAGCAATATGCATTTAAGGTTCCTCCATGTGTTTTCATAGCTTGATAGCTCGTCTCTTTTTAGCACTGAATAGCATTCAGTTGTCTGGATGTACCACAGTTTATCTACTCACCTACTGAAGGACATCTTGGTTGCTTCCAAGTTTGGGCAATTATGAATAAAGCTGCTGTAAACATCCTTGTGCAGGTTTTTGTGTGGACATAAGTTTTTCAACTCCTTGGTGTGATTACCAGATCATATGGTAAGAGTAGGTCTAGTTTTGTAAGAAGCTGCCAAGTTGTCTTCCAAGTGGCTGGACCATTTCGTATTCCCACCAGCAATGAATGGGAGTTCCTGTTGCTCCACATCCTCCCCAGCATTTGGTGTTGTCATTGTTCTGAATTTCAGGCATTGTGATAGGTGTGTGGCATCTCATTGTTGTTTCAATTTGCATTTCCCTGATGTATGAAGTGGAGCATCTTTCCATAGGCCTAATTGCCATCCATGTATCTTTTTTAGTGAGGTGTCTGTTAAGGTCTTTGGCCCACTTTTTAATGGTATTTGCTTTCTTACTGTTGAATTTTAATGGTTCTTTGTATATTTGGGGTAAGAGTCCTTTATCAGCTATGTCTTTTGCAAATATTTCCTACCAGTCTGTGGCTTGTCTTTTTATTTTCTTGACAGTGTCTTTTGCAGAGCAGAAATTTTTAGTTTTAATGAAGCCTAGTGTGTCAATCCTTTCTTTCATGGATTGCGTCTTTGGTGTCATATCTTTTACCATCTAATTTTGACTTTTCTCTGATGCTTAGGTTTGTGTCTCAGTCTACTAAAGAAGCCTACGTGATCTCTCTCTATATTAACAACCCGTTACTAATCGGTGGGAGGAAGTTTGATCTGCGCTTGTACGTCCTGGTGTCTACGTATCGCCCGCTGCGCTGTTACATGTAAGAGGCCTTAGGGTTTGTTTCCATTCTTTTTTTTTTTTTTTTTTTTTTTTTTTTGAGACAGAGTCTCACTCTGTTGCCTGGGCTAGAGTGAGTGCCATGGCGTCAGCCTAGCTCACAGCAACCTCAAACTCCTGGGCTTAAGCGATCCTACTGCCTCAGCCTCCCGAGTAGCTGGGACTATAGGCATGCGCCACCATGCCCGGCTAATTTTTTCTATATATATTTTTTAGTTGGCCAGATAATTTCTTTCTATTTTTAGTAGAGACAGGGTCTCGCTCTTGCTCAGGCTGGTCTCGAACTCCTGACCTTGAGCGATCCACCCGCCTCGGCCTCCCAGAGTGCTAGGATTACAAGCGTGAGCCACCGCGCCCGGCCTGTTTCCAGTCTTAAGATTTTGTTTTAACCTAATGCTTCTTACTGCTTAGCACCATCATAAGGTTTAGTGCAACAGTGTATGCGCAGTGCCTGGCACAGGGTAAGTACTAAGGAAAATAAGAGCAGTTAACCCTGATGCTAATGTGAGCATTACGAATGAGAAAGCAGCTCTTTTAAAAATTTAAAACAAAAACAAAAAGCAACTCTTTAGAGAATGAAGTCATACATTTTAGTTATGTTTTTTCTCAGACTTTGGATTAATCTAAATCCCTACATAGGTACAAGCTTGGGTTTTGCCGGTTTTGCACAGTCAAGTACACCCCAAGTACCAGCGAGCTGGACAACATGTTCGTGCATCTCACCAACGTGGCCATCCAGAAACACGGGGTGAGTGCGCCTTCTCTGTGCTACGCAGTGGGATGACCTTGTGGGCTTCTTTCTTTTTCTATTTTTGCTAGAGAGGACAGGGCAGACGTAGGAATGATATCAAGCTGTGCCCTGACTGAGGCCCTGGCACCGAGGGGCCTGGGGGCTCTAAGCCTCAGGCGTGGCTGTCCTGGGGTACATCAGCTGAATGCCGGCATTAACAGTATTACCTTACAGGGTTGTAGGGGGCGTTGCGTGAGATGATTTATCTGCCTGGTCATTCATCCATTCCACAAGTATGGACCGTCGCTGACTTCACGGTGGTTGGCTTACAGTTTTACCTTTACCATGGTACGAGAGCAATACACGTCCGGTAGAGACCGTACTTCGAGTACCCATGCAGCAGTCTGTCCTTCACTTTCAGTACAGTATTCCATAAATTGCATGAAAGAGTCAATACTTTATTATAAAATAGCCTTTGTGTTGGGTGATTTTGCGCAGCTGTGGGCTAATGTAAGTGTTCTGAGCACATTTAAGGTAGGCTAGGCCAAGCTGTGATGTTTGGTAGGTTAGGTGTGCTAAGTGCATTTTTGGCTTACGATATTTTCAACTTACGGCAGGTTTATGGAGACATAGCCCATCGTAAATCGAGGAGCATCTGTACTCATTGAGCACCTGTGCAAGTTGGTCCCACTCTAAGTAAGATACAGTGATGGGCAAAAACTACCTTGGGAGCTAATGTCATGGAGACCAGAGCTTCTGGGGAAAAGACATTCATCAAATAATCACACTGATGAACGTAATTACAAACTGAGCTGCTTGCTCTGAAGGCAGGGAAGCCACACCTAGAAGAGCGTAGAACCAAAGGATCCCCTTGTCCGGTGGTTGGAGAAGGCTTCCCTGCAGAGGTGGTGCTTGAGCCGGGATTTGAAATACGAGCAGGGATGATCCAGAGGAGGTGGGGGAGGAGCTTGAGTAGGGGTGTGGCGTGTGCCAAGGCCCCGTGGCAGGGAGGAGCACTGCAGGAGCCAAAAGGAAGTCAGGGTGGCCAGAGCCCCGGGCGCCAGGGCAGTGGTCCGAGAGGGAGCAGCAGAGGCCGGCGAGGGTGGACACACAGGGCTTTGTGGGCCCTGTTTGGATCCGGGGCTCTAATCTAGTCCTAACACACACCGAAGGTCTCCTTTCCTTGTGAAAGGCTCTTCCTTCTATTTGAATCTTGCTTAAATGGAAGCCTCGAATGCCCCATCTTTTTTATAATTTGAGGAGTTAAGACAGTGAGTATTGGTATAAAATAAGGTTTTCTGAGTAACCTGTATAGAGTCTGGTTAGACCAGGCTGGGCTCAATCCTAGGCCTGTCCCTTCCCTCTGTGTGACTTGAGCAAGTCGCCAGCCCCCCAGGCCTCAGGTCTCCCCATGGAAGCCAGCGATTCACCTTGCTGGTCCTGGACGACTTCAGCTACCGTTTACCGAGGCTGAATGTCTTCCACGTGGGCTGACTGTGCTCACCCACCTGCCAGGCCTTCCTGAGAGCAAAGCAAGCAGGGGTCATTGGCACAGCTCTTAAAGGGTAGAACAAGAAGGACTCGACCAGGACCTTACTATTGGGAACTGGGGAAATGATCTTTCAGGCAACACAGCACAAAACCATCAGCCTTTCGTGAAAGCCGAGCAGTGACATCAGAGCCTTCATGGCCGGGGGGCACATGTAGCTCATTAGTGGGCATTGGGGTGGAATTGGCGTTGACCAGCCACAAATCCACCGGCGCTGGGGTCCCTGAGAACCATGTGGAGTGTGCCAAGCCTCCTTGATCTGGGGGTGCCAGACTGAACCTCGAAGGGGCCTTCTTGGGAGACTGTTTGGCTGGGTCACTTATTTCCATCAGTAAGAAACAGAACCCAGTTTTTTAAATCCCCAGGAGGAGCGAGCATAGGCAGTACGTTAGTTTGGCACCTCCACGAAGCACTAGAAGTGGCCTTGCTTTCCATACGGTGCTATCTGTAAATGCTGCACTTTCCAGTGCGAGAAAGTGCTTTCCCTGATAAACCTAAGCTTTAACCCTGAGTGAAAGGTTTGCACGGCTCCCTTTTACAATTGAATAAAGAATAGCTGTCATGCCGAACACTGGGATGTTGTAAAGCATCCCTTTCTCCTGGTGAGGCTGATGAGCCGCACCCCTGCTGGCAGGAGGCTGGCAGGCCAGCCGCGGAGGTGGCAATGCAGAGGACCGCTGGTGACAAGAGGGCGGGGCCTCAGTGCTGTGACAGGTGCAGGTGTGGGGGCCTGAATGGGCAGATTGACCCTGCTGCAGGGCTGTGAGGGCTCCCTGGTGTCGGAGGACCAGGGTCAGCAGGCAGAGAAGGGCAGAGAGTGCAGGGTGCGTCTGGATGTGTGTGATGTTTGTGGATTGATTTGATGAATTGTTTTGAGATAATTGATAAAATAATGTTCCTACAGACCAAAAAACAGGAGACATTTACTTGCTTTTTATATTTACACGCGTGTAAGATGGTGTTTTGCTATGTATACTTTACATTTCTAGAACTTTTCCTTCCTTTTCATGATTATTTTTAGGTTATATATAATGTAAAATTTGCTACTTTAACCACTTTTAAGTGCACAGTTCTAAGAACATTCACGTTGTGCAACCATCACCACCATCCAGCTCCAGAACTCTTTTCATTTTGCTAAATTGAAATTCTGTAGCCATTAAACTTTTTCTTTAAAGGTGGCCATGAACTTTTTCTTGGTAGTAAAGAGAATCTATGACTGGAATAAGAAAGGAATTGGTGGACAGTTAGCCCAGCTTTTCCTCTAACTTCCCGTAGTCCTTTTCTAGGGATACAAACCCTGAGCTGTTGGAGAGTCCATTTTAGGTGAACAAGCTTGGACACCTCATCTTTTAAAGTATTTTAATAAAAATACATGTATAAAAGGGATTTCACTATCTCCTACCTTGAAAAGGTACTTTTTTTTTTTTTTTTGAGACAGAATCTTGTTCTGTCAGCCCAGATAGAATGCAGTGGTGTCATTGTAACTCACTGCAACTTCAAAGTCCTGGGCTCAAGTGATCCTTTTGCCTCAGCCTCCTGGGTAGCTGGGACTACGGGCATGTACCACCATGCCCGGCTAATTTTTTTAATGTATTTTTAGCTGTCCAGATCATTTCTTTCTATTTTTTAGTAGAGACAGGGGTCTCGCTCTTGCTCAGACTGGTCTCGAACTCCTGATCTCTTGAGCGATCCTCCCGCCTCGGCCTCCTGGAGTGCTAGGATTACAGGTCTGAGCCACTGCGCCTGGCCTGTGTGGTGCTTTTAAACTGCAGTGTGTGACACAGCTGTCTCAGGTTGGCTTCCCCAGGAAAGAGATGGGGGCAGAGATCAGTGTGTGGGAGGTAACGGGGCCCAGTGTCAGGGCAGCACCCATGAGGGAGGGAGGAAAGCAGACCCGGGAGACGGAGGGTCAGGGCGTGATGCTGCTGCAGGGGAGCCCTGTTGGCCCTGGGGGCATGGGGCTGGGGTGGCCCTGCAGAGCTGTCCCTGAGGGAGGCATCAGCCAGTCACCAGGTCGTGCCAGCTAACCGAGGGCAGCTCCCAGGGAGGGTCTTATCAAGAAGAATGAGCGCCTTGGTCTTAGAGGAGGTCTGGGCAGCACCGCACCGCACGTGCTGTGAGATGTGAATGATCGATTATGAGAATGTGGGGAGGTGAGCGTTTTAAAAATATGCACATACTAGGAGGCCCAGATCTCCGTGGGTGGGGGTCCCGTTTGCCTGGTGGGATGCCTGTCGCACGCCCAGGAGGCGCTCAAGAAATGTTTGAGGAAGGAGAGCAAGCGACTGGCTTCCTCTGGGGCGTTTGGCCTGAGGGGACCCCCGCCCCCTTCCGTCACCAGGAGGACTACAACCACATCCACGGGGGCAAGTGGACTGTGAGCAACCTGCGGCTCTACCTGGAGAGCACCCGTGGCAGGGAGGTGACCAGCAAGCTGTTCGACGAGATCCACTGGATTATCGTGCAGTCCCTCAAGGCTGTGGCGGTGAGTGCGGGCGGGCGGGGCGGGAGTGCGGGCGGTTCTCAGATGTGTCTGCAGTGGGGCGCTTCTGTTCTTTTACTAAAAATACCTGTTTTTACCTTCTCACTGCCTACATGTCTGCCAGAGGCTGAGGTCATTTCAGGAAGGGACAGGGCCAGCTTCCGGCCAGGTGCCACCAGGGGAGCTGGGCAGCCTCTCCGGGGTAGCCACAGGCCCTGGGCGCCCTGCGGGAGTGCTCAGTCCCCTGGACGCCATTAGCTCCACCTACACCCACGGAGTCGGTAGTGACTATTCTGGCATGAACTGGGATTTCGGAGGTGGACTTCCAATGGCCTCCTCATTTGGGGGCATCTTTTTATGTTTTTATTTTTTTTAAGCCAGGGAAATTTAGCAGTGGGGGGTTGTATACCAACCTCAGTGACACTAATGTTAATAAGTTCTGATAACTCACCACCATCAGACCAGCTGGGGCATCTTGACTTTGTTATTTCATAGATATTTAGGGTTGGAAATATCCTGCCTCTTCTTTTTTCTTAACCTCACGTCTTCTGTTTGCTTGCTGGTTTGCAGTGTGCATTCGTGTTTTGTTTTGTAGTTTTAAAGCAGGTGCCCATCTTTTCCGAGGGGGAGGGAAGGAATGCACGCTGAGCACTGCGCCCAGGGCTGCACAGCTGGCGTCCCTGAGGTGGTTTGTTTCCCCGTGCAGTTTCAGGCCAGGCCCCACCACGGCCTGACAGGTGACTGTGCTCCAGGACCCACCCTTGCGGACCCTCAGACACCTCATCTGTGAAATGGGGACCATGACACCGATATCTCGGGTGGTTACATGAACAAGTGCTCTGCGGAGATTAGTTTAACTGTTGGGAAGAATTCAGTGCTGTTAATCCCTTAACACACGTGACTTTGTGACTCTTTGTGCCTGATTAGACCAGCCCTTTCCGTCCCCTTCTTGGCCCACTTTAGTTTCCCCTGGATTGACAGAACTTTGAGAAAAAGTTCCCTGTTTAGTCAAGAAAATTTGTGTTCTCTATTCTGGCCTTCTGGCCTCTGTATCTCCTGAGCTGAAAAGCTATTAGATTTCTAAGGCTTTTCGGGTCTTTGGAGCAGGGCTTTATTTGTTGTTTTTATTCACTTAGCAAACATTTTATCACCTGGTTTTTACCAGGTATGTTGTCTTCAGAGAATCTAGGGTGAGGCAGATGGAGAGACAGGCACGGGAGAGGGGCCGCAGGATAGGAGATGGGGTCTCAGACCACGGAGGCCAGACCCGGAGCGGCAGGCGGGACAGGGAAGCTGAGAGCCACGGCCTGGCGGGGATCACTGTGCCTGGAGGCAGAAACAGAGCAGGGTTTGGGAAATGACAGGTGGGTTAGCAACTTCCTGTCTTACAGACGCTTTTGGGGACAGTGGTCTGGGCACTGGCAGGGGTTAGGACACCAGGCTTTCAGTGGAAATATAATTGTACTCGATTACGTGAGGAAAAAGCCCGCCAGAGCCCGGCCTTCCTCCCTCAGTAAGTAAGAAGGGTGGCCCTGGCCCAGGCCCCCCGAGGAGTTTCCAGCTAACCAAGTGTCTTGCTGGAGCCGAGTCCACATGCCCACTAATGTATGAAAAGGCCTCACTGCCCTGTCTCTGGTTCACTGACCGGGGTGCACGGAATCTCTGGGGAGCCTGTAAAACTGCCTGCTGGGCCGCTCCCAGAGGTTCGAATCCAGGCAGGCTGGGCAGGGCCCAGGAATCTGCATGTTAAGCAGGCAGCTCGTGTTTCTTACATACCTGGAGAACAGTTTGTCCACGGTCTATCTAGGTTAAATGGAATTGAAAATTACAAAGGAAATTCAAAAACTGTGAGTAAACAGATTTACTTTTGTCCCTGGGAACAGGTTCATGATCTGGGCCAGAAGGGGTAACAAGCACCCTGGAGGGGACTAGTGTTTGTCTGTGCTGAGGCAGCACAGGCCTTGCCTGCAGGTTTCCGGGCTTGGGCCGGATGTCTGTCCACTCGGAGGACAGTCTCACGCTGACAGAGGCGCTCGGTGCTGGTGGTCTGAAGAGTGAGGTGTCGAGACACCAGCTACTGCCCCATTGGTTGCCTCCGGCAGGTTGGGGACAGTGCTCAGTCTCCGAGCCCCAGGGAGGAAAGGGAGAGGGAGGGCAGGAAGATGGGAGCCCTGGCTACAGGCAGTCAGGACCGTGAGGAGGGGCCTGCTGGTCTCTGAGGCGTTGGTCTCAGCGGTGCCCTCGGACACTGGCTGTGTAACCCGCCAGCCACTGTCTCTGCAGCCGGTGATGAACAACGACAAGCACTGCTTTGAATGCTACGGCTACGACATCATCATCGACGACAAGCTGAAGCCCTGGCTGATTGAGGTAACTGTCAGCAACTGTACCTGGTCACCCCCACCCCGCCCCTCCATATGCTGCTGCCCAGAATTGGGCTTGACAGTCCCCTGGCCAGCTTGGACAGTTTGCTGGTGGTGGAAGTTTGAGGACACCCAGCTCTCACCTCTCGGGAGCCTCACCCACAGAGAGGGGGCTGTGGCCCACCTTCACATGAGCTTGGTGGCCATGTCGGCCTGGCCTCCAAGATGCTTCCAGGCTAGTGTGGGCTCCATCAGTCCTATACCCTGTCCCTGGGCCCTGCCCTGTCCCCATGTGGGGCACTGTTCCCATCCAGGAAAGGAGCTCACAAACTTGGAAGCCCCTGGGCAGCGGTAGCATGCTATCCAGAGATGCAGGGCGTGCTGTTCTTTGGCATGTGTGAGGGCGTAGTTTACAAGCAGTTCATCTGCCTGTTTCAAGTAGAGAGGTTGCAGTGGTGGCTGTTCCAGAAAGAGCGAAGTGCACGCCCTGCATACCCTCCCTGTTCTTGTTTTTGTTTTTTTAGAGACAGGGTCTTGCTCTGTGGCCCAGGCTGGAGTGCAGTGGTGCGATCATACCTCACTGCAGCCTCCAATGCCTGGGCTGAAGCAGTGCTCCCACCTCAGCCTCCCAAGTAGCTGGGACTACAGAGACGGGTCTTACTGTTTCCCAGGCTGGTCTCAAACTCCTGGGATGAAGCGGTCCTCCTACCTCGGCCTCCCAAAGTGCTGGGATTACAGGTGTGAGCCACTGCACCCAGTCCCACCCTGGCTGTTTAGTGGTGCCTTTTCCTGGTGCCAAGCCTGGAAACCGATGCTGCATCTGCAGCAGTGGGCACAGATGCACCTGAGGCCCAGACTTCAAACTGACCTTGCTAAGGTTGCCCTGCAGTTGATTTGAAGCCAGGAGGTGGAAGTTCAGGCCTCTGAGAGGACACGGCGAAGAGGAAGAGCTTCACACCTCTGGGACATCAAAACAAAAGCATTCTAGTTCTGTTGGTTTATCTCCCTGCTGATTTGGAGGTGAACAGCTTAGGCTCTTCAGCTCGGTCACATTTTGAGCCAGGACACCAGAGTCTCCAATAGAAGGTTGTAGGGAAAGTCAGCAGGAACCCCCTGTAGGAAGCTGCTGGAAGAGCCAAGTTATCAGAGAGCGAGCTGGTTCCATAACAGTGTTCCAGGCAATGTGCTTGTCACACTGCCGAAGCTGTGTGTGTGTGAGGGGGAGTAGATACACAATATTTGTATTTTCATGTCCACCATCTTAAATAGAGTAACTCAAAGGAGGTGACACTTTCCTTGATGAGCTAGGATATTAATTGTGAACATTACTTCTTAATATAATAATTCTTAATCTTTGCATATTCATAAGAAGAATTACAGCGTTGTGATATACTCAGTGGTAATTTTAGGGGCAGCTGAGGTCTGTGCAGTTCTTTGGTCCTGTGCACGTCAGGCCCCTGCCGGCAGCAGCACAGAGAGACAGTCTGACCGGGGCAGCCTGGACAACTTGGTACATTTGCTGCCCGAATCTCCACGGCCCGGAACAGCTCACCAGACAGCTGACCGCGGTCACCGGAACAGTCTGCCTAAAGTACACAAGTGACTAGGTGGTGCCTGAGGGCCTGGGGACGCTCCTTGGAGTGAATGTCTGCATTTGAACAGGTGGACTTTGTGACGCTGCTTAGCTTCCCAGAGGGCTTGGGGGACAGACTTTCCATGTGTTGGGCGGGTTGCTCATTTGGGTCCGAGTGCTGCTTTACTGGTGAGGTAGCTCTCTCAGCAAAGCGAGGAATTATGCCTATACTTAAGCCCCACACTGCTGCATGGTCAGGGTTCTTGGTTCCCTGGTCCTAGCAAACCTCTGGGCAGCTCTTGCTACTTAGGACAGAGCTGATAACACAGGTAAATGCTGAAATTATGTCTGTGATGTGTGTTGGCCCAGAATTTTCATTTATGTGATAGCTGATTTGTGAATCCTAATCCTAACCCTGTCTTTAAGTATTATTTATATTTCATGGAACAGCTAACAAAAGTAGGTCACAAAATGCTTCCTGTACAAGTTGCTCTGAAAGTATTAGATACTAACAGTATTGGCCAGGCGTGCTGGCTCACGCCTGTAATCCTGGCACACTGGGAGGCCAAGGCAGGAGGATCGTTCAAGGTCAGGAGTATGAGACCAGCCTGAGCAAGATGGAGACCCCGTCTCTACTAAAAATAGAAAGAAATTAGCTGGACGACTAAAAATATATATAGAAAAAATTATCTGGGCATAGTGGCACATGCCTGTAGTCCCAGCTACTCGGGAGGCTGAGGCAGGAGGATCGCTTGAGCCCAGGAGTTTGAGGTTGCTGTGAGGTAAGCTGACACCACAGCACTCTAGCCCAGGCAACAGAGTGAGACTCCTCTGTCTCAAAAAAAAAAGAAAAAAAGATATTAACAGTATCAAGTGATGGCACTTTATCTAAACTGTAGCCGGCGCTCTCTCCTGTGGCGCACGTTCATCCCGGAGGAGCGAGCGGTGCGAGCGGGAACCGTGGTCTCTCCCATCACAGGTCAACGCATCCCCGTCTCTCACCTCCAGCACCGCCAACGATCGAATCCTTAAGTATAACCTGATTAATGACACCCTCAACATCGCGGTCCCTAACGGCGAAATTCCAGACTGCAAATGGAACAAGTCCCCCCCAAAGGAAGTTCTTGGCAATTACGAAATTCTGTAAGTTTGCGTGGGACTGTGCACTTGTCCCTCTGTGTGTCAGGGTGACATATGCCAAGGTCCCATTTGGGTTTTCTGGGCATATGTGGACTCACCTTATTTGGGCAGAGTGTTTCATTTATTGATGACATTATGGACTAGATCACGGGGGTAGCAGAAAAGCAGTTTGGGTGGTAGCATTACCGTTGTCTAGTCTCCTGCGAAATCAGTGTTTCTGAGGCACTTGCCACCTGCCAGGCTCCGTGCTGGCTGCTGGGACAGCTCGGGGCAGGGTGGGTGGGGCGCTCGTCTCTCACGGGTTGCTCACACCCTGCCTTCACCACTTGGAGCTGGGTGACAGTGAGGAGCTCACTGCCACTGTTTGAGCCTCAGTTTGTACACCTTTAAATGGGGATAAGATCTGTCTTACAGAATGGGAAGGAAAAGATGGTAATAGAGCTCATCTTTGAGGGCTTACCACATGCAAGAGCTGTGCTGAGTGCTCTACGCGCATTGTCACATTATCGTCCCTAGTGACCTCGTGAAGTAAGCGGGGATATTAGCTCCATTTGACAGATGTGGAAACAAAGGCTTATGGTGGTTAAATGGCATGTCTGTAGTGACAAGAGTGGGAACAGAGTGAGAGCCCGTCGGGAGGGCAGTGGTTGTATACAGTATGGCTCATTCCTGAGAACAGCCCACCCTGGGTGCCAGCTGCCGGCCAAATGCTCCGTTTTGTTTGTTTTGTTTTTCAAGCAACACAGACCGGCACAAAGGCTCAGCAGACTGGTACCCATATGTGGTCCTTTCCTCCACCCATTCTGCCTTCTCACCCCCTGCCCTGGAGCAGGCTACTGGGGCCGACCACGAGCCAGGCAGGTGGTCACCGCAGCCATGGATCAGTGCCGTAGGCAGGGACAGGCAGGAGCAAGATAACGTAGTCCGGGGGCTCCAGTGGTCCCTGGGGTAGGGGTGTCTGACCTGGAAAGCCCCCACAGGTGGAACTGTCAGTGTCCCTGGGGCGTCCTCTGTCCAGCTTTGCTGTGTCATGGGGACTGTGGCCACGTCTCTCCTTGGAGAGCCAGGGAGGAGAGCAGGGCCCTCGTGTCGTCCTGATGTCCCCACCCCAGCGCAGTGGTCCCTGGAGCGTCTGCCGCAGACAGTTAGCACGGGCCTGCTTCCCTGCTTCCCTTTCAGTCCGCCTGCCACCAGAACCCCCATGTGGAAAACACATTCTTTCTGTTTGTTTGTTTATTTCCCCACTCCTACTGTGAGCCAGGAAAATGCATTCTTCAGCCTCAGGCGTGTCTAACCCGTACCCCATTCAACATGCAAGTTCCTTTTGGAAATAAACATGTAACAGAATTACACCCTTTTCTAGAAGTCAGCAAAATTAGCATTTGGCTAATGCAGCCTAACTGAGCATCTGAGTCCTTTTGTGTTTGATATAAATGTCTGCATGTAACTGAGGGTCCTCAGTCAGGATGGTCAGTGTGTCACACCCAGGGCTGCACTTTAACAGTGGACAGAAATGCCCTTTGTACTCTGCTCTGCCGAGTGATGAGCTCTGAACTCGGGGTCAGGAGTCCTGGACGTTAACCCTTCTGCCACAGACCGGCTGTGGGACCCAGGGACACTGAGCAAGCCTCTAGAGCCCGGTTCCGCAGGCACGGACGCTAATTGGGAAACAGGCAGTTAAAGATAATGGGGAGGGGTGACCTGGGTCACAATGGAGGAATCTTGTGCCATGTGAACTGCAGGGCCTGCCCTTGTCCTGGTGCCCTCCTGGCAGGTCACTCACACCCCCATTCCGAGTCTGAAATGGGGTTAGTCACCCCTGTGCACAGGTGCTGTGTGCAAAGTAAGTTCTGTCTGTCACTACCCTGGACTGATGCAGTATTGTCGCTCATTTCCTTTGGTGTCATTGCCAAATTTGATCTAGTGGCCTGTATAAAATGCCAGCTGCAGGGAGGGTGGGTAGGGAGAACTGCCCACAGTAACAACCCAGCACAGCTGTGCTCTCGGGCGCTGTGGCCTTGGCTAGTGTTTGGGGGTGTGTGGGTGGGCTGCAGCCAGGCAGGGTGGGGGAGCCAGGGCCTGGTCAGGCTGCTTCTCTGGTGACATCGTGTTTGCCACACAGCAGTGCTTGTTGCTGCTGCCTCTGAGGGAGCTCACTGTGACCCTGGAGCTGTTTGTTTCCAGGTACGACGAGGAACTGGCCCAGGGTGACGGGGCTGACCGAGAGCTGCGGAGTCGTTCGGGCCAGTCGCTGGGGCCCAAAGCGGGTCGATCGAGAGACTCGGGGAGAACTGTCCTCACAACCTGGAAGTGACACCAACCTGGACATGTCGAGGCCACTCACTCTGCCTGGGCCCCTGCTGAAGACCTATTTTGAAATATCCTTTTTCTAGAGCTTTTTTCCTTTCCTAAGCCCTGTAAATAAATAAAGGCATGTCTTTGAAAGGTTATGGCGTCTATGTCATCAGTGCTGGAAGAGCCGAGTCACATAAATGTATAAAACTAGTTCTTTTTTTTTTTTTTTTTTGAGACAGAGTCTTACTCTGTTGCCCGGGCTAGAGTGAGTGCTGTGGTGTCATCCTAGCTCACAGCAACCTCAGACTCCTGGGCTCAAGCGATCCTCCTGCCTCAGCCTCCCGAGTAGCTGGGACTACAGGCATGCGCCACCATGCCCGGCTAATTTTTTCTACATATTTTCAGTTGTCCAGCTAATTTCTTTCTATTTTTTTAGTAGAGATGGGGTCTCGCTCTTGCTCAGGCTGGTCTCAAACTGCTGACCTCAAATGATCCTCCCACCTCGGCCCCCCAGGGTGCTGGGATCATAGGTGTGAGCCACCGCAACCTGCCCACAACTAGCTCTTTTGACAGAAACTAACAGCTCCAGGCCGGGGTGGTGGCTCAGGCCCGTAGTCCCAGCTACTCGGGAGGCTGAGGCAGAAGGATTACTTGAGCCCAGGAGTTGGAAGTTGCTGTGAGCTGGGCTGACGCCACGGCACTCTACCCAGGGCGACAGTGAGTCTCTGTCTCAAAAAAAAGAAAGGAAAAATTAACAGCTTCAGTGTACGATTTAGTTTATTATAAGGTATACACATTTTAAAATATTTTGCACTGAATTAAAACAAAAAGCCTGTTTTACAGAATAATGCTGCTGTGAGAGAATAATGCGTTCAACCTGACAGCTGTTCTGGTTTCATTCCTTTTTACTGGAGTGCGATTTTGAAGAAAATGGGCAACTAGAAATATTCCTCAGTAACGTATCTTCACCAAGGCCTTTGTCTAGGTGCCACTTCACGTCCGTAGATGAGTCTGTCATAGATCTAAGCAGATGAGCACAGACAGTTCCTGCTGTGAGGCTTTGCGACGCCAGCATCTGGGTTCGGCGCACTCAGAGGTAAGTGCTGTGGCAGCCATCTTCGGGGACAAGCCACATGATGTGGTGTGTCTACACGAAGCCACCCTGGAGTCCAGTGACCCACAGCAAAACAGGAGGAACCTGAGTCCACTGGGTAGACTGATGGATGCATTCGAATAGCTCCTAAGATGGGCACGTTACTCTTAGTAAGCGCCTTTTACCAATGGCATATTTGCTGCTGCTTACCGAAGCTGCGTGCACTGTCTTGAATCTATCTTTAAAACCCCCAGCCAGGCGCGGTGGCTCACACCTGCAATCCCAGCACTTTGGGAGGCGGAGGCCCAGGCGGAGGATCAGAGGATCGCTTGAGGCCAGGAAATCAAAACTACCCTGGGCAACATAGTGAGATCAAATCAGGTGGGCACGGAGGCCTGGGCCTGCAGTCCCAGGTTCTCGAGAGGCGGAGTGGGAGGATCTCTTGAGCCTGGGAGTTCAAGGTTACAGTGAGCTATGATGACGCCACTGCACTCCAGCCAGGGAGACGGAGTGAGAGAGACCCATTTCAAAAATAAAAACAAGAACTCCGTACCTATTTTGATGTTAGTAACAGGATTTTGGTCTCTCAGGATACACCCTTCAGATGGGTCTTCCCCTGCCTGGTGCCTGTGCAGGCCGAGCGCCCTGGTGAGACGTGTGCTGAGTGAATGTGTTGTGTTGTGTGTATGCACACAATTTTAATGATGTTTCACTGACAATAGGGAAAAGGCCCTACTTAGTGTGTGTGGCAGAGGGTGGGGATGGCAGTAACTACGTAAATGCACTTGGTACAACATAAAGTGAAGGCAGCAGACCACGACTGGCACTCAGCCAGCCTCCCCCAAACTGCACTTTGGGAGAGCCTTGTCTGCTCTTCCGACTTGATCCGGTCTGGATGTGCGTTTGTGCATTCCTTGATGTGTAGGCTGAATGTTTGTTGTTGAGGGTGGGTGTGCTGTGAGTCTCTCAGTCGGACCTGGGCTCAGAGCCTGGCTCTGCATTTATTAGCTGTGTCCCAAGGCTGTCCCCTGGCTCGTTGGTCCTTTGTTTCCTAGTGTATAAAACGGGGATTAATTACATTTGCCTCAGAAGTCACCAGTGCCACAGCACAGGGACCCTGCGTGCCAGCCTCACCCTTGTTTGCTGTCTCCCTACCCCGGGAGGGGGTGTGATCTGTGTGGCTGGTGACCCCCCTCGGCTCTGCACACGGTGGGAAAGACATTCCTGTTGACCTCTGCCGGCTTTTCCACCCGCCGGTTCTGACAACCCCAGTTCTCAGGGGATCTGGGACAAGGGTGGAGTCCCTGGCTGGGAATGTTGGCCTCCGAGGACTGAGGCCGACATTCCTCCTGTCGGAGGACCAGAGTGGTTAGTTTGCTGGTGGCCGGGTTGCTAGGTGAGGGTCTCTGCTAAATGGATTTATGTCAAATATTGACTGTTGCATTAGTGATGTCATGTTCCGTGCAGATGTTTCCTCTGAACACTTCAGAACACACGGGTAGGAAGTGTGCGCAGCCCGAAGCCGGCCCTGGGAAGCTGCTGGGCTGCAGACGGCCGTGCTCGGTGGGCCCTGGTGGGAACCGTGCAGGGTGACAGTTTCTGTTTTCTCCTCGGACCCCATTATTCTTTCCCTCTTGGTGGGGTGGGTCCCCAGGTCTGAGGGTTGCACCTTCTGGTCATTTTCCCAAAGTCTGATACGTTTGATTTTCCCAGCGTAAACTCCTCCACCCGCCCCCGGTGTTAGTGAGGTGCTGCTCCCCCCCAGCCGTCCCCACGCTGGTGACAGCCTCCTCCTCACGCTGTCTCCCGTCACCGCAGCCACCCCCATCCTGGGCCACTGCTGGAGTCCCCACCAGTCTCAGCCTGTGGACATCTAGGCTCCACCTTCTGCCCTGCAGGACTTTTCTAATGGGTCATTTCGCCCCAAAACACAGTGATTCTTTGGTGCGCTCCGTGGAGGGTCCTGAGCTTGGCGGGGTCCGGGAGGGCCTCTGGCCCAGGCTCCTGCCTGCCAGCTCTCCTGGCCTGTTTGCAGCTCACCTGGCTCTTCTCTGCCTGGGGCATCCTTCCCCGCCCCCCCGCCCCCCTGCGGCACAGAGGTTTCTAGCTGTGCTGCTGAGCTGCCTGGCCCTGGGGCTCCCTGAGGCCGAAGGGCAGGCCAGGGTCTGCTGCAGAGCCCGGGCTCCCTGCTGAGGGGCCCAGTGCCTCCCACAAAGTGTTCACTGTGTCACCTAAGCACACTGTGCCCAAATGGAGTTCCCCATTGTGAGCCGGTGGGAGCACCATCCAATTTCGATTCCTGTTTCTGGTTTAGGAAGATGAGGAATTTTATGTCTTTTCTGATTGGTCCTGAACCATATTGCATCTTATATGCCAAGTTAAAAACAGCATTCTCTGGTGAAAGGAATCGAAAGAGATAAAAAATAAATATAAATAATAAAATAATAAAATAAGGAAAGTATCTCCTACCTCTGTCCCCTGCAGCATTCACAGTGCACCTCTTTTTGATTTTTGCCACTCTAATTCTGTCCCCTCGGCCACCCTCCCCTATTCGTTCCACCACCCCCTTCCCCCCCCACCTCCCGCTGCCTTTCTGAAGGGCACAGCCCTGACCAGTCAGGTGCTGCTGGGACATCTCCCTGGCTTCCAGAGCTGGGACTACTGAGTGAGCTCTCCTGGGAGAGGGTGGGCTGGGGGAGGAGACGGGTGGGCTCACGCTCCTGCTGTGAGATCTCTCCGGCTGTGGCTGAGGACTCCAGGGCAGGCTGGACTCCGCCCGCCATCTCAGCCCTGCCATTACATGTTGGGGCTGATTCCAGTCTGGCTGGAACAGCAGCTGGGCTGGCCAGGCCACTGAGCACAGGGCTCCAGGAGTGCCCCCAGCCACCCGGAGAACAGGGCCTCCTCGGTGGGGGCTGTGGCTGCCCTGCTCACCTTCCGTCCCCAGACCTTAGGCCCTGCCGGCCGGCAGCTCTCCACAGACAGCATCAGATGGTGATGGGTAAGGAAAAGATACCTTTTTTTCTTTTGTAGAGACAGGGTCTCACTCTGCCTCCCAGGCTGGAGTGCAGTGGCATCATCATAGCTCAGTGCAACCTCAAACTCCTGGGCTCAAGCAATCCTCCTGCCTCAGCATCCTGAGTAGCTGGGACTACAGGTGTGTGCCCCCATACCTGGCTCATTTTTAAATTTCTGTAGAGACAGGGTCTCTCTCTGTTGCCCAGGCTGGTCTTGAATTCCTGGGCTCAAGTGATCCTCCTACCTTGGCCTCCCAGAGTGCTGGGATTACAGGTGTGAGCCACTGCACCCAGTTGGGAAAAGATATCTTAAAGGGGCCCACAAGCGGGCTGGGAGCTGTTCTAGCTGAAGAGACCACATGCTGTGGGCTCCTGTCCTACCATGCACTGTGGGTTCCTGGCCTGTGACATTGTCCCCAAGAAAAAGAAAGCAGCCGTGAGAGCTGAGAGTGGGCCCAGCCCTCACAGCTTGGTGTCCTCCTGTTGAACATAAACAACTGCACAAAACATCCACACCAGGCAAGGCCACGCTGTGACTGTGATAACCAGGACATAAACAAGAACCCTCTGTAATAAAGTCTGAGCATGGACAACAGCATGAACATCATCCAGGCCACAAAATGTGGCAACAACCCCGCCCCCAGCCCCCACCCGGCTGAATAACAGGAATGGTTGTGGCCATTTCACCAATCACAGCTTCACTCTCGCTCTGGGTTCCCCAGCCTGGAGGCAAGGTTTGTTAAAGGTCCCTGATCATAGAGTCACCCCTGCTTCCTGAGAGCAACCAATCCAGATCAGAGCCCTGAACTTACGCCCTCCCCAGATCACCCAGCGCACACCCAGACCCTGTGAGTCCCTCCCGGCACCCCCACGCTGCCCTGCTGTGTGCTCCCGGCTATGCAACAAGCGGTCGCCAACCTGTTCACCGCAGCGCTGCCCCTGGCGGGCTCTGGGGGGAGAACGCGGGACTGTGAGAACCTATAGTGAGTCAACATGGGGAATTGCACTACTTTGGACATGGCTGAGTTGGAAGCAACATTGAATTCTTCCCCGAGGTTGGCAGAGGCCCTGTTCATCCCTGGACAACAGGTAACCACACTCTCCGTTCAGTGGGTGTTGCAGGAGCTGCAGGTGCTGTGAGTGAATGACGGATGGCGGAGCCTCAGAAGGGCTCGGAGAAGGAAGCTGGCCTTGGGCGTCACCGTGCACCGGCCGCCACCCTTCACTGCGAGGTAGCAGGCGCTGCTGGAAGGGGGCAGTGCTGTAGTTATTTAACTTTTACAAATTGCATTTCCCACAAGGCCTTAGGGGTGCACTAGATTAAAAAAATCAGCACCTTAATCAAGGATGTTGCCATGGGAAGGAGCCTTGGCCCTCACAGGTTCAGTCCTTCACTGGGCAAAGGCGGAGCAGGTCCAGGGGAGGGCAGTGACTCCCCAGGGTCACATGGCTGGCGAAGGGTAGAGGCTGGCACATGTGACGTAGCACTCAGTTCTTTCCACCACAAGGTGCCGCCTCCGTATCAGGAAGGCAGAGGTGGAGGCTGAGGTGTCTTAGCAGGAAACACCTGGTCACAATGGCAGCTGGATAACATTGAGAGGGTGAAACTGGAGATTATATAATTGACAAATATTGACAGTGGCTCACCATATATAAGGTTTAGGAAATCGGAAGACGCATGAGGGGCCAGGCGCGGTGGCTCATGCCTGTAATCCTAGCACTCTGGGAGGCTGAGGCAGGAGACTTACTTGAGGTCAGGAGTTCAAGACCAGCCTGAGCAAGAGTGAGACACTGTCTGTACTAAAAATAGAAAAAATTAGCTGTGAGTGGTGGCACTCGCCTGTAGTCCCAGCTACTGTGGAAGCTGAGGCAGGAGGATGGCTTGAGCCCAGGAGTTTGAGGTTGCTGTGAGCTAAGCTGATGTCACGACACTCTAGCTCGGGCAACGGAGCAAGACTCTGTCTCAGAAAAAAAAAAAAAAAAGAATTTGGACCAATTCCATAGGCACTAGGGAGCCATTGAATGTTTTTGAGGAGCAGAGTAACATCAGTGTTCTTAAGAGATGTGACTCTGGGAGTGGTCCAGAGAGTCTGTGGGGAGAGGCTGGAGGGAGGCCCAGCAGTGAAGGCAGCTGCAGGGCTGAGGGTGTGGACTAAGGCAGGACAGTGAGGACAAGGGGCAGGGGTGGGAGGTGTGCTCGCAGGGCCTGCTCACCCGGAGGATCTGCAGAGCCAGGAACGATTCTCGGTGGCCCAGCAGGGGGCGTGTATGTGAAAGGGGTTCGAGCCTTGAAGGTGGAAGTAGGTGAACTTCCCAAAGCTGCGTTAACTCCAGTACTTTCCAGGAGCTGTTGAGAGAGGTCACGTTATTCATGGTTACGAAATAACACTGCTTCGCGGTAACAACCGAATAATGAGAAAGTCACCAGTTAGCCTCCCTTCCTGCATCTTGCACTAGTTAAAAGGAAATCGGAACTTTCAGAACAAGAATTAAAATAAAGACTATGGGAAAGCTGGACTTGTAGGCAAACTTTTTTTTTTTTTTTTTTTTTTTTTGAGACAGGGTCTCACTAGTCACCAGGGCTGCAGTGCAGTGGGGTCATCACAGCTCACTGCAACCTTCACCTCCTGGGCCAAACGATCCTCCCGCCTCAGCCTGCCTGTAGCTGGGACTGCAGGCGCTACCAAGGAGGCAGACTTCCTGGTGCGCAGGCTCCCCAGGCGGAGTCTCCGGTGTGGCAGAACCTGTGGAGCACAGCCGAGAGCCAGCCAGCCCGATCCTGCTTCCCGAGTTCATTCCCAAGGAGAGAGAGGTGAGAAGGGAACGGTCCCCATGCAGGGCAGGAAAGGCTGGGACCGTGGAGGGCAGGCACGTAGGCACCCCAGAAGGGGCCAGAGAGGGCCTGAAGGAGCCGAGGGCAGCAGCGTGGAGGTGTGGGGCAGGTGTGGGGCAGGTAAGGGGCTCTAGGCGCATCTGGGCCGATGCTGTGCAGACAGAGGGCGCCGCGGGACCCGCGAGGCGCTTTAGAAGGGCCGGCTGCTGGGTGCCCCTGAGCCCTCTTGGTCTGGAAAGGGCCTGACGCTCTAAGTGGGCCCTGTGGACACGTCTCTGCCGCTAGAGTGTGTTTCAGATGCCTGGAGTCAAGAGGATCAGTATCTGTAAACAGATCCCTCAGGATACAATGTGGGGAACGGTGGAGAGGGGTCGCCTGGCGAGGTGGGATGGTGAGGTGGGATGGCGGCCGGGTGGGCGTTTGGGGACTGGAGGACAAAGAGATGTTTGGGAAGTCGAGTGGACAGGACATGGCGGGAGGATGGGTGAGGAAGCTGGACTTGTGGGCAAACTCTTTTTGGTGCACGGATGTCCCAGGGAGGATGCCTGGGAGGTTCCATTCACAGAGGCTGCTCTGGGCGGCAGGTCCCAAGGGAAGACGACAACTGTAGTATCAGAGATGTTGAGCTCGGGGAATCTTGGGGACACTCAAATGGGGTGTCACATTGGCACTGTGATGGTCTGGTGCTGGACAGGGACACAGAGCTGAGGGATGTCTGAGATGGGAAAGGACTCTGTGGACGGGGCTGAGATCGCCTGAGAAGGAGGAAGGCTGCCCCAGGGGTGTAGGTAGCATGGCGAGAGCTGCATGGGGTCACAGGGCTGGGACTTCACAGCTGGCATCTGGGGTGGTCCTTGGGGGGGCACTGACAGTGTGGTGGCCAGATCCACGAGGAAGTGTCTCAGCTGCACAGACAAGTCCTTCAAGTAGAGCGGCAACGGGGGGCAGAGAGGAAAGGGGGTTCCAGGAGGGGCCGAGCACTCCATTCAAGGTCATCGCGTCTTACAAGCTTCACTCATTGACTGAAGTTTCCTGGGTCCTCTGTGTGCCATGCGCTGTTCTAAGTGCTGGGGACACTTTGCTACGAGAGGAGACAGCCCCCGGCCTTACGGAGTGTAAAATCCAGTGGGTGCTGGAAGAGAAAGCATCGCTTTGAATGGTATATTGAGGCACAACTCACGTACCATAAACTCACTCGTGGTGAGTGTCCGATTCAATGATTGTTAGCAAGTTTACAGAGTTGTGCAACCATTGCCACAGTCCAATTTTAGAACATTTCCATCCTCCCCAGCCAGCTCCTTTGTGCCCATTCGCAGTTCTTCCCCTTCCTCCTCCCGGCCCTGGTGACCATGAACCTGCTTTCTGTCCCTATAGATTTGTCTTTTCTGGACATTTCCTATAAATGGGATCCTACAGGATGTGTTTTGTCGCACTAGCTTCTTGCTCTCAGCGTACAGGGCTTGAGGTCCGTGCATAGCGTAGCACGTAGCAACACTTCCTTTTTTCTTTTTCTTTTCTTTCCTTTTTTTCCCCCATTTTTAAATGTTTCTGTTTTTTTATTACCATTTCCTTTTCGTGGCCAAATCGTGTTCCACAGTGTGGATGGCCATACCACATTTTGCTTCCCCATTCCCCAGTTGATAACAGTTGGCAAAAGTGGTTTCCACTCTTTGCTATTGGGAATAATGCAGCTATGACCATTTGTGCCTGTCTTTGTGTGGACAAATGTTTTCATTTCTCTTGGTCAGATACCTAGAAGTGGAATTGCTAGGTCATATGTAAATTTATGTTTAATGTTAAAGAAACTGTTGGACGCCTTTTTCGGCCTCCACCCATCTGCACCCAGATGCTCAAAATAAACAGCGTTTTGCTAAAAAAAAAAATATTAAAAAAAACTGTAAAAATATAAAGAAACTGCCCAACTAGTTTCCATAGTGGCTGCACCACTTCACACTCTCACCAGCAGTGCCTGGGGTTCCAGTTTCTCCACATCCTCCCAGCACTGCTGCCATGGTCCTTCTTATTGTAACCACCCTGGTGAGTGTGAAGTGCTGTCTCACTGTGGTTTTGATTTGCATTGAGTATCTTTTTATGTGCTTATTGGCCATTCTTGGGAGAAACCATTTTGAAGGGTGGTTTTGCACTGCTCATAGGAGATCATGACGTCCCTCTAGTTCTTTGGTAGAGGTTTCATTGCCTCTTCCTTGAAGCCTTTCCTGATGACTCTAGTCTATGCTGGTCTCCCCCTTCTCTTAAGTTTTAAAGCATAAGTCAGATCCTATTGGAGCCCTAGTGTCCTCCAAGGGCCTCCCCTGGAATGTAAAATAAACTTGAGCTCCTCACCTCGCTGGCTCCCCCCCACCCCACCCCCCAACTATACTCGCCTTCTGCCAGTGCTGGTTTTGCTGGAGGCACAGCAATCCTTGCGTGTGCATGCCTCAGGGCCTTTGCACTGGCAGTCCTTCCACTGGGACTCTCTTCCCCTGATCTTTGCAGGGCTGGCTCCTTCTCTTCACTTGCAGCGGCCTGTCTGTCACCTTCCAGAGATGCTGTCCCGGTGGTCCTTCTAGCCCTGCTCTTAGCACCTTCTTCTGTTTTCTCCAAAGCACTGGTCACTCTCTGAAATGACCTTAGGTGCTGGATTGCCTTTTTGCTTCTCCCTGACAAAGCCATCAGCTCTGCGTGCCCACACCTGGCCCTGATCTCGTATGCAGCAGGCGCTCAATAAACGATGGTTGAATGACCGGAGGAACCCAGGTGTCACTCATTTGGGATGGTCCTCGCCCTCCGCCAGTGCCGCTCCTGTTGCCTGGGTCTTTGCCACCCACCCCCAGGCTGAGATAAGGAGGAACTCGAGGGCAGGGGTGACATTCTGTTCTCCACGCTCAGAGGCACTCTTGGTCACTTGGTGCACCATTTCTGGACAACACTAGAGCAACAGACAAGCCAGAGAAAGACCAGGAGGCTGGTGACGGATGGCTAGAATGTCAAAGAAATTTAGTCTCAAGAAGGGAAGATTTAGGGGTGACACAAAGTATTGCGAGGGCTGCTAGGTGGCGAGGAGTGTGACGTGGCGTGTGCTGAGGGCACAATGAGCAGGAGGGCGCAGAGGGAACGGGGTGAGGTGGCTCAGCCGAAGACGGTGTGCTGGAGCCCCTGGGGGCTTTTCGGGGTCATTCCAACCCGGCAGCAGAAATCATACCCAGAGAGGCAACCGAGGAAGGGCTTGGTTATCCTCAGGGGTCTCAGAAACGGAGATCAGGACACCCCGCAGGGGGTTGAGTGGGAGGAGCTTGCGGAGTCAGCTCCACCTAGCAGGTGGGGAGCCAGTGCCTTGACTGGGGGTCATCAGAGGACACAAGCCAAAGACGCTGGGGGTCTCACTGGCATGCTTGGACATAACTAGGCCACCATCAGGGGAAGGTCAGACAGGCTTATGCCACCAGTGCACCTGGTCACCAGGGCTGGGTGCCCCAGCCTGTGGGGGGCTGTTGAGGTACTGGGAAAATAGGAAGTTTTAAAGATTTGCAGTACAGAGGGGCTTTCTGTTAGCATTGCCTGGGTGCAGAATGGTTCATCTTATGAGGCAGTGAGTCTCCTGTCACAGGGAGAGTTCAAGCGGAGGCCGAATCACCCCCAAGGATGTGGTAGGAAGGATACATGAGAAGGAGGCTGGAACCTGTGGCGTGTGGGCCTTTCTGCCTCCCACCCGGGAGTCCCGTGTGCCGAAGGCAGGTGCTGCACTGACCCGGCTTCAGGGAAGACCTGGAATTTAGCTCTGGGACTTCTGGGATCAGGGAAGGGCCTTGGGGTGGGGAGGAAAGACCGCAGCGAGCGGGTGCCAGCCTGAGAGCTCTGGGGAGGAATTTCTGTTCTCTTGCTGATTTTTGAGTGTCCCCCGCCCCACAGCAGGGCTGCCCACAAACGCAGGCGCTTGCGGTCTCGTCCACCGCAGCAGCCCAGCGCTCACAGCAGTGTCCAGCTCAAAGCCGCTCAAAGCCTGGGCTCTGGAATCGGAAGCCCTGGGGGCAACCCCTGCCCACCTGCGGGCCGTGTGGCCTCGGGTTGGCTCCTTCCCCACTCTGAGCCTGTTTCCTTGCAGATGGTGATGTGAGGGTGACAGTTATACCTGCCTGCTAGGTGGCTGAGCTTGTGCACCAGGCCCCGGCCTGGGTGCCTCACTACTATTCTCAGCAGTGATGACGACACACCTGTTGCTGGGTGTGCCCCTCCTGCCCACTCTCCCCTGGGCAGGCAGTTTCCAGCCCCTGCCCACTGCCTGCTGGCGTCTCCGGCAGAGCAGCCGGCTGGTGGAGCCGGGACGTGGCCAGTGCCAAGGGAGGGTGAACGTGGGGCAGGCAGAGCCCTGGGCCGGGTGAAGGCTGAGTCACAGCCATAAAGCTGGGGGTGTGTCACGGCACAGGACACCCACTTCCGGCCTGGAAGGTGCCACGTCCCATGCCTCACAGGCAAGTGAGCCCAAACAGAAGGGCTCTGAGAAAGAAAGGCAACAGGGAGGCGAATGGAAAGTTTTGACTAACCGCTGCCCAGGCACCCCTTCAGCCTGGGAGCGTTCCTGGAGCATCAGACCTCAACCCGCCCCTCACCGATCCTGCCACTTGGCCTGGAGGGGCCTTTCCAGTCACAGATGCAGTTGAAACTTCAGGGCATCCCCCTGCCTAGCTATCGTGCCCCCCAATCCCCCTCACCACCCTGCCAGGTCATGCTGTCCCTGTACCTGGCATGCACTCCCCGCCCCCAGCTGAAATGCTGCTCATTCCTAAAGCCCAATTAAAACATGTTTCCAAGGCTGGGTGTGGGGGCACACGCCTGTAATCACAGCAATTTGGGAGGCTGAGGTGGGAGGATCATTTGAGGCAGGAGTTCGAGACCAGCCTGGGCAACATAGTAAGACCTTGTCTCTACAAAAAGTAAAAAACAAATTAGCTGGGTGTTGTGGCAGGTGCCAGTCCTAGCTACTCAGGAGGATCGCCTAAGTCCAGGAGTTTGAGGCTGCAGTGAGCTATGATTGTGCCGCAGCACTCCAGCCTGGGCTACAGAGTGAGAACCTGTCTCAAACAGAACAAAACAAAAACCCCACATTTCCCTGAGGCTTTCAACCATCCTCTGGCACAGCTCCTGCCGCCGCCCTCTGCCTGTCCTTGACATTTCAGGCCCTGGATAACGCCCGGCATGTCAGCGGCTGTGCCTCTCCCTCCTTCCATGAAATCATCGTCTTTCCCCAGCTTGAGTAGTTATTTAATGGCTCTGTGACCGCAAGCATTTTTATACAGCTCCACACATATTCACATTCCTCACAGGTGCCTTTTCTGTTCTTATAGTCTCATGACACGAGAGCCTATACCATAAAATGCTTTTCTTTGAAATTTATGCAAAGGTGCTGAGATCCTACATCCACAAAAATACCTGCACACAGGTGCTTGTAGCAGCTTTATACATACTTGCCAGAACTCTGAAGCAGCTGAGATGTCCTCCAATAGCTGAATGAATAAACAAGCTGTGCTACATCCAGACAGTGAGACATTATTCATTGATAAAAGGAAAACCATCAAGCCATAAAAAGACTTGGAGGCTGTAATCCCAGTGACTTGGGAGACTGGGGTGGGAGGATCATTTGAGTCCAGGAGTTTGAGACCAGCCTGGACAACATAGTGAGACCCTGTCTCTAAAATGAGAAAAATTAGCCAGGCATGGTGGCATGTGCCTGTAGTCCCGCTACTTAGGAGGCTGAGGTGAGAGGATCACTTGAGCCTAGGAGTTGGAGGTTATAGTGAGCTATGATTGTACAACTGCACTCCAGCCTGGGTGACAGAGCAAGGTCCTGTTTCTAAAAACTAAAAAAAGAAAAGAAAAGACCTGGAGGAACCATACTCCTAAGTGAAAGACGCCAACTGAAAAGGCCATGTACTGTATGTTCCCGACTCTATGACGTTCTGGAAAAGGGTAAACCACGGAGACAGTAAAACGATCAGTGTCTGCCAGGGGTGTGGAGGTAGGGAGGGAGGGGTGAGTAGATGGGGCCCAGGGGATTTTTAGGGTGGTGAAACTCCTGTGTATGATACAGCAATGATGGACACATGCATTGACCAAAACCCACAGACTGTGCAACACACCCAATGAACCCTAATGTAAACTATGAGCTTGAGTTAATAATAATGTATCAAAATTGGTTCATCAGTTGTAGCAAACGTACCACACTAACACAGGATGTAAATGGCAGGGGACACTGGTGCGGGGGATGCAGTAGGTGGAAAATCTTCTTATTTTCCTGTCAGTTTTTCTGTAAACCTAAAACTGCTCTAAAAAAATAAAGTCTATTATTTAAAAAAATATGTATCACTACCCTTTTCTCTGTAGCACCGAGGATGCTTATTCTGTCCCATTTCCATGTTCTTCCTCGGGAAGACGCCTCGCTCCCCTCTTTTCCTCCCCAAAGGCCTCCGCCACAGCAGAGGTTTGTCAGACTTCCTATCCTGCCGGTGCTGCGGGTGAGCCGGCCACGGGTGACGTGGCATCGGCTGCCAAGGAGCGCGCACACTGCGGATTCGGTCCGCGAACTGTTCCCAGGACCCGGCTTGGGTGGCGGGCCTAGGGGCCTGGGCCAGGTCTAACCTGGGTGGGGGCCTCAGAGGCCAGGTCTGAGATGGCTGGGTTCAGGCCCTGGCATCACCCTCACCCGCTGAGCAAGGTTTTCCGCTTCTATGAGCCTCACTTTCCTCTTTGGTGAATCAGGAGGGTAACTCCTACCTCACGGTCGCTGGAAGGATTGGTGGCTCATTCTGGGCACCCCCCCCTACCGTTAGGCATGGGGTATGGCTCCTGCCTCGGTCCCTTGTCATCTGGCTGGGAAGGGGAGGCCAGGTGTTTTTAAAACAATGCAAAAGTTAGCTGACTGCAGTCTGACAGACAAAGAGCAGGAGAAGCATCCTAGGAGACGAGTTTGCTTTCTCAGGAAGCAGCGGAGGGACGGGGGTCTGAGGCCTCCCAGGAGGGTCTCCAAGGAGGAGCACCATCTGACCATGGGGGCTGGGCGGGCTCAATGGGTGACAGTGCTGCACTAGCAAGCCCTGGACACACGCTGTTGATGCCAGCCTGGCTCCAAGGCCAGTGCTCGGGTGGAGTGAGAAGGGCGTGGCTTTGGAACCACACAAGAGCTGTGTGGCTTTTACCTCTTTGAGCCTCAGTTTCCCCATAGGCAAAGTGGGATTGTTGTGAGGAACGCTGAGCATGTGGCTGGCCACCATGGAAGGGGATCAGTTGGGTGGCACCAATTCAGCCCCTTGCACCCTCCCTGGGCACCTGGCACAGGGTCTGCTCCGGTAGGCAACTGACTGGCTGACTGGCCAGCTGCAAGCATGAGGGAGTGGGTGGCTGGGTCGGTCCCAGGGCGGTCCCATGAAGGGCCTGGATCTGGGTGCCCGCTGTCTGGGCACACAGCAGGAATGCCGTGCCCTGTAATTAACCCAGGCCGGGCTTGGCAGGTGGGCAGGTGGGCGGGCTCTCCCCAGGGCCCACATGATACCTCCATCAGCCTTAATGAGCACGTGCTGTAATCTGAAACCCTGCTGGAACCAGTTGCACAGAGAATAGAGCTGTCACAACAGGAAGGGTGTTTTCAGTGCCTGCCCAGAGGGACAGCAGGAGGGGGCCTGGGCCTGCTGCTCTCCTGCCCCATGGCTGCCAAGACCCACATGGCTAGAGGTGGCTGTGAGAGGGTGCCCAGGCCGGGCGCTAGTTCAGGCTCTTTTGGCCGCTGTGACCTTGGCTCGTAAACTGTTAGGAGGTGGTTTGCCCAGGGTCTTCAGGGATCTGCTGGCTCCAGCTCTCCACTCCCAGTGCCCACTGCCCCCCCCCGCCCCCGTGGTGTCCTTCCCAGTCCTGCTGACCTTCCAGGACCTGCTCAGACTCCTCCTCCGAGTCCCCCAGGGCCTCTGTCCCTCTTCCAGCAGAGTCTCTTGAAGGTGGGGAGTGTGCATTTTTCATTCATACCTAGCACGGTACACACAGCGTTATGTGTCTGCCGAGCTAAGTTAGAGGGAGAGGCAGGGTTGGTGCAGGGGAGGAATACTGGAGTGGGAATGGAGCCCGAGTTTGAGAGGGGATCTGACTCTAATGGCTGGGAGACCTCGGGCCACTCACTAGGACTTAACTGGCCATCCTTTGGGGTCTTCTAGCTTCGATGTTCTGAGGTGCCAAGTGCGTGACATAGCCTCCTCCTGCCACTCTCTGCTCCCTGCCCACACCCTGCCCGATACTGCCCTTTGGTGCGAAATCGCCACCCAGGCCTGCTTATCTTGGCCCGCCCATTGTGGTCTACTCTCCCTCGGAATGTTCCACACTTCTGAGCCTCTGCCATGTGGTGGGCAGAGTTGTAGGTCAGACGATTCCGAACCATCAGTGACCCGCACGGGCCAGGATGCACCATCTGTGGCCCAGACCCAGAGAAGAGAAAGGGGCTGACCCTGGCAGTCCTCAGGGCAGAGGAGCTGCTGGAACTTGACAGGGAGCTGGCCTTGCCCACCCCTGCCCCCAGGGGGCTGTTCAGATTGGAGTGTGGGTCTGATGGGCCTCTATCTGGTCGCAGGCTCCTGCAGAGGGGGTGGGGGAGGAGTGGGAGGGGCAGGGGGTGGTGGGAGGGAATGCTGGCAGCGGGATGGGGCGCCCGCAGGATGGGGAGACGGAGCCTGCATTCCTCTGTGGGTGATAACACCAGTGGGCTGGGTGCTCACCAGAGCCAAAAGTCCAACTCCCCTGAAACACGTCCACTCTCAGGAGGCAGAAGCCCTTGGCTTGGCTCCCCTGGGGCAGGGAGTGTGGCGAGGGAGGGAGTTGGGGGCCAGCACGTTGTGCTGGGGCCTGCCAGCACCTCAGCTGCCTGCTCTCCTCTTTTACATACATAAAGGGAGATGTCTCTACAGTCAGAGACGGGGACAGGACAGCAGGGGCCAATAACCAGCACCAGCCTAGCAAGCTCTTACTGTGTACTGTCCACTGAGCACCTTCCACACCTGTGCACACCGAATTCCTCAATAGCACCTGTGAAGAAGGGCTGGGCCATGTCCCTAGTCCAGATGAGGACATGGAGGCTGAGGAGTGAGACTTGCCCAAAGCCGCATGGATTATAAAGGGTATGTGGGAGCGGATTCCAATTCATCTCTATCTTTGTCCCAGGATGACAGGAAGGGATGTTCTTGGGCACACGATTATGGCATAATTTGCTGTTTGATTGTATGTTTGTTTCTTTGTTTTTAATAATTCAGTTAATTTTCTCCCCAGTGTGAAAGATATCCATGCTCATTATAGAATACATTAAAAAGTAGATAGGAAAGAAAAAAAGATCACCATGGTCTTACCCCTAAGAAATGTTGGTGTGTGTGTTAATTGCCTGGGTGGCTTAAAACAACAGAAACTTATTATTCTCCTACAGTTCGGGAGGCTAGAAGTCCAAAACCAAGTGTTGGCGGAGCCGCGCGCCCTTTAAAACCTGTAGGGAAAGTCCTTCCTTGCCTCTGCTGGCTGCTGGGGGTTGCTGGTGATCATTGGCCGTCCTTGGCTAGTAGATGCATCACGCCAAGCTCTGCCTCCATGAGACCGTGGACATCTTCTCCCTGTCTGTCTCTGTCCCCTCTCCTCTTCTTATAAGGACACCACTCGTAGATTAAGGGCCCATCCTATTCCAGTGTGATCCCATCTTAATCTGATTGCATCTGCAAAGACCCTATTTCCAAATCAGGTCATACTCATAGGTACCAAAGTTAGGACTTCAGCATAGCTTCTTAGGCAACACAATTCAACCCGTAACAATGTGTATCCACAGAAGTAGCACAGAGGTGAAGCTTCTTCCCAGCTGCACAACCTGCCCTAAGTTACAGCACTTTCTGCGCCTCATCTCAGACACGTGCCTCATAGGGTCATTGTGAAGGGGCTCACGTGAGAACAGAGCCTAGCCCCTCGTGGACAGTCAGTAAATATTTTTTTTCTAATCTAATAAGACTGGTATAGTATTATTCTCTTAAATCTCCTATTGTACATTTCAAAATGTATATGTGTGTGTACTTGTACCTACACAAATTATATCTACACATACACAATGACAGTGCAACATGACAAAAGCCACTCATGGTACTCAGGAGGGACACCAGGCTCAGCCTGGGTGTCAGAGAAGGCTTCCTGGAGGGTGTGACACCTGAGCAGAGTCCTGAGGACCAGTTGACAAGGTTTGGGTGAGAGCCCTTTGGGCTCAGAGGCTGGCAGCAGCCGGGGCTGACCAGCATGCGAGGTGTTTTCCTGTCTTGTTTACTGACAGTTTGTTGAAGAACCAAGTAACTGAAACAGTTTGTAAAGAAGACAGCAGAGTGAGAAGGCTGCTTTGTGTGCAGTCACCCTTAGGATGTGTTTGCCAAAGCTGAGACCTTCATTCAATAATTCAACAACTCAGCAAGGGGTTGTTGAGCTCAGCAGTGAACTGGGGCAATCAGGGGGTGGGAGGAGCCTTGTCTGCCAGGGCTGTAGAGTGTAGAGCAGGGCTTCTCAACCAGGGCAATCCCCACACCCCAATGACATTTTTGGTTATCACAATGGGGTACTCTTAGCATCGAGTGGGTAAAGGCTAGGGATGTGCCTAGACTCCTTCCAAAGCACAGGACAGCAAAGCTTTTCAAACTTAATGGGGCTGAGGTTGAGAAACGCTAGTGCAGAAGGAATAGTTAAATTGAATAAAACATCTCACGAATATATAATTACAAAGTGTATTGAATTTTTTTTTTGTTTGTTTTTTGGTTTTGTTTTGTTTTTGAGACAAGGTCTCACCCTGTTACTCAGGCTAGAGTGCAGTGGCATCATTGTAGCTCACTGCAACCTCAAAGTCCTGGGCTCAAGGGATCCTCCTGCCTCAGCCTCCCTAGTAGCTGGGACTACAGGTGCACCACACCAGCTAATTTTTCTATTTTTCATAGAGACGGTGTCTCACTCTTGCTCAGGCTGGTCTCAAACTCATGGCGTCAAGTAAACCTCCAGCCTTGGCCTCCCAAAGTGCTAGGATTACAGGCATGAGCCACCGTGACCGGCCTGTATTAAATGTTTAAAAAGAAAAGAGCCGGGAACCTCTGGACCTTTGACTGAGTTGTAATTGGCTTAGTGTAATCGGGCTTTCCTAACTGCTGGGGAAAACCCTTTTTAACAGAAGATAAAACTGGGCCTGTGTCACCCAGGCCTCTCCTCTCTTCTGTGACATCAGGAAGTGATTGGGACCCAGTTAAATACTTAGAGAGTATGTGTGTGTGTGGGAGGGATGTCTGTGGGACCAATGCTTCTTATACTCTGTTGTGTTTGTGGCATTGTGCCACATATAATCCCAGGCCCAAGACCACCCCTCCTGAAGTGTCCCTCCAGATGAAGCTTGGATGCCTCCAAGGCAGAGTCCAGGCTGGGAGCAGAGTTTGGCCAAGGCTCTGTCCAATCTTTCACAGATGGCAATCCAACAGTCAGGTGGGGACACATGGGCGAAGGTCTGCCTGTCCAGCAGGACCTTTGGCAACCGATGGTCTGGGGGCTAAGAGCAGCCCTAGACGGCTCCCCTGCAACCACGGTTCTACACTTCCTTGTGTTTTTAACTCTGGGCCTCTTTCAAGGAAATCTTACCTGCAATGAATAGCAGTGTTCTATTTGTATTGTTGTGCATTTATTTAATGATCTGTGTATTGGTGTGCAAGTTATTTTATAAGTTCAAGTTTATAAACTTTGTGATAAAGTGAACCAGATGAGACTGCTGCAGTTTTTAAAAAAAATTAGCCTCAGCATCTGATTTAATTTTGTATCATGAAAATCTGGATTCACAGAAATAGTTGCATACGATAACATTTTTTTTAAATCTTATGTTACAATTGCAGGCTTCTCTTCAATTGATCTAATCCAAGAGCCCGCAGAGGGTAAGAGGATACTTTGGATTTAGAATGGAATGAGTCATTGTTGGCTTCTGGGACCTCCACATCCTCCTGCATGGCAGGGACTCAGGAGGGAGTGCCGAGGGAGTTCATGTCTTCATCACATGGTAGAAGATACTTTACAATGTATCACATAAAGTCCAGGCATTGTAAAGTTTCATTCTAAGTCTCAAACCAGTAGCTTGAAATTATTGACACTTGGTTCAGTTTGGGACAAACGGTAACATTGTAACCCAGAGCCCTCCGAATGAGCTTTTCCACTTAGTAAAAGTATCCATCAGGAGTGGTGCTATCAAACAGTGTGAGACATAATAACAAACCGAAGAACTTGTGAAAAATGGAGTGATCCTGTTTTGGGGTGTCCTGGCGGGGCCCACTTTGGGAAGTCCTGTCTATATGAGGTACCATATCCGCCTCTGGCAGGGCCCAGGCTCCAGTTGAGTGGAGCACGTGTGGGTGGAACATTGTACTTGCTGGTACAATCTTATGTGAGCAGACCAGGGAGCTCAGGCCAGACTGGAACAAAACAAAACAAAGCAAGAAAGACTAGGGTAATTGCCTCCTAATCAATGACACATTTACAAGGAATTCAGATCTTTACACACACTTGGCAGGGGAGTGCTTCATTCTGAGGTATATCCAGAAATGTGTTTCTTTGGCTGCAATGGTTAACTCTTTGATGTCTCCAAAATATTAACAGTTGGTGCGGAGCACATGTTCTTTGGTTTGTCTTTTTTTTTTCTGTCTTTTAATCACACCTTAAAAAAAAGAAGTACCTGAAGCACTTTTACAAAATCCGCAGGCATCCTTGAACACACTCCACTACCACCAGCTGTGCCAGGCCCCCTCCTAGGCTTTCTCCCAGACGTGAACTCACAAATCCTGTTTCCCTAAGCACTAGGTTCTGTGATTATGCCCATTTTACAATTGAGAAAACTGAAGGCAATAGTAGTGAAGTAACTTGCCAGGGTCACACAGCCCCTCGCCGTTCAGTTGCTGTCCCCACTTTATTTCCTCTTGCTTCTCTTGGCTGCAATGCTCAGGCCAACAGAACCTTCCTCTGTCCCTGGAGAGCAGGATTTCTTGCCTCTGGGCCTTTACTCTCTGTCACCCTCCATCCATTTTGGCCCAGTTAAACATTGCTGTCTTCAATACCATTTGCCCCCCGCCCCCACTTCTATTCTAGACCCTATGTCCTTGCCAGATCTTCCCAGGTCTAGGTCCACCCCCCTGAACCCCTTCCCCTACCCAGCACATTCTAAATATTGGAATTGATTATTGAGTGAATGTCTGTAATAGATTATGATTTTTTTCTTGAAAGAAACACATATATCACTGTACAGGAAAGATTATTGTTGGCAATACAGCTATACCTGGATTTCTTTCTTTGTTTATTTTTGGAGAATGTTTTGTTCTCTGTGAAAGTATGTTTTAACCTGGACCATCTGTTTATCCAGGCTTCTTAGCGGGAAGTGGTTAATAAAGGACTAACCCGGTCAGCCTCGGTCCCAGATGGCGCTGTGGCAATGGGCACATTTGTGGGAAGAAAGGAACAAAAGTGCAGTTGACGAAGCATGACACACACGCTGCACAGACACTGAGCACTCACAGCCACGTACCCGGAACTCTTTTTCACGCTTTGACTCTTCATCACAACCCAGTTGCTCTGTCCCCACCCGCATGTCACAAAGGGGACACAGAAGAGCAGAGAACCACGGTGACTTGCCCAAGGCCCCTTGGCTGGAAAGAGGCAGAGGCCAGACTGGGCTCCAGGCCATTGGAATACGATTGAAGAAGGGGGCTGGGTGCAATGTTGTGAAGTGTTTGTGGGGAGCAAAGTTGGGTTGTTCACAGCTGGCAAAGGGGAGGTTTCTTTGGAAAAATCCCCCAATGAGCTGCCAGCACAGGAGGTGTCAGGATCCAGAGAGTTCAGGCAATGATGTCAGACTGCTGGCATGAGACAATGAGAGGAGTTTTGTGTTTGTCTTGAGAAGGAGAGGGAGAGAAAAGAAGGGAGAATGAAGGGAGCCAATGGCGTGTGAAGTGGCCAGAGTGCTGTATAACCCATGTGACCAGGTAGTGGCCCCTGGGGCTAGGAGGCCAAAAGGGCTCATGAGACGTCCTGTCTCACTGCTGGGCAGTGCCAGGCTTGACACCTCCCTGTGGCTTCCAGTCTCCAGGAACCCCTGTGAGACTCACCAGTGCTTGGTGTGAAGTGGGACTTGTGCTCATGTGCAATTGTTAAAGGGAATGGTGGTGAGGCCAGTGAGTATGCAGTGCAGGGGACAGCAGGAGGCCAGATGGCAGACACTTGTTCAGAAACCCTGAGAGAGGCTCTGGGTTTTCACAGGGCATGGAATTGTGGTGAAAACTCAACTTACCCAGGTCTGATAGAGCTGGGAGTCCCAGCTGATGGCTGGTTCCACACACTTGCTCCAGGGGTGTCTTGAGTCCTGAGAATGGGCAGGGACTAGTTGGAAGTGGCTTGGCCTGGCACCATATGTTGGTTCTTTTCTTTCTCAATTATTATCATAAGGACAATGCATGCAACGGAGCAAGCAGTCTAGAAAGTGAACAACCACTATATTTCTTTGTGGACTTTTCCTGTCCCTATCCATATATAGTAGCAATTCTAGAATTCCTATCATTTCGTATCAGGCTTTTGCTTTTAACGTTTTAGTTTAAGCATTTTTCCAGATTGCTACACAGTCCTCATTATTCTCAAGGAGGTGAGGTGGGACGAGCAGGGTCCTAGGGTGGAGTTGACCTGGATTTCCTATCCCAGCTCCACTTCTGGCTCTCTTTACTCCAAATCACTACCAGCAAGTTACCTGGTGTCAGTTTCTTAAATTCTCACTTGAGTGTACTCTTACCACCCTTTCCACACAGATTACAGGAAGCCACACTTAGAAAGTGCTTGAGATAGTGCTCAGTAAATGTTAGCCGTTTTTACTGATTATTTCCCTCTGCAGGATGGGGCCAATGCCTTATCAAGCAAGGTTATTGTGAGAATTAGAATGTGTGTACGCTGCCTGGCGTCTTGCCATCCATATACACTCTCTGGCAGCTACATACCCCTGCCCTGTTTTTGTTTTTGTTTTCCCCCCTGCCCTGTTTAAAACAGATGGCTCCAGTGGAATACACTCTAATGGCACAAGTCTGAGGAAACCCTGATGACATTAGTCTCCTGATGTCTCTCTGAGTCCCCTGGGAGAGGAAACTTTCTGAAAGACTACCTTCCCGGAACTCTCAGTCGGGTGAAGTGTTGCCCTGCCACGCCCTGCGCTCCTGGGAGCCAGCAAAGCTGCAAAACTCTGGCGGGGTGAGCAAGTCCCACAGACCACAGCCTCGGAGCGACTCTCTGAAAGTGACCCCCGCCGCCCTTTCAGCTCATTAAATAGGTACTCCCCTCGGATTGACAGGAGAGGCCACCAATGTGCGCCCAGGGGAGTTCCCTTGTGCGCACTAGGGGGCGTGCCGCCTCCTCGCTCTCCTGGCCCAATCTAGGGCGCCAAAGGGGCTATGGGGCGGGGCTCGGCGTCCGGTAGCCAATGGGACGAGCACAGCGGGCGAGGCGGGGGCGGGGCGGTCGCGACTGGCGGCAGAAGCGGCCGCTGCGGGTCTGGGCAGGGCTGGGCAGCGCGGCCGGAGCGAGGGCGGGAGCCGGGGCCGGCGCTGCAGACGCTGTCGCTGCCGGAGCAGGGTCTGCGGCGAGTCCGGAGGCGAGTGGCGGCCGAGGTGAGGGGCGCGCCGCGACGGTTGGGGCGCCGCGGGCGGGACCCGGGGGCGCTCGTGGCGGCGGGTCCAGCTCCCTGTCAGGGCTGCCGCGTCGGGCCCGCTCGGAGCTCCGCGGCCGCAGGGAAGTGTGTCGGGCCGCGCGGGCGCGGAACTTCCTGTCTCCGTGGGAGGGGGCGTACGGAGAAGGCATCCTGGGGGCGGCCAGGGGGCGAGTGGGCTAGGCTGGGGGAAGGGGTGGGAGCTGGTGAGCTTTCCGAGGCGGGGCCGCTGGAGAGAAGTACGGCGGCGGGGCCACGGGGGCTAACGGGCTGCAATGAGGGCGTCTGTAGGCAGCTGCAGGAGGGGGAGATGGGCGAGCTCAGGAGGCACCGAGGGGCGCGATTTGAGAGAAAGCTGGGAAGCCAAGGGGTGCAGAGGCTCACGGGGGACACGCGGTGAGCGAGGGGTGGCGCGGAGCCGCGCCGGAGCAGCGGTGTGGCGGGGAAGCGCCAGTTAGAGAGCAGGGCGAGCCAGGGTGGCGTGGAGGAGCGCGCGAGAGCAGGCGGGACACTTGCGGATGCGCCCTTTGGGGCGCTTTGACGACCGTCCTCCATTTCCTTCCTTCCCACCCTCCCTGTCCTGGCTCAATGTGGGTGTCTGGGGAGGTTGGGGAAGCAAAGCAGGTCCTAAGGCTGGGGCCCAGGCAGGCGAGGCTGAGGGTGTCCGCCCTTTTGACCCTTGGAGTTTCCCCAGACTCACTGAATCGGAAATGTGAACTCCCTCCCTCCTCCTCCTCTGGAGCTTCTGAGCCTGGCAGGACATCCTGAGAGGTCCTCCGTTGGAGAGGTAGTGATTTCCGCAGCTGAGTTTCATTGATTCACCATCAGAGAAGGTCGATTTTCTTTTCGGAAGGAGTTGGTCAGGGGAGCAAGCTGTGCTGTCTCCTTGGGCCCACACAGCCACAGCCTTTGGGGTAGACACGCCCTGGGGATTCCACTGTCCGGTTGGGTGCCTGAGGGAAGGTGGCCTTTGGGTGGGGTGTGTGCACCATTCCTGGGTCTCTTCTTTTCTCCTTTACTCCAGCTGCCCCGTGTTTTCGTGGTTAAGGAGGGTAAGCTACTCAGAGTCTCCTGGGCTACTCATTACCTGTTTACCAAACACTCCCTGGCTGTCCCGATGAAAATCAAGAGACCAGCTCAAAGAATTTAAACTTGAGCTGCAGACAGTGAGCTCACACCTTCTTTTCCTCCTCTTCAGTGCCTCCCTCTGTAGTTATTCCAATGTGCTGAAGTTCTGTTTTAGCCCCCCCTAGGATTGCCAGTTGGAGCCCAGGGCAAGGGGACCAACCATGTGGGCAGTTGAATGCCAGCCCTCCTGTTCTTGCCCAAAATGTTCTTATTGCACTTGATTCATGAGTCTGCCTGCGTGCAGCCTCCTCATAGAGGCATTGAATGTGTGCCAGGGCGACTTGGATTTCTCTTGATTCAGCTGGAAAACTTTCATCTGTGTGCATTTCAACTTAATTCTGGAGTTAGGCAGTCTCCTTGGTGAGGTTGTGCTAGTTGAGATGTGA
Organism: Lemur catta; assembly: GCF_020740605.2. Lineage (NCBI taxonomy): Eukaryota > Metazoa > Chordata > Mammalia > Primates > Lemuridae > Lemur > Lemur catta. The sequence goes on from NC_059133.1 coordinate 5,709,764, forward strand.
GGCCACTACATTAAACACTTTTCTGTGGTGTGTTTTTCTCTTGATAATAGTCTTGAAGCTTTAAAGAAACTGGCCGTTAGGCTGATGATATTTATTACTTGGGAAAGTAACATAACACAGAAGAGCAGATGAGTGATTAGGTCTGCACTCTTTGTTCACTTTTTTGGAGAAGAATAACAACACGTTTGAATGGAAATGGAATCCCTAGCTCATACTGTTTTGGGAACTGGAACTTTGCTACTTTTAGTTTCAAATGTATAAGAGGTCATAATATTTAAATAATCTGAAAGCATGCATATGTGAAAAACAATATCTGGGTTTCCAATGTAGCCTGCTTCAGGAGATAAAATTGGCTTTCCCCACTCCTGGGCACCTGGTCTGCATCTCTGATGGCCAGGCATTTCTGGGAAGGGAGCAGAAAGGCATCTGTCCTTAACTTTTTGCTTCATCTCATCCCTTGACCGTCCATGCTGACTGAGTTAAGGGCATGATGTTCAGGCTTCCTGTTTCTGAAGGGGTCATCAGTTGATGGTTCCTGGATGTTATAGAATATCAAAAAGATCGCAAGTTTCTTTAATAATAGTAATGGCACCTTGTGTTTAGAGATCACAGTAGCATTTACTAAGTGCTCTCTGGCCACCCTCACCTGTACCTCCGAGCTGACTTGGACCTGCCTTATCTGCCATCAGATTGTGATGGCAGCTTCGTGGAGGCTACTTAATGTGGGTAATGACCATGTTCATGTGAGCGATAGTGCTGGCTCAGTTTTTTTCCAATTAGATTGTTTGAACTGTAGCTGCATACCTGAAGGCAGACAGCAATGCCTCAGTTACGAAGTCAGTTTGCATTCCACAGATACAGTCCTGTCTCCATGGCCACGGCAGCGATCCTTCACATACCTGAAAGCATGTCTATCTGCATGTCTGCCTGCAACTCGACTCCTGATGGGTCCCAGTGGTCGTCCCTGGGATGACTGTGCGGAGATTTCTTCAGATTTTTAGTATTCAGATGATTGTGCTCTGTCTGCTGACTGGAGATAGTCCTTTTTTTTTTTTTTTTTTTTTGTGGTTGAGACAGAGTGTGACTCGGTGTCCTTGGTAGAGTGCAGTGATGTCATTGTATCTTACTGTAAGCTCCAACTCCTGGGCTGTAAGTGATCCTCTGCCTCAGTCTCCCTGGTACCTGGGACTACAGGCGCATGCCACAATGCCCAGCTGGGTTTTGTCATTTTGTGTACTTGTTTTTTTTTTCTCTCTCTTTTATAGAGATGGGGTCTCACTGTGCTCAGGCTTGTGTCAAACCCCTGAGCTCCAGCTATCCTCTCACCTCAGCCTCCCAGAGAGCTAGGATTACAGACATAAGCCACTGTGCCTGGCCATGGAGATAGTCTTAAAAGAAAAATTCTGAAAGTATTCTGCACAGTGCAACATTTTTGGCATCTACATAGTTCCAAGGGTAACTACTTGAGGGGCAGCAGCTATCTGAGAGCAGATGTTTTGATATTTTGATTAAAAACACAAATAAAACCAAAAAACTCACTTCTTAAATTATGTATTGACTTCCATTTATTCCCATTATTGCACCTTTATCTGTTTGCTTAAAACTAACAAAGCATCATGTATTATTTTGTTGCGTATTAGAATAAAGCCTTTTTTATTTCATTTTTATTTTTATTTTTATTTTTTGAGACACAGTCTCACTCTGTTGCCTGGGCTAGAGTGCCATGGCATCAGCCTAGCTCATAGCAACCTCAAACTTCTGGGCTCAAGCAATCCTCCTGCCTCAGCCTTCCGAATAGCTGGGACTACAGGCATGTGCCACCATGCCTGGGTAATTTTTTTCTATATATTTTTAGTTGTCCAGCTAATTTTTTTCTATTTTTTTAGTAGAGACGGGGGTCTCGCTCTTGCTCAGGCTGGTCTCGAACTCCTGAGCTCAAATGATCTGCCTGCCTTGGCCTCCCAGATTGCTAGGATTACAGGCGTGAGCCACCGCGCCTGGCCTATTTTGTTTTTTTTTTTTTTGAGACAGAGTCTCACTCTGTCATCCCAGCTAGAGTGCAGTGGCATCATCATCGCTCACTGCAACCTCAAACTCCTGGGCTCAAGCAATCATCCTGCCTCAGGTTCCTGTGTAGCTGGGACTACAAGTGTGTACCATACCCAGCTAATTTTTCTACTCTTTGTAGAGATGAGGTTTTGCTGTGTTGCACAGGCTGGTCTTGAACTCCTGGCCTCAAGTGATCCTCCTGCCTCAGCCTCCCAAAGTGCTGGGATTGCAGGTGTCAGCTACCTTGCGGCCGAGAATCATATATATGTTTCTCCACTCCAGGCACTGAATTAGATAGAGATGAGAATATAAAAATGATTAAAATGGCATCTTCACTATCAAAGACCTCAGCAAGAAGTCTTAAAAAGGATAAATAAGGATAAAAACTTGCTGTAACTTTAGAAACTGCCTGTGTAGTGGCTTATGTAACATTCTGTGGCTATATAAAATTTATGTGATTTTGGCCGGGCATGAGCGCCTATAATCCTAACACTCTGGGAGGCCAAGGCAGGAGGAACGTTCAAGGTCAGGAGTTCGAGACCAGCCTGAGCAAGAGTGAGACCCTGTCTCTATTAAAAATAGAAAGAAATTATCTGGACAACTAAAAAAATATATAGAAAAAATTAGCTGGGCATAGTGGCACATGCCTGTAGTCCCAGCTACTTGGGAGGCTGAGGCAGAAAGATCGCTTAAGCCCAGGAGTTTGAGGTTGCTGTGAGCTAGGCTGATGCCACGGCACTCTAGCCTGGACAACAGAGCCAGACTCTGTGTCAAAAATAAAATTTATGTGATTTTTTTTCTTTTCCTTCCCAGGATATGGGATGGCAGAGCAGGAGGAGTGTGGATGGAGACTAGGAGGCTTGGGCTCTTGTCCAGCCTTTCCCTAACTAACTCTGAGGTCTGGGACAGTCAATACAGATCTTAGGGTCTCAGTTTTCACATTTGTAAAATGAAAGGTTTAGGGCTTCTTAACCTTTTGAGAATCTGATAACAACTGTGACCCCTTCTCAGAAAGCACACATGTGGACAGCTTTAGGGGCCTGGAGCCAGATTAAGAACTGGATCATTCCATCTCTAAGCTCCCTCTTGCCTCTGATATTCTGTAATCCTGTTTTCCCGGTCATCTTTGAGCTAATAATAATGGTGACTTGTATTTATAGAAGACACACATTCCAAAGCACTTTCACCTCTCAATTTTTTGTCCTTATAACATTTCTGAGTGGCAACAGATGAAGCCACCTGTTTTTTGTGATGAAGAAAGGGGTGCCAGGCTCGGCCACCACTTTGATAGGATCACACAGCCAGAGTCCTGTCCTGGAGCTGGGGCTCCTGGTTGCCAACTTGGGGCTTTTCCATTAGGTTTTGCTTCCTTGGTGGTTGTCGTTATGAGTTAGGTTTGGCAGTGTAAATATCCCAGAATGTGTCACTTGCAGAGGAAACTATTTGTTCATCTGCTGAAAGGACTGTTTTTCTGTCTGAATTTGGATCACTAAACACCTTTCTGTCTGATTTGTGAAAAGGTTACTTGTTTTGTTATTTTTTCTTGTCAGATTTTTTATAGGGACAAATCGTAGGACTTGAGCATTTTGAACAGACTAATTTAATGTTTATTGATTAAAGCATACATTGAAATTACTTCTCAGTTGCTTAGTGCTTGAGAGAGTAGTGAAATAAATGTTAAGTGAAAATTCCAAATGTCTGACTTGTCCCATCCAAATATGTCCTCACAGATGAGATGGTCCCTGCAGCCTGGGAGGCCTCTCCCTGGGCCCAGAGCCACTGGGTGGGTTTGAAAGTTGGGTGTGGATGTGCCAGTGACCAGGACTGTCCAACAGTGGCTTCTTGTGGCCTTCTGGCTAGATTCCTAACGTTTTGTGAACTGATTTTTTTCAGCTTATTAACAGTACAGAGTCTCAGCTATATAAAGAGCTCATGTGTGTAAAAGAACTCTAAACTTTTAAAGCCTTACAGATGTTGGATAGTTTCTGATTAAAATCAAAATAAAGATGTTTTGAGGCTGGGTGCAATGGCTCATGCCTGTAATCTTAGCACTCTGGGAGGCCAAAGCAGGAGGATTGTTTGAGGCCAGGAGTTTGAGACCAGTCTGAGCAAGAGCAAGACCCCATCTCTACTAAAAATAGAAAAAAAAAATTAGCCATGTGCTGGCACATGCCTGTAGTCCCAGCTACTGGGGAGGCTGAGGCAGGAGGATCGCTTGAGCCCAGGAGTTTGAGGTTGCAGTGAGCTATGATGATGCCACTCTAGTCGAGGTGACAGAGCAAGACTCTGTCTCAAAAAAAAAAAAATGTTTTGAATGCTCAGACGTGGAAGTTGATAGTGCTGCACTTAGTAGGTATCACTCAAATGTGGGGCATGTGTGGAGGAATCCACCTGTTCTGTCAGGTTATATGTGGTATAAATATTGGAGTGGCAGAGTTGTCAGCAGTGAGCTGGGGAACTGACTCCTTTAAGCTTCCATGTGGAAGTTCCTGCTTTTTATTTTCATGTCACTCCCAGGGCTGAGAACATGTGGAGGATATTTCTACTGCTCATGTGGAGGGAGCATTGTGGGTGAAGGGCCATGGCGAGGTGGGTCGAAAGGGGTGTTCTGGACGCTGTGTATGTCGTGCCCCAGCTCTGCCCACAGCTTTGCCCACCTGAGACTAAGGTGGCTCTTGCTTTGCGTGGGCAGCTCAGTGTAGGAAGTAAGCCTAGAAATGTTCGTATTCCATTGTGACAGTACCAGATGAGAGTGTGTACAGAGTTGTGGGGGACAAGGGAGGGTGGGTCTGACTGCACTCAGGACACTGCAGAGAGCTGACCTTCAGGGAGGTGACTTTGGAAGGGTTTCCCAGAGCCACAGGTGCTCTCCAGGTGCAGCCGATGGGGAGGAGTGTTCTGGGCAGAACTGCAGAGTCAAAAGGAACGTGGGGTGCAAGTGGCGTGGTATGAGAGGGGCTGCTGTGGGTGGGAGGAGGAAAGGCTTCAGGTTGTGTCATGCCTGTATGCCAAGCTTGGGGGTTTGGGCCTTCTGGAGGATGGAGTTCACTGGGGAGCCATTTCTAGGTATTAAACATAACCAGATGAAGATCTGGAAAGCAAAATGTCAGTTGAGAAGTCAGGGATGCAGATGGGGGAGGGGTGATTCAGGTGGCTCATTTTCATTAATGTCACTTATGTCCCTGGAAACTCAAGGATTGCCATTGACGTTGAGCAGTGGCTCAACCCTCTAATGAGAGGGGTTTCCAGGTGGGAATGGCTTCAGTCTTGACTCAGTCTCTTTGCTTCAGTTTACATTTTTGGTTGGTAGTGCAGCAGCTGCCTGGGTTCTACTTCTCTTTCCATATGGTTTATGCTTACAGATCTATGAGATTAGCATGTAACTTTCACTTCCTTCAGAAGACAGGTAATTGTGTAATAAGATATTGAAGGTTAGAAACATAGTTTTGATGCCAAGTGTGGTGGCTCACACTTGTAATCCCAGCAACTAGGGAGGAGGCCAAGGCGGGAGGATCGCTGGAGGCCAGGAGTTTGAGACCTGTTTGGACAACATTGCAAGAGCCCCTCGAAGGGAGGAAGGAAGGAAAGGAAAGGAAAGAAAGGAAAGAAACATGGTTTTGAAGTTAGACAACCCTGGATTTGGGTTCCAGCTCCACACTTAGAAGACTGTGGCCTTCCTTGGCCAAATGTTTCAATGTCTCCAAAACTAGGTGCCTTAATTTGGGCTGCTGTGACAAAGTACTGTAGACTGAGTGACTTGTGAACAGCAGATGTTTATTTCTTACCGTTCTGGAGGCTGGAAGTCTGAGAGCAGGGTGCCAGCGTGATTGGGTTCTGGTGGGGGTGTTTCTCCAGGTTGCAGACTACCAGCTTCTCCTTGTATCCTCACGTGGCGGACAGAGGGCAAGAGAGCTCTCTGAGGTCTCTTTCATAAGGGCACTAGTCTCATTCATGAGGGCTCCACCCTCATGACCTAATTAGCTCCCAAAGGCCCCACCCCCTAATACCATCAAATTTAGAGGTAGAATTTCAACATGGAATTTTTTGGGAATGTATTCAGTCCATTGCACCAGGGTACTGACAGCCTTCCTCACAGGAGATTATGGTAGGACTGGTGAGGTAATGGGCCCTGGGGCTCAGCACGTGCGCTCATAGTTCTTGCTCAGTAACTTTGGTTCCCGTGAAGTCCAATGTCTAATTAGGCAAATTTGCTAATTAATCAAACTATACCTTTAAAGTGCCGTAATTGATTTTATTTTGTCCAATTCTATTGAAAATCCTTCCAAAAGGTGTTATTCTTTTCTCCAAAGTATATTTAATGTGTTTGGATCTTTTCTTGGTGACTCAGGGTCATAAGGACTCTGTCACAGGTCATGGATACAGGCGAGGCCTCAGGCCCTACACAGAATACATTCATGTGCTGGCACTTACAAGGCCTGTCTTCTCTCATCTCATCACCTCTGAGCTTCTGTCTCTTCTGTCCTTTTGTCAGGGGAGGGCCTGAGGATGGTCGCATCCTCTCTGGGTTTTGAAGGCAGCCCCGCCGTGCAGAGGCCTTGCTCCCTTCTGGGTTGGTGATTCTGTGCCTGAGTTTAAGGTGGTGAGTTATAGGAAGGCTGACCCTGCGATGAAGGAATGTTGCTGTGACTGCTTAGTGACTCAGGAATGGACGGGACCATGTGTGACGGTGATGATAGCTCATATGTGGGTGATTAAAAGTAGGAGGACTTACAAAGTATTATAAATGATAAAGCTATATGTACACTGATCAGATGTGTGAAATAGTGTTAAAAATAATACACACTAATTATAGTTAAGGTTGTAGAATTACAGTTTCTCTTTGTTTCCCAAATTGTACCAGTGCCCTTTTACTTGTAGAACTAATATTTAAGTAATAACTTGACTTTATAATTAAAATAAGTATATATAAAAGCAACTTGGTTGTGTAGGCATTTGCACTTTACCAAGAAGTTTCCATAGCCCTCATTTTCTTTTCAGAACAGCCTTGATGGTTTGCTTCCCCGTTTATCATTCAGAGGGAGAAGAGAGGGAGAGCTGGAGAGGTCAGTTGGCTTTGCCTGAGACCACCAGCCTCGACCCCACAGGGGCCTCTGAGCCCATGCCCAGAGCCCCCAGGGAGGCTAGTTATGGGGCCTCTGCCTGGACCTGCAGGGTGGTCTTTAAGGCATAGAATCAAACGTGGCTAGTGTTTGGAAGTTTCCTATTGAATTGAATGAAATTTTATTATTATAAAATGATAGCCAAACTGTAGTTTGTGAACATTTTCATATTTTAAACTGTGTTTATGTTCCATTATACCAAATTATGTTGTCGCCAGCTGAGTATGCCAAGATTGTGAATTGTGGTCTTCAGAGGAACCGCAGAGCGGGCTCTGCTCCCTGCACGGTCCTGCAAGCCCACCATTAGTGGGTTTTGTAGCTGACTGATTGGCTGGAGTTGGCCTGCCTGCTCGCAGTTTAGCTTGGACATAATGATGTTTAAATTAAGCAATTGCAATCTCTGCACCCACAAATGTATCATCAGGTAAGGAGTCTGGGCGTGTGCCACAAAGGAGGACATGCCATGAGTGGGGACAGAATCAGTGGTGAGGGGGCTAACCATCTGGGACAGGCCCCTGTGTTCTGGGGTTTACTGAGGGACCATACAAGAAGACTCATGTTTCTGCTCATATAATTCTTGCAACAGGATAGTGTTCATGCCACTTTACACACCAGTGAATCGAAGCTCAGAGAGATTGTGACCTTCAGAGGTCAGCGTCAGAATTGACCCTCAGCCTGACTCTGAAGCCCACACTTACTTCATTTTATCTTGCTGCCTTGAATAAGTAAATTCTGAGTCACTCACCCTTAGATGAGAAATCTTTAAAAGTTAATTTTCCTTCCCTGTCTCTCAGAAACATAGAAATGAGGCAGATTATGTGGTCTTTTTTTGGGGGGCGGGGCTGCCTGAGCAGGGACTTGAACTTATGTGGTCTTTTGGTTTAAGACAGATCTGTGTCTGCAACTAACTTGGCTAAAGTAATCTGAAAGTTTGCAGTAATTTATGCAGCAGGGAGATAGGGCGGAAAAGAGAAAGCTGTTGACACGTAGCCAAGGCAGTGGGCGACAGGCAGGCGCGCACACACACACACACACACACACACACACACACACACACACACACTGACGCGTCCCACTTGAGGCAGGACGAGGATTCCAGAGGCCCTGGCTTAGGAGTGCTGTTGCCTTACCTTTGACAGCTGCATCCTAAAGGGTGTCATATGCCATTAAAGAGCAGGTAGTCGAGGGAGAAGAAATTACATTTCTATAGAGCACCATACTTTGTAGAATTGTGAAAGATCTTCACATTTTGTTGATATTGTGATATCTAATGAAGAGCATTTGCTCAGGTATATTAAGAGCAGATATTTATTTTTATGCTTGTGATAATCAACATTTTCGTTTCAAATGACTTCTTTTTGCTTTCTTGTCTTTAGGATCTTTTAAAAATCAAGGGTGCAACATAGAAAATAGAGTTTTCTGAATAAAGGGTTCCCTTTGTAGCTTACCTTCCACGTGCATAGAGGTTTTTGTGTATTTTAGATCGAGGTACCTATTTTTTTTTTTTTTTTTTTTGAGACAGAGTCTCACTCTGTTGCCCAGGCTAGAGTGCCATGGCGTCAGCCTAGCTCACAGCAACCTCAAACTCCTGGGCTCAAGCAATCCTCCTGCCTCAGCCTCCTGAGTAGCTGGGACTACAGGCATGCACCACCATGCCCGGCTAATTTTTTCTATATATTTTTAGTTATCCAGATAATTTCTTTCTATTTTTTTGGTAGAGACAGGGTCTCACTCTTGCTCAGGCTGGTCTTGAACTCCTGAACTCAAACAATTCCTCCCGCCTTGGCCTCCCAGAGTGCTAGGATTACAGGCGTGAGCCACCATGCCCAGCCTGAGTAACCTATTGACTGCCAGCTTGTACCAAACTTCAGAAGACACAAGGAGATACATTGACAATGATGCGTTGAGGTTATTAGTTTGAACATGAGGAAGCTATAGGTAGTGAGATCAGGTGCGTAGTCCCAGGTCACCCAGGTTGTAAATAGGGAAGAGGATTTGAAGCCTGCACTGAGCTCAGTGCTTTCTTTTCAGTAATTGACACTATTACAATTTTGTCCTTCAGACTCACTTAAATATTTTCTCAAATATTTTCCATGTTTTAGCATTGTCTTTAAAAAGATTATAAATGGTTTTATTATCCTGTTGATGTAATGAGATTAAAACATTCCCTATGCTGGACATTTTAGGTTATTTCCACTTTTTTGCTAACGTAGATGAATTTGAAGTTTACAGTTTCATTTTTATTTTTTCATCTGTGTTATTAGTTTTCCCAGGAATAGAAATCTTGGGTTAAAGGGTACAGACATCTTAAGAGTGCTTTGAAAGCCTGTTCTGCTGCTTGTAAGTTTAGTTTTCTGATATTTTGGGTGGAAAAATTGGGATTCTTTCTCTTTAAGGTGCCTTGTCCTTCAGAGCTTTCAAGTGTCTGTGAGATAAGAAACTTCTGTGAGGGTTTCTTAAGTGAGTCACATCTCCTTCCTGAGTTTCTGGATATCATTTTACTTGAATTGGTTAGTTTGCTTTCATGATCAAGAAACATTTAGAAAGTCCTTACTACTTTATTATTAATTCCCTGAGCTACTATTCAACATTCCCAAGGTTGTACATGTTTGTGGTTGCATTCTTCATCAGCTCAGTACTCTGAACCACAGTATCTCATGGAACTTGTTCTAGATTTCTTTTCCTCACGTATGCTTACTGGGGAAGACTATGCAAAGTTGTTTTTGCTGGTATCACCCACAAATCAGGACAGCCTAGGGGGTCATGTGATGCTTTGGAGTTTGTCTCTGTGGCTTCTAGGTACTGTTCTCATGGGTGTTCTGATCTCTGTTCCTTGCTAGAGACAAAAGTCTCAAAGCGAACATACTGGGAAGTTTATAGCATTGGTGTTTACTCTCCTTGTTTGTTTATTCTGAAGTCCATTGTGTCCTCCCATCATGTCCCGCCCCAGTGGGCTGACTTACTTTCCCACCTTCCACTGTCTCTTAGCTGTTTACTCTCAGACCTAGGGGAGTGCTGTTTTCCTGGCTGCTCATTTTCCAGGGTCTGTAAAGGACAAAGTGCTTAGCAGGCACAAGGAGGGGCTTCAGGTGGGGAAAGTGGCTGATCCAGCCAACCTCAGCTCTTATCCCTGGGTCCCCTATTTGGATTCCTGCCGCCTCCACCATGCCACCCACCCTTCCCCCCGGGGCTGTTTCTTTTTTAGTTCTCTGGACTCACTTTGGGTAAATGCTCACTTTTCTTGGTTCCTCTAATCCCAGCTAAGAAAAGCTGATGCTCACAACAAAATAGAGACTTTACTACGTACTAAGGTAGAAATAAGAGGAAACCATCACAAGCATAACAAGCGTTTTGTTTCCCAGGCACAAGTGGGCTTTCCGTGCCCACAGGGCTAGTCCAACTGCTGGCTCTGCTAGGCGCTGCCCAGCTTCCTGCTTCCCCTCCTGGCCCTGTTTATTCTGTCAATAAATCTAAATTTTAGAGTAATTAATGCTTTGCTCTGTGCTTGGTATTCTGCATTTTTACAAACGTGGAAATTGTACTTCGCCCTGGTTTCTACAGATGCCTAAACATGTCTAGGTTGCTGTTGCCTAGGCAACTGGCCAAGCTGTTGGTTGTGTGTGTGGTGAAGGCCCTGGCAGGGGCTGGATGGAAGCCCCAAGTCATCCTTAGAGCTTCTCAGCCAAGCTGACGTTAACCACCAAGCCCCAGAGGCATATGCTCTCTGTGCCTCTTTGTCCTTTGCAAGTTTCCTGTTTTATTACCCTGTGAAATCCCTGCTCAGCTGCCCCAGGCTTGGCTGGGTGGCGTGGCATGGGGCTGCTTTATTTTGAGACTGAACTTTTGGTAACTGACCATGAATCTTTAGCAGCCCTTGACCCAGGCTTTATTCTCGGTTGGACAGAGTGCAAGGGCTTCTTGTGCTCTCCCTTCAAGTTTCTTCTGCTTCTTAGACCTGGGGCTGGTTGCTGGGGCCCAGGGCTGGGCCTTGCCTGAAAGTCCCATGGAAACGGGGCCTTCTAGTGGGCCACAGGGGCGTCCTGACCACCTGTAAGTCATGGGAAAAAGTTAATGTGCCTGGATCCCTGGAGTGCTGCAGTATGTCTCCTTTTATGAAGACTGAGTGAAATGGTGGGTATAATAAATTCCAGATTTATCCTTTGTTGTTTTCTGTAATGCTGCTTTTATTTCCTTTTGGATTTATTTCCTTCCTTCTTACTCTTGCAAGTGTGGGTTTGAAGTTGCTGATGGGGGCTTGGGGGTGTCTCATCACCTCCCTTTAAAGCTCACACAGTCACTTTCCTTGAAGTTTTTTCGTGTGTGCACTCGTTTCCAGAATTGCTATTTTGGACCTGTGCTTTTCTGTCTGCTACTTCTATCAGGAATTTGCAGGTTCATGAAATTTAGAAATAGTTTAACATAACATGTGCTCTTACTAATGCATCCCTAATAAAGGGATGGGGTGGCTGGAAAACCTCCTCCAATCCCTGCCCTCCAAAAACTTCGTGTTAGCAGTGTGATTGGCAGAGGTGGAGACAAACTCTCTCAGCCCACTGGGAACTCCTGGGTATTCCCTCCCTAGGGTAGAGTTGGTGAATTGCCAATCCCCACAAAGGCTGTGAAGCCTGCTCCCCGCCCCCTATGCAGGTCCCTGCTGTTGAGGAGGGCCTGGCTTTTGGGGCCCTGACCTGGAACCCAGGTGCTTTCCCCCAGAGGAGGGCCCCTCTTGGGAGCCAGGGGACAAGGACAAGCCTCTGCTGAGTTCCAGTCTTGAACCAGCCAGTGCAGTGGGCTACAAGTGTGTACAGTGAGTTATTGTTAGGTAAGGAGCTCAGCAGCTGCGTTACCTGGGCTTGAATCCCAGCTTTGCAATTTATTGTGGGACCTATCTCACCTTTAAAATGGGGATAATGATAGGATTGTTGTGTGGGTTGGATGAATGAATGAATCTGTGCCCTGAACTTGGGACAGTGCTGCACTTAGCAAGCTCTGTGTAGCACAATCATTGGTGTGCCTCTGAGCCGCCCCACCATCCTGCCACGTGACTCTTTGATTCCCACTTTACAGTTGTGGAAACAGGCTCAGAGAAGCTTACTAACTCTTCAGAGCCGGATCTGTCTCAAGGTTCTCACTTTAGTGTGTTGTTGGTCCCCCATGGTGGCCCCCACACCCCAGGAAGTTAGGGAGTGACTGCTGAGGGACTGCCCCTCCAGGCTGTGCCCATAGGCGTAATTTGTAGATGGACTTTTTAATGCCCTGGTACACACACATCCACGCACTTACAAAGCATTTATATTTTATTGTATATTAATGATGCTGTGATTATGATTAATAAAATACCAGTTTATTTTAAAACTCGAATTTATAGTAGTAGCCTTTTGTCATCTTGATTTCCTAAATCACTGAATGTGAAAAATACTATCATCTAGAGATCTAGGGACCTTGTTGATCTTTAAAAAGGGTCCTTTCGTGGGGGGGAATTTGGTAGAAGTTCAGTGTTGCACTTTTCTTGTGTTGTCTTTTGGTGTCTGCCCTTCTGTCTTCTGGCGTCTACTTGCCTCATGTGTCGGGGCGTGCTGGGGAGGTGGAGTCCCTAGCGTGGCTGGACTGAGTAGTAAACTAGAAGCTAAGTCAGGAGCCCAGAATCTAAACCAGGTTCAAACTGGGAGAACGTCTGAAATCTCTGTGGCAGCAAAGAAGGTTCCTGTATCCAGGGACCCTGAAGGAATTTTGCCTAGTCCCTTGATTCTCTGGGAGCATTGCTCTGTGTCACTGACACCTGTCTCTCCTAGGGTGCTTAGTGGTGCTGAGTGATTTTTTGTTTTTATTCAACAACTTCCTGTACTTTCCCCCCGCTCCCACCCTAACCTGGGGTCTAGTTTCCAAGTACATTCCCAAATCCAAACTGCAGACTTAAAGGCTGGGGACAGTCCTTGGCTAAGCCAGTGATTATGTGGGGGCCAGCCCCTGGGAAACCTTCTCTTTTCCAGGAAGGCTCTAGTCTTTGTTAGATTTTGCTCTGTAATTTTACTGCCCTGCTCACCTATCCTTGGTTCTGAGACACATGGGTGGAACTCAGCCATGTTTCTTGACCTGTATTTGGGTCTCATATTTCCTTCAGAATTTCATGAAAATAGATTCTCTCCCTCTAGAAATGGACTCAGACATTTTTGCATGCAATTCCAATGAGTTCATAAATCTCCTTTCATTTATTCAACAAATATTTGAATGTCTTCCATGTGCCAGGCATGGTTCTAGGCCTTGGAGCCACAACAGGGACATGGCAGAGCATGATTAAACACCCGGCCCAGTGTGGAGGGGAGGCCAGCCTCCTTCTGTCCGCTTGAGGCCAGGCTCGTTACCAGCCTCCCAGTTCCCTTCCAGTCTTTACTTCCCTGAACTGGTTTTTGACTTCACAATCATTATCATATGATTTAAAAAAAATTAATATTTATTGAGGCTCATTTTGTGCCAGGTGCCCCACTTTTCCTTGCATGATTACACTTATGCTCATGACAACTTAGTTGTGCAGGTGAGAAAGCTGGGCCTAGCAGAAGTGACAGGCCTCATAGCTGGGAAGTGTGCTGTGTGCCTGTCATCAGTGTGCAGCTTGGGGCTGTAGAACTCAGCAAACCAGGCCTAAGGACACCATCAGAAATGCCAACAAAAATTAAGTGTATCCATTTTGTCTGGGACCATTTCCATTGTTTTCTTCACAGTCAGAAGTGTAATCTTCAGCCTGAGCAACTTAGCGAGACCCTGTCTCCACAAAAAATAGAAAAATTAGTTAGGTGGGGTGGCACGTGCTTGTAGTCTCAGCCACTTGGGAGGCTGAGGCAGGATTGCTAGAGCCAGGAGTTTGAGGTTGCAGTGAGCCATGATGACGCCATTGCACTCTAGCCCAGTGACAGTGCAAGACCCTGTCTCTAAAAAGAAAAAAAAAATGTAATCTTGACCTGACTGTCACATCACAGTGCTTTGTTTGGGGAGGGAAACATGGGTGGACCATGTTTTAAGGCCTCTACCTGGTGGACCTGGTGGATGTTATAGACACTTGCAGTTATCAGTGTATACATATTTACTGTGAGCAAATGGCATAATCACATCCTCAGTCCCAAATAATTGCCTGGTGAATGACATTTGAAATGCATGTTATTTAGGTCTTGGCTGAGGAGATTTACATGCACACTGGTTTTTCCACACCAGACAGTTGTTTTCTTGTAACTTTTAAGGCACTGCCCAATGGACACAGTAGTTTCCTGAAAAGTTGCTTTAAAAAACTTTGTCTCTTTTGTGGGGGGTGGAATGAAACAGTTGTGATCTTGACTCAGCCCAGACCTAACAGGATCATTATTCTGACTGGTAGTTTGCAAGCTGCCATCCTCCTGGCATTGACAGCTGCTCATTATTTAAATATTTATGTTAATAACTTCATAGTTCTGTCTCCTTCTAAGGCTTGCCACGCTTCATGTGAGACAGAAAACTGCACCTTTGGAGTTACTATGAACATGACTAAATGCCCCAGTTAAGTTTTTCTGCAGTCAGTTGGGCTGCATTTGGCTCCATGCCAATTAAATGTTGCAGCATCCACTTATTCTTCCTGGCAGCTGGGGTCACAAGCATCCCCGAGACTGGGAGGGGGGACACTGTCCCCTTTGTCTGTGCAACCACTAGTGATTGTTGGAAGCAGGATCGTGAGGGAGTCAGGGAGGTGGTCTAATTGGAGTTTCCAGTCTAAGGGGGTGAGGTGCAGTCAGAGGGGTCCTTGTGTGATGTACAGTGAGGTGGAGACCAAGGGTTGGGGTGGGTGGGGGGTTGCTGAAAGAGAGAAGGATCTCTGAGCCAGGAGGAGGCAGCTGTTGTGGCTGCTTTTGCTGGCTGTGAGGCTGTAGTTCCAGGTGTGGATGTGCGGGAGTACTCAGGGGGTTACAGAGGAGCCCCGAGACCTTTCATATGTCAAGGTTGCCCTAGACTGGGCATGTGGGTCCCCTGCCCTGGGCCCTTTTTCAGTGTGACACTCCTCACAGGTGAGGCCAATGGGTAGTGCGTACCTGAAACCAGTGTCTTGCCTTCTAGACCATGCACAGGGATGGAGACCCTGGAATTCCCTGCCCCAGTGACCCCTGGCTCACATACAAGGCCTATGTGGGCCTCTTGCCTGGGTGCCTCCTGCTGCAGGTGGGCTGGACCACAGTGTGCACATGCCTCCAGTGCAAGGTGGCCAGATGGTTGCTGTGTGCAGGGTGTGTGTGTGGACAGAGCTTGGATGTGCAGGCTGGTGTGTCCCCACAAGTGCACATTAGGGTCCTTGTGGTGCAGAACACTGCCCTGGATTCATGTGTATCTGTTTTCTTGAAGTGATAAAATCCATGCTTATTTTATGGGTGTGCTTGGGGGTGTCCCTTTCTGTCTTGACACATGGGACTTGGGGCCATGCCTGGAGCACCCAGTGCATGGGGAGGTGGGTTTGAGAGCATGCTGGTGCCTCTGCCCTGTCATTCTTACCACTAAACAGCAACATGTGAGGAGGACCACTTACTGCTACACCGTTTTACCCGAAGTTTTCCTCTAGGGCTTTGCTGATGACATCTTTTGGATTTTGTTAGCTTTCTGGCTCAATATCAGAAGGATTCCAGTCTACATCGTGGTCTTCTTTAGAGCTCATGTTTTATTTCTGCTTTATCTCAGCGGACTTTAGCCTGAAGAATCCCAGTGAAGAGTTTTAATGTTGACTTATGGAACTTTTCCCAGCTGCAAACCACAGATACCCTGGCACAGGGGTGAGTAGCTCTTGTAGAAACAAGTTAGTTCACTTCTTCAGCTGCATAGAAGCTCCTGGAAACTTTTGGGGCATATTCTTCTTGGGATAGAATTCTTGTCCTCTTGGAGGGGAGGGAAGTGGCATCTTGGTCCCACAGTACACATGGTGGTCTCTAGCGTGCCCTTCCAGGAGGAAATACCAGGTTGAGATGGAAACGTACCTGGGAAAGCGTCACCTGAGGCCTGGTAAACCTTGTGACCATTGTATCTTTTAGTCTTAAAATGTCCTTTCTTTCAGTGCTGGTGATGAGAGCTGGTAGTTTTTAAAGAGTATTCTTGACAAAATAAAAAGTTACCAGTGTTACGCTACTCTCCCCCTAAGTGTGAAACAGTTTTATTGAGTTATACTTAGGTAATAAGATGCCCATATTCCAAGTGTACAATTTGGTAAGTTTTGACATATGAATACACTGTTAAACTGTCACCACAAACACTGTGGTGAACATATCCATCACCCTCCAAGTTTTTTTCTGCCACTTTGGGGTCCCTTTTTCCCCTCCCCTTCTCCCAGGCCACTGCTGCTCTGCTTTTTGTCACTCTAGACTTGTTTACATTTTCTAGAATTTTATATAAATGGAATCATACACTATGCACTTTTTTTTCGTCTGGCTTCTTCACTCAGCAGTTATTTTGAGATTCACCCATGTTGTAGCATTTATCAGTTAATTTCATTCTTCATCCGTTGTATGGATATGCCTCAGTTTGTCTGTTTACCTCTTGGTAGACATGTGGGCTGTTTCTAGTTGGTGCTATTACAGGTGAAGGTGCCAGAAACATTTGCATAGAACTCTGTGTGGGGACGTCTGCTTTCATGTCCCTGAGGCGAGTGCCTGGGGTGGCATGGCTGGATGATAGGGTGGGTGTGCCCTTTCTGTGCTCAGACATCGCCAGGCTGTTTCCAAAGTGATGCGCTACGTCCTGTCCACCAGCGGTGAGCAAGAGTCTAGTTCCCCCAGTTCTAGCTCACCCTCACTGGGCGTGCTCAGTCTTTTTAATTATTACCATTCTGGTTGGTCTCTATTGGTGTCTTATTGTGGTTTTCATTTGCATTTCCCTGATGACTCATGATGTTGAGCATCCTTTCCTGTCCTTACGTGCTGTCTGTGTATCTTTCTCAGTGAAGTATCTATTCAAATCACTTGCCCATTTAAAAATTGAGTTGTTTTATTACTTAGTTTTGAGACTGCTTTATATATTTTGGATACAAGTCCTTTATCAAATATGTGATTTGCAAATATTTTCTCCCACTCTGTGGCTTGTCTTTTTATTCTTTTAACACTGCCTTTTCAAGAGCAGAAGTTTAAAAAATTTGATTAAGTCAATTTGTTCTTTTATGGTTTGTGTTTTTTTGGTTGGTGTCATAGCTAAAATCTTTGCCTAATCCAAGGTTTCAAATGTTTTCTTTTGTCTCTTCTAGAAGTTTTATAGTTTTAGGTTGTACATTTAGGTCTATGATCCATTTTGAGTTACTTTGTGTTTATGGTGTAAGGTATGAATTGAAATTTATATTGTTGCCTGTGGATATCCAATTGTTTCGGCACCGTTTGTTGATGAGAAGTTCCCCAGGTTTTTTTTTGGGGGGGGGAATTCCGATCAGTGACATGCAAAGGGCTGGGAATTGTGATTCTAAGCATATGGATCTCTTCCCCTTCATGACTGTTCACTGTGCTCCTCAGCGTCACACAGCCTGGCTTTTTCTTCATTTCATGTGTGTGTCCCCAGCCCATTGATGGAGGCTCTGTCATTGGATAGGGTGTGGTAAAGTGACAGGGCACAGCTGGGATCTTGTGCAGTCTCTCTCCTACTCTGGACCACACAGAGGCTATATGGACTTTATGGTTGGTGGGTTCTGGGCAGTGTCTCATTTTTAGACATGACTATGGTGGCCTTCTAGGACAGAGGTGAAGAGACACTAACCCTTTTGTACCTGGGTGTTCCCCATTCTGCAAGGGCTGGCAGCCATGAGACCTGCCACCACACCAGGGGAACATGGCTCCCCTCTGGGCTACTGGTCCTGCTTGGGTCGGCTTTATGACTGTGTTGGGGAAGGGCACAGGGTATGGGGTCTTTTTCCTTCTTTTCCCTTCAGTCACAAAGCAGGGCTGGGCTGTCTCTGTGTTTGTACCATTGTACAGCAGGTTCCCAGATGTGGCAAAGTCTTCATATACTATTCTTTCTTTCTTTCTTTT
This sequence comes from Lemur catta, assembly GCF_020740605.2. Classification (NCBI taxonomy): domain Eukaryota; kingdom Metazoa; phylum Chordata; class Mammalia; order Primates; family Lemuridae; genus Lemur; species Lemur catta. The sequence continues at coordinate 5,727,942 of NC_059133.1, forward strand.
TTTTTTTTTTTTAAGACATAGCGTCTTTCTATGTTGCCAGGCTGGTCTCTAACTCCTGGGCTCAAGCAATCCTCCCATGTAGCTGGGACAGCAGGTGCAAGCCACCATGCCCCGCTCGTCTGCTTTTTGACCTGTGGGCAATGGGTCTTGATTCATAAACTACTGGTAATGCGAGGACTGCCACCACCTAACAGTGATGCAGCTTTCCTCGGTTCTAATCACTTTATGTATATAACCCATTTGGTCCTCACAGCAGCCCTATGAGGTGGCTACAGTCCATTTTGTAGATGAGGAAACTGAGGCACAGAGAAGGTGAAGTCTTTGGGCCATGCTTTCCGTTATTGAATGTTGAGGGGATAGATTTGGTTTAACATTTTTCATTAACTCTTAATGGTTTTTTTTTTTTTTAAACTCTTAAACATAATAGGAAGAGTGACTCTCTTCTGAGCCATTTCCTTATCAGCAATGGGGAGGGGTTGGGCTGTTTGACTAGATTAAAATTCTTTAGTGGCTCCTTGTTGTTCTTATATTAAAATCCAGCCGTATTGTCTGGCCCTTGCTCACTGTTTCCGCCTCATCTCTTGCTACACTCCTGAACTTCTTGAGTTTCTCCCTCCTCAAATGTGCTTTCTGCAGATCTTGTTGCCTCTGTTGTGAATGTCCTTTCTTCCCATCTTTGCCTGCTGAACTCCTACTCACCCTTCAAAACTCAACTCTAGTGCCCCCACCTCTGCCCCACCCAGGTGTCCTGCCCCTGGGCCTGCAGAGTGCACCGTCCACACCTGTCCAGTGCTCCCCACATCTGGTACCACTGACTACCTGTTTGTCTTCTCCTGCAGGACTAGGAGCTGGGTGAGGCAGAGTGTAGGAACTACCTTTTACATTGGAATCCACAGTTCTAGCTCTGCCTTAGCATGTCACAGGCAGACAGACATTTGTGGGGTGAACAAATGCATGGATGAATTAACATGAGGACTCTGCCGTTCTGAGATTGTCCTGGTTTTTCAAGGAGTGTCCCTCCGTAGCTGAAGCCTGTCGGCTTGTGACCACTCATGACTGCAAGTGCCCAGGGTTGCCCTCATGAGCAAAGTAGCATTGACTGACCACAGAAATGAGATGAATTTAAAAAGCATCTTTCAGTAATTTGTTTAAATCTTGAACTGGCTTACACAGATTTTTTTTTCCCCATTAGAAGAATGAATTTGCTATTATGTTAGGAAATATACCATTTCTTTGACCATATTTTAGATCATGGATTTAAGTTTCTACATTTTTTTTCCTCAAGTGTGTGTGATGCCATTGTAATTTTTATGGTAAGCTCAACAATGATTTGAATTTTTGAAAATGTTCCCTTGGAATGTGGGGGCTGGGGCTACTATGGGTTAGAATAGATCAAGTTCAGTGTCTCTTTTTGAAAGAGAAGGAAGTTTGGAGAGAAATGTTAACTGCATTTAGTACAAAGAGCTATTTAGAAATGTTTTGCCGCATTTCACTGAAGTCTTCATCCCTGCGACTACATGATGTTACTTCTGAGCTCAGTTAGACTTTTACCCAGTGGGCCCAGAAGCCCAGAGGCTGGACTCTTACGGGCTGTTGAGATTTGAATCTTTGAACCAAATTTTCAGTTCATTGGATAATGTATATTTTCCTTTAATTACTAGGAGGCAGGATTAATCACTCTCAGGAAAGTAGAAGCTTGAATTGTATCTTGATGAAAATGAGTTCAAGTTTTATTTGCTTGTGGTCTCCTGCTCCTGTCGTGTGCCTGTCATTTTAGGCTGAGTGCCCCTCCGGTGAGCGTCCTCGTCTATGTGGGCTCTCAGCATGTGAGGGGACCTGGCAGTGGCTATGAAGTAAAAGTGTTCAGGGAGTATCTTCTCCTTGTCTTTGATGCCTGGGACAAACCTAAAAGAAAGAAAATAGAGGCTCAGAGAGGTGGTTAAGATATTTGTTTAAGGTCACATAACTAGTAATCGAGAGTCAGGATTTGAAGCCTGGTGAGCCTCAGTATGTTGTGCGTAGATTCAGATGCACACCCCCCAGTCACTGGAAGCGTCTTGTTAATTATGTATCAAGGGTGGGGTGGACTCTACAGGCTGTAAAGTGGTCTGAGGGGAGTTGTTAGTCAGGGACGGCTTCATAGAGGAAATGGAGTGTCTGTATGTCTGTGTGTAGGGTCTCGGGGACTTTATTAGATAGGCAGTGGGAGTCAGCAAAGGTTTTGAAGCAGAAGAGAAAGGTGAGATCAGGTCTGAGTTTCGGGAAGGTTTTTCTAGAATAGATAGAAAAGGATAGAGATTAGATGTAGAGACAAATGTTGATGCAATAGCTACTGCCCCTTCTTAGGGTCTTTGCACATGTGGCTCCCACTCCTGGAATGCTCTTTGCTTGGCTAGCTCCTCCCCTCCTTCAGGTCATAGCACCAAAGCCCCTCCCTCATGGCCACCCAGTCTAATGTTGCTCTCTGCTGTGTGTCTGAAGTCATTGTGCTCTCACATGGATTTTAGTGTGTATCTCCATCCCTTCCTTAGATTGTCACTGTCATTCTAGCAGGGGCCTGTTGTTTCTGTGCCTTCTGCTCTCAGGACAGTGCAGGGCCCTGAAAGGCCTCCACGAACTGGTGGTGGAATGAGCAGTGAGGTTTGAGGTGTGGTGAGATGGAGCTGGTCTGGTGGTAGCAGGGCTGGAACTGGGTGGGGGTGGGGAGAAGGGACCCAAGGTCATTTTTTTTAGGTGTTTAATTTCATCTGACCAGATTAATGCTGCCCTTGATTTGTACTTGTGGGTGTTTCAGCTGGGTGGCCACTGCTCTTTCCTGAGCGACTGGGATGCTTGCCAGACTCGCCGTCCACGTCTGCAGCCCAGCTTTGTGGCTGACAACACTGGCATCTTTTTGCTTAGCTTGGATTGCTTTTCCTTTTCTGTTGGGCAAGTTCTCTTTTGCTAGCTGTCATTTCCCTCTTTTAAATCTCTCAGTGTCGCTCCTGGTCTTCCTTTTGTGTTTTCCCCTTGTCTAATGCTTGCTTTTTCTGTATTCTGGGAAAAGGGAAATCAACTAGAGGTTGCTTGACTAAAACTGCAGAGCAAGGGGATTGTCAACTTTGAAGTTAAAGCACTGAGTCTCCTGACTCAGGACTCTTGGGGTGGGCCAGGCCCTGAGGCCCAGTCAGGATGACTTTGATGTGTCCTTTGTGCTGGGGGTGTGGGGGGTGAAGCCAGGCCACCAGCACCTCTGTAATGGGCCTATAGTGGACTCAGCCCTGCAGTCAGTGAGGGCAGGGCACGGTGGGTGTGGTGGGTGTAGAATCACTTCAGGTGGAGGTAGGAGTGTGGAGTCTGGGGCGAGAACCTGGGTTTACTCAGTGAGTCCTGGGTGGGGAGGAGCACCTCTCAGAGTTCCAGGGCATTTTCACACCTTACCCTTTCTCCAAATGTGATGTGGTGAAAAGGCAGACAGAAGGTTAAAAACTAGCTGAATTTGGGTGACTACTGTGTGTGTGTGTGTGTGTGTGTGTGTGTGTGTGTGTGTGTGTGTGTGTTGGAGGGACTGTTCTTTGTACTATTCTCTTTATGTTGGCAAGTATTTCAAAACCAGGTGGGCCCTTCTCAGGGGTCTGCGAGGGCTTGTGCACAGTGCTGGTTAGTAGAGGGTGGCCCTCCTGAGCCTAGAACTGGGTCTGTGTGTGGAGGGAAGTGAGGCCAGCAGTGGGGGACCCGGAGGCTGGGACCACAGCAGAGCCTCTCAGTGTGACCATCTGCCGCCCTAGTGGGTACTCTGGGGAGCCCATCAGGAACAGCCTTGAGGGGAGCCAGCCAGCCTCTTGGAGGTGAGCACCTCATCCTGAGAGGTGTGCAGCTAAGAGGAGAGGGCCTCTCTGGCCATGCCGTTCCTGCACACTTCCTGGTTTCATTTTTTATAGGAAGCAGCCAGCTTTCCTGACCTTTGGTTACCAAACAGGACAAACCAACCCATATGTGTGTATATATATACATATATATATATATATATCCATTTTTAGGGCTTAATTTAGAATAAGAAAAACTAAGTGTGGGCCTCACTTTTGTTTTCCAGCCCCTCCCCCCTTGCTTGTTTTATACAAGCAGTTGCCTCTTTTGCAGTAGATGAGATCTCAAGATTTATTAAGCTGGTGTATTGTCAATGTGCCAAGGGGAGAGAGCTGTGTCTTTGTATCAGGGAGGTTTTCTGCCCTTCCCGGAGTTAAGTTCATCTTGTAACGGTCAAATAGGTCACAGCTTTGCAGCCTTTTGGCATAGGTAGGGTAGGAGAAATTTCATTTCCATTTCCTTTTGGTTTACCTTGCTTCTTATTCCCAGATGCTGGAATCACCGATTAGAGGGAGTAGTTTTACACCTGGAGGCTTTGCATCAGGTGTAGCTAATGCTCTGTCCTGGGTCAGGCCCAGCAAAGGTCACAGTCATGCTTTTCTTGGTAGCACGAGGCTTTTTACCTCATCTCCAGATTCAGTCTGGGGAGATGGGCGAGTTTGAGGTGGGAGCAGTGTTTTATTAGGTTGACATATGAACGTCACAGTAGCTTCAGGGAAGCATGAGGCCTAGAGCTTTCCTTTCAGGCTGGAAATGGAGAATTCTGAATTCTGCACTTTTGTTAACTTGTCCTAGTCTTTAAACAAATTATATTGTAGTTCAATTTTCATTGAGGGCAGAGCAAAACATTTAAGTGCTGTGCCTATAGCCTGTGCATAGCTCCTTCGGACTTATTTCCTGGACTTATTTCCTGACTGCCTCGTGCATGAGGTAGCCACTGTCCCCAGGGCTTGAGGTGACACCTAGCAGGTGGTCACTCAGCATTTGTCTCATGAGACTGGAGCTAGCCACCAGTCAGTTAACTGAAGGAGGATAAAGCAAAGAATCATTTAAAAACAAAACAAAACATAGGTTAGATGTTTTATCTTTAACTTAAAAAATTGATATACTCTCATGTGTCAATCTTTTGTTGGCCTTTCTTTTACTTCCAGTCTACTGATCAGAACTGCCAGGTATTTTCTTGCATAAACTACACCCATAATTTATTGTCTTTGATATCCAGTTTTTGCGTAAAGATGATTAAGAACTTAGTTGTGTGAAGGAACATGAGTGTAGAATCCTAAATTTTTATAAATTTTCACTCAATCCTTTACGCTTGTTTTACCTGTATTACCCACAGCTGTAATTTGGTCAGTAGGCAGTTTTTTTTTTTAATTTAAAATTTTAGCAACTTGTAGTTTTCATAGAAACAACTGAGTACCTGTTTCGTAGGTTTATATAGTCAAGTGTGTATATATATTTTCACTATATATAATATACATGTATATCTGGATATATGTAAATTTACACTAACAAGTACCATCATCGTAAGCAGGGGCTTGAGGGCAGCACACCGGGCAACATGTGGGTGTTTGCCCTGTTGGTCACTGTGGCCACAGGGGTCTATTAGCAAGTTAGGGATTCCACTCCCAGGAAGCTCTCAGCCTAGAGGGGGCAATGTCTCTATTTAAATGCAACACAAATTAGAAAGTGGCTAGTGCCTTAAGAGAGAGCAGGTACTCCCAGCAGGAAGGGGTCAGAATTCATAGAGAAGGAGATATCTGACCTGGGCCATTAATTTCTTTCTGTGTTTAGCTGTTTCTATGTTAAATATCTATGTTTCTATGAACAGAGATATAAACAGATATAACTATATTGAGCCTTTGGCAGTGGTAAGAACATTTAAAGTGTTTTTGAAGTTTCAGTCTCAGTCCTTTGTAGAGGCGTGGGCTGTTTCTCCTAAGTGGTAGAGCTTTGCAGTTCCCCTGTTGTCTGTGTTCTACTGCAGGGGGATTGGTGGAGAGGATGCACTCCTCTCTGTCACAGTACAGTTTGCCCATCGGGGTTCTGTGGTTGCAAGCTAACGTGTGGAAGCAGTTCCTTGGAAGACATTGGGTGGGTGGCGTCAGGCTTAGGAACCTGAAAAGGACCTATGGGGGGGACCATGGTTTCCAAGGGTTGAGGAGATTCCCCAAAGCCCAGCTGGAATGCTGTTGCCAGAAGGAGGAGGAGGGGGGGCTGAGCAGGGAGTAGCCTGTTTGGAAATGCTTTGTGCAATGCCCTATGGAATGGGGAATACATGAATCAAAGACTAGAATGGATCCAGGGTGTGACTACTCCATTGAATGGTGTCTCTCAGTCCACCTGAACTCCTGTAGGCCGAAAAGCATAGCACCCCATTCGTAGGAACTCCAGAAATGTTGCTAGACCGCCTCCCTAGACTTGCTGTCAATGTGAGCATGGAAACCTTCCTATTCTGCCACTTGTGGGTGGCTGAACACGAGTGAGGAGAAATGTCATCTGGGAGCGAAGAGCCAGGCTTTTGCAGCTGATCAGCAGGGTCAGGTGACTCTTGGCTCTGTCACAAACTCGATGTGGGCCCTGTGTGCTTGTTATTTTATGTGTAAACTCAAGGTTGTTTGTGATATTTCCTATTAGGTTTCTCAAAGTTACAGGTTATTGCATTTGTTACTATATGCTCATGCCAAGCAAAACAAAAAGATGTATATCTTCAGGCAGGTGGTAATAAACTTTGAGATGGATGGGCCTTGACTGCATTGGTATAACAGAGCCTTCCACAGCTTTCTCCTGGCTTCACAAATACAATTCCATGTTTTAATTTTAGTTAAAAAAATTTTTTTCTAAGCCTTAGTTTGTCTATAAGAAATGGATGTTTTAAAAAAAAGGAAGAAGGCTGGGCAAGGTGGCTCATGCCTGTAATCCTAGCACTTTGGGAGGTGGAGGCGGGAGGAGTGCTTGAAGTCTGAAGTTCGAGACCAGCCTGAGCAAGAGTGAGACCCTGTTTCTACAAAAAATACAAAAATTAATTGGGTGTGGTGGCGAGCATATGTAGTCCCAGCTACTCAGGAGGCTGAGGCAGGAGGATCACTTGAGCTCAGGAGTTTGAGGTTGCTGTGAGCTACAGTGACGCCACTGCACTCTAGCCAGGGCAACAAACAGAAATCCTGTCTCAAAGAAAAGAAGAAGAAAAAGGAAGAATCTACCATAGGCATCACTCAGCAACTTGTTATTTTCACTTCCCTTGAGCTCACACAATCCTGAATTTAAGCTCTTTTGAAAACAAAGAACTGAAAAAGTGCATGGCCTGTTGTAGGTGCTCATTGTTGAATGAATGAATGAACGAATGAGCAAATGAGTGACTGTGGTACTCTGGATCTCTCTCCAGGTCACTAGTTCATAGTAGTTAGGCTAGATTGAATTTTTTCTGTCTTTTTGCAGATTTGTACCAGCAGCGTGTAAGTATACATACTCTTTACTGGCAGTTCCACCAGCACTTAACATTGTGTTGTTTTTGCTAATCTGATGGGTGAAAATAGCATTCTATTGTTATTTTAATTTATATTTTCTGAATACTACTAAGGTTGAGCATCATGTCACATGTTTATTGGTCATTTGAATTTCTGCTGTGAATCCTACACCCCTATCATTTGTCCCTTTTCCCCCCCAGATGGGATTGTTTTTCCTTGCAATTTTTAAGAGTTGTTAATATATTAGGGCTATAAATCATTTGTTGTATGTATTACAGATATGTCCTCAGCCATTGTTTCTATAATTTTTTTTTACATTGTGTACATGTGTTTTGCCATTAAATTTTAAGATTTTTGTGTAGTCAAATATGTCTCTTTGTAAAAGTGGGTTTCCTGTTCCATTCATGGTCTAGAGAAAATTATAAATCAATTTCATGATTGTATATGTGTGTTAATGCACATATATTTATATATATTTACAACATTTTAAAATATATTTCTAAATAAAAAATAATTTGAATACAGTAGTATATTAAAAGATTAATTCTCCATGACTAAAGTTTATTCTAGAATTGCAAGGATAGCCTAACATGAGGAATCATGTTGGCCAGAGAAAGCTCTGGCTCAGGGCTTAGAGCATGGTGTGTCCCAGCCTTGCCATCTGCTGATACTCTGACTTTAGCCAAATTAGTCAGTCTCCTTAAACCTCAGTCTCCTCATCTATAAAATTGGCAGGACAAAAATAATACCACTGTATGGGGTTGATGGAAGGACTAAATGGGATAATATCTATAAAGTGGTTAGAGCTGCACTTGGTACATAATAAGTGCTCAATTAATGCTATACATAGGCTGGGCATGGTGATGGCTCATGCCTATAATCCCAGTACTTTGGGAGGCTCAGAGGGGAGGATTACTTGAGGCCTGGAGTTCAAGACCAGCCTGGGAAACATAGCAATACCTTATCTCTACAAAAAATTAAATTAGCTGGGAGTGGTGATGTGTGTCTATAGTTCTAGCTACTTGGGAGGCTGATCCAGGAGGATCGCTTGAGCTCAGGAGTTACAGGTTGCAGTGAGCTGTGATTGTGCCACTGCGCTCCAGTCTGGGCGACAAAGTGAGACCCTGTCTCTAAAAAAAAAAAAATTATATATCTATATAAAACAATTCACTATATCAAATTAAAAAGAACACTAATGTGACTATATTAACACATATTTCAAAGGCATATAATAAAATTCTGCAGCTAATCCTAATAAAAATCTAAGTAAAACAGTCATAGAAGGAATCTACATAAATATAGAAATATGTATCCAATCCCAGTGGCAAGCCCATTAATTGGCCATTCTGTTCCATTCCACTTTAGGCATGACAGGGAGGCCTGCATTCGGCAGTGTTGCCCCAAAGCGGTGAACCCCAGATAGACTGCGGACTTGGCAGGCCTGTGGGGGGAGGGGCCAGAAGGAGCAGCCTGGCAGTGCCTGTGTGTGTTTACCTCTACTCTGCTTGGAGCAGGTGACTGCCTGTGCCCTGAGGCCTGCATTTTCCACTGGCCTTTCCCCAGGGTGTGGCTTCTGGCCTTACCCTGCAGGAACTAGGAATTCCTGGGGTTGGGTGGGGAAGAGGATTGTTAAAGTGATAATCCACCTCAAAATGGCCGGAGGATCAGTTTCGGCCTGGGAGGAGTTTTGGGAACCAAGTATGACGGAGCATGGAGGAGGATAAGCATGGGTGGGCTAGCAGGTGGGCAGTGGGTGGCAGGTGCCTACGGTTCTGTGCTCCCTCTAGTGAGGAATTAGCACAGTTATAATTTCTAATCTCCATCCTCTTCTATGTGCAAAATAAGAGGGTGTGTGTTCTCAAAATCAGAGAGGGAGGGACAGCCAGAACGCTCTGGACTCTGTGGGGCTTCAGGTCAGATTGGACCTTCCAGACTGGCTTCGGAAGCCAACCGGGGCCGGGATGTCTCAGCTTTGGCCTGCTTTTGGCCTGGCGTTTATTGAACATCTTGCATCTCTTTCCTTATGTCTTTCTTAAGGCATTTCTCTCATCTACCTCTAGTTTAGAAATGTTTTATTATTCAACTTTAAACTCATGTAAAACAATAGGTGACAAATATATAAGTTTTCAAGCATACTAATAAATGCCTCAGAACCAACCTCATAGCTGGAGAACTAAACCATTGTGTACCACAGGGAAGGTCCTAGTGGGGGCTTCCTGCCAGGGGTGAAGGTGTTCTAGAGTATTTCATCATTCCCTTGTTTGTTTCTTTCTTTCTTTTAAAGAATACTTATACAAATCTATCTGTAAATAATGTCTTCTGTTTTTGCTTATGAGCTTTATAAAAAAAAGAATCATAAGTAATCTGCAAATTGCTTTTTGCATTCCTTTTTACTGCTCAGTAATGTTCCATTATGTTCTCCAGAGAAACAGAACTGATAGGATGTGTATATTTAATAATAGCAAGAGATTTCCTGTAAGGAGTTGGCCCATGTGTTATGCAGACTGGCAAGTCCAACTCTGCAGTGTGGGCTGGCAGGCTGCAGACCCCGGAGAGCTGGTGGTATAGTTCTAGCCTGAAGGCCGACTGTAGAGAATTCACTCTTGCTCAGAGGAGGGTCATTCTTTTTGTTCTGTTTAGGGTTTCATCTAATTGTATGAGGCCAACCCACATTGGGAGGGCAATCTGCTTTATTCCACTGATTAAAATGTTTTGTTTGGGTTTTTTTTTGTTTGTTTGTTTTTTTGAGACAGAATCTCACTCTGTTGCCCAGGCTAGAGTGCCGTGGCATCATCATAGCTTACAGCAACCTCAAACTCCTGGGCTCAAGCAATCCTCCTTCCTCAGCCTCCAGAGTAGCTAGGACTATAGGCGCGCATCACAACACCCAGCTAATTTTTCTATTTTTAGTAGGGATGGGGGTCTCGCTCTTGGTCAGGCTGGTCTTGAACTCCTGACCTCAAGCAATCCTCCAGCCTAGGCCTCCCAGAGTGCTAGCATTACAGGCGTGAACCACCGCGCCTGGCCTGGTCCTCTTTCTTACAGTTGAGGAAACCGAGGCTCAGAGGTAAATCCACTTGTGATTCCCCAGCTAATGGGCTGTTATCTGGGGTTCATACCAGCCTATGAGTTGAGGCTACACTTCAGTTCTTGAGACTTGGCATCAGTACCTGAGCTGTGTGTGCCCAGGGCTGAGGCTACCATTTCTCTCATGGGGTTTTTCCTTTCTTCTTTCAGCATATGCTGTGCCCCTGCATGCTAAACTCTGTGCTAGGTGCCAAGGAAACAAGGGCAGTGGGGGATGATGGAGACGGGAGTTGGGGCACAGGCACAGGTCTAAGACCAGAGTATTACAAGCCTGCTTCTGTGGCAGCTTAGATAGGGGAGCAGCAACCCACTCTGGGTCTCTGGGGAAGGGAACCATGCCTGGTACCAGTGTGGGGCTTGCTAAACCTGGGAGGCAAACAGGCTCTTTGGTCCAGGAGCTTTGTTGCCTGCAAGCTTTGCAACTATCAAATGCGTAAATTCCAAAGCATATATGTAGAGTTTCCAATTTAATAAAACATTTAAATAAATGAATGGAAAAAGCATGTCACTTTTTTCTCACTGCAAAGTTAAAGGAGGAAGCTTCAGTGAAGTGATGTTGACAGTGACACTACTGTACAGATTCCCAGTTGTGTAATTCAGAGCACTGGGGAAGTTTTGACCTGCATTTTGCAAGATGCCCATCAATTACGGGGCAAGTAGAAATAATGAAGTTGCTCAGGAGGGATTGCCTCATTGGTGAGGAACATGGCAGAGTCTGTCATTTTGAAACTCTTGGTCTGCAGAACAAGTACAACGTTCTTCTGCCTATCTTTTTTAAAAGACTGTTTTAAAACATCACTGCTGGCTTTCTGTTTGTCTTTCAGTAATTTTGTTACAGGGCATTTTAGACAGGACTGTTTCACATACATTCTTTTTTTTTTTTTTTTTTTTTTTTTTGAGACAGAGTCTCGCTTTGTCGCCCAGGCTAGAGTGAGTGCCGTGGCATCAGCCTAGCTCACAGCAACCTCAAACTCCTGGGCTTAAGTGATCCTACTGCCTCAGCCTCCCGAGTAGCTGGGACTACAGGCATGTGCCACCATGCCCGGCTAATTTTTTCTATATAGATTTTTAGCTGTCCAAATCATTTCTTTCTATTTTTGGTAGAGACGGGGTCTCACTCTTGCTCAGGCTGGTCTCGAACTCCTGACCTCGAGCGATCCACCCGCCTCGGCCTCCCAGAGTGCTAGGATTACAGGCGTGAGCCACCGCGCCCGGCCTCACATACATTCTTATGTGGGCTGACATTCACGTGCCAGACACGTTTGCTCCCGTACAGGGGCAGACATCGGGCTGCCCTGACCCCAGCTGCAGAAGTCATCTTAAATCTGATTCAGAATGAATTCAGTCCCCACATGTTCATAATTTGAAAATCCAAGTGAATGTTTTTATTTCTAGAATTTTGTCCTGTTTCAAATATAGGAAAATGCTGTCACTATATAAAGAAGCACATTCAAAGCCATTTAAGAGCATGGCTGAATTAGTCAGGGTGAGGCCGCAGGCTCTGCGGTTCCAGACGTGCTCACCAGGTCAGAAAGCCCAGAGGTAGAATTCTGCTTCTGCGGCTTCAGACCCGTCCCTGGTGCAGAGCTGCAACTTCAGGTTTCCTAGGGGACAGTTCTGATCATAGTTCATCTTTTTTTTATAGATATATAAAGAACTATTTTTGTAAAATGGATATCACATGATGGTTTGCAACGTCTCCTTTTATTATTTTCGGCATAGCATTAACCTACAGACCCTCGGAAACTGCCGAATGAATAGAGGAGGGAGGTGATGCAGGGGTGGGCTGGAGCAGAGGGCTGGGCTGGGGCAGGGCAGGGTGGTGCAGGAGCCTGGGTCGCTGCTTGACCAGCATGGCTGTGGGTAGACCCTGTGGGGCAGCCTCATGGTTTGGAACTTCTCTCTGCCAGCACTGGTCATTACCACAGTGCTCTGGGTCTGATGGAGCACTTGTGTGACCTTCAGCTTACACGTTCCTTCCTTTCCAGGTGCCTGCTTTCTTTGAGATTTCTAACAAATTGTTTTATTTAGACTTCATCTTCCCTGGCATTGTCACTGACTCCTTTTTGTGAAGAACATAATGAATATTCATTAGTCAGTTTAACCTTTATTATTTCTGTAATAAACTTTGTATTTTGGAAGAATTTTAGATATACAGAAAAGTTGGAAAGCTAATACTGAGCATTCCCGCATACCTTTCACCCGGTTTCCTCCAATGCTAACGTCTTATGTAACCACAGCACATTTGTCAAAATTGAGAAATTAACATTGAAACAGTATTATTAACTAAACTGCAGACTTTATTTGGACTTCACCAATTTCCCACTGATGTTTGCTTGCAGTTCAAGGATCCTGTCCGGGTTCCCACGTTACATTTAGTTGTCTGTCTCCTTAGTCTCCTCCAATCTGTGGCAGTTTCTCAGACTCTCCTTGTTTTTCATGACCTTGGCAGTTTTGAAGAGTGCTGTCAGGTGTTTTGTGGAATGTTCTTCAGTTTGAATTTGTCTGATGTTTTTTCGTAGTATTAGAATGGGCTTAGGAGTTTTGGGGAAGAATCCCAAGAGGTGAATTGTTCTTATGTCACACTGGGGGTACGTGGTATCACCCTGACTCACCGCTGATGTTGTTAAGCTTGCAGGTTTACTGTCATTATTCCTGGATCTTATACATGTTTTAAGTGACACTGGCTCCTCACAAGGTTGCTGGTCCCTTCAGGGCCGGACCCCTGCTCCACCTGCTTTGTGAGGACTCATGCTGTGGGGGCCCATGTCCAGGGGCCCTTGAGATCAGGTAGGGACGCCTTTGGGTCCCACGATTCTGTGAGCATTTCATAGTGTTCACATCACAGGTAAGACAAGATTGGCCATGTGTTGATTATTGTTGAAACTGGGGGTCGTTATTCTGGTCTCTCTACTTTTTATATGTTTGACATTTTCCATTAAAAAAGAAAAAGAGAGAAAAACATTTCTGGTCTACAGAGATAATCAGTCCCAGATTGCTTTGACAGCGTAGGAGTTCTGATGTTCATTGTTGCCAGGGCTGCTCAGGCTGTTACTCATCTGAAACGTATTAATATTTGGTTCTTCCCCAAGTCTCATAAGAAGAAAAACTTGCATCTAAACCACTGTAAAGTGGTACTACAAATAATAATGTAATAATAATATTCCTTAACATCTTTGAGGGAGAAAAATCATTGGTGTGCCATCAGCAAAGAATCCCATTAAAATGAGGTTACAAATTAGTTGGACTATATTGATAGAATACAAGGACCGAAAGTCTTTACCATGTAGCCTCGTGATAGTTTGTTGGAAAGGATATCTAGATCTAATGAATTTGGACATGGTCTATTTCTTATCATCTGTGCAGTATTTTGACATTTCAAACCATGAGTCTGGTCTTTCAACAAATGAGTTAGAGAAATACTGATACCATTTAAAGGTGCTAGTCCAGCCTCCTGAACCCTGAGGTACTTACTAATGGGTGGGGGATTGTGAGTGGGTGTGTGGGGAACAAGCACAAGGAAGCTAGGGTCTGGGTGAACACGCCTGTCTTTGTGTTCTCGCTTTGGCCTGCAGACACACAATTACAGTGCTATGAGCTGCGAGAGTGAATGCTATCACAGAATACACACATGCAACACAGGCACACTCGTGCTGTCACATCTTTAGCAAATCCTGGCTCTGGAGGGCAGTGCTAACTACTCTGAGTATGCAGGTATGTCTCTTCTCACCCACACCAGGCCTTTATAACTGCTTCACGTGTATGTGTTAATTGTATGGGTTTGGTGGTCACCCAGTTCTGAGGGTCATGTAGGGTGTTGGGCATGGGGATCTTTTGTCCCCCCTTAGGGAAGGGCCATCCAGCTGCTGACTACCCTTTGTCAGGTTCTCTCTGGGGAGAGCTGAGGAAGTCTCCTCCCTGCCCAAAGTGTGGGCAGACAGCCCTGGTGATGAGACCCTTCTTTTGGTTTTGTTCAGCCAGCAAGCTGTCTCCCTTATGCCCACCTCTGCATGGAATTAATTCATACTGTTGAGATTTTAAAGAACCTCTGAATCATGTGGCCAAGCACCTGCTTATACCCAGCCTTCAGGTGAGTGGCTAGGCCCACACGCCGCGAGTGAGATCGCTGGTCTGAGGCTGGGGCCCACACCTCTGCTTTTTGGATATAGCTGTAGAGTTGCGTCTCTTCCCTGGATTTATGTTTCTTTACAGAAAGGGCTTGTAAGATCTTAGCCTTGCCCTTATGGAGTGAATTGTGTGGGGTGACCAGGTATCAAGTCCCTTCTCTTTCCCACTCGCGGTGCTGCACAGTTGGTGAAGCCAGCTGTGGGGTGGGTGACACACCTCTCTGGGGAGGAGGGGGTTGCCCTCTAGAGGAAGGCAGGCTTCAGCTGACAGTGACTTGTTCTAGAGTTGACCCAGAATTAGGGAGTTTACAGGAGCCCTGCAGCTGGGGGTTGCCTATGACCCCACTACCTGTGGTTTACAGAGGACTTTGGAGTGTTGTGGCCTCAAACTCCCTTGGTGCAGCAGTGGGGCTCTGACAGCCCTTTGCACTCTGCCTCAGTGTTGTCTGTCCGGGTTAGAAAATTCAGAAGGAACTCAGCTTATTCCTTCTTCAGGAAATCAATACGTGCACTTTGCAAAGTACAAATACAAATATTCGAAAGAAGAAAATCACTATCAACACCTTGATACACACTTTTCCAAATCTTTACATTCACACATATACACAAATGTGATTTTTAAAAACAAAAATAGGATCATGTAAATATGTAAACTGTTTTGTGACCTGTCTGTGTTTAGCTTTTCATTTCACACATGTGAGATACATGTTCCTTGCCTATACCTGTCACAAACACTTCGTGGCCACTTCCAGGGCCAAGAGGCCTTGCTTTTTCCCTGTGATGCCTGCCGAGGTTGCTCATGGTATGTGTGCCACAGCGCCCCTGACTGTTCAAGCAGGAGACCCAAGGGTCTCTCCGGACTTGGCATTTTCTGGTCCTCAGCTAGTCAACCTCTTGGCCAACTCCCTTTGCCTCATTTTTCTTCATGAGACTTTCTGAACCAACTGTCCCCTGTCCATACTAATCTCTTGGTGGTCACTGTGAGCCTCACCGTCACTTCCACTTGGACGGTTGTGGCACGGATTCACTGGTTTTCTGATATTTGTTGATTGCTCACTCTCTGACTTTCCCAGGGTTAACCTTATGTCATGGCCACCTAGGTATCCATCCTCCCGCCTTTCAGTGGTAGCCTTAGAGAGGCCCCACTTTGACTCTTCTGTGATTTTAATTGTGCTCGACATCATGAGGAGCTTCCAGCTCAGTCACCAAGGGATGATCTTTTTTTCTTTTTTTAGAGTCAGGGTCTCACTCCGTCTCCCAGGCTGGAGTACAGTGGTGCGACCATAGCTCACCGTAGCCTTGAACTCCTGGGCTTGGCTTATCCTCCTACCTCAGCCTTCTGAGTAGCTGGGACTACAGGTGTGTGTCACCATGCCTGGCTAATTTTAAAAAAATTTTTGTAGAGATGAGGTCTTGCTATGTTGCCCAGGCTGGTCTCAAACTCCTGGCCCCCAGTGACCCTCCCACCTTGGTGTCCCAAAGTGCTGAGATTACAGTGGGATTACAGGTGTGATCCACAACATCTGGCCCAAGAGATTATCTTAATGGCTAACATTTCAAAACATCTCTCCAGGCCATGCTCTGTGTCAAGCATTATATGTACATTATCTCATTTAATCTTTGCAGCTGCACGAGGTGGTTACTGAGGTGCATCGGGTAACTCAAGGCTTAGACATTTGCCAGGTCGTGCAGCTGCTGTCCCCTGCCCCCACCCCTCCCGTGTTACTTTGTCTGCTCTGCTTTTCCCAGGTAGGCATGTGCGGAGGAGGGTCTGCCATGGGACCAGCCTCTAGTGGTTCCCTGGCCATGTCCTCACATGGCAGTGTATCATCCCATACCAAAATTGGCTGGGGAAATTGTGTTAAAAGATTGTTTATATACAGTAGATTTCAATTTTAAGTGATAAAAGTAGAAGAAGGATATAAAATTTGTAAAAATGGGGTACATTTTTCAGTTTATAATTGTTAGTCTATTTATAATTATCTGCATCTTTCAGACTGAGAATGGAAACTTTTAGAAATTAGTGACCATGTCTCTTAAATTGAATTGAGTGTTACTCAACAGGACCTAGAGGCTTTGACGTGTACTTACTGCATGCTGGATGAGTCCG
This sequence comes from Lemur catta, assembly GCF_020740605.2. Taxonomy (NCBI): domain Eukaryota; kingdom Metazoa; phylum Chordata; class Mammalia; order Primates; family Lemuridae; genus Lemur; species Lemur catta. The sequence goes on from NC_059133.1 coordinate 5,744,579, forward strand.
GGTCCTCCAGAGTGCTAGAACCAGTCGGGTGGATGGATAGGTTGATAGAGCTGTATGAGAGGGGATTTACTAGGGAGATTGGCTCACATGATGTGGACGCTGAGGAGTCCCACGGACAGGCTGTCTGTAAACTAGAGACCCTGGGGTGTGGGTCAGCGTTGCTCAGTCCAAGTCCGAAGGCCTCAGAACCAGGGGAGCTGCTGGTGTAACTCTCCATCCTGGCCTGGGCTTGAGAACCCAGGGCCACTGGTCTAAGTCCTGCATCCAAAGGCTGGCAAGGCTGGAGTTCTCTTGTCCACAGCAGGAGACGAATATATCCTAGCTCCAAGAAATAGCTCAATACATTTTCCTTTTCCCCATTTTTGTTCTCTCTGGGTCCCCGGCAGATTGGATGGTGCTGGCCCACGTTGAGGGTGGATCTTCCCCACCTGGTCCACTCAGACTCACACTGTAATCTCCTCTGGAAATACCCTTGAAGACACACCCAAAGTAATGTGTTACCAGGTTTCTAGGCATTCCTTAATTAGTGCAGTTGACACTTAAAATTAAGTGTCACATAGCAAGTTGAGGTACAGTATGGAAAATCTTAATAAGAGTTCAAATGTTTCCTATTTCTTGGCACGTAGGCACATTTCTTTTCCCATATGTCCCATCTTCTTTTTCCTAGCACTAGTCCAACGTGGAGAAGGAGAAAGAAGATAATGATAGAGTTCTGGAATGCTTGGGACCACATTTATTTATGTATTTATACTCCTCCTTAACATATTTGGGTTGGTTATTTGGAACAAAAGAAAGAAAGGAAGGAAGGAAGGAAGAGAAGAAAAGAAAAGAATAAGGTGCAGACCCAAACTCTTCCTTTACCATCCCCAAAGCAACAACAATAAAATAGATGTTCAGTTCTGGTAAGAACCTCACTAACACTCTCTCACAGAGTCACGTGTGTTTGCAGAGGCCCAGGGCCTGTTATCAGAGGGAACCAGATACAGCAGCTTCACATTGCCACCACCACTGTGTGACTGTGGGCAAGCCACTTCCTCCTGAGCCGTGGTTTTCTCATCTGAAAATTGGGGGCAATATTCCCATCTTGCAAGGTTATCATGAGTATAGAGTCTTTGTATATAAAGATCCTGGCACATGCATTCATTAAATAGTACCTAATTTTATCCATTTGCAGGGTTTCCAAACACCAGCTCTTGATGCTATTTTCACTCTCATGCAACCAAAACATCAGCAGTGTAATTATTTTATTATAAAGCTAAAGATATTTACTTTAAGGCTTTTCATTTATTCTGAGGTTCTACTACCTGTTTTTAAGCATTATAATAGGAGGTGATAGGTCTTTTTTTTTTTTTAATATCTTTAGTGGGCAAAATAAAGTTGGAGCCTTGTGTTGCCTGCTTTTCCTGCCCTCAGTAAAAGACACTGGCCAATTAAGTTGAGAGCTTCCATCTGGTGCCCTGCTCTCCCTTGGTGGGGAGGAAGCCACAGCCAAGGAGGGGAGGCAATGGCCAGAGGTGCAGAGTGACACAGCCCTTCTACCTGACTCGGCTCAGAGTCCGCCTTTCCTGGGGAGTTTTCCCACATCTCTCCCCAGCCCCAGCCCCACCTTCAGTGCTTCCTGCCTAGGTCTGTTAGGTAGCACTTGTCACTCTGTGTCATCTTCTGGGTACTTGTCCATCCACCCTACTAGACTCTAAGCTGCTTAAGGATAAGTATGGTGAATTACTTAGTTTATAAGTTCCAGAGCCTAGCACAGAGAGAGTGCTAAATAAATGTTTGTCAGATGGTTGAATTCAAACATAAATAAATGAAGGAATTTATTTCACCAAATAAATTATTATTTATACCAATAAATCATTAACATAATATGGCCCTAAATTTAGTCCTGAAAATACCCACAAATGCACCAGGAACTTTGTTCACATTGTTTTTGAATTGCAGACCTTTCTGGGGTCATTTTCCATCTTCAGTGTGTTCCCAAAGAAGGCTCAAGCTATTCCTAGGACTGTGGGGCTGTTTGACATCTTAACCACTGATAGCTTATGTTAGAAATCCAGGTATTGCTTCTTCTGTTAGCATCTGGGGATTTTATAAAATGCATAAGAAAAAAATTAACATGTTCCTTCTATCACATTGGTGCTTTGAAGTTTTTCTGCAATTAGGCTTTCTGCTTTAATTAGTTTGACTTCACTTTTTTTTAATCTTTGGAGAAGAGCCAGAGAAGCAAAGAAGCTTATGTAAAAGGGTTTTAACTTTTTTTACTTTGCCAAAGATAGAACGGGTACTTAGCTCTTTGTCCTGGCACCTTCTTCTTTGATAGAGAATGTTAGACATTTGGCTTGGTTTGTTCCTTTTTAATTATATGTGTGGGAGGAGTAAAGGCAAGTGGGCTCTATTTGTGTCTTGGTTCACAAAAAATATGAAAGGCTAACAAGTAGGATTTGAAAATAGCCACTACCTTCTTCCCAAGCAAAAGGAAAATTTTTTTAAAAAGATGGACCTATCACAATGTTTTTATAGAATCTATTCATGATTACTATAAGTTTCTAGAATTTAAGATTTACTTGTCATTTGAAGACAAAGAAAAGCCACTGTCTTAAGTTATCCTATTAGGTTTTGCTGGCTTGCTCTCCAGCAGCTGTGGAAACCTGCCGTTTCCCAGTCGCCCCAGTGGCACTGGCCCGAGTTGTACTGTGGTGACAGTGGAGAGAACCTGAGTCAGCCTGGTGGGAAGCAGACCGTTTGGGTTCATCGACGTGGTTGGTGTGTGATAGAGGGTCAGTTATTCTAAGGATTGAGACCCAACAAAGCACACTTAGGCCAAAGCGACACAGAAGTTATTTTAATCTTGAATCTGAGGCACCTTGCAACACAGTTCTTGGGTAATATCAATCACAATTGCATTGCAGATGCAGATGCTGGTGAGTAGGAGAAAGTTCTGTTACTGGAGTTCTGCAGAGGGTTTTTCTTCCTTTCTTTTTTTCTTCCTTCTCTCCTCTCTTGTCTTCTCTCCTTCTCCTCCTCTCCCCACTCCCCTCCTCCGCTTCCCCCCCCTCTCTCTTTATTGAGATATTAATTTACATGCTATTGAATGCATCCATTCAGGGATGTTAACAAATGGATACACCTATGTAGCCACTGACCCAGTCAAGGTAGAACATTTCCATTGCTCCAAAAGTTCCTTGTGTTCCTTTGAAGTCAGTCTCCCACCCAGCCCCCTGGCCCTGGCAAACATTGATCTGTCACTATAGATTAGTTTTGCCTGGTGTTGAATTTCATATACAGAGACGCATACCATGTGTGCTCTTTGCATCGGGCTGCTTTTGTTCAGCATAGTGTTTTTGTGATTCGTTCATGTTGCATCTATCAGCATCTTATTCCTTCTGATTGCCTAGTGGTTCTCCATTGTGCATCAGTGCCACACACAGTTGGGTTTTGATGTCCTGTATAGAGATGTGTGGCAGAGAAATCTAGGCGCTGCAGGAGTGTATGCATGGTCTTTTTGTAGTTACCCCTCCTCCCCAACTTTCCACAGCATCTGGGGAAGGCAGAGAGGATGAGCAGATTTTGGGGAGTCCTCTTTTCATCGAAGCCATGAGTAATGCCATCCTGGAATAGTGTGGCCTCTCAGAACAACCCCTGGCTTGTGGCAGCTGATCTGATCTTGGTGTTTGCATTTCTGGAGATGGGAGATTGGAATTCCTAATGGTAAAGGCTTGTAATCAGGGGTGTTCCTCTTGAGCTTTTGCATAAGTTCTGCTGTCTCTGCTGACGGACTATGTGGCTCTGCATTTGGGGCTTGCTAAGTTCAGGGATCCAGATATGCAGGAACTGTGGAGCCTGTCCAGTGCCAGGCTGCCAGGCTCCCCACCCCCACCCCAGCCACCTGCGCTGAGGTGTCCTGCTTTGCCCTTGCCTGGTCCTCGCTCCACGGTTAGGTTTAGCCCACTGGGGGCAGACTGCAGCACACAACTGCAATCTGCAATACTTTATTAACAACTCAATACTGTGAGCCCATAACCACTTCAAGAATCACCTTGTAAAGAGACAGTGACTGGTAGGGCTGGGAGACACAGGGGATAACAACTAGAGGGGACAGGGTTTCTTTTTGAGGTGATGGAATGCCCTAAAATTGACTGTGGTAATGGTTGCACATACCTGTGAATATACTTTTTTTTTTTTTTTTTTTTCGACAGAGTCTCACTCTGTTGTCTGGGTTAGAGTATCGTGGCGTCAGCCTAGCTCACAGCAACCTCAGACTCCTGGGCTCAAGCGACCCTCTTCCCTCAGCCTCCTGAGTAGCTGGGACTACAGGCATGCACCACCATGCCTGGCTAATTTTTTCTATGTATATTTTTAGTTGTCCATAAAATTTCTTTCTATTTTTAGTAGAGACGGGGTCTCGCTTTTGCTCAGGCTGGTCTCGAACTCCTGACCTTGAGCGATCCACCCGCCTCGGCCTCCCAGAGTGCTAGGATTACAGGCGTGAGCCACCGCATCCGGCCAATATACTATTAGTAAATATCATTAAATTATACACTTTGAATGGGTGAATTTTGTGGTATATGAATTATATCTCAGTACAGCTGATTTTTTAAAAGCAATGTGGCATTAGAGCAAGAACAGACCAGCAGAGGAATGGGGTAAAAATCCCTTTGTAGAAATTTTATTCTTTCCAAGTGACATGATCTGTGTTGCCAAATATCCTAAATTTCTTCACAGGTCCAGTTCTATGGGAGGCTTGGGTATAGCAGAAAGAGGATGGGCTTTGAAAGTATCCATGGACCCAAGTGTGAATCCCGTTGTGCCATCATTAGCTGGGTGACCTTGGGCAGGTTGCTTCATTTCTCTGTGGTAATATCCCTTCCTGTAAAATGGAGCGAGTAGTACCTATCTTACAGTCTTGTAAGAGAGCTTGGTAAACGGCAGCCACTTCACCATGTGACAACCGTATTACAAAAGGCCTCAGATAAAAGAAGCAGCCTTGTTAGAGGCTTGTTCTGATGTCTTGGAGTTATGCGGGGTGAGGAGGACCCTGTGTGTGCTGCTGTGCATGGAGGAGGAGGAGGAGCTGAAGGATGGCACTGCTAGTCTTTAGCTAACTTGGTGGACTCTCTGTTTCTGAATTGTTTTCTGCCTTAATCCACATGGTTTGAGTAGGCTGGTGCCAAGCTCTTGGAGAACCAACTCATGTCCCGTCCTTTGGGAAGTCTTGCCTGACCTTGCTCTGGTTCCTTGTGTCCCTCAGGCCTTGGGACACACTGGATTCTAGCAAGTATCTGCTTAGAACTTTTTTATTTACTTTTACTTTTCTCTGCCCATACACTGTGGGCCAATTCAGGGGCAGGGACCTTGGTATCTTCAACCACGGGGCCCTAAGGCTCTAAGCACTGTGCCTGGCACTAATGTCTGTTGAACGAATGCCCAATGGTTTCAAGTCTTTGGTGACAGAAACCAGATCAGAACTGGAAATTCCAGCCTAGGCTCCGCATGCCAGAGGGTAGCAGGTGAGTTTCCCTGGAGCAGTATTTCTGCCCCAGTACCACGTGGGGGGCTGTACCACTGCCCCAGGACAGGGGAGCTGCCTGAGCCAGGCTTGTCCTCTGCCAGAGAACACTTTCCCTGTCTGGAGCCCACTGAGAGGTGTGGCTGACATTTTGGGCAGGGAGGGGGTGCCCCCAGCCACACCGGAAGCCCGTCTCATTATTTCACAGTCCGAACACTGTATTCTTAATTCAGTTCAAATTAGTTTTCTCCCCCTGCACTCCCAACCTTGTTCTGGTAACTGGGCACCGCTGGGAAGGACCCAGAAAACCTCCACCTGCACTAGGCGTCCAGGCCATACTTTGCCTGAGAGGGGACATGAGGGTGCTGTGGCAGCTGCTGCAGGGTGGTCTTCCCCTGTTTGGGGCCTGGACTGACCCTCAGCCTCCACCCCTCCCAGCCCTCACCCCTGTGGGCCATGGGGCATGTTACATGACCCTGCTATACCTCAGCTGTCTCGCCCGGGAAATGGAGGCAGCAGTATTTACCCTCATAGAGCTATTTTCACAGTTAGCCAGAAATGAAGTAAGCACTGTGTAAATGTTTATTGAGTAGCCTGTGTTTGTTGGATTAAAATGGAGAGAGAGAATTCGATTCTTAAACAAAGTGAATAAAAAAGAGAAACAAAGAAATTAAATGTGCCTCACTGTGATTGTCACCCTCCCACAAAAAAGAATTTTCTGGCACCCTGGCTTGATGAAGAGAACAGGCAGGCAGTGGGCTTGCTACCCCCCAACTTAGGTGCTCAGTCTTCCTTAGTGGCCGACCTGGTACTTCCAGGTACATCCGTCTGTGATGGTGCCATCGACTCTACTAAGCTTACTGCAGGGGACATCAAGATCCACGTTGCGTTGACTTCTCTGTGGGGGGAAGCGGGGAAGACTGTATGGGGTGGGGTGGTAAAGTAGTTTTCCAAGTAGTGTAAATTGTTATCATATGTCAAGTAGTAGAGTCTCATGTTGTGTGGTCATTGCTTTATTGGTGTTTTCTGTTAAGGAATTTCTAAACACAAGATTCTGGAAAGAGATTTTTATCCTATTTTGTGTTATAAGGTAAGACTAGATGGCTGTTTAACTAAACATTTTTGAATGAATATGAGTAGCAAGAACACTGGTAAATAATGTGTATCCACTTAGCACGCTTCCCCCTTGCAGTATATTCTTTATCAATTATTTTCCCATCGGCTGGGCACGTGGTGGCTCACGCCTGTAATCCTAGCACTCTGGGAGGACGAGGCAGGAGGATTGTTTGAGCTCAGGAGTTCGAGACCAGCCTGGGCAAGAGCGAGACCCCGTCTCTACTAAAAATAGAAAGAAATTATATGGACAGCTAAAAATATATATAGAAAAATTAGCCGGGCATAGTGGCGCATGCCTGCAGTCCCAGCTACTCGGGAGGCTGAGGAAGGAGGATCGCTTAAGCCCAGGAGTCTGAGGTTGCTGTGAGCTAGGCTGATGTCATGGCACTCTAGCCCAGGCAACAGAGTGAGACTCTGTCTCAAAAAAAAAAGAATGAATTATTTTCCCATTTACATACTTCCCCTTGGGCCCTTGTTGCAAAGGGGAGCTTGCACTGGCCCTGTTCTGGCCACTGCCACTAAAATGTAGCATCTCTGCTCGCCATGGGGGAAGGAGGAGGTTGATATGTATCTTCTGGGAGGGCATCTTGGGGAAATTGAGCCCTGGAGTATTTGTTTCCTGTCTGGTTTTGTAGATTAGTTCCAATATCTGCTCTTTCCTGTAGTGTTTATATTTTGATATTGTTTAGGATTTTAAAAAACTTTTCATTGTATAATATACATACATAAACATGCACAGATCATAAGTGTGCGTATCAACAAATGTTCACAAGTGCCGCACAGCACACCTTAACCAGTTCAAGAGCCAGGACACTGCTCAGATCCCTCCCGCTGCCTCTGCTTGCCTGCCCTGCCTCCTCTTCTTGTGCCTTATGAACGAGGATCTCTTCCTCTCCACCTAAAGTTATGTTAGTGTTTTTTTCCTTCACTTTCAATTCTTTGTGAAAATTGAACAAGTAGGGTGTTTTTTTTATTTTTACTTCTAGCTGATCACACTTGCATATTTGAGTGCCCTAGTTCTTAGGAAACAGCTGTGCTGCTGAGAGACGATGGGGTTGCCTCCATGTCTCCTACATGAGGCATCTGGTCATCGTCCACTGATAAGCTATGCCTTGGTGTGCGTAGTCATGGGAAGAAGTTGAGTTTACAGGTAGGGGCAATGTAAGATTATCCTGTATGCGTTAAGACCCTGTCACATTGACTGCTGGACACCTGGTTCCTTAGATACAGAACATGTTTTTTTTTCTCTCATAAGCAGAAGGATCCCAAATGCAAGAAGAAATTCTAAGATTATCGTGTACAGTGCAACTTAGTTTACATATAAGTTGATTTTTTGGGAGGGCAGTGTAAATCATGTGCTCAGACCTTTTCCTTGACTGTCCATGGAAATACTGAGATTCCTGTTTGGCCACATTCTGAAAAGAGCCTCCGCAGGCGGGAGCGTGCAGCCTGAGAACCTGGTACGTACAGTGAATGCAGCAGTGTAGGGGAATGACCTTATCTCGGCAGCCAACAGGAAATGATGAAATGTGCTGGGAGAATTCAGCTGTGAGCCGAGGTCAGACATACCAGTAGGGTTGGGAAGAGGCAGGTACGGAAGCTAATCAGAAAAACGTGAGTGTGCTGTTTAAGGCTTGCTTTTCCTTTAAAGTAGACCTTTTTGAAAGTAAAATTTTCATTGTTTTTTTTTCTCAGTGATTGATTTAACAGAAATCTCACCTTCTAAGCAAGCACACCTAGTTTTAGTGCTTCTTGAAATGTTCAACTAGTTCAATATTAACCGAACAGTGTGGAATGTTTTATCCAGAATGTTTTGAGAAAACGTCAGAGTGTTTGATTTTCTTCGTGAATAGATTTTGGCTTAAACAAATGAAAGATTGTGCTTTATAATTTTTGACTCTGGTTTTAGAACATATGTGCATGCTTCCTTTCAAAATAGATGGAATAACTTTGCAACTTTGCTTTGGCATCTTTTAGACTAGCTGGCATACTTCTAACTGTATTTTTTTCTTACCAAGTAGCTAAATGAGTTACTTGAGTTAACTGTTAATAGAGGGGATCCCCCCCTGCTTTAAGGCATCGTGTTTATTACATGCAGCCATTTTCTTTCTTAACAGCCAAATCTAATCTACAAATATGTAAATGTGCCTTGTGAGAACAAATGAACAAATTAGCTTTTCCAGTTGACTATAATTGCTGTTTCACCGTCTACCAGACTCCCTGAATTAGTGTGCTGCCTGCTGCAAACCCCTCCCCGTCCTCCTCCTGAGTCAGTGCTTTCTTATTTTCTCTTCTCAGCTGGATCTTGTGCCCTTGTCCCCCTCTGAGGGCTGTCACTAGACACTTTGTTTATATTTTTATTGGATAGCAAAATGTAAAAGTTTTATTGTTTTAATAACTGATCAGCCTTACATACGTATTTAATTATTTCTTATCTTGGAAGTCATATTCTGGAATTGAAAAATTATGGCTCCCCCTTTATTTATGCAGTACTGTAATTCTAATTGGAAGGTTGTTGTTTTTTTTTTAAATCTCAATACCTAAGTGATCCATCACTAAGTGAATTATACTTATTGGATTACCTATTGCTGTAAACATTAAAAAGGCAGTGTCCTCTTTCTTTTCTCTGGAAAATGGTTGCAGGTATCTGTGCCACATAGAGAAGCATGTTTTCTTGTTAGGTTGTTACCTATTGTGATTTGTTTATTTCTAACACTTTTCGGGTTGCATAGGAAAGGTTTCTAGAAACGCCCAAGGTATATTGATAAGGAAAACCCCCATCTATTACTTAGCACAGCAGCCACCTGAGACCCCCACCCCTCATGGAAGACCCACATTAGCATATTACTAACCTAACACCTGGTACATTAACATATCACTAACCTAACATCTGGCACATCAGCATAACACTAAACCTATTATCTGGTGCAGACACTAAACTTATTACCTAGTGCAGACACTAAACCTATTACTTGGTGGGCATTAGTCACCTGAGACCCCTCCCCTTGGATCACCCCAACTTAATAAAAATGGGAAAAATTAGGTAGACGGGGAGACCCCTCTGAGCCCGCTGGCGAATAAACCTTGATTCTCGGACTCTCTGTGTGCCACTTGTTTTGTCCTCGGGACCTCTCGCTGTAACACTTGCTGTAACAATATAGTATGTCTTTTAGACCTTAATCAGGTCCACCAGTTCTATCTTTGCTCTTGTAGTTCCAAATATTTCTTTCTTCAGATCTCTTCCTTCTTTTTTTTTTTTTTTTTTTTTTTTTTTTTTTGAGACAGAGTCTCACTTTGTTGCCCGGGCTAGAGTGAGTGCCGTGGCATCAGCCCAGCTCACAGCAACCTCAGACTCCTGGGCTTAAGCGATCCTACTGCCTCAGCCTCCCGAGTAGCTGGGACTACAGGCATGAGCCACCATGCCCGGCTAATTTTTTTGTATATATATTTTTAGTTGGCCAGATAATTTCTTTCTGTTTTTAGTAGAGACGGGGTCTCACTCTTGCTCAGGCTGGTCTCGAACTCCTGACCTCGAGCGATCCACCCGCCTCGGCCTCCCAGAGCTAGGATTACAGGCGTGAGCCACCGCGCCCGGCCAGATCTCTTCCTTCTTGACAATAAAATATTTTGCTGAATTCTGGATGAACTTTAAATGCTGCGTTTATGAAAATAATAAAGAGGTTTCATAAGTCATACCAAAGCATGTGTTGTAGGTATAAGATTTATGCCGGTAAGTAAAAACAAGCCTTCCTCTTTTTTTTCTTTTTATATAGTGTTAGTCCTTTGAATTATTTGCCTGTCTACATAATTCTATTGTTCATTTGGCCTCATATTAAAAAAATGGGAACATGATATTTAGAATTGTAGTGGCTCTTAGAGTTAATATGCCAGGACCCTGACTTTAAGAAAGGAATTGAGGCCCAGAGGTGAAATGACTTGTTCGAGGTCACATGGCTTGTTGGTAGCTAAGTGAGTCTGGAACCCAGGTCTCCTGACATGTGGGTCATTACCCTTTCCATGACAATAATCTCCTCTGTGTCATTATCTCAAGATTAATACCACTTGGCTAACAGTGGCTTTTTTCTTCTGATGAGTCTGTTTTAATTTCAAACACTCAGCTTTTATTCAATAACAGTTTCCCTATAAGTACCATGTGGCATATATGTATAATGAATTACCTCAAGTACAGAGAACATTGATATTTCTCCCTCTGAGAGATAGTTTTTCTTAGGCAGAGTTCTCAATTTTATTTTTTCTTGCCTCTCTCCTGAACTAGGTCTTATTTAATTGTTACTGATGTAAGTGAACTTTATTATGGGATTATCTGCTAGATGAGAACGCCAAACTTAATAAAAGCATAACTAATAAAAGAAACAGACAAGTACTCAATTCTTCTTTGAAAGTAGATTCTTCAGGATGTGAAAAGGAAACCCTAAACATTTCAGCCCCAATTTTTTAGCATTTCTGCATTTCAGCCCCTGTAAGGAAATACTGACAACCCTAAGTCTTGAGCTGGACTGAACAGGTTTTGGAATGTGAAAGACTTTAAAATAATATATTATACTGTAAATAAAGAAGGAAATGATTTAATTGATAAATGTAGAATTTACTCACAACTTTCCAGAATCATTAAAAATAATCTCTGTTGGCCAGGCTCGGTGGCTTATGCCTGCAATCCTAGCTCTTTGGGAGACCGAGGTGGGAGGATCCCTTGAGGCCAGGAGTTTGAGACCAGCCTGAACAACAAATGAGACCGAATCTCTACAAAAAATAGAAAAAATCAGCTGGGCATGGTGGCATGTGCCTGTAGTCCCAGCTACTAGGGAGGCTGAGGCAGTAGGATCACCTGTGCCCAGGAGTTTGAGGTTGCAGCGAACTACGATGATGCCACTACACTCTAGCCAGGGTGACAGAGTGAGACTCTGTCTCAAAAGAGAAGTGTTTGTTAAAAATTGATTTTGAATCCTCTGAAATTCAGGTGTGGGAATTAGATATAAATAGAGGTACACTGAGGACAGTGGGCTACTGTCCTTAGAACTTGATGTGACTACCACTGTCCAAAGTCACCTTAAAATGCCTTGGAGGAGGTTCATAGAATAGCATTTATTTGTATTTTCTGAAGTATTTAGAGTATATGCCTTGACGAATTTCTGAAACAAATACACTCATTTGTTTCAGTAGGCATTTTCATAAATGTTTTAATTGTATTTAAAACTGAATTTAATAACTTTATACCTATTTTAATTTATAAAACCCAAGAATGAAGTAGGATACACGAGCAATATTTTTATGCAACAGGTCAGAACTGGTATCTTCCCTCCTGGTGTTCTAGTGGGCACTTTTTGTCGATCTCCTTGAAGATGCTGCCGCTTTCGTGTGGTGAGCCAGATGACAGCGTCCTGGGGCCTAAAGACAAACTGAGGCTGCAGGCCCAGGAGCTGAAGTGGCTTAGTTCACTTCTCCCATAACTTAGTTACCTTTGCTCCCCAATTAGCATTTTGTACTTTCTGTCACACTTCCAGTACATATTAAGTACAGAATATTCCAACTGGCTTCCTTAATATATAATTGACCTTCTTCTGCACCGGTCAGTAAGTAATATTTGATACTCTCCCCCAACCCCCACCGCCCCTGTTTTCTGCCCACGCTAATGTATATTCCATTATGCTTGTGAGATTTAAAGGTATGAAGAGGATACCAGCCTACTCTGGCCCTGGCTTTGCTGCAGACTGAGGAGGGTTAAAGGGCAGACCCTGGCACTGCTGTTGCTCAGAAACCTCTGAGAGTTTGTGCTGTTGGCATCGTTTGCACCTTTTTCACATCCATCTGCTGGGGGCTTCTCGCTAGACCAGATTCTAGTGGTAGCCTCAGAACCTCCTCTAAGACTGTGAAGAAACTTTTCCCAGTATCCTAGCCCTTACAGCTGGGTAAAGAGGAGTGAGTGAGTGTGTGCGTGAGAGAGAGAGGGAGAGAGAGAGAGGGGGAGAGAGAAAGAGAGAGAAAGAGATAGACTGGCGAAATGGTGACAATTAACAGGAGTCATTGATTTGAATATATGAGTGAATGAATGAATGAATTGCAGAGTTTTTGTTTCCATAGAGTTTTTTTTTTTTTTTTTAAGAGACAAGGTCTCATTTTGTTGCCCAGGCTGGAGTGTAGTGGTGTGATCACAGCTCACTGTAGCCTCAAACTCCTGCCTCAGCCTCCCAAGTAGCCGGGATTACAGGCACAGAGATTACTGTTGAAGGCACTACAGTCACGTTTAAGGGAGCTGATCTAAATGCATTTATTTGCACATCACAGTTCTGCACTGACACCAAGTGACAGGCTAAGTGTCTACTTAATATCTCCTCCAGCCCTGGGACTCTGGCTAAAATCTTTTCCTCATTAGACTCTGTCATATATGAATCATAAGAGATGAATCTTTATGTGAACTCATGAAGCATATTGTTCTATTTTGGGAAACTTTTAAAGAGTCAAATGGAAAGGACCCTGAATTTGAAATGTGTACCAGTGATTATCACCATAGTACAGGATTTAAATTTTCTTTTTGTTAACGTGAAGACTGTGCTATGAATTTCATACTCAGCCTGTTTCCCATCAGGATTTGTTCTGTAGTAGAGTCCTTGAAAGAGATCAGGGAAGAATGATTTTGCTGGAAAATCCTTACTTGACAAGATGTAATTATTAATAGCAAGCCAAAACATTGAACTTCTCAATTTGGAATTCTCTCTTTGATTAAGTTTCTAACAAATATTAGTAGTGCTAATTTAGCAAAATAAATGAGCCACAGGGCAATTTGGGGGCCAGTGAAGTGATTTCTCTATAGGTCTTTTCTGGTATGAACTGACACATAAAAGAAAAATAGCATGGGGCATAGTGGACTGATGACCAGTATGTATTGACTTGGAAAGCAGAAACATTTTGTACCTTTCCCACCTATGGGGGTGTTCAGGTAAGGTTCACTTAGTGAATCAGAGCCTGCCTTGCTGTGCTGGAAGAATGTTATTTATACACAAGACCATGAAGCCATGAAGAAAAGCATCAGGCCCACTTTTGGAGGAGAAATCTTTATATATGTTGAACTCTAAGACATTACATTTATTCTTAGAATCATCCAATAAACTGCTAAGGTTGAGGAATTTGAATATGGGATGGTAGAATTTGTTGTAATGAAAAGTCCTGGTGTGAAGTTTATGTAAATGGTAATTGTCCCAGTACCTGACAGCTTTCACTGATGGACATACAAGCGCATGAGTGAACTCTGTGCTTATTTCCAGCCAGCCATTAGGTCACTAGTGGGGAGCAGTCCACCTGGACTCTGGCTAGCGGGGTCAGTTGATGCGTGCATTCATTTGATTTATCCACCTGGTCTCTTGTCCACTCGGTTTGCATCAGGCACTCTGCTGGCCTCTGGAGATCCATAGATGGGTAAGATTGAGTTCTTTACCCTAAGGAGCTCACAATCCAGTGGGGTGATGAGTCTTCTTAAAGAACTATTGGGACCTTATTCTGCCATGAAGAATGGGGGAAGTTGGGGAAGACTTCACAGTTTGATGGTAAGCTTGGGAGGGAGTGGTTTGCCAGGCAGACAAGAGAAGCCGAGGGAATAAAATGTGCAAAGGCAAGGAGGTCAGAAAGAATATGCTAGACTTGGGAATTTGACGTGGCTGGAGTGCAATATAGATGTGAATGTGTTTTAGGCACTTCACATTTATTAGTCCCAAACCAGTTATTTCCATGGCAAACCAGTTCTTTCTTCTGAATTCTGTTTCTTTTTTTTTTTTTTGGGATTACCATCTACCATGCCTCCAAAACTAGAAACTTTTAATTCCTTTTCCTCCACCACCCCCTTCCCTGGCATTATCAGTCACTCTGTCCTGTCTCTTCTTCCTCTTGAATATGTGCTTCTTTCTTGGTCTCCTAACCATTTCCCCTTCACCAGTCTTGAACCTCTAGAACTGTGCTGTCCAGTATGGTAGCCACCAACCACATGTAGCTATTTACATTAAAATTAAACAAAATTTAAAAGTCAGTTCCTCAGTTGAATTAGCTGAATTTCAGGTGTTCAATAGCTGGTGGCTGCCATATTGGACAGCCCAAGTCTACAGGCTCAAGGGGCTGTTCTCCACTCTCTGTCCAAGGGAACTTTCCTTCACAGGTTGGGTCATACCCTATAACCTCTGGATAAAGCCTAAAGTTTAGTGTGGCAGTCAAGGCTCTGGTGGCACTCTTCTACTTCCTTGTATTCAGCTACCCCCTTTCTTGCTCCCCTGCTACCATAGCCTTGATTCTGCCATGCCTTTTAATCATTGTACATGCTGATCTTACTCTCTCCAGAGTACCATTCCCTGTCTGAGCATTCCCCTCTCCCCTGGCTGTCCTCAGATTGATCTCTCCTCTTTATCCCTCCGTGTCCTTGTGACCACAGGATCGCACTTGCCTCTGAGAGGACATGTATGGTGCTTATCCGGTGGTATCATCCTTGTTTCTAATTCAGTGGCATTCATCATAGCATAGTGGTTAAGCTTTGGGGACAGACTTAATTTCAAAACTAGCTGCTTACTTGCCAGGTGGCTTTGGACAAGTTATTTAACCTCTCTGAGTCTTAGTTTCTTCATCTGTAAAATGAAAATAATAATTTTTTCCTCATGTTAAATGAAACTTCTAGCACCATACTTAAATATATAGCTCTCAAACTGTAGCTGAGAGCTCTCATTCTGAATAAATAGCATTTTACTATCCATCAGCCTGGCTAAAACTATGTCATCGGCCAATAATAATGTTGCATTTCTTCTTTTCTAATTCTTACACCTTTTACTTATTGTTGCATTGGCTGGGATCTCCAGTGCAATTTGAATAGAAATGGTGAGAAGCAGCTGCCTTTCCTTCTTCCTGTGCTTTCTATTAATATTTGCCACATTTCTTCTGGTGAGATCTTTTGGTTGTCCTTTTTTTCTTTTTTAATTTGATTGAGTTCCATTGTGTCCATTCCCCATTGCATTTGTTTTCTTAGTTTAGAAATTAAATTCTTGATCTAGTCCTTTAGCAGTTATCCTAGATATTTTTGCATACTTAAAGTCTAAAATAATATCTTTTCTCTTAAATAATGGAAGGATTTATAACATTTTAATTCCAGACCCCTCCCAACTTGCCAAGTATTTTTCCTGAATTTTTTAATCCTGCAAACTTGATGCTATGTTTCATATAGTTGATGGTCTTCAGATTTATCCATGTGTTCACCAGTATGTTTGCTTACCATTCCTTCTCATGCTTCAGGCTTTCTCTCTGAGCTAATTTCCCTTTGCCTGAAGCATACCCTTTAAAGTTTCCTTTCCTGCAAGAGTGTTTTGGATGGTATACAGTTTATCTGTCTGGAGAGTCTAGTTCTTAAAAACTGGTTTTGCTGGGTAAAGAATTCTTAGTGGGCATTTATTGTTGCTCAGCATGTTGCGTGTATCATTCCAGGGATTTTTGGCTTTCACTGTTGCTGTTAGTCCAGTTTTCATTCTTTGAAGGTGATCTTTTTCTCTCTGGCTGCTTTTATGATCTTTTCTGTATCTTTAAGTTTCTGCAGTTTTACCTTAATTTGTCTTACTGTGGCTCTTTTTCTCTTTCTTTTAAAAATCTGGCAAGGGTTCATCGGGCTTCCTTAATCTGTGATTTAGTGTCTTTCAGCATTCTTTTCTTTTTTTTTTTTCTTTTTGAGGAAAAGGAAAGAAGAGTTTATTAATTTGCTAGCAAATGAGGAGGTTGGCAGACTCCCATCTCTCTTTCAGCATTATGAAAAATTATCTTTAAATATTGCTTCTTCTTCATTCTTAATGCTATTTCTTTCTGGAACTTAATTAGATGTAAGTTAGACTTTACTATTTCTTCCAAGTCTTTTAATCTTTCTTTCATATTTTTTCTCTTTGTTTCCTCAGAGAGAAGGCTGATGTGTCTACCTACTTATATTCTAGTGTTTCTTCTTTAAATTTGCTATTTTGGTATCTTCTGATTCCTTTATTTCTTGTCAGCTCAGTGACATAATTATATTTTATTCAGCTTTTAAAATTTTTCAACAGTAGAGTCATTAAGATACCTGGCTTGCCATGCTGCTGAAAATAGAAGTGCACTCTCTCATGCTGTGTCTGCACTAGAGCCTCACGCGTTCCTTGACTCATTTGTTCCAGACGTGTTTACTGTGTGCCTGTTACGCATCAGTGCTAGGGATACAGGGACGAGCAAGACAAAATCCTGGTTTGTAAGGAGCTTACATTCTTTGAGTGTAGAAAGATGATATATAAATACCTAATTTGGCAGGTGGGATTGAATGTTATTAAAAAAATAAAGCAGGGTTGGGGCTGGAGTGTCAGAAGTGGGGAAGGGTTGGGGAAGACTTTATTAAGAAGATGGTAATGTTCGAGCAGGTATCTGATGCTGTGAAGCAGTGGCTCCTGCAGAAGCTGCAGGAAGATGTTCCAGGCAGAGGGAAAGCAGCTGCAAAAGTGAGCCTAAGCCTGGTGCGTTTGGAGAACC
Organism: Lemur catta; assembly: GCF_020740605.2. NCBI lineage: Eukaryota > Metazoa > Chordata > Mammalia > Primates > Lemuridae > Lemur > Lemur catta. The sequence continues at coordinate 5,761,722 of NC_059133.1, forward strand.
ACAGGGAGGTCAGTGTAGCCAGAGTCCAGGGTGGGGATCGGAAGGAGCTGAGACTGGTGCTGGAGGGAGCAGGGCTAGCTCGCACAGGGCCTTGTGGGTCAGGATGGGGAGTGTCGATGTCTCACACTGTCTGCACATGTTCAGTACAGACACGATTCTTTTTTTTCTTCCTGAATATATTCGTGCCTTTGTTGGTTGAATCTACAGAGTTGGAACCCGTGTATATGGCTGAGTTGACTGATGGCTATTGGAAAGTTTTAAGTTTGGTGGCTTGAATCGGGTAGCTGAGGCAGAGGTGGTGTGAGATGGCCACATTCTGGCTCTGTTTTGAGGTGGAGCTGAAGGGATGTGGGCCTGAGGGAAGGACAGGAGTCAGGGAGGACACGGGGGCATTTGTCCTGAGTAACTGTATCTGGGAGGAGCCCAACACTTCCCAGGGCTTGCCCTCCAGGCCTAGCATAACCCTGCACTGCTCTGGGTCATACCTACTCTTCTTTGTCATGCAGGCTCCTCTACCTGGGATGCCTTTCCCTGCTTCCCCAGCTGCAGAATTCCCACTGAAATGCCACCCCTGGGCACCTTTTTGGACCCTCCATGTGTCCCCTAGTGTTTCATGCAGAACTGTCTCCTAATTCTTGGCCACTGTGTTGGAGGAGCTTGTTCAGGTCTCCATCAGCCCCTTGAGCAGGGAGCACCTCAGTGATGGGCACCTGGGTTATGTGGCTCAGTAGCTGGGCCACGTGGCTCCTGGCCCCTGGTCATCATCACTCTGGCTGCTTCTGCTTTTAGAAGGCCTCTATACTCCAGGTGCTGTGCCAGGACCCACACGGGTGCCATTTGACCCACACAACCTCTAAGGCAGGTGAGATTCCATTTTACAGGTGAGTGGTGTCAAGCACAGACCTGTTAAGTATTTTGCCTGAAGCGAGTGGATCTGGACCATTAAGAGGTCACCTCTCCGCTGACATGTCTTGTGAAGAATCATAGATGCAGAGGCCTGGGTCTGTGCATCGTGTTCTTTGGTACTGTTCTAGCCGCCTCGCATTCCCGGCTCCTCCACTTTGACCCCTTCAGCCAGGGCTGCAGCCCCTCTAGAGGATTCTGCTCAGTCAGACTTTGGGGGCAGGAAACAGCCTCCCAAACTGCCTTTTCCCTACACAGGAAAAGAAGCCACTCCTCCTTTGTAGACGAAAGGCCACAGAGGCACTTTGTGGAATGGGAAGTCCTGCTTCTAGAAGGGGATGCCTCAAAGTGAAGGGGCTGAAAGAAGCTGAAGCAGTTGACCTGGAGCCACTCTGACTCATGCATGCTGTCAATAATGCCCTTTGTTTCATCTTGGGAACCTGCTGCAGCAGCCCTGGGAGGGTCGCCTTGCAGTCAGGTTCCCCTTCTCCCTCCTTCCCTGCTATGTCTGCCCTTGGTGAATGCCCCCATTTTCTGGCTGAACAAAGGGCAACCTCCTGACCCATTCTATATTTTTTTTCCTTCTGGTTTTGCCACAAGAATCTTTCTGTCTCATGCGGGCCTATGTGACTTTCCTTTTTTAGGGTTTAAGTGCTTCTCTTAAGTTGGAAAACTTATAGCCTAAGGAAGAGATATCCCAGTGGGCAAGTGCTTCTGACTGGGAAAAGGAATCTCGCAGACGTACTTGATGTAGCTCAGTAGCTGCTCTGGCAGCGACCCTCAGAGCCTGGCGCACAAAGAACCTCAGGGACTAAAGGTGAAAGAAAAGTCCCCGAAGTGACAGCCCAGTTCCCTGCAACTTCATCATACATATCTCTCATATCTGTGGCCATCGGTCACTTGCTGGTTGCTGCCATTAGGATGTGAGGACACCCTGGTGTGAGGGGGCAGTGGTGGCAGAGCTGGGCATCCTCATGTGTTCTCCAGTGCTGGCCCCCAGCTGGAGTGAGAGAGCCGCACATGTGTGCGTGTGTGTGGGGTCACTTGTGTGAAGGGATTGTAAGATTATGTTGGAATAACATTGCTTCAGTCCTGGGCAGGCAGCTTTACATGTTGTGGCATAACTGGGGTTTTTGCTGTGTGGACATGGTGTAAATCAGTGAGCCATGAAATGAGGCTCTGTTGAATGTGATTGCCTGTGCAATCAGTGCAGGGTGCGGACATTGGTGGGGCAGAAGTCACATCTGTTGAATACGTTTAATCAGGGGTAATAGAGATTTCATTGACATTTCAGTGACCATAGGTCATAACCCTTTTCCAGATTTAGAATGGTAGAAGATCGTAACTTTAGAGACCATCCAGCCCATCTCCATACCATGGAGAAGTGTCAGGGGGTGAATTCAGCCCCTCTCACACTCAGGTGAGAAATCTGGGACACTCAGGACCTCAGTCTCTGTTTCACTACACAGAAGACAGGACCTGTTGCAGATGCGCTGTGAGCATTGGAGGCCCCGTAGAATGGCCCAGAGTGTGGTAGGCACGCAGCGGGTTACTGCCGTCAGTAGGCTCAGAAGCCAAGTGCGCTGTAATGTGTACATAGTTCCTGGACACAGTGGCGCTCAGTAAGTGCTTCCTTTCCCTGTCCCCAAGGACAAATCCTTAGGCTTTATTACTTTGTCCTTACTTCCCCCTTTGACCGCGGCAGATTTGGGGCACTCATACTGCCCCACCCTGGGTTATATTAGATATATTGCATTTATACTCACAAGTGGTTTAAACATTCTTTTATGTTATCAAACTAATTGAAAGGATTTTTACAATTTTGATTTTGAAACTATTTGGCCATGAAAAATTTTCTTCGCTGCTGCCACCTTTTCTAATCCATTTTTGTGTTTGTTCAGAGGGGATAGCTTTTGCGAAGGGATGGAGCTGAGGGGAGCCGTGGGTTTGTGTGGAGCTGCTACATGCAGATTTTGATGGTGGCCAAAGTGTGCGGCCAGGAGCATGGTGTGGGTGGTGGGGCTGGAGGGGGAGCAGTCACAGCCTGGAGCCACTGCTGGCCTCGGGAAGAAGTCTCAGAGGGATTTTGAGTAGAAGCACAACCTATCTTCCCACAAGACACACTGACCACCCTGGTAGTGTCACGGAGAATGAAAGGAAAGGGGGAGCACTGGTTGGATGGCTGGGGGTCAGTTAGGAGGCTGCTAGTGATCTAGGCAGAAAGTGATGGTGGCCTTAACCAAGGTAGCCCTTGTCATGGGGATGGGGTGAAGTAGGTGGGTTCAGGAGATATTGAAGGACTGGTGTTGTCAGGTCTGGAAAACTGACCGGCTGTGGGTGGGGTTGGTGTGTGTGGGGGGAGCGGGAGTTGGGCATGGGAAGAAGAGCAGTTTCAGTCTTGAGGAGCCCAGTAAATGGTGGAACCATTTCCTCGGGTGTAGGAAACTCAAGGACAGAAGCAGCTTGGGGAGGGAAGGAGCAGGTTTGCAGGGACTGAACGGAGGCGTCCATTAGGCAGCTGGGCCAGAGAGCAGGTCCGAGGCACGAGGTTAAAGGTGGTTTGGTGTGTGGGAATGGAGAGATTGCTTAGATAAAGTATGCAGGGAAAGAGGGCCTGGGACAGAACCCAGGGAGTACTGGCAGCCAAGGCACAGGCAGAGGAGGAGGAGGCAGTGTGTAGACACAGAGGTGTGACTGTGGAGTGGGGAGCCTTTGTGCTCTGCTGAGAGTGCGAGGGCAGGAGATGCCACAGGCAGGTGGAGAAGGTCTGCAGGGACCCTCCAGGAGAGCTGGGGGTGCTGCTGGGAGGCAGAGGCAGTGAGGAGGGTCTCTTGGAGGGGCATGAGTTCCCTAGTCACTCCCAGCGGGTGGGCTGGGATCGTGGAGGAGGCCACAGTGCCCTGGTAGAGGGTGGGGTATCCACCAGGCAGGTTTGAAGAAGACTTGGACACAGAGGAGTTGACGCTGTTAGTTCTGGTGGTGCCCTGAGGCTAGGAGGTAAAGCTGGTAGCACCGGCCAGCCCAGGACAGCAGAGAGCGAGGAGTGGAGTGGGGTTCAAGGCCACACGGCCGAGAAATGAGAAGGCTGTGCCTGATGAAAGACAAATCAGTATTACTGCTCTTGAATTTCTGGTGAGTTTTTCCCATTAATGTTAATATTAGTCCAATGGAAGAAGACATGACTTTCAGAGTTAAGAAGGAGGCTCTGTGGTTACAAATAGGAGTTGACTGAAAGTAAACATGGCTGGGGGCAGTTAGAGGACATGTCCAGAAGGTCTGGATGAGGATGCATTTGTGTGTGTGTCCACTGTTCTGCAGGGCATTTGGCACCTGCAAACAAGGGAAACTATTAAAAGACCTTGTAGGGGCCCACCCTCCTCCTCCCTCTCCACTTTGAACTTGAAGAACACCACTTACTGAGGAGCTCTCCCCTAGTGTCAGAGAACTCACTTTTTAGTGAGTTCTTCTCTGTGTAAAGTCATAACCCATTCCATTGAAACATCAATCCAGCTTTGCTCTATGAAGGAAGAATAATATTTCCCTTTCTCTCATTCAAATATAGCGTCTTCAAATGCACACACTGAAGTCATTCTACAGACGCGAGGCTCAGGAGCCCTCAGTTCCCTCACCACAGCATCCTCCAGCCCTTGCCACCCTCCCACTCTGTTCTGTCAACCTGTTATTTGTTGGTTCAGACGTCAGTCACTTAGCAAATATTTGCGCATCTACCTCATGCTAAGGACTGGGGATCCAAAGATGAAGAAAATACATAATCCTCACCCTCAAAGTTTGTGTGTAATGGATGTGCTCTTGTACTCTGCTTTTTTTCTTATACCCAGATATAAAACAGCTCACTGACTTGTCCTTTGTAATGGCCGTGTGCTGTCCTTTCTGTCAAGTCACTATGCTTTCTTAGCTTTGAGCATTTGACTTGTTTCCAGTTTTTGTGTTAAAAATATTACTGTGATGAATATTTTGTTCAAGCTGTTTTTCTCTTTGACTTTATTTGCTCGGAGCATATTCCCTGGAGTGGGACTTTAGGGTCAGAGGTTGGTAACTGTTATATGCCCTGTTTTGCATTTCTAGATTTTTCCATGAAGCCTATCAGCAGTGTTAGAGTACATTCCTATTTTCTTATCACTCTACCAAAACTGGCATTGTCATATTTTTCTTATTTTTACAAGTTCTTTCCAGTTTTTAAAGGAAAAATGTGTGGTTTTTTTCCCACATGGTAATTTGTTACATTATATTTGGCTAGGTTATATTTCAGTGACAAGTGAGCCCCAAGTCTCATACTTGAACGTAATAAAAACACCTTTCTCCTTCACTCTGCATGTCACCTGTGAGGTGGCTCGGACTGTAATTCTCCAGAGTCATTTGGGCCAGGCAGACTCAGAGGACCCGCTCTCCTACAGCTGCCACTCGAGGCTGCCTCAGTGGGTGACGTAGTAGAAAGGGGAGGGCTGGGGACATTGCATGGACTCTTCACTGGTTATGTGGCCAGGACTCCTTATGCAGCCTGGCTTAGCAATGGGAATCCTGTGAGCACTCTTGTCTCTGCCCCAGCTGTCTCTTCTCCTGTTTGCTGATCTCCGATAACTTCTTTGTACACCTCAGTCTTCATATAAGTCCTTAATATATTTTAGGTAATAAGATTTTTATCAGTTCTGTCTTTTTCTTTCTTTGCTTTCCATATTCCATTATGTTGTACAAAGGTTTAAATAATTACATACGTTTTGGGCACATCCATGTTTTGCTCTGATATCTTTTATTTCTTTATTATCACAAATTTGTTTTTCTAGCAGCCAGAGAATAAGCTGTTTTTTCTGATTTGCTTAAAATAGATTTTATTTGGCTCTTATGACACTTCAAATTCATCAAAGTATATAATGTCAAGTGGTTTTAATCTAAGTTAACTTTGGTCCTTGGCAATGCCTGTTCTGCAATGTTAAAAAAATCAGGTTCATGCCTGTAGCACTTGGGGAGGCTGAGGCGGGAGGATTGCTCGAGTTGGAGATTACAGTGAGCTATGATCATGCCACTGCACACCAGCCTGGGCAACAGAGCAAAACTTTGTCTCAAAAAAAGAAGAAACTTCAAATGTATCAGAGACCTAAATATAAGCCCTAAATCTCTATAACTCTTAGAAGAGTTATAGGCATAAATCTTTGTCACCTTGGATTAGCTGATGATTTCTTAGATATGACACCAAAATATAAGCAACAAAAGAAAAAAATGGATAAATTGGACTCCATAAAAATTAAGAACTTTTATGCTTCAAAGAATGCTATCAAGAAAGTGAAAAGACAACTCATAGAGTGGAAGAAAATATTTTTAAATCATATATCTGAGTAAAGCCTTGTACCTTGACTATATAAAGAACTCTTTAAACTCAATAAAAAGACAAACTGGTTAAAAATGAGCAAAAGATCTAGAAAGACATTCCTGCAAAGATAATATACAAATGGCCAATAAGCACATGAAAAGATGCTCAACATTGTTAGTCATTAGGGAAACACAAGTCAAAACCAGTGAGATATCACTTCATACCCACTAAGATAGTTATAATAAAAAAGACAGTAACAAGTGTTGCTGAGGATATGGAGAACTTGGAACTGTCATACACTGCTGGTGGTAATGCAAAATGGTACAGCCACTTTGGGGAACAGTCTGGCTAAATGTTGGAAGCACCTGACTTTGGGAAACAGTTTCTCAGTATGACTTAGCAATTCTACTACTAGGTATCTACCCCAAAGAAATGAAAACATATGTCCACACAAAGACTTGTACACAAATTAATAATAGCCAAAAAGTGTAAACAACTTTCTACGTGTCCAGCAACTTGGTAATGGGCAAATTGTGGTAAATCCACACAATGGAATATTATTTGGCAACAAAAAGGAATGAAGTACTGTTACGTGCTACAATGTGAATGAACCTTGAAGACATTATGCTAAGGGAAAGAAACCAGTCACAAAAGACTACATATTGTATGATTCCATTTGTACAAGATGTCTGTAGAGACAAAGTAGATTAGTGGTTGCCAGGGGCTGGGGGAGGGAGTAGGGGATGACCACTAAAGGGTATGGAGTTTCCTTCTGGGGGTGATGAAAATGTTCTAAAATTGACTATGGTGATGGTGGCACAACTCTGTGAACACAACTAAAAGTCACTGTGTAAATTTTAAATGGATGAACTGTGTGTGAATTATCTCAATAAAGCTGTTAGAAAAATAGCAAAATTTTTAAATACTTTTAAACCATTATCTCTCCCATAGCCTCTCGTAACTAAATAATTCCATTCTTTTGTCTATTTTTCACAGAAGCGTTCAGGTCTTTTTCATGTGTATACACAGAATTTTATTCTTTTATAACCTCCTAAACTGTGACTTCCAGGATTAAACACAAAGCTCGAAGGTAGGGGAGGAGGAGGAGGAGGCTGCAGGGGTTGGGGGCGTGGTTCACCAGCTTGAAGGGAAGCAACTGGGAACAGGGAAGCCCCAGGACTGAGGTGGGTCTCCTTCTAGGCCATGCTAGTGAGGGCATTGTGTCCCTGTCCCCAGGATGGGGCTCACTTCTGGTGGCACCACTTCCTACATAACTGACTGACCTTGGAGACAAAGCTGCTCTCCTTGTCCTTTTCCATGCCTGTAAAAGGAGGAGTGGTTATTAAGGAGAAAGTATGGGAAGTTCCCTGGGCAGCACAGGCCCTCTGCATGGTCCCATCGACAGGAGCAATGTTATTCATTCAGCAAACACATGTCAACCCCCTACTGTGCACAGTTGCTGAGATTCAGAGATGAAGACGACTTGGGCTCATAATATAAAGACTTATTCTGCAATGCATTTCTTTCCTTTCATTGCATAGAGTAGAAAAATCTATTTTTGGAGCAAAATGACTGTCCTAATTACCGAGTAGTTAAGCAGGAGTTTGAGTTTTTAAGCCAGTGTAGGCTTTCCATTTAGTTTTAGTGTTTATTCTCCGAACGGCTGGCTATGTAGTAATAGTACCAGATAACATTTGTTAAGCTGATCACAAACATTGTCCTCATGCCCCAGGGAAAAAATCCAGTTTTTGAAATGTAGTAATTTTGCCTGGTGCTAGGTAGAGAATTCCCTCATCCAACAGTTTATCAAGGGCCTGGTAAATGCAAATGCCACTAACATGCAATCTCTAAGAAGTCAAGGACTCTGTCTTGCTGGCTGTGGTCTCCTGTACCTGGGATATAATAGGTGCTCAAGTTATGTTAATTAGTAAAGAAGTGAATGACTAGAGGGACTAACCACAAGATGGCAATGATAATGACCTTTCATTTACCCTGAGAGCTAGGCAGGGCTGGAGGCTCTCTGTGGCATAGTAGGTGAGGAAACTGAGGCTGGCGGGGGAATGACTTACATAAAGTTAGGCAGCTTATAAAAGCCAGAGCGGACACTGGAATCCAGGTCGCCTGACTCCATCTGTATGTTCTAGTCTCGCCCAACTTTGAAAGCAAAAGCAGTCATATATTTTTCATAAAAGTGTTGCCCCAAGGGATGTATCCCATTCCCACTATGGCCTGGCCCTGTAGGAACCGGCAGGGGAACTGTGGAGCCAGGCTGCGCGTTTCTGGCTCTGCTAGGCCCGCTCTAAATGGGCCACCTTTAATAATTTCTCTTTCAAATCTTTAGATGAATGCATTTTCTTGCATTGCTGTTTGCATTCTCACGTTAATATCAGATTTGAAAATGGGTCATTTTTGTCCTTTTTAAAGTAACTATTTCTATTTTAAACCTGTGGAACATCAACTCAGTGTTTAGGTTGGGGAAATCTTCAGCCCAAGTCTCCACATTCCCAGGGTGTTTGCCAACAAGAGGCTAAAAAAACATTGTTGTAGAAATCAGTCCAAGGCATGGGTGGACCTATCAGCTGACATGTTTCCATTACATAAGAAAAATGAGTTTTGGGGACACATCTAACTACATGCTGTTAACTCCAGCTCTGGGCTAAATCAGGTGGGTGCACTAATAGCTGATGGGCTGGACTAAGCCCGAACGATGCGGGGCCTCATCCTAACTTTGCTGCCGACCCTCTGCAACCTGAGGCGGTTTTGTCCAGAGTGGGCCGTCCGAACACAACCGGGATGGCTTTTCCTTTGAGCTATTGGGATGTTAAAGACACCAGGGGAAAAACATGGTTGTTTTAAGGGTTACGGTATGAGTCTGCAGCTAGCATTTTCTTTAACACTGATTCCTCACCTGTGGTATCCATCACCTTCACCTTCAGGATCCGCACAGACAGCACTTCCTCTCTTCCCTTCCCCTTATCTACCTGTCTTATCTCTTGAGCACCTGTTTTGGGTTAGACAGAAAGGGGAGAGCCCCTCCCTCACGGAGCCCCAGGTGGAGCAGGAGGAACGTTCCTCACCAGGGGCAGCACAGAGGGGGATGCCCACTGTCCCAGGCTGTTGGGAGGAGATGGCACAATCTAAAGGGTCCTGAGGATTGTCCAGGTGGCCCATTTAGGGCCATTCACATTTGTACATCCTCTGCTTGCCGTGGTCCTGGGCACACAGCACGCCCGGTAAGCTCTTCCCAGAGAAAGAGCATCCCTAACTGTTCCCGAAGCCTGCCGTGCAGGATGGCACCTTGTTCTTGGATTTGCTTCATTTCCTCTAAGATGTCTGAAAGGGAAGTCAAGCTTTTTAGCACCCCCTTGAGTGTCCCAAAAATGAGGCTGTTAAAGTGTTTTCTGCGTCAGGGACTCTTTCCTTTCTTCAGGCCAGTTTTAAGAATAAAATTAACAGGCACACCCTTCTCTGGGATCTTCAAAACCATCTTGATTTTCATCCTCGGGCCTTAGGATTTCACTGCTCAGTATTCTCTAATCATACCTTCTGCTTCTTTTTGAGCCCAGGAAACAATTTAGAAACTAGATCTCTAGTGCACATAGAGAGTGAGTGATTTCAAAAGACCTTCCCCAAACTTAGTGACTACTTGGTTTGTTTGAAAAACATTTTAAAGTCTGCTCAATTTAAATGGCATTAGTTCTTAGGTTTGTCAGCTTGAATCTAGCATTTAGAAGGTGATCGTGTTTTACTCTCTGCACAAGTGTGGGTAGGGGGCCAGGAGCAAATGAACTGGGAAAAATCAGCCAGGCAGGAGTAGGTGAGACTTCAGTGTGATTCTAAAATTATCAAGTGGAAGACTGAAGCCTTCTGGAGACTGGGGTGCAGACTGCTTGAGCTGGGGAGAAGGGCTCCGTGTCTGTGTGTCTGGCCTCCAGGTGGTGTGGAGCCCAGGGATGCTGACTTCCTGCTTCTCGGAGCTGCGTGGAGTTGCTTTTCTTTGGTGGGAAGGTCTGAGCTCCCATCTCCCCACCCTTACCCACACTGGGGCCTTGGCCATGTCTGAGTCAGAGAGAGCTGAGTTCAGTGGGAGACGCAGGACTTGTGACCAGGTGAGGGGTGTGGTAAGTGAAAGTGTTGCGTGCCCGGCTCCTCCCTGTACAGCACTCTTGAGGACAGGGATCCTGTATATATTCAGCATGTAGTAGTCACTGGGCACGTGCTTGTTAATGATCGAGCCAGGAGATCAAGGGCTTAAGGATGGACACTGGCAGTGGGGTAGAAGTGGAAAGAATGAGGTCATTTTGTCTTGTCCTCAGTGCCCTTTTAAACTCACATGTTGTCATTTGTACTGCTGTCCACCTGGTCTCAGCCACCGTCATCTCAGTGGGAACTATGACAGTAACTGTCTTGCTGTGCCTCAGAAGGCCAGGCAGGCCTCCCTTGCCTTTCACTGGGGCTGCCTGTGCTCTGGAGGCCCACATGGCTCACTCCTCCCACGCAGTCTCAGGTGTCGCCTTTCCATGATTCCATCTCTAGTCAGCCTGCTTAGAAGAGCAGAGTCCCTCCCTTCCCTGCCTATTCCCTTTCCTTGCTTTATTTATCTGCATAGCACCTACTGTGCAAGTCACCTGTACTGGAACACCCAGCACCTACTGTGTGAGTCACCTGTATTGGAACACCCAGCACCTACTGTGTGAGTCACCTGTACTGGAACACCCAGCACCTACTGTGCGAGTCACCTGTACTGGAACACACAGCACCTACTGTGCGAGTCACCTGTACTGGAACACACAGCACCTACTGTGCGAGTCACCTGTACTGGAACACCCAGCACCTACTGTGCGAGTCACCTGTACTGAAACACACAGCACCTACTGTGCGAGTCACCTGTACTGAAACACCCAGCACCTACTGTGCGAGTCACCTGTACTGGAACACACAGCACCTACTGTGCGAGTCACCTGTACTGGAACACACAGCACCTACTGTGCGAGTCACCTGTACTGGAACACACAGCACCTACTGTGCGAGTCACCTGTACGGGAACACCCAGCACCTACTGTGCGAGTCACCTGTACGGGAACACCCAGCACCTACTGTGCGAGTCACCTGTACTGGAACACCCAGCACCTACTGTGCGAGTCACCTGTACTGGAACACCCAGCACCTACTGTGCGAGTCACCTGTACTGAAACACACAGCACCTATTGTGCGAGTCACCTGTACGGGAACACCCAGCACCTACTGTGCGAGTCACCTGTACAGGAACACAGACTCCATAAGGGCCGGGCTTTTGGATTCCCAGCACCGAGAGCACTGTGTGGCTGTGCAGTCACCAGGTACATAAGTGTTGGAAGAATAGAAAATAAACAGTGTGATGGGCAGATTACCAATGCATTCCCACATATGCTAATTTAATTAAAAGAAACTCCTCTTTTATTTCTACTTTGATTAAAAAATCTTCCCTAATTTTTTGTTTTGATACAAAATACATACTATATGTTTTCACTTAAAACTTCAAACCAATCCACCCTTCGCCTATGCTCTGTCTCCCCTTAGAACTAATATTAGAGTCCAAGTAGAACTTAAAGATCACCTGCTTTATGAACAAGACCCAAAGGTCCTTGTGCCCCATCTCATTAATTTTTTTTTTTTTTTTTTTTTTTTTTGAGACAGAGTCTCACTCTGTTGCCCAGGCTAGAGTGCCATGGCATCAGCCTAGCTCACAGCAACCTCAAACTCCTGGGCTCAAGCGATCCTTCTGCTTCAGCCTCCCGAGTAGCTGGGACTACAGGCATGCGCCACCATGCCCAGCTAATTTTTCTATATATATTTTTAGCTGTCTGTATAATTTCTTTCTATTTTTAGTAGAGACGGGGTCTCACTCTTGCTCGGGCTGGTCTCAAACTCCTGAGCTAGAACGATCCATCCGCCTCGGCCTCCCAGAGTGGTAAGATTACAGGCGTGAGCCACCGTGCCCGGCCCCATCTCATTAAATTTATACCAGCGCCAGATGAGAGTCTGGTAGTTGCCTGCCTTACCTGAGCTAATCCTCAGTAAGAAGTCTACAGGGTGTGCATTGTCATCCCTGTTTTGTAAGTGGATTTGTGCAGTTCTCGGCAGGAAGACTAAAGTGATAGAATTTGCTTGGGTCATGTGGCCAATAAGACTCGGTGGTGGGGCCATCCATTGTAGCCAGTGCTTGGGGTGCTGCCGTGGCACCGTCAGGGTGCACGGGACTCTCCAACTCAGCTGTGGTGGTGCGGGTCTGGAGTGTGCTCTCCAGGTCTCTTGTTTGATGTTGCTGCTGGTTGGGCCACCTGTAGCTGACAGCGTGTTCTCAGGCTGGCCTTGTCTCTATAGAAACACTTTACCCTCCTCAAAGCCAGTATGGTACTCAAGGGCTTTTAGTAACAAACCAAATTGAAATCTCAGTGATTATGGGACTTGATGAATAATTTGTGTTGCAAAAGATTGAAAAATCAGCCCTCCCAAAGTCAATTTTAAGAAGTCGCGTAAGTACGATTACTTCATTGAGACTGTTCACCAACTGGCAGCAAAGCTTATTCACGAGCAAGTTTTTCTGGTGCTCTGACTCCAGACAAGATCATAAGTCTGTAGCATATCCACAGTAGGAAGTAGTGGCAATTCGTGCCAGAGAATCTCTTTTTTTTCATGGGCAAAGGAGAGAAGAGATGTGGTGAGTTGGGACAGGGGAACGGGGAGGAGGTGGGTCTTGGGCTAACGAGAAATATGATGTAGACACCCCTGGACCCTGAGGTTTCCTGAGAAATCCATTCTCCAGCTCTATTTCTTCCTTTAGTGATCACCACTGAGCAGCTGCAGGTACCGTGATAGACACCAGGGAAGTCAGGTGACTTGGTATGGTCCCCCAGGGGCCAACAGCCTGGCTGGGGAAATAGGAATGGGGCTAAATAATGGCACGTGGAGGAACTGTAATGGGACAGTGGTGGGCAGAGGGTCACTGGGATGGTGGGGGCCCCTTGGAGGAGGGTAGGTAGGAGTTGACCAGGAAGGGCAGTCTGAGGCAGCAATGCAGGCTGTTCAGGACTGGGCGGGGGGCCGAGGCCTCGTGAGGAGGCCACAGAAGGTCTTCCATGTGCAGCTGCCACATTGGAAGGCGTGGAGGTGTAGTCAGAGGACGTGCAGTGGAGACGGTCCAAGGGAGGGGCATACACATAGCCAAGAAAGGGAGAGGGCAGTAATGTGCACACGAACACCTTAAAAGGTTTTACGTTACCGATAAAAATTGTGCTATAGTTCTTTACCAAATTCCCTGGTCTTTGAGCACTCAGTTTAGCACATTCTGGGATCTCAGTTATGTCTTTTTAATTTAGTTTGGTTTTTATTAAAAGCCTCAACGTTCTCTGCACGTTTCCATACTTTCATCCTGACTCTAAAACATGTAAGGACTCATTCATGTCAACTTGCTGGTAAAACTGGAGAAAATTTCTAAGCTTTTTACTTTACTCTCTTTGTCTCACGTTTCTCCAATGGAAGACAAGTGTGTTAAGGAACTGGCTGTTCTACTCAGTATTTGAGAACAGTGTGAGTCATTGTAGCTTTTTGCTGGTATTTTAGTATCCGGTTTATTTTTAAACAGTTCTGTGCAACTGGAGTTTCTTCCGTGGTTTCTGTTACCATGGCTCCATAATATTTCCTCAAATCTGCTTATTCATACTTTCACACACTTCAGCATCAAATTTACAATTCCTTAGAATCAGAATATCTTATTCATAATATCCAGGAAAGTTTCTCCAGCTGCAATAGCATTTTTTTTCCAAATGGGAAAAGTCAGTTGTTTCTGCCTCCTACAGATGCTGGGAAGAGGGAAGGTCTGGTTCCGTGAAGGACAGTACAGTGGGTTGGCGGGGCTGTGAGGGCCCCTGTGGGGTTCGAGTGGGTGGACCCATGTCATGTATGTGAGCCACTTCCCTTTAGGTCCCACGGCTGAGAGTCCGGGACAGGCGGACTGCCGTGTGTGCTGGGGAAGAGTTGGCGTTGTACGTTTTAGTCCGGACATCTGACAGACCCTTGGTTCTTGGGTCTCCTCAAGATGAGTGTGGGTTCTCTTGCTCTTACTTATTTACTCATTTATTTTTGGACTTGAATTGAGGCTTCCACTTTGGGCAGGTCTCTTGTTTTGAGAATCTCAGTCCAAAGAAAAACAGCGCTGGTCCTGGCAGTCACTGGCACGGTTTGCCTTGTCCTTGCCTCTCTTCCAGGCATTCGGGATTATTCAAGGAGATACATTTGTGCATGTCATTGCTTTGAGAAATGTGTATTTCTTTTTTTTTTTTTTCCTTAATCTTTCAGTTATTTAATTAGGGTCTTTGTGAGAATCTAGAATACCAACTGTGAGGATAAACTCCATTCATCGGGGCCAACAGATCGCAGGTAGCTCTGGAGCTGAGGAATAACCTTGACTTTCGGTAAAATTTGCGAGTCCCACGGCTTTCTGATCCACTCTGTGCTGTTCCGTAATCTCGTATTTCTCTTCTATGTCGAAGATCCACCCTCCTGATGTCTGGGCTTCTGCAGTTGCTGCTTCTTGAAGTGAGCATCGTAAGATGTTTCGGGATTTTCACATTGCTGATAGCAATTTTTGTGGAGGTGGTGATGACAAATTTCTGGTGTGTCCTTCGCAGAGAAACTCGATTGAGGGACAGAGGTCCAGTCACAAGTAATAAGCCATTGCCCAGTTGCTTCAGGAAAACCACCCTCTTGCCTCTGTTGCGCCTGGCGAGGATGATTAGGATGGTCCCGGGAGTGATGCTGGCTCACACGTTCTCACACGTTGACTACAGAGGTTTTTGCCGTGGCTCAACAGCTTCCGAGGCACATCTTCAGTTGGAAATTATCTAGGCATTTTGCAAAGTTTAGCCACCCAAGTACCACCATTCTTGCCACCACCAACTGGTTTTTGTCCTTTTGGCGAGGACCTTCTCCCCCTTTTCCTTTTCAATCTTGGATTTAGCCACTGAGTATTTCCTCTTGTGCATGGCCTTTCTAGAATATGTAGCAGCTCGGGAATGTCTGCCGATCCCTCTGACGAGAACAGAATTTCGGCTGCAGTGGGACGTCCCCCTCTGGAGCTTTTGAGCCTTGAGGTCACCCGTTTTTACTTTGCCACTGGCATCAGCCTTCTTGGCTTCAGGTTTCTTCTCTTTAGTATCCAGCTTCTCAGCTTTTTCACCCGCCATCTTACAAGATGGGAAAGAGCAAGAAATGTGTATTTCTTAAAGTATTGATCAAGATTTAAAGAAAGACCCAGAGGCATATGAAATCATAGAAATAGTTTGTTTCCAATCTCTTAAAGTCTTTGACCTCCATGTTTCAGGGATAACTGGGTTTTCCTCAGACAAGTAAAGGTAGCATCAGACTAGATTCTGAGCACGTGCTTGGGGCTGCTCACAGGGAACTTATCTTCGCCAGTTGTTTTCTAATCTGCTATAAAGACAAATACTGACTCAATGATAGAGCAATTCCTAATACTTGAGAATTTAAAGTATAGTGTAACTGACTGGACCTTTTGTCTCCTAACACAGTTGGTTCCTCTGATTCAGAGAGGACCCTTTTTTGAAGAACAAAAGCAAAATAAAATGTGGACTTCTAGTGGCATGTGATTCTGGGGTGCTCTGGGAGCTGCCCGGGAAGCTCCAGGTGGGAAGTTCTGACTTGGTGGACATACAAGCTGGCCATTGTTGAAGAGTTGCCTTTTTCTTTTTTATATAGAATTGGCTTTTTAAGAATCACCCAAAAAATTAAGTTTGTCCTTAGCTCAAGAAACATTTGTGGTTAATAATCTTAGTAACTAGTCTTTTTTTTTCTTTCCCCTGTAATCCAAGAAATGTCAGTATATGGCCTTCATGAATGAAACTGATAACAATTGTACATTAGTGTAAAAATCTTACTTGATATCCTTTTATAAAGTCAACATTTTACTCTTTTTGCCACCATTTCAGTTGTACAGGTTGCAGCATGTATCTGTCAATTTCAACAAAAGTTAGTGAGGGCCTATTGTTATATGCAAGATACTCTTGTGGGATTTACCCTCCAGAGGGGAAAGCAGATTGTACACAGGTAAAAATTCAGGCAGTGATGTGTGTTTTGAAGAAATAATAAAAAGAGGGTGGAAAGTAGCAGGCCAGGCCGGGCGCGGTGGCTCGCGCCTGTAATCCCAGCACTCTGGGAGGCCAGGGCGGGAAGATCACTTGAGCTCAGGAATTCGAGACCAGCCTGAGCAAGAGTGAGACCCCGTCTCTACTAAAATTAGAAAAAATTAGCTGGGTGTGGTGGCATGCACCTATAGTCCCAGCTACTCGGGAGGCTGAGGCCTGAGGATCGCTTGAGCCCAGGAGTTTGAGGTTGCTGTGAGCTAGGCTGATGCCACGGCACTGTAGCCCGGGCAACAGAGTGAGACTCTGTCTCCAAAAAGAAAGAAAGTAGCAGGCTAGAGTTGGTGGTGGTGGGAGGTGGGGCTGGACTCTCTGAGGAATGGCCCAAATGGTGTGAGGGAGCTGCTCTTGTCTCAGGGAAGAGCATTCCAGGCAGCGGGAATAGCATGTGCAAAGGCTCTGAGGCAGGGATGAGCTTAGTATGTTGAGCAGCAGCGGGAGATTCCTGTGCTGGAGCAGAGCAGTGCCAGCAGGTGAGGGAGCATGGAAGGCAGGCGGGGGCCAGGGCACGGTGGGACTTGCAGCATGGGAAGAAACCTTTATAAACACATGATGTTTAATGTCAGATGATGGGTTTGGAGAAGGGAAATGACATGATTTGAGTATTTACAAAGATTGCCCTGAGGAGACTAGAAATGGGAAGTAAGGGTGTATTTTCTAACTAACATTGAGGATCCTTGGGAAAACGTTAAATTTTGTTTTTATTTTAGTTTTGAGATTTAGGGTTATTACCACCATCTGCATGCCTTATGATTAAGGATCCTGTGAAGTTTTCTGGGCTCTTTTGGAAGAGAGGTGTTGTGTAAGCGAATATACCCTGGTTGTTAATGATGATAATGACAACATGATCTCTGCATGGCCCTGTTAATTTAAAAAATGTAACTATGAATAGTGTGTAAAATAGTTCTTAGCCTAGCCAGCAGCTCAAAGATTACAAATCATGAGAAAATCATCAAGTTTAAACCACATGGGGCTTTTTGTGTAGAAATGTACCAGTTCCTCCTTCTTCCTCACTGTTCCTCTTTCAGGGTAGGCACCAGCCATGCAGTCAGGCCCTCTGAATGCTGGGTGGTCACATTGACACTGACCTTGTGCCCCCGCCTCTTCATCCCCCACCTCTTCATCCCCCACCATTTCATCCCCCCACCTTCATTTAAGATTTCTTCTGTCTGGGGACCCCCCCCCCCAAACCATCCTGATTCCCATCAACTCCTCAGGGTTCAATGTGGTGTCACTGGCTGGAAAGCCACCTCCTCAGCTCCCTGCATGGACAGCAGCTATTGCATCCTCCCAATAATCCCAAGGGGCGAGAGGCAGTATTAGTTCTGTTTTCTAGATGAGGAAACTGAGGCTCAGAGAGGTTAAGTAACTTCCCCCAGGTTATCCACCTAGATTGCAGCAGGGCTGGGATTCATTCGTCATTCACTTGTTCTCTGACATGTCATTGCCTCATGTATGCTTGTGCTATGAACAAGGCAGGTGTGGGTTGTGTGTCTGTCATCCTCATCACCCTGAGCTGCTTGAGCAGGCAGAATTCCAGAAAAGACGTCTCCTGCAGGTGCTCAGTGAGTGAATGAATGCCTGTCAACATTCTACTTTGTTGGAGGCCTGGCTGGCACACTGCCTCCATTAGCACCCAGCCTTCTGTTCGTCAGAGTCACCTTTGCCTGGCCTTGGCATCTTTCACTGCCCGTGTCTCACTAGCAGGCAGCACAACCTGGTGGCTTGAGGAGGTTCTAGAGCACCAGGCCCAGGTTTGAATCCCAGCTCCACCACCTATTAGCTGTGACTTTGGGCAAGTTATTTAAACACCCTTATGCCTCCATTTCTTTATCTGTAAAGTGAGAATGATAATAGCAGCTGTCTCACAGGGATGTTCAGAGGATGCGTGATACCTGGGTGCTAGGACATGTTGCATAAATACTGTCCATCATGTTATTTCCAGCATCTGGTGAGGACAGGTGCTGCGTCCCACACAGCTCTGAGGGCCTGTTTGAATCCCTACTCCTGTTAGCGTGGTGTTTGGCAGACAGTCAGTACTTAGTCAGTGTTGGATGAGGGAAGGACCAGAAGATAGTTGTGGGCTGCACGCAGCCGTCCTGGGGAGGGTCCCACCCTCACGGATGCACGACTGACGACTCCTGAGCGTGGAGGGCAATGGCCCTCGTGAGGCTGTCGGAGCAGGACCACTTGGAACTGTGGTCAGCTTTTGGTACTTTTTTTGCTGGCCTTTTCTCCCAACTGTCCTGGGTTTGACAGGTTTCCTTGTTTTGTCCTACTTAGCTTGTCCCTCCTGCCAACCAGTTCCCTGTCAGATCTGACGTTTTTGTCCAGTAAATTATTATATTAGTTCATGTGATCTTTTAGACCTTTACTGCATCTGCTGCAACTTCAGTGAGGATGTTTCTAAAATTATTAATTTCATGTACATAATATTTTCATTCTTTTAATCAAGGAAGCACATATAAATAAATTTAACTTACAAAGAATATAATATACCAGGAACTTGAATATTAGCTCAATTAAAATCTTCAAGCTAATCTAACATCTGTCTCTAAGATTAGGAATATCATCAAGAAATAAAATATAATAACTTCAGGGATAAATTTGTTTTTGAATTTGAACTGTCAGAAACTTTCATTTTGTTAATTATTAAGTTTTCCCATTGACCCAAACCAGATTAAGAGATTGGATAACCAAAACTACGGAGGTATTTTTTTTAACAATGTGCTTTTTCTTCTTTCAAAAGTAAGCTACTTTCATACTTTCAAATGTATTTTAGAAACATTTCAATTAATTTAAAAGTAAGACAGATTATCACTTTCAAAATTCATTTATTCAATAACACTCTGCCTCATTTAGTGTGGCATGAACATGGGCATCCGTACTTCTCAGGTCAGGATTGAGTTGGTGTCTCACTCATGCTGGACTCTGCGTGAGACACGAGGACATGAGAGTCCAGACAGGGACGGGGCGCTGGGGCAGAGGTGCTCAGCATGCCCTGTGGGAGGCCCAGGGCAGCTGTGTGTTCTAGCCATGGAACTGGGGCAGAGCACATGGGGACCAGGAAGGTGTGTCCGTTAGGACCAGGTTTGGCTACAAGTCACAGAGAACCTCAAAATAACAGTGTCTTAAAGAGAGAAGTTTATTTCTCTCTCCTCCAAAGCCCGGAGGTGGCATGCCAAGGCTGGTGGGCATACCACAGTGTCAGAGACCCAGATTTCCTTTGCCTCCTTTCATGCATGGCTCCAATCTGAACCCATCTCCTGGTTCAAGATGGGAAAAGCATGGCATTCATATTCAACACGGCTTACTTTGTGCTAGGATTGGGATATAAAATAAACTCCATGGGATTCCTGCCCTCAAGGATTGTTTGTTTGCATGGGGCAGACAGCTATGTGGATAAGTGGTCTCCATGTGTGGTTGAATGGAATGAGTCTCATAAAACAGGAACCTGGTGCTGGGGGTAGGCCAGGCAGCAGAGCTGAATTTTGACTGGGCATAAAGGAAGACTTTGTGGAGGAGGTAGCATCTGACCTTGACCTTGAAGAAGAATTTGTATCTTGACAGTCATCTGGAAGGCGCTTCCGAGGAACAATGTGAAGGGGGGGTATGAAGGCCTGAAAGAGCAGGGGTCTGCTTAGAGCACCAGGGTGGCGAGAGTGGACCACCAGGCCCAGACGCTGGGTGTTTTTCTTCATTGTCTGAGATGAAGTAGGTCATCATTCTAGAGAGGACCTCACATGATTGGCAAGATGTCCCTGGCTGTGTGGTCAGTATGACATCCATTCTAAAAGGTGGACAAACTAACCTTGAGGGAAAACCAAGTGGGGTCATTTGGGGTTCAGAGATACTCTTTCTTCTGCCCATACTTTGGAGGCAGGATTTAGCCCTTTGCAGGCAGTTGCTCCCACTAAATACTTCCCAGTCCACTGAGCCCTGGTATTGTTACTGTGCTTGATTGTCAGAAGCCACTGGGCTCAGGGCACCTGAACAATATAGGAGGCTGTGTTTTGGTTTTTACTGGTTTTGAAAGATGCACACGTTAATTGCTATCAACCTTCCCTTTACACTTTAGACTTTGTATTCACAGGACGTGTAGCATGGCTGAGACCTTGTGTTACCAACATTGCAAGTAATTTCTATGATGTGGACGTGCTTGGGAATCACGGATTTTATGTTGACTGTGGCTTGTTCCACAGTAAGGCCCCTGAGGATGAGCTCAAGGTTGGCCGCTGGGGTCCTGGTGAGAGCGCCCACATAGCGCGGCTGTAAGGCCCAGGTCTGATGAAGTAGGAAGGCACTCTGCAGCCATGAAGGTCACTGCACATAAGCACTCTTGTAATTACTTGGCTTTAACCCACACATGTTCTCTCATAATCTCTTGCTAGTAGGAGGCTCTTTCAAAACATTTTAAATTCAGAGAAATCTTAGAGTTTGCTCAACCTCATTCTCTTCAAATGAAAGTAGTGGGATGCTGAAAAGATTAGGGACGTGCCTAAGTCCCTATAGCTGTTTAATGGCAAATTTGGGATGAGGCTTCTAAATTTTGGCCTTGAGAGCCCTTTGTAAGAGTAAGAAATGACTTCTGAATCACCGCATATTAAATTGTGTTCAGTGTAGCTTTATTGGTTTTACCTGCTTGTTTTTTTTTGGGGTGGGGGATATATGTATGTCTATGTATTTTTCTTTAAAAATTGGCATTCTAGGCAGGGTATACCCAGGGATTTGCTTCACCAGACTGATTAAGCACAAGGGCCGCTGCCACCAATCTTGCCTCATGGGTGTACATCATTGTGTTCAGACTTAACACCATCCCACTGAGTTTAAAGGGCATTGGTCTACCAGGATGTCTGTAGGTGAAACACTCTGGCAACTTATATTTTAAAGGAGTTTCATATTTTAAATTTTACAGATGATATTTATTTACTTGGAGTTCTTAGAAACAAAACAAAACCAACCCGATTTCTGCACTTCCCAAGTGTGAATTGAGAAGCTATGGTGAGGCTCACCTGCCTCAACAGCTGGAGTCTTGTTTTCATGTGAGCTCCTCCTTTAATTTTCATTTTTCTGTCCATTTCTAATTTGTAATATTGCAAATGATATTTCCCTGCCTAAAATATTCTCAGATTCATCATGTGAAGCAGACAGTGAATTACTTTTAAGGACTCCCAAAGGCAGTAACATTTTCTTGCCAGGCTGTGTCTGTGGGTCATTTTCCTCCTACGCCTCTCAGAATGTGTTCCTGTCCTTTCTTAGGGGTTTGTGTTCCGCCTCCGAAATGTAGGTTGAGGGCGTCAGATTGAAATCTTGCTCTTTAAACTGTATCGAGAGGTTTGCCAGCTCTCTTTGGAGTGCATGAGCCAGAGAGCCTTGGGGAAGCAGGGGACAGAAGGGAAGCTGCCATGCCATGATTTCCGCAGCCTGGCTCTCATGGGGGATGACCTGAAATCCCCAGCATCTGGCTATGAGGGCCTGTCACAGTGGAGTGTGGGACCACAGCGTGTCGTTTTACAGCCATTGAAAATACCCAGACAACAGGGAGAAATGCTTCTTACGCAGGTGAGAAAAGCAGACCACAGGATGGCTTATTGGCTGTGAGGACGGTGAAGTCGGCCCACAGGTGGATGGGAGAAGAAAGTGACGAGAGCAGAGGCTGGTGGGACAGAGCCGGCCACGAGGAGCCTCAGTGGCCTTGACAGCTGCATGCTAGCCAAAGAATAGACATTTGGACTTAAAAGTGTTCTGGGCCTAGCAGTATGGGGTGGGTTGACAGAGCAGTGCTGGAGGTGCGCCGTGCGACTCCTGAACAGGAATCGGGGCCTTTGGAACTGCTGATGTGCCTAACCAGGTGTGACAGTGCGGAAGAGCCTCACTCGGTTAATCTGTTTAGAAAAATTTGCTTTTCCTTAACCTTCTCCAAGAATTTTGTTGTTGTTGTTGTTGAGAGACAAGGCTCACTATGTTGCCCAGGCTGGCCTCAAACTCCTGGGCTCAAGCGATCCTCCTACCTCAGCCTCCCAAGTAGCTGGGACTACAGGCACGCGTCATAGTGCCTGGTTCCAGGGTGATTTTCTTTTTTTGTGGGAAGAAGAAGGCTGCTCTGCCTTGTTGACTGAAACACAGTAAGATGTATTTCCCCCACTCTTTTTCTTTTTTCTTAATATTTGAGAAGCTGAGCCATGTTTATTTTCAGTGAAATTGTTCTGTGTCCTCATGCAGTTCCTAAAATTCCCCTTTCTCTCACCACCTTTTCTTCAGTTTGCAGCGGATAGTTCTGGGCCACGAAGGGGCTTGAAATACTGTTAGCCAGCTTGTGTTTTTAGGTGATGGTTTCCACAGCAACCACAAGGTCTGTCTCGGCTATTTCTTTATCTCTGGAAGCACCTTTGAGCGTGTCCGGCCCGTGCTGCCCCGACCTGTGGCTGCTTCCAGGGCAGTCGGTCTGCTGAGCTTCAGGCCTCTGTGTGCTTCCCGTTGACGGACAGCCTTTAAAACACAGAATCTTGCAATGTGCAAGCTGTTTTCCGTCATTGAATTAAACATACTACATGATGTTCCAGAGATATATAAGTCACTGTATTTGCTGATCTCTATCTCTTCCTTTGAGGAATGTTCACTTTTCCAGATGAAATCATTGGAAACAAAATAAGTTTTGCCAGATAGTTGAGCTTTTAAAAAAGTCTTCCTGCTCTGCTAATGGTGCAAGGCGGCAGTGTATTAACGCAGGCCTTACTCCCTGAGCACCCGCAGCTTGTAGAGGGTGGCTTGAGGGCTAGAGAGAAGCAGGAGACCCCGTCCTTTCTTCCAGGGGACTGATTGGACACACAGGAACAGCCCGAGTGGAGCCAAGGCTGGCAGCAGAGAGGATACAGGAGCCTGTGGGCCCCAGCCGGGTTGTCAGGTGGCAGGAGGGCCTCCCGAGAGGCTGGTGGTAGACAGCCAGGGGTTGAGCCATGTGGCCCACACCATGGTTGCTAAACCTATTTGTGGTCTAGTTTAATGTATGCAGTAGTGTTTACAAAAGAATTCTAACCACTAGAGCATCTTCACATAAATGCTCCAGTTATTTTCCATTTGTGGCTCTTTGGTCTACATCAATCAGAATTACTCACACTCTTCAATTCTTCTTTTCTTATCCTGAATTTGTCCAGCAAGTTTTTATGGAGTGACTGCTATGTGTTGGACACTGGATGCAGGGACTATGGCAGTGAACAAAACTGACAAAAGTCCCTGCCCTCCTGGGGTTTACATTCTAGCAGGGCAGATGGATGAAAACCAAAACAATTGAGTAAATGATGTAGCACTTAGAAGGCAATGAATACTTGGAAGAGAACAATAAAGTAGGGAGGCTCTGGCAGGGCTGGGGCAAGGGTCAGAGGGGACCTCACCGGGTTAGGGGACCTCACAGCCTACAGGGTGGGAGGGGGACATTCCACGGAGGGGGCGAGCAAGCAGTGGCAGGACTAGCAGAGGGCCAGTGTGGCTGCAGCTTGGTGCAGGGGGAGGAGTGCAGGGAGGGCTGTGGCGGCAGGGGTGGGGTCTAGGGACACAAGGCAGCTTGGTGGGAGGTGGGCAGAGTGCAGGCTGGGAGGACCTGGGCCTTTACTCTGTATAAGGGGCTTGAGAGCAGCCATGGTCTGACATGCATTTGAGAGGGTTGCTCCAGAATAGAGTGAAGTGGGATGAGGGGAGGCGGGGAGCCCCAGCAGGGGACAGGTGACTGTGACCACACAGAGGAGAGGTGATGGTGGCAGAGATGGTGGAAAGAAGAGGTGGGTCTGATCATCTCCATGGTTTTGCGGAAGCAAGGCCATTTCAGCAGGCGTGGGTGGACCCCCCTCAAAGCTGTGGTGCGGACCCCAGTGCTCTGTGCGTCCTAGCGCGGGCCCTAGCACTGGGCCACTTAGGAAACAAAGTGGGGTATTCGCTGGATTTTTTTATTAACTAATTTTATATTCTAAAACCATTACATGCTGATATTCAAAATTTTCTAATAGTTTAGGAAGTTATGAGGTGAGATGTGAAAGACACCCTCCCACCCTCCTGGTCCCCCCCACAGCAGAGTCTCACACGTGCCTGTGGCCCCACTGGGACTCTGTGTGCAGTGGCAAGCTTTTATGGCCACCTAATTGTTTTTTAATACCAGTGGGATCGGACCGTGTCCCTCGGTGCGCGGTGCAGTTCTGCCTCCCTGGGGTGGCGCTCCACAGGCGTCCTGGCAGTTTTTGATTCTTAATCAACATCGAGGTAGTTTTCAGTGTTGTTTATTTTGGGTTTTGTTTGTTGCTATTAAAAATAATGCCACATTGAACACTTACACTTGGTTCTCTTGGGTGGGTTTATCTGTAGGATAAGTTTTTAGAAGAAATAATTGGGTCCAAGGATAGGTGTTTTCTCTTGTTACGGATATCATGCATTGAGAAGGCACGCCACGACACATACAGCAGCAGTTCTATGGCCAGTTATGGAATTAATATGCTTTAACTTTTAAAACCAGTAGCACATATACAAAAGTCTGAGTTACCGTGAAGCTTATTGATGGCTCCAGATCATTCTTCTCTGAAGTCCCCCTGCCCTCCTCTCAGCCCTGCAAGCACCTGGGCTCCTTCCCTGCTGGGTGTTGGGACTCAGCACTCCCTCCCCCTGACTGTCCCTGAAGTGCCCTCACCTGTTCTCCTCATGCCTGCTCTCCATCTTCCTGGGGCCCTTGGAGAAGCCACACTCTTTTCTCAACAAGCCCCTCCTCTGGGTGTTTCAGAGTGCCCTGTTTCCTAGTGCTTTTCACACTCTGCAGCTGTTTGTATTTTGCTGCGTGTCAGGCTGCCCTCACAGGACATCAAGCCCAGGAGGGCAGGGACCATGTCTGTCTTGTTCACTGCTCCATCCCCAGGCTTA
This sequence comes from Lemur catta, assembly GCF_020740605.2. Classification (NCBI taxonomy): domain Eukaryota; kingdom Metazoa; phylum Chordata; class Mammalia; order Primates; family Lemuridae; genus Lemur; species Lemur catta. The sequence continues at coordinate 5,787,048 of NC_059133.1, forward strand.
GGAGATGCCTGGCATGTGGTAGATACTCAGAAGTACCAGTCCTTGTGTTTGAAAGAAGTAGGTACTTAGGAGAGTGCCTGGCGCATCATACGTGTTCGTAGAATGAGTGGGTAAATATGTCCTTTACTTAATGATCCTCCTCTCACCCTGGGCCAAGGCAAGGGCTTAGAAGAAAGATTAGATTGTAGTCATTTTCATTACTGAAGAATCTCCTTCCCTGGATTTGAAGGGGAAGCCTTAAGTGCAGTCTCTGCTCACTGCGAGTCAGGTGAGCGGCCAGAACCAGGCCAGCCGTGTGGCTGGGGTGAGGGGTTGGAGCGGCGAGGACACCTTCTTCTGTGCTGCCTTCTGCAGTTAGAGGAGCGAAGAGGAGGGCTTTCTCCCGAGGCTGACTTTCAGGGGAGATGAACAACATGGTCATTTTACTCGGAATGTCCTTGCTTTATAGCAGTAGCCTTTTGGCCTAAAAAAATGACCTGTTCTGTTGTTTATTTTTGGAACAAATTAAGGGCATTAAGGGGGAGCTTAGATGTACTTATGTAATGCATATCTTTTGTTTACCTGATACCTGTTATCAGGCCCACAGGAGAGGAAGGAGGTTATGCCAGCTCCCAGCTTGGGCAAAGGGCACCTTGGCAACCTCTGTTAACCTTTGAGACTGTGCACACCAGTTAAGAAATGGCTGTGACTCCTGGTGCCTGTGTACGTCAGAGGCACAAGTCACTGGAATCCAAGATCTGGAGCTGTTTACAGTCCCCCAGTCATTCCTGGATTCCCAGATTCCTGAGGAGTGCCTCTGAGAACAAAGTGTGTATTCAGCAAACATCTGTCAAGGGCCGACTGGGTGCCAGCCTGGGGAATCACAAGTGTGTTTTTAAAGGGGTAAAGAGGAAAAGGGGTGATGATTTGAATATCTTTACATTAGGACTTCCTGGCTCTCAAGTTGCAGATTGTTGCTTATGCACCTTTGATGGACCAACAAGGTCCCAGGCAAGAGCCTGCTGTCCTTGCCCCTCATGTCACTAGAATTTTAAGGTCTCCCAGGGGAGCCGGCCCCAGAGACTACCCACTGACCCACCAGTGACTGGCAGTTCACTGAGTGGCCACAACAGTTCTGCACTCCTCCCAGAGGAGTTGGAAGGAGAGGAGGCATAGGCTGGAAGTCCCTGCTCGTTCAGTCAGTCACTCGTGCTCTCAGGCCTTTATTGAGCACCTACACCTACGACAAGCAGCACTGTGAGAGCCCTGGAGCTAAGCGGAAAGGAGACCCACAGTGGTGCTGACAGAACAGGGCTGGCCTCCACCCCGCCCAGCCCGCAGGACCTCCGGCTTGCTCTTCCCCATCCCTTAACTGGTCTCTTGCTTTTATCTTTGTCCTCCTGTTTTATGTGATAGGAAATTCTCGTGGTTTTGTCATCCATGTCACTAGCTTCATCTTTAAACTTGCACATTCTATGGAGAAGATCATTATTAAAATGTTTATTTAGGTAATAAATTTCCTCAAAATTGACTCTCTTTTTCTGGTTTCCTGATTGCTCCTTTTTCTTAGCAGCCTGTTCATGTTTTATGGGTACAATAACCCTTGACTCTCTTGGAAAATTCTTATCAGCTTATTAGAATTTCGCTCATTCCCTCAAGTATCTCTTTTCTCCAGAGTTCCTGTCGATCTTGCTCCTGCTCTTTCATGGCTTTGGTTTTCATTTTGTGATTATTAATTTAATGATTGAAGATCCTTGGTTATCAGTTCATGTTTATGAAAGAAGAACAGGGCTGATGGCACAGGAAGCTGAGCTGGGTTCCCTGCTGGCCTCTCCCCTAAAGAGAGGGGTGGCTGTGCTCTGCAACAGGCCGGGCATGGTCCAAATGGGCTTTCCTGAAGGACTTCTGTGCTTGGTGGTTCCAAATGCAGTTTTGAAAATGACTGTGATGATTGACCATCATTCTGCCTCTCTCCCAACTTTGCGTTTCTCAACCATCGTGTCCTCCGACCTGCTGCTCTGCCGTGGCCTTGTTTCCCTGCACTGGTACAGGTTCCACCCCGTTGACTCAGCGCGCCCTCAGGAGGAAGGAGAGGGAGCTATATGCCTCTCTTGAATTTGTTTCTTTCCAACGATGACACTAAAATGGTCATGCTGTAGTGTCATGTTTTGGGAAAGAAACAAATTTGGAGGAGCTATATGGGAAATATGTTTTATTGTCTTTGTTTTTGCCGTTGTGATGGAAAGGAATCCAGAATAGCTCAGCATACTCTACCCCATCCTAAAGGTTGGCTTCAGAATCAGTTGTTTGGAATTCAGACGGCATGTTACTGCTTCAGCTTGTGTGACACACAGTATAGCCCACGAGATAGAATTTGGGCCAAAAGCGTGTGCAGGAGGAGTGTCTGACAGGAACACTCTCCCTTACATGCAGCACTTGTTCAGAGTTCACAGCACACATTCAGTTGTCTTCGAGAACTGGAGCTCAGTTTCTTTAGGAAGAGAGAATCCTCCAACTACTGGGTGCTAGACAGTCTGAAACGTACCAAAGAAGTGGCAGATCCAGGCCTTGTCCTTGGAAAGAGCAATGATGACTCATTTGTCTGCCACTTTGCACTTTCCCAAAGTTCTTTCACATCTGTTATCACCCCTGAGCCTCTTAATACCCCAAGAGATGATGATGAGGGCCTGTGACATCCTGCCTCACAAACAAGGACAGTGGCTCTCGGAGGGGACAGATGACTGAATCACAGAGGTGGAGCTGAGGCTCATTTTCCACTCAATATCACACTGTCTTCCCAGGAACTTTCTCTTCCAGATGAGAAACACCCAATTTATTATTAAATGCATGTTTCCTATTTTGTGGCATAGATAAACAGATTTCAAAAGCATCCAGTGCCGTTTGGCATTAGAGAACATTTTGTTCCACTGGGTGTACGTGGGCGTGGTCGCCGTTAGGGCTGGCTCAGGACCCTGGAAGAATGAATGAAGCAGAACAGGAAACACGCCCCACCTGATCTCCTTCTGAAGGAAGATTCAGCCTCAGAAGCCTTCTCAGTTTCCCGAGCTTACATGTTTCTTCAGCCCAGAGGGTGCTGCAACCAGATTCATTTTTATGGTTAAGGACATTTGTGTGTGAAAAACAATTCTGAGTAGTATTCCCTGAGAGGCCCAGGGCCTTTGGGAACATTTTGGAGATCAACGTTAATAAGAAAGCCCTGGGGCTCTAGCTGTTTTCCTGAGGGTGCAGCCATCCAGGGCTCCCAGATCCGTGGAGTGACTGTGGCTGGATGTGCAGTGTCCTGTGGGGTTGGGCAGCATGGAGTCAGATGGTCTGGGCTGAGTCCCAGCCTAGCACTTAGGAGCTGTGGGCCCTGGGAATGGGGATTGGAATCATTTGTACGTCGGTTGCCTTCCTGTAAAATGGGGGCAGTAATACATCTTTTATAGAGTTTTTGAGGTACAAAAATAAATGTCTAAAGCTCACTTTGACCACCTGGTGGTGCTAAGAGGTGCTTAGTGCATGCTAACTGCTTTGTTGGTTTGTTCCACTCTTGGAAAATTCTTACCCTGGACTCCCAGGTGGCATGACAGAACCACATCTGGATGAAGCAGGTTTGTTTTATTTGACACAAACATGGCAGACTCCAGGCAAGAGAGCCTTCTTTGTGGGCATAGTTCAGTTATCAGACAGTTATTGAACACACCTAACCTATATGGTGCCATGAGGTAGCTCTTCTAGTTCTTTCCTTGGTGGCCTTGGTCTCCCTGTGGGGTTGAGCATGACTCTTCTGGGGTGTGGCCTGCCTGCATTGGTCCTGGTCTACAGCTGGTTCCCACCGGGTCAGGAGGGCTCAACTGAGGATCCACATACTAGAGTAGGGGCCAGTGTTCATCTGTACATTAGGGGTCTTTTGTTATGGAAGCTCATTTTCTCGTAGAGCATAGGCCATGTCCTGTGCCCTCTGCTCTTACCTTAGAGTTATTTGTCTGCAGGTCTAGGCACCATGGTCACATGTATCTGTCCACCCTCTACTCGCCCACTTGAAAGAGGGAGTGAAGCGATACCTGGATCCGTGGATAACCTTCTTCCCTCCCTTCCTTTCTCGGCAAGCTTTTGTCTCTGAGTTCTCTATGGGGAACATGGGTTACTTTTGTTTTTCTAAGTTACATTTTCTTTTTGCCAGGATCCTGTTAAGATATAAATTTTTTTTTTTAAAAAAAAAAGTGCCCAAATTGATTGGTATCTTAAAACAAATCTTTATTATTTACAGTGGTTTTTTTTCCCCCCCTCCTTGCAACATGTGTATAGTAACAGTGTTAAAAGGGCAAAGTATTTGTTCTGTTTGCATTTGACAAAATTTAATATTTGGGCCTTTCCTGATTTTCTCATTATTCTAGTCCAGTTTAGTTGTTTTTGAGTTTTATTTAAAAGAAATCATTTGTTTGTATTCCCAGCACCAGCTTAGTTATTGAAACTTAGATACTTATTGAATGAATGAATGATATTCACCAAGAGCAGCTAGATGGCAGGTCTTCTCTTCTTCCCAGTTTCAGGTTGACATAGCCCATTGTATCACTAAGCCCGTGATGCTCCCGGGCTCTTTCCTTGCGCTCCCCTCCTGACCTTCTCTGAGCCTGGGTGTGGTCGATGTGACTCATGAGGTCACAGGGGCCCAGGAATAGTGGTTGATCATCGTGTCTTATTGAGTTGGTGGTGCCAGTTGAATCCTGGTGTAGAAGAGCGAATCTAACTTTTCATTGTGCAGAATACTTCTTGTTTAAGCCCTGAAGGTTAACAGCTGATTCTCTCTTGTGTGAAATTGCCAGTCATGGATTTCCAGGGATGGGTGAGATTTCCGTGGCTACCCTTGGCCCATCTTGCCCACCCTTACGGATAGGAAGCCCCTATTCTGTGCACTTGAACAGATCCCATCTGCCTGCAAGCCCTCCCAGCTTTCTCTATGCCCGGTGAAGGAAAAGACTCCTGTTTTCTTGATATTTTCATAGTTTTTTTTTTTTTTTTTTTTTTTTTTGAGACAGAGTCTCGCTGTGTTGCCCGGGCTGCAGTGAGTGCCATGGCATCAGCCTAGCTCACAGCAACCTCAAACTCCTGGCCTTAAGCGATCCTAACTGCCTCAGCCTCCCCAGTAGCTGGGACTACAGGCATGTGCCACTATGCCCGGCTAATTTTTTCTATGTATATATTTTAGTTGGCCAGATAATTTCTTTCTATTTTTTTTAGTAGAGACGGGGTCTCACTCTTGCTGAGGCTGGTCTCGAGCTCCTGACCTCGAGCAATCCACCTGCCTCGGCCTCCCAGAGTGCTGGGATTACAGGCGTGAGCCACCGCGCCCGGCCTTTTCATAGTATTTTATTTGTAATACCTATAAACTGCTGCTTATATAGAATGTATTAATACTATAATAGGAAGAACTTGAATTTCAGAACCAGACAGAACCTGGTTTTAACTCTTAGTCTCACCATTTATTAGCTGTGAGACCTTGAGCAAGTAATTTGATCTTTAGTTTCTCATCTGTGAAAAGGAAATAAAAATACCTACCTCGTGGGACTATAATGAAAAACAAATTAGATTGTGGAATATAGCTCCAGTTGTGCTTAGAGGGAAATTTATGGCTTTAAAAGCGAAGAAAGTCCAAAAATTAATGAAGCTAAGGAAAGTAGAAATAATAAAGAGAAGAAATCAAGGAAACAGAAACAGATACTCAGCAGACAGTGAAAATGAACGAATGAATGCTAAAAGTTGCTTCTTTGAAAGAGAATAAAAATTCTTAAACCTCTGATGAGACTGGTCAGGAAAAGGCACAATAAACCAGTGTTAGGAATGAGCATTATTATAGACCCTTCAGTCTTTAAAATGAATCTAAGAGAATAATATGAATAGTTTTATGCCAATACATTTTAGGAAAATGAACTGGACTCCCTAGAAAAATGTAACTTTCCAAAATCAACACACAAAGAAATAGAAAATACGTGAATAGTCCTTTACCTGTTAAAGAACTGGAATCTATAATTAAACCTTCTTAAAGAAACCCCAGGCCCAGATGACTTCACTGACAAATTTTGCCAAATATTTAAGAAGAAATAAAGCCAATCTTACGCTAACATTCATTTGTGATAAAAGCTTTTAGTAGAATTATAGTAGAAGGAAACTTTCTTATCTGAAATAAAAATCCTATAGCTAACCTTAATGGTGAGATGTTGAAAGCTTTGTCTTTGAGATCAGGAAGGGTTTCTACATTTTATTGTCAGTCCTCTCCAGTGCAGTAAGGCAAGAAAAAGAAAAGCCATACAAATTGGAAAGGAAGAAATAAAACTGTCATTATTTGAATATGATGTGAATGTATGCATAGAAAATCCAAAGATTTATAGATAAACTATTAGAAATAGTAAGTGTGAAGTTGCTGGATACATGGTGAGTATACAAAAATCAGTTGCTATATATATTAGCAATAAGCAGCTAAAATGAAAAGATTTTAAAGATATCATTTATAACATCAAAAATATTAAATACTGCTGGGCACAGTGGCATGCACCTATAGTCCCAGCTATGCAGTAGGCTGAGGCAGGAGGATCGCTTGAGGCTAAGAGTTTGAGGCTTTAGTGACCACTGATCATGCCTATGAATAGCTGCTGCACTCCTGCCAGGGCAACAGAGAGACCCTCTCTCTTAAAAAACAAAAAAAAAAAAATTAAATCTGACTAATACACTAACAAAATGTAAGAACTCTATACAAAAGACTGTAAATCACTATTGAGAGAAATTAAAGAAGGCCTGAATAAACGGAGTATATATACCATGGATTAGGAGACTCAGTGTTGTAAAGATGTCAGTTCTCTCAGAGTGATCAAAATCCCAGCAGAGTGGGCTGGTTGGTGGAAGTGAACAGACAGATTTTAAGATGTGTCTGGAGATGCAAAAGGCCAAGGATAGGCAAGCCACCCTGGAAGAACAAAGTGGAGGATTCCTCTGCCAGGTACCAAGAATTCTTATAAAGTTGCAGTGACTAAGACCTGGTGGTGCTGGCACAGCACAGAGGCTAGAATAGAGAGCCTAGATAATGATCCACACGTCTGCGGACAGAGGTGGCTCTGCAGAACAGTGTGGGAAAGGAAGCCTTTTTCAGCAAATGGTGCTGGACCAACTGGACATCCACATGAAGAGATGAAACCTGACTTGCATGTCACATCACATGCAAACTCATTTCTGGGTGTGAAAAGTAAAAACCAAAAAAAAAAAAAAAAAGAAAAAGAAAAGAAACCCACATATTTAAAAGGTAATAAAGGTGAATGAATATCTTCATGACCTCAGCAAGAGGAAAGACTTCTTAAACAGGGCATAAAAGCACTAACTATAATAGAAAATTTTGATGAATTATACTATATTAAAATTAAGAATATCTATGCAACAAATGACCCCATGAAAGAATAAAGATAGGGCACAGCCAGGGGATAGTGTGCACTTGTAGTCCCAGTTGCTTGAGAGGTTTGCTGGATCCCAGGAGTTCAAGGCCAGCCTGCTGAGCAACATAGTAAGTCTCTCTCTCTCTCTCTCTCTCTCTCTCTGTCTCTCTCTGTCTCTCTCTCTCTCAAAACAAAACAAATGCACAGAGCAGCAGGTATAACTTACACCAGGCATCACTAAGGGAAATGCAGATTAAAACCACAGTGAGTTAACTACTCACACCCACCTAAAAGGCCAAGATCAACAGACCATCCATGAAAACAGGACTTTAGCATCGTTCATAAGGGCACAGCACACAGCAGCACGTGTAGTTTTCCACATATGTTCTAGATTTTAGCTCAGCACTGAGGTGGTTATGGTCAGTGGTTAAGAGCATGGCTGCTGTCAACCTGCCTTTATTCAGCTCCTAACTCCTCCCCTTGGGCAAGCCCCTTACCCTTTCTGTGCCTCAGCTTCCCCACTTTAACAAGGTGCATGACAATAACCACTACCCCGTAGGTTGTCATTGGGATTAAAGGAAGCGCACACATGTGTGGCATGGAGCGCAGTGTTTGGTGAGTGAGGTCCGGCTGGCCTCCTCATCGCTGAGGAAGGGAGGGCTGGCGGCAAGGTCGCAGGGAGGGTGGCAGCCTCAGAAAGAGTGCTTATCCCAGTAGCAAAAATAATGGGAAAATAAAAGTCAAATCCAACCCCAGTCACCGACATTTCTCACCACCTTTGGGTGGCTTGCTGGGTGGTGATTTTCAGAGCAGTGGCTGCCACTTCAAGGGTGTCCGATGAATGCCAAGTGACTTTCATTCATCATTGCTAATCCTCCTGCAGTCTGTGAGGAAGATCTCCTCTTCTGATGGCAGGGCTGACTCTTGAGAGAGCTGCTGCTGCGACCTACACTGGGGATACCGGAGATCATGGCAGTGCCTGAGATTATTGCTGGGAGGTGCAGGAAAAGCCGCAAGGACAGACTACGGGATGTGCAGGTGGTGGGGAGAAGGGGCTGTCAGGGCGGGGGATGGGGAGCCAGGAGAGACGAATACTCTGGGTAGGTGCAGGGCGCTCTGGGAGAGGCAGGGCAGTAGGACAGGCCCCTTTGGCAGACATCCGGGGGCAGGGGCAGGAAAGAAGGGGGCTCAGGAGTTGCTAGTTGAGAGTGCAGGCCCCAGAGGTTGTGTGGCTCTGTGAACACCAGAGATGAGTTCCCAGGTCAACCGGCGCTGTAACAGCAGTTGAGTTTCTCTGCGGTGCAGGTCCTTGCCCCCCAGGTCCTCCGTTCTGCCCGTGTTCCTTGTGACTGTCGTGTGGAGCTGAAAAAAGTAGCGAGGACACTTGGAGCTGAGGGTGCGGGCCGAGGGCAGTGCTCCATCGAGAGAGGCCCTGCCGCAGGCTGCGACCTGGGGTCCTGGGGCCTTCCTGCCATCTTGTGTGACCTTCACTGACAGTTGGTGAAGCACAGCTCAGGAACTGGCGCTCAGAGAAATGGCGTGGCTTTCCCACAGTCACCCGGCTAGTCAGCGGGAGAGCTGGGATTCAAACCTGAGCTTTCCGGTTTCAAAGCCCATGATTTCCCACCATCCTAGGCTTTCCCAGTGGGCACTTTCACTGCGTTACCTCACTGACTCTGGGCAGGAGACCTTCAGTGCTTCCCCTCACCGTCTCTGTCTATTCGGGTTTATTATACCTTGCCTCTGTGTCCCCTGTAGGGCATTGGATGTCTTTGCCAGTTTGTGACTGCACCGTTCAGTGAGACCCTGTGTAAGATGTACTTAGAGGGTTCAGAAAGAAATGTAGTTAATTCTGAAATATTACAACTCAGAAATGAGGTGGTAGTACGGAACTCCCAAAAGTCATTTATATTGGGTCTTAAATGCCTTGTACAATTTTACAGAGATTTGTCTTCCTACATTTGTTTTACTTAAATTAATAAAGAAATTCATACATAATCTTGGAGAATGTCTAAGTTGGGAGGTGAAAAATTTGTGGCAGGGAGCTGGTTGAGCATGAAAATGAAGGCTAGTGCCCTCAGATAGTTGAGCTGATATCGTCATTACACACTGAGCTGTGGCCACATAGGATGCCGGTGGGGTGTGGTCGGCCCTTGTTGAACCTGAAGGCATCACACGGTGATGATTTGGGGATGTCACAGTCGCTGAGCACAATGCTATGGTGAAATCTCAGCCCTGGACAGAGGGAAAGTGAGCAAGTGTGGGTCCTTACCCCAGCTCTGCCACCATGTAACTTGGGCACGTCCCCCTCACTCGGTGTTCCTTGATCCCACAGGTTACCTAAGAGCATGTGTCCTTTCTGAGGCCCTGGCAGCTCTAGAGTAAAGATACTTTTGGTTATCTACACAATGACTCTGGCTCTTGCTCCTGAAAGTTGAGCATTGTGCTGAGCCTGTCCTTGGCTCCTGGCACTTAGTGGGCTCTTAATTAATCTTTTGCAGAACTAATCTTCCATTAGTGTCTAAACCATGGCTTCATCCAGGCAGAACCTAGGTGCCTCTGTCTGACCAGCTCAGGTGTCAAGCTGCGTCTCAGTCCAGAGAGGGGCTGTTCCTCCCTGCAGCTGGTCCCAGGGCTGGCCAGGCAGCCCCTCTGGCAGCGTGAGTGGGACTCACATGAGCCAAAAGCCCTGATACTCCCTTGAGAAGCCTGGAGCAGAGACCAGCTGCTCTGGGTAGAATGTTTTCTGCTGCTGCAGACAGGGGCTGGGGGGCCCTGGCTAGTGGCTTAGGATTCCACAGGATAGGACATGCTGTGAGAGGTGGCACCTGGGCCCAGGACAGATGACCTGTCCAGCCTCTGTGATATCCTCGCGAGTCGGGTGACCATGGAGCAGAGTCCGAGCCAGTGTGCTGGTCCTCACTGGGTTCTCTCCGTAAGAGCCTGCACGTGTGTCACAACCACGCAACTGTCTCTTCATATCGGGAATGTCTCTGGAATGCTTGGCTTTGAAGTACCGTAATCTCTTCTGTTCCTGCATCTATTGCTGCACAGGGGTGTGTTTACCTTGGGAAGCTCTGCGATCCACCAGATTAAACCCTTTTAATTAGCAATTAGATTTTAGGTTATGAGACATCTGATTTATTTAAATTCGAGATAATTTTTGGAAAACATCTTGGTGTAATGGAGAGAATATTACCTTAGTAAACAGGCAGAGTTGGTGTCAAATGCTAGTCCCTACCGTAATCCACTATTGGATGGCCAGGGGCTAATACATTACCTCCTGGAGCATCAGTTTCCTCTACTGTAAGAGAGAGATAAAAGTAATGATAATTACTATATAATAGTAATGGCAACAATAATAAATACATTATTATTTAATATTTACTATGTCCACAGCACTAAGTGTGGACCACACATTGTTCTAAACCCTTGTATGTAGCCCTTGTATGTACTATCACAGCAATTCTAGATGTAAGTTCCATTATTGTCTTCTTTTTTTTTTTTTTTTTGAGACAGAGTGTCACTTTGTTGCCCTGGCTAGAGTGAGTGCTGTGGCGTCAGCCTAGCTCACAGCAACCTCAAACTCCTGGGTTTTAAGGAATCCTACTGCCTCAGCCTCCCGAGCAGCTGGGACTACAGACATGCGCCACCATGCCTGGCTAATATTTTCTATATATATTTTAGTTGGCCAGATAATTTCTTTCTATTTTTTTTTTTTTAGTAGAGACAGGGTCTCGCTCTTGCTCAGGCTGGTCTCGAACTCCTGACCTCGAGCAATCTACCCGCCTCGGCCTCCCAGAGTGCTAGGATTACAGGCGTGAGCTACGGCACCCGGCCTATTGTCTCTCTTTTAAAGATAAGGCAATTGAGGCACAGAGAGGGTAGGTAACTTGACCACTGTTGCCCAGCTAGTAAGTAATGGATCTGGGATCCAAGCCTAGGCAGTCCGACTCTGGAGCCTGTGTTCCTTCCTGTGATTCTAGCCTATCTCACAGAGAACCGTGAGGACTAGTGTGATAGCACGTGGAGCAGTACCTAGAACAAAGTCTGCCCCTTGTAGGTGCTCAAAAAGCATTGGCTGCTCTGTTCTCCCCTTTCCTTTTGCTAAGTTGAGGCTTTGGACTCCTGACTGTGGTAGTTGGGGAACTCTGAGGCCTCTGGCTGTATGATCTGAACACAGGGTGAGGTAGAGAAAGGTGGAGTTACCTTTTCACCAAGAAGTCAGAGGGTTTCATCTGGGCTGTGGATGGGTCATTCTAGCAAGGCAATTTATGCTTATGAACATAGCGGGGGTCCTTCAGCTTCTTGCCTCTAGCAGGAGAAATAATTGCCCCTTTACTCTTGCTTGGAATGACACATCTGTCACTCAGAAATGATTGATTTACCTTGTTTGCTTTTATTCTCTCCAGCTGAGCCACACATGGGCAGCATCAGAGTAAACTGGTCTGAATTTGGGGCTTCAATGGCTGAGATGAGTCAGTCAAGGTGGTGGTGGGGGAGTGGGAACTCCGGAGAGTGGGGTTGGGTGTCGAAGGTGGGGTTACTTCCGCTCACATTTTATCCCAGGCCCTAGCCCTGCCGATGGGTAGGGATGCTTGGGCCGGGCGAGCCCAAAGACACTGGGCTTTGCCTGCTTTTGTGTGCTGTCCTCACATGGTCTCTGCCCCTTGCTCCAGAGGATGAGGAAGATCATTTAGTAAGATTATCAATCTGTTGATCTAAGAACACAAACTGTTCTTCAGAAAGTTCTTTGAACTTTTCAGTAAGGTGTGGAGGTTTACTTTGTTAATGTGAGACATATACACATACACATGGGTACATACACATGTGTGCAATGCCCAGAGGCAGTTAGAGTTTATTGACTTTCCCCCACCTAAAGGAAACATTTTAGACTGCATCAAAGGCTCGATGGAAATGGGAAGTCATGAAATAGAGATGACTTGCTTCTTTACCTCGGGGATTTATAATAAAAACCACATGATGTGTGTTTTTCTTTCATAGGTTTACCTGCGGATTTTGAGCATCCGAAGTTGAATCCCTGAATCTAAGCATCCCCTGCTGCTCCCTCACCCTTTGAAGAAATGTCTGTCACGTATGATGATTCCGTTGGAGTAGAAGTGTCCAGCGATAGCTTCTGGGAGGTGATGCTCACGCTTTCTTCTTGCTGACTGCAGCAACCAGCCCATGGTGCCCGGCAGGCCGTGCGGTTATTTTGGGGGAGCTGGAGGATGAGATGAACATTCTCCAAAACCAGCCAGGCATTTGCAGTCAGATCTAGTTGGCAGCAGGAGAGATGTGGATGCTTGTTTTCAGCCAGTTCAGGTTTGCCGTGGCCGCCAGTGAAGGCAGTGAACCTACCTTGCTAGAAAACGAAGAGCTTGGTACTGAAAGAGGTTGGGGCTGTTTATGAAAGGTCTTGGCGACTGTCCATTCGCAGATCTTCCTTCTTCTGTTTAGCCGTGTGACTGGGAATGACATACGGTAATTACTGGGCTTAGCCTGCAAGGCACTTTAGAGTTTTGTGTAGTAACACAGATGGCTGTGAAGCGAGATCTTGCCGGGCAGCCCAGGCAAGTGGCCAGAGGGCCGAACAAACTGCCTTCGAGCTTGTCAGGGCATCTGCCTGCCCGTGAGGAACTCCTTTCCTGATTAGGTTATTTTATGGGTTTTTTGGAAGTCCTTCTTCCTGAGCCTCACTCACTCACTTTTCCTGCCTGCTAGTTAAAGGAAAGTCAATTTTTTATCAGATTTGGTCCCCATGGCAAAAACCCCTTGAGCTTTCCTGGCAGTTGTGGGATTTTTGGAAAGAGGCTTTGCAGTTAGAAACTTCTGGGCTCTGATCCCAGCTGTGTCGTTACCAGCCCTGTGAGCTTGGGATGTGCTCAACTGGTCTGAGCCTCGTGTTCTTCACCTGTGTGGGGGGCACCATTGGTTTCCAAGGGAGCTTGGCAGGGTGAGATGAGGACGTGGACGTCAGCACCCTCGTGGGTGCTCTCCTGACACAGGGGGCTCCGGCGGTGGAAGAGACAAGAGAGATGCCCTGGTGTTTGCCGGGGACTAGAAGGAAGTAGCTTTATAAACCTAAAGGAACTAGGTGTATACTTTTGGCTAAAATCAAATGCCATCTGATATTACCGTCTAAGACAGACAAATGATCACAAGTGCCCAAGTTTTAAAAAAAAGGATGGGCAAGGAGCTCAAAATTCTATTGACACTTTCCTTTCCTTTGTATTGGGCAAAAAGGTCATCACTGACTTTTAGTTAAATACTTTGTTTCATTAAAAGTATGTATTTATTGAGCACCTGCTGTGTGCTAGGCCCTGTGTGGGTACAGCAGGGAATGTGACAGACAGAGTCCCTGCCCTCAAGGAGCGGGTTTGTGCAGTAGAAGTAAAAGCACAGAGCATGCAGCCAGTCTCCACTGCTGCCCCTCGGCTGGTGGCAGCTTTCCTGGGAGGTGTCCATCTCAAATTTCAGTAGCTAGAGAGGCACATCTGCCCGGGAAACATTTCACTTAAGGCAGCAAGAGTGACAGTAACCTTGACAGTTAGATGTGTTTCCAGCCACTCTGCAGCGGGGGCGCTGCCAGGTGCATCTCATGGTGCAGCAGGAGGGTTGGTGGTGAAACTAGATGAAGCTATATCAGCACCAGCAGTTACAAGACGTAGTTTGGAGGGGTCCCTGGGACAAGGGTGGAATTCGGGGCTGCCCATCTGCCCCCACCTTCAGGTACAGGTTCATAGGCAGGCAGGTCCCACTTGCTGGCCCCCAGAGAGGCTGTGGCCTGAAGCACCTGTGGAGCAGGTGGGGGCAGTGCACATCCTGTGCGCTTTCGAGCTGCCAGCCTTGAGAAATGCTGTCCTCATTCTTAACACTGCACCAGAACTACAGATAGAAACCTTTAGAGTCGTGGGGAGCCTTTCTGTTTTGTGACTGAGTGATGTTGCTGGCTGGTTTTAATCAGTCCCTGCCTTGAGCTCGGTGGGTGCAGAGAGGATGAGGGTGCTCTGAAGTGAGAGATAGACTGAGAGAGACAACGGCGACGGGGAAGACATTGATCTGGAGCCAGGGGGCCTGGGTTTCACTCCTGGTCTTGTCACTTACTATCTGTATATGGCTTTGGGAAAGTTACTAATTTTTCTTTGCCTCAATTTCCCAATCTGTAAAATGGGGCTAATGTACCCACATCGCAGTACTGTGAGGGTTAAAGGAATGAACACATGTAAATGGTATAGGGCATCAGGACAGGTCTGGCTGGGGACACTGGCCCTCTGCTGTGGGAGCTGGAGGTAATCAGCACATAGTCTACAGTCTGTTCCTGCAGTGCCTTTGGCAGCGTTGTTTTAATTACCCACTTGGTGGCAGGAACTGCTAGGAAATTTTGATAGCTAAATATAGTGCTATTACAGAAGTCTTCAGCTGCTTGTTAAAAAAACATTGAGGTGAACATTGCCATTATATATAGTGAGCATATATTAACTCAAGTAGCTTTAACAAATTCAGTCATTGACCTAAGCTCCTGTGCTCCCTGTTAAGTTCTCAGCTACAATAATGTCAGTAGACAAGACCATCTCCTTTTGCCCAAAGAACGCTCAGGCAGGCTCTGCTCAGCTTGTGATGCTGCCCCTGAGATTGTCCTTCAGTTTATGTCAACTCTGTGGTGCCCTCCTCCTCCTCCGCCTCTTCCCCCTCCCTCTCCTTGCATGGTCTTCTCTGATTGTCTGTCTCAGATCTCTGTCTCTCGCATAAAAACACTTGTCATTGGAGTTAGTGCCTAAGGAACAACTCGGGAGGATTGCGTGGCTAACGCTTCCTCATGTCAATCTTTGCCTCTGCCTTCCCGTGGCCTTTGTGCTTTCCTGTGTGTCACATTTCCCTCTGTCTTTCTCTCATCAGCAATGTGTCACTGGATTCAGGGCCCACCCGAATAATCCAGGATGATCTCATCTGGAGATCCTTTGCTTAATGTCTGCATAGACTCTTTCCAATGAAGATCACGTTCACAGCTTCCGGGAGTCCTATGTCACTTTCGGAGGCCACCATGCACTCCACTACAGCCCCTGAGCACACTGCATGTAGAAACCAGGCACCTGCCGGAGCCCAGTGTGGCATCAGAAAGCAAGGCACAGACTTGGTGGCTTCCCAGAGACACCCCTTACTCTTTGGTCTTTTCAAGAAGACCTCACAGATTTCCCAACCTAAGATCGATAGTCACCCCTTTGACAAAGAAGATTCGGTGTAGGGGTTGGGATAGATTGGAAGAAAATTGCCTGAGGCTCTCCCCATGGGCAACACCCCCCGCCCCCAAGGGAATGTGGATGAGAGGTAGTGATGCTGCAGGTCACATCCTGGGGAGAGGGGACAGTCCTGGAACCCTCCCAGCCTGCCTGGGACATGGATAGGCTTAGGGATAAGCTAACTCAGGCCTGGATTTCGCTGGAAGCTTTATAGGCTGTTGTTTTGTGCTCGTACTGCTCTTTCAGTAACGTAACAGAAGCGCTGGGAGCGGCTCATTGCCCTCGTGGAGTTACTAGCTGAGGATGCACTGGCAGTTGACTCTCTAGCTATTGTGGGGAAAGCTCATGTGACTCACTGAAATCAGAATTTGATAAATAAAGGATCATAAGTTACTTCGTTGCTTGTGCCTCTGAGCAACTTCTCAGTCCCCTCCTCTCCACGTGGAATGGAAATCCCAGCTCCCAACACCTTTTGGGCTCCAAGAAGGTATTATGGGGTGCTCTCTCTGTGCCTGACATGAAGGGTGGAGACAAATAAAGTCATGATCATTGCCCTCAAAACCCACTGTTAACACATTTTGGCGTGTGACAGCTGATGTCCACACAAGGTACCAAGGGAGAAATGAGCCATGGTGGGAGCTTGACAGAGGAGGTGGCAGAGCATACTGCTCCGTGTGGGCCTCGCGACACCTGCCACAAGCCTTTAGAAAGTGGCCTTGCATCAGAGTTCCCTTATGCTCTTGCCTGAGACATCACTTCTCTAGGCAGCCCTGACTGCCCAGAGTATTCTCAGAATTTGTCACTGTCTGCAGTTGTTATTTTTCTAGCCATAAGTTCCATGAGGGAAGGGCCCGTGACAGTTTGTTCACCATTATATCCCTGGCGCTTCCCATAGTCCCTGGCACACAGTAGGTACTCATTAAATATTTGTGAACAGCAACAGTGTGTTGCCAGACCCTCAAAAATTGAAAGTTATGAACGCTTCAGTGGGTAGCCCGCCAGCCGGTGGCATTGACAGATTGGAAACTGGTTTCCTGTGTACCCTGGTGGAGAGGGTCCAAGGGTAAGCCGGCCATACCAAGCTGGCCAACAGAAAGAAAAGCTCCTGGTGGTGTCTCTCCAGGCAAGTCCGTGGGGTCAAAGTCAAATGTTTTGTGCAAAGCTGACAAAGTACGCCAAGAAGCTCCAGCATCTTCTTCAATTGTGTTTCTTCAATTAGAAATCCTGGAATTGTGAAAGTCTTTGGAGGTCACTTCCCCCTTCTCTCAGGATGAAGAAATGGCCGGCGAAAGGTCAGGTCTTGTTAAGTGGTGGCCGTGGCAGGCCGACAGCACAGCTAGTTGGGAAGAAACCCACCCTGGACTGTAAACCCACCGTGTCCCAGTGCACTTGGCCCTCACAAGATTAGTTCTGACTCTGCCTTACAGCTGAAGGGACAGAAATGCTCAGAGAAGCGCTTATCTAAGGTCACACATTCTGGGGCAGAGCCGGATCTGTGCTGCTCCCCTGGTGAAAGCAGGCGGAGGAAGGCCTCGTTAGAGAGGGCCCGAAGCTCCGACGATGGATTTGAACAAGATATCAAAGCTTATACTTAGTCCATCCTGTTGCCATCTGCAGGACTGTAATTAAGCAATCCCCAAAGAGTTGTCTCTCATCTCTGCCTTCCAAGATGATAGAGAATGTGCCGGAGCTTCTTGGCATACTTTATCAGATTTGAATAAAATGTTTGACTTTGATTTCACGGGCTTGCATGGAGGGACACCACTAGGAGCTTTCCCTTCTATTGGTCAGCTTGGCACAGCTGTCTCACCCTTGGACCTTTCCAGGCTGCAGAGGAAGCAATTGTGGTGCTTGGGCCCTCGGGGGCCACAGGTTAAAGGGCATGATCATTCTGAGGGTAAGATCAAGGTTGTGTTTGGCAAGTGGTCCTTGTAGTTTACAAGTTTGGGGCTGCTGGGATGAGCCTCATTGGCATAGGACGGAGACCGGAGTGGCCTGTGCACTGCAGCCGTGAGCCCTGTCGTGGCTGTGCTGCAGCCCAGTGGCTGGATGAGAGCGCACACCACCTGCCGTCGGCCCGCTAAGCCTCAGCTCTGCACCTGCTCTCATCTCAGCCCGAGGGAGGTCCTGTCTGTTGCTGGCTGCATGATCATGAGCGACCGTACCTCTTCAAACCTCAGTTTCCTTTTCTGTAAAACAGGGACACTAATAGTACCCACTGGTCTGGATTGTCATAGGGTTAAGTGAGGTGACACATGTATAGCTGTCAGTACGCTGCCTGGCAAAGCACAGACATGCTCTATTATGATGCTGCTGATGATGAAAAGCACTCAGTGTGTGGCGCTTGTTGCCAAGAGGCTTACGGTCCCCCCGGGGGAAGTAAGGCTGATGCGCTCAAGCTGATTTTGACACAAGCTGAGAGGCATGGGTTCAGTGTTTGCAAGGGCCCACGTGACCCCCAGCTGGACCAGCCCGGAGCAGCCATCCATGGGGACTCGGTCTCTCCTGTCTGCGGGTGCAGGCGATGCGGGAGACATGGGCGCTGCAGCGTGGTGCTCCAGCAGGGCCAGGTGGTGTCAGGTAAGGCTCCGACGGAAAAAGGAGCTGTGCCCTGACAGAGAGCCTGGGTCACAGCAGGCAGGGTGGGGACTCACTCATCAGTACCCATCCGTTTCTCCTTTTCTCTACCTGCAGTTGATACCTAGGCGCTTGTTAACAGCTTTCATTAGCATCTGTTCTTGTGACCTTTGTATCCCTACTTCATGTGCACACATTTTAAATACATGTAGATGACAGTCATTGTGTTTCTGTTCAGGGTGCAGTGTGCCCACCTTGTCTGCACATCATTCCTACCTCTGTGTTGCTCTGCCCTGGGACCCGAGGGAGCACTTCTGTGGGGACCTAAGTCTGGAGTGAAATGGCTGGGTTGTCGTGCGGCACGTGCACGTTTAATGACTTAATTACTGCCTGGTTGTTCGCAGAGGCCTGCCCAGTCTGCTGCTCCACAGTACGGACAGGAAAGGGTGTCTGCCTACCTCCACCCACATTTGGCCTCTCCTGCTGTCCAGTGGTCGCCCATCTGTAGGGGAAAGAGCTGCCTTGTTCTCGGACACATCCCTCTAAGTACCTGTGACGGGGAGAGTCTCTCTGCAAGGCTGTTAGCATCCTGTGCTCTGCTCTGCTCTGAAAGTGCTTGTTCATGTCCTTTGCCCATCCTCTAGCCAGGCCCTGTCTGTTTCATGTTGTGTAGGATTTTCTGGGGTATTACACATTTCAGTCACTGTCAATTTAAGACAGGGCTTATTTGCAGTCTGTCTGTTAAGTGTCCATGATGTCAGTTTCTAAACAGAAATCCTAATTTTTGATGTAATAAAATTTGTATGTATATCCTTATAGCTTTTACTTTTGAAATTTTGTTTAAAGATCCCTACTCTAAGTCACAAAGTATTCCTCTACATTTTCTTCTAGTCACTTTGTGGTTTTTACCCTCACATTTTTAGTTTGTTTATTTAGGAATGTATGACAGGGTCTCACTCTGTACACAGGCTGGAGTGCAGTGGTGGGATCATAGCTCATTGTGACCTCAAGCTGCTGGGCTGAAGCCTGCAGAGTAGCTAGGACTCACCCCCTCAGCCTCCTAAGTAGCTAGGACTGTAGGTATGTGCCACACCCAGTTAATTTTTTAATTTTTTTGTAGAGACAAGGTTTCATATGTTGCCCAGGCTGGTCTCAAACTCCTGGCCTCAAGCATTCCTCCTGCCTCAGCCTCCCAGAGTTCTTCAATTACAGGCATGAGCCACCAGGCCTGGCCCACCCCTCACATTTTTGTTGAGTGCCTGTGTGCAGTAGACCCCACGGAAAGCAGTGGAGAAAGAGCAGTGGATTAGAAAACGATGTGGTCCTGTGTCCACCCGGGCCTGGCACGTGGGAAGTGAGGCTGGCTGGGGGCAGAGGCAGTGGTGCCCCATGGCCTGGCTATAGAAGGAGGGGCTGGCTAGGAGAGGGTATGGTAGTCTGGGGCACAGATCAGCCTCTCCATGAGCCATGCCGCTCCCTTGCTCTGTTGGGCATCGAGACAGCCAGAACCTCGCTGGGTTCCTGGGGGTGTCCAGAGTCTGTTGGGATCCCGTGTGGTCCTGAGATCTGCCGTGGCAGGAAGGGCTAGAGCTCCCTTGGTGCCTCAGGGCCAAGGCAGCATGGGGTGAGAGAACATGATGGTTGGAGTGGTCTTGTCTGGTTCCATTCTTACTTGGGCCACTGGTTTCACCCTGGGATTTTGGCTATAATTGGGTAATTTATCTGTGAGATGGTCTTGATGGTCACCAACCAAAGAGGCGGGTAATACGAATGAAATGGAAAGACTACATAAAGGGACCCGTGTGTGGCCCCTGTAGGCCCCCTGACCTGCTAGCCCTCTGTTAACAATAGGTAGTGGTCACTGAGCCTGCACCGGGGCCCAGCTCTGGCACTGGGAGCCGATGGGTGGAGGCTGCAAGTCTGTGTCCACGTTACCTCTCACCCACCCAGGGATCCCAGCGATCTCACTGGCCTGATTCCAAACCCCCAGCTTTCCCGTTGCCTTTGGCCTCTGTGTTCCACAGAAAGGAGTTGGCCAGAAAAGTAGGCTGTCAAGTCAGAGAAGCTGACATTCTCCTGTGTCCTTGTGAAAGGCACTTCCAGACTATTTACACTTAGATGCCTACAGGGTGAGCAAGGAACTGGTGTGACCTGTCTGAACAGTCCTTCCTAGCAGCCCTACATTGTAAACCCCAGCCCTACCGCTGTCTCTTCTGATTCTGCAGGTGTTTCTGCACAGGGATGGCTGGAGCTGCAGCCCCAGACTCGTCCTAGCTGACTTTAAAACCAAGGCTTGTCTGATGCTGGGTTCTCCGGGCCTGGGCTGAGGAAGGCCTGAGGAGTGATTAGAAGCTTGGCAGGCAGAGGTGTGTGGCCAGAAGGAAGGGGGGCAGCTAGGGGAGCTGGAGGGGGAGGAATGGATTCCCTGGCGGCAGAGCTTGATTGGGAGGAGTGTGGCCCCAGGGGAGGAGGAGAGTTTCCTCAGGAGGACGCTAGAAAGGAGGTGGTTCTGCTCTTCCGAGAGCCTGGTAGGCACAGCCTGGAGAGGGTGAGGGTGCCATATGCAGGAGGGCCGCCTGCCTGCCTGGGAGGTGCCTGGAAGCCAGGGATCCCGTTACCTCTGTTGCCCCATCTGCCCCTGGGAGGACAGAGGACTCCAGTCTCTGCTGCTGCTGTCCCTGTCTCAGGAGGCCCCTTTCATGCCATCCCTCCAGGAACTACCCCCCAACCTCCTGAACCCCATCAGTCCCCGAGTATGGCACCCTTCAGGACCAAGGTCCAGCCCTCATGGTTTCTCCCCACCTGACCCCCATCTCTAGCACCCCGAATTCTGAGTTCCATTCCTAGGGGACTTCTCACAGTGCCCCAAGGTGGCCATGCTGGCACACCTTCTTCCTTTTGCCAATGCTATTCCCTCTGCCTGCAGTTCTTTCCCTCACCTCACCTTTAATCTGTGAGCCTCCCACTTGTCCTTGGAAATTCCCATTGGATGTTGCCTCCAGGATACTCCCCCCACCCCCTTCCTCCTAGTGCCCAGTCCCAGTGCCCTATGCCAAAGCCCCAAGTCCCTCCACTGGGCAGTCGCTTAGGGGAGAAGTGGGGTATCCTTCCCTGCAGCTGCACCAGGCGCATGTATGTTGAGCACTTGTCCTTAGTATCCTAGTATGTGAGTGGGGTAAGCCTGAATTCAGAGGAAATTAGGAATATGGTAGCTTTAGACCTACTTCAAAAATGGGTGTTTTGTGAGTGAATCAATCGAGAGGTTTGGAAGAAAGCTTGTTTATTTTCAACTTCTACGTAAAGTTATCTGCCATTTGGCCATCTCAAAATAAGCTAGTGTTTTGAGAAACTAAAGAGAGCTTTTTAATTACAAAATGGATACAGCAGAAATAGTTAACTAGATATGTCCTGGTTTTAGTGTATGATCAATTAGTTAAATATTTGAAAATTAATTTTCTTGCATTTTAAAAATCAGTCATTATACCTCAGTTTTTAAAAAATGTATAAAAAGAAAACAAATTTTACTAAAGAAGACATGCAGATGGCAAATGGGCACAAGAAAAGATTCTCATCAGTATCATTAGACATTAGGGAAATATAAATTAAAATTACCATGAGATATTGCTACACACTAAATAGAATGGCTAAGATTTTAAAAAACTAACACTACTAAGTGCTGGTGAGAATGTAGAACAGTTGGAACTCTTGTACATTGCTGATGGGAATGCAAAATTGTACAGCCATTCTGGGTAATAGTTTGGCAGTTTTGTTAAACATACATGTGCCATATAGCAATTCCACTCCTAGAAGAGACATGAAAACATGTCCACACACAGACTGTAGATGAGTGTTTATAGCGTCTTTATTTATAATAACCCCAAACTGAAAACAACACAAATGTCCTTCAGTAGGACGAATGGATAAACAAATGCTGGTGAATCCACACAATAGAATACCACCTAGCAATAAAAAAGAATGAGCTGCTGACATAGGTAGCAACATGGATCGGTGTAAGTGACAGAAGCCAGTTACAAAATCCAGGCTACATCCTGGGCATCCTGGAAAAGGGGCACAGATCATGGCAGTGGTCCCTGTGGCCGTGGGGAGGGCTGGACTGCAGGGGAACCGAGAAAACTTCGTGGGGAGATGGAAATGTTCTGTGGCTTGATATGGAAGTGGCTAAACAATGGTATACGTTCATCCAGAGTCATCTGAGTGTAACTTTGTAAGGGTGACTTTGCCTGTGCGTAGATTCTGTCCCAATTTAGAAAGACAGCCATCAGTAGCTCTGTTGCTAGGAAGACTACAGCGCCTTGCTCAAAGGAATGGGAAGGCCACATTGCTCTGACACCAGTGGTTTATGGAGATGGAAACTCAAAGTGATGGCCTGTCACTAGTCCCCATGTAGCAGTTTCATTTACCAGGGGACAGCAGGGCTGATATTGCTGGAGTATCTCAGTGCCTGCTGTCCGGCCCACTCACTTTTCTCATTGCTCCTATGCTCAGCCTGCCTGTCCCCTGTCCCCAGCAGTGGTCACATGGCCAGCGCAGGCTCCTCTTTGGCCTCCAAGACCAACTGAGAGCTTGCATGGAAATCTAAACCGTGTGCTTACCGAAACATTCTTCCTGTATTCATCGCTGCTTTTCAGATTTCAAGAGTTGTCATTCAAATAAGAACAACGGCTACTGTGTGCTGATGAGTTGTACTAACACATGACTCAAGAAATAGATCCTCTCTTTTTCCCTAAATCTTTTCCCAAGAGTTTTGAAAATCAAAGAGGTAGGCAGGTTTCTGGAGAGCCGAAACACATGTTTTGATGGCAATTACCGACGTGAGTACTGCTGGCAATGGGGAGGTGGAGACCAGCTCTGCATCCTGCTTACATGTCAGCTGGCAAGGCTAAATTAGGCTGTCATTATCTTAGCTCCTCTTGCCACTAGCTCAGCGATACTGAGTTGCGTTTTGTTGGGTATTTTTTTCATCCTGCTGTAAATTTCAAAATGACAGCAAGGGCCCATTTTAAGGGAAGTGAGCATGTGCTGTCACTTCCAACGGGTTTTGAAAATGCTCGCTTCTGCCTTCCTAAAAGGGGCTGCTGAAGCATGGGTTGAAGCTCGGGTTCAGCTCTGTGTTTTGAGGAACTGCCAGGCCACACCAGGATGGGGAGGGGTCTGTGGAAGGAACGATCAGAGAGCTGTTCGCACACTCCAGGCAAGCCTGTGGAAATCTCACCATGCCTCTGGAGAAAGCTGCCCAGGCCAACCACCCTCCAAGCCTCTGCTTTTCACTAGGATTCTGGTTCCCATAGGAATGAGGTCATCTCGGCCTGTCCGAGCTCTCAGCTCACCTTAGGGACTGCCTTTCCTCCAAGTGCTGCAGCCCCCTCTCCCCTTCCCCATCTGTGCAGGGGCTGTGTGTCTTATCCCTTTGCAAGGTCTTACTCCCCTCTGCCCCACCTCCTCCTGGCAGACCCTCTCGCCGCCCTCTTCCTCACCTGGCTCACTCAGCTCAGGACAGAAGCTCAGGTAGTTCAAATTGTTCATAAATCTGAGTTAAACAGGCTGCACCATTGGTGACTGCAGAGACACATCTATACCCTTTTCTGCACAAGCAGGCACTTGGCCCCTCCTGTTCTCAGGAACTTCCATCTTGGCTTTAAACAGATAAAATGCCGAAATGATCAGCCAGGCAGAGACTTTTAGAAAAGGTAAAACCAACAAGAGGTCGACTAGATTTTTGAGGACAGTGGGTCCTCTATTATATTTTCTAGGATGAAAATATAATAGATTGTTCTTCTGTCATATTTCCTCTGGGTGCCCAAGTATCAGCTACCTTGTATCCTTTCAAATCAGCTCAAAGACTGAAACATGTCGAACATTTTAATTTTCACCCCAAATTAACCATTAACATTTTCTCAATTATTCTATTACTTATAATTTAGATGACCTAATTTCTCCTTATATATGTGGGGGAAAAAAGTAAGTTGACCTTTGAACAATGCAGGTTTGGGCTGCATGAGTCCACTTACCTGTGGGTTTTTTTTTCAATACAATCAGCCCTCAGTATCTACAGGTTCCACATCTACAACCAGATGCGGATCCAAAATATGGCGCTCACAGGATGTGAACCCGCTGATATGGAGGGCCAACTTTTTGTATGTGCAGGTTCCACGGGGCCCAGCGCAGCACTTGAGTATGCACAGATTTTAGTATCTGAGGGGGATCCTGGAACCAGTCCCTCGTGGATACCGACAGACAACTATAGTCAAAACTCACTTTGGGTGCTCGCTTTGGCACCACATATACTAAAATTGGAACAATACAGAGAAGATTAGCATGGCCCCTGTGCAAATTCATGAAAATTAAGAAAAATAATATTAAAAAACTCACCTTGGCCCTTGACAAAGCACATAACAGCTTTGCCATCAAGACAGTCTTACCTGGGAGACTGGGCATGGTGGCTCACGCCTATAATCCTAGCACTCTGGGAGGCCGAGGTGGGAGGATCTCTTGAGGTCAGGAGTTTGAGACCAGCCTGAGCAAGAGCGAGACCCCATCTCTATCAAAAGTAGAAAAATTAGCTCGGTGTGGTAGCATGAAACTGCAGTCCCAGCTACTCAGGAGGCTGAGGCAAGATGATCACTTGAGCCCAGGAGTTTGAGGTGGCAGTGAACTAGGATGATGCCACTGCACTCTAGCCCGGTGACAAAAAAAGAAAAGAAAAGTCAAGAAGACTGTCCTACCTGGAACCATTTGAAAAATTGCCTTCGCTCCAGCCCAGCCAGCCACTGTTGGCTGCAAGATCTTGGCAAACTATATAACTTCTCTAAGCCTCAGTTTTCTCATCTGTAAAATGGAGATAGTTATTCCTATTTGGCAGGGGGTAGCATTATTTAGAGTTATAAGACACGTAGCATGGTACCCGGCACATAGTAGGTGCTCAGTGAGAAATAGTGTTTCTTGCTATAATTGGGAAGTAATAATGGCCCAGCATATGATGGATGTCGTTAAATCAGAAGGCTTTAGTCAGATGTCACCTACTCCGGGAAGCCATCCCTGGCCCCTTGGTCTGCATGAAATGCCTTTCTAGTTGTCCTCAACCCTGCACCATCCCCCCATCATAACCCTTCCCGAGCTGGTTTGCCTGCCTCCCCGCCCCCAGTCAGTACCCAGCCCAGAGAATATTAAGATGCACCCTGTTCATGGATTTGTATGTTCCCATTAGTAGTAAAAATGGGAGGCTTGTTGTATAACAACATGAGTGCCTTTCAAACTGTGAGGGCAGGGCCATAGTAAACATGACCCCAGGTGAGCACTGGGGCCTGGTTGGCACTGGGGCCATTTGTGCAGCAGCAAGGGGCAGGCTGCCCCAGTCCCAGGAGAGGGGCGGCAGGTGGGCAGCTGCTCTAAGACCCCTGCCTCACAGCTGCTTCTGTCTCCTAGGTTGGGAACTATAAGCGGACTGTGAAGCGGATTGACGATGGCCACCGCCTGTGCAGTGACCTCATGAACTGCCTGCACGAGCGGGCACGCATTGAGAAGGCTTACGCACAGCAGCTCACCGAGTGGGCCCGACGCTGGAGGCAGCTCGTGGAGAAGGGTAGGGAGGCCGGGTACAAGGCACTGCTCGCTAGCCAGGGGGTTTGAGCAAATGGCGACCTGTCTGTGCCAGTCCCTCTCAGAGCAGGCAGGAACGTTTCTTGCGGTTGGGGAGGGGGGCACTGTGGTTTTTATGGAGGAGCATCAGGGTGCCCATCGCCAGTAGGCACAAGCCCCATAACTTTCATCTCCTCTTCTTGGAGACACAAGACTACTCTGCAAACAGCACCTGAGTCTCCTATTCCAGCCCTGGTTGTCCTTAGGACGCACTTATGCTTGCCAGTTTAACGCAGAACTTGAGGAAGTTCTATCCAGTAAAAGGCCTTGCTGCTCAGCACCTTGCTTTCTAACACTGACAGCTGTTTATTTTTAAACACCGCCATATAGCAAGACCAGATGGTGACAAGCAGCAGGCTTTCTCATTTTGAATTTTAAAGGGAATAATGACAGGTGTTGTATGGTGGAGGTTTTGCCCCTCTCCTCCCTACCAAAAAGCTCAGAAGATTCTGCAGCTTAGTTACAGGACACCGTTGTGTGGATAGGGACTGTGGTTAGAACCTGCCTTGCAGCAGTAAAGGACCGATTATGGGGTCTCCTGGGACAGAGCAGATTAGTAGGAGTTTCCCAGGGTGTGATTTGGGGCAGGATCTTCTGCCGTGACTGCTGTCCTCAGATGAGCCAACCAGGGGAAGCCAGGCCCCTGGGCAAGGGGCCAGCCGTGTCTAGACCGGCTGCCTGTCCTTCCCCTCAGTGCGGACTCGGGCTGTGTCGAGGGCAGAGCACAGTTCTTGGCACAGGGTGGGAGCCCAGGTTGTGGAGCAGGCACGTGTGGCGGAAGAGGAGCCAGGGATAGGCCAGCTCCCTCAGCCGATGGTGGCTGCTACTGTTCATTTCCACCCGCCCAAGCGCCCTCTCTCGGGATCCAGCTGGCGGTGCCATCCCATCTCTATTCGGAACTGGAGGTTTACGAAGCACCCTTGCCACCCTCACTGGTGGATCTGGCCGCAGCGAGGCAGCACAGGGAGCATGCTCCTTTTGTAGACACACGGGCTCGGGGGTTCAGAGGGGCTAAACTTATGTGGCCACACTTCTGCCACCCCCAGGCCCTAGAGGTATGTGCCCAGAGGCTTCCCACGACCCCTCCTCACACCTCCCTGTCCTCACTGGGCCCACACAGGCCTTGCCCCCTGTGCGTGCCCTGAGGACTGGCCGGGTCTTCTCATTTTTTACCCTCAGCCCTGACATAGCTCCCTCTCCTTCCTGAGCCTCAGGTCACTCCACTCTACCCCCTACACCGAAATGGCAGCCAGATTAACACCTTCCTTGCTTATGGACTGAGAGCAGGGGGTAGGGGGTGAGGTGACTCAGCTTCCCCCACTCCCATCGAGAGTCTCCATCTGGGCCAGAGCAGGTTCCTGTGTCCCCTCCCCTTTCTCCCCCCAGACAGGGCTTCCATTCTGCTGAGGAGACCATCCCCAAGTCCCACAGGCATTCTAGAGCTTAAGCCAAGCTCCTCCTGGGAGTGAGCAGAAGTGCTCCCGCAGGGGGAGGCAGCACGGGCTGGCGAAGGGCCACCCTGGGAGGCAGGATGTGGGGTGCCGAGCACCTGGGAGAGGGGTCAGCTCATTTCAGAGGGTCTCCCCCTTCTCTGGCTCCTTTAATACATTGACTGCCACACTAGAAAAAAAAATTTTTTCCTTGGGGCCATAGTGTTTTATTATGAAAGTAGAATAAAAACTTTGAAAACAAAATGATCCTATTCGAATTTAATGAAAAATGTGTTATTTTTTATTATTTTCTGTGCGTGACTTATACACAACTTAAAAAATGGTTCTCACGGCTCCCAAGGTGAAGAGACATGTGAGTTACATACGCTTCACCAAGCCCTGGAGTGAGTTAAATGCAATTCACATGCAAAGTAAGACTTCTAAGATACAAAATTTGAATTTTTAAAGAGCTCAGTGGCTTTCAAAAAAGGAAATGCACATAGTCCCCCTATTTTCCTAGCAAAAGAGTGGCAGGGTGAATTCAGCTTCAGGAATGGAGAAAGGCACTGAGCCACTGAGAGCGAGATCTGAAACAACCAGAGGGAACCTCCCCGCCAGGCCGAGGCCGAAATGCCCCGTGAACAGCTGAGGGGGGATAGGAAATCCCCACCACAGGCCAGCGCCAGGTAACCCACAGCTTCTCTTTGTGCCCAGGGCCACAGTACGGGACGGTGGAGAAGGCCTGGACAGCCATGATGTCCGAGGCAGAGAGGGTGAGCGAGCTGCACCTCGAGGTGAAGGCCTCGCTGATGAATGAAGACTTTGAGAAGATCAAGAACTGGCAGAAGGAAGCCTTTCACAAGCAGATGATGGGGGGCTTTAAGGAGACCAAGGAAGCCGAGGATGGCTTTCGGAAGGCACAGAAGCCCTGGGCCAAGAAGCTGAAAGAGGTACATCCGTCCTGCAGGCTGCTTCCCTGCCTGGCCTCTCCGAGCTGCCCACTCGCCAGCAGTGCTCCCTCCTGATGCCCAGGAATTCCTGCCATCTGCTTTAGGCACAGGAGGCCACAGCTGGCAGAGGAAAAGCCACTCCTTAGGCCAGAAGCCCATGGTGGCTGACATTTACCCAGGCTTACAACACTGAGTGCCTTAGGTACATTCTTTAAATTTAATCCTTACCGACCCATTTAGCAGACTTGGTAACTGAGGACCAGAATCATACATTGGTGGTAGCTCTTAAGTAACAATACTTTCCCCAACCCTGGGGAAGTGTCTACTGGAGAGACTTAGAAGTCCCTTTGGACTAGTAGAAAGAATTAATTTAAATATTTTCTCCCTCTTGCATGGGTTCTTCTCCAGACTTGCAAATGATACTGATAGCCCTTTTTCTACAAGTAGCAACGGAAGCCATCGCGTCTTGTGGAGCCTTAGCCGGCTGGAGGCCGTCACCCAGCCAGCCCGGCCCTGGGCCGCGTGCCCCGCCCTGCCTGCAGCCTGGCCCTGTTCCTGACTGGGATGGGGTAGACAATACCCGTGCCACACCCTGCACCTGGCTTTTCTCAGGAGCTGCACTGCCTTCCTCCCCTCAGAATCATCCAGAACACACCTCCATGTTTGGGCTCTAACAGGCCCTCCTTTTCTCCGTCTTTGCTTTTGTCACATCTCCTCTCTCTCCGTTCTTGTCCCTGGCCCTGTTTGTAATGAAACTATCTCCCCTCCCACGAAGCCATTGCTACAAACTGCTCTTCCTCTAGAATGAAATCTGTTCTTTAACTCACATACGGAAGGGTCTGTTAAATCAATACGCACACACCTGTGTGTGAGTGTGTGTGAAACTGCCATTAAAACCCCAGGCATGTGGCTGTCACCTGACTCCCGGCAGAGCCCCTCACTGGTGTTAGGTTTCTCCTTGGGCACTTTGTATTTTGCTGTTCCAGCTGCCTGGCGTCCTCTCCCTGGGACATCCACACCTCCTCCTCATGCGCTGCCTGTCACCTCAGGTGGCTGTCTTCAGCCCTTCCACATGAAATCCTGTCACCTACCCCTGGTGCTCCCCGCATTATTGTCTGCAGTTAGCACTTTCTAATCACTCCAGCATTTAATCTATCTGTACTGCACCTTTCCTCCCCCAGCTCCTGAGTGGAAGCTTCAGGAAGGCCCAGATTCTTTTGTCCCATGCTGTGTCCCTGGTGCCTAGAACCGCACATGACACAAAGCAGACACTCATAAATTTTGTGGAGTGAATTGTTGTTGTGGGCAGTTGCTGTTCTAGTGTACGGACAACTCTGTGCCGCGTTTCCCTCTCATCCTGACAGCACAAGCATTCCCAGGGGCCCTGTAACCTCTAGTGAGGACTGACTATGTGGAGCCACGTGGAACTCAGGAACTCACTCTCCCTGCAGGTGGAGGCAGCAAAGAAAGCCCACCACGCAGCGTGCAAAGAGGAGAAGTTGGCCATCTCACGAGAAGCCAACAGCAAAGCAGACCCGTCCCTCAACCCTGAACAGCTCAAGAAACTGCAAGACAAAATAGAAAAATGCAAGCAAGATGTCCTTAAGGTAAATTGTGTGCTTGTTTTTACATGTGGAGTGTCAGTGTGTTACTTGTTCACGTGTCTGGCACACAGCACACCTTTGTAACTGCTCACATGGGAGGGTGGATGGGTAGAGGGATAGATATCCATAAAACATATCCCTGCCTTCAACGGGGTCACACAGGTGAGCACCCTGCACCTTACCTTACCGTAGCTATTGCACCTCCTTGGACAAGGGGCAGACCCAGGTGCTGGGTACGTAGGGGGAATGGACAGTTGCTTGTGCTCAGGGACACAAGATGGCTGGGATTGCTGGGGGAGCAGCTTGTGCCAGAAATGCAGGCACGGAGGGGCATGCTCAACGCAGGGACTGATGCATAAGCTGGTGTGGAGGGTTGTGAGGACGCAAGTCGCCAGTGGCCTGGATGGCCAGGCTGAGGGAGAAGCTTAATGCTGCTGACAAGGGCCACCGAGGAGGGCCTGGAGCCTGGGGAGGGGAGGACAGGGGTAGAGGCCAGGTGGTTCAGAAGGGTTACGCTGGTTGTGCAGGGAGGCCTGGCTGGGGGCAGAGACCTGGTGAAGGGGATTGGGGGTGGGAGAGCTTATCTGGGAAGCCAGGCCAGGAAGGGACAGAGGTGCCCTGCAGCCTCGTCAGTGACAGACCCCAAAGAGCGAGGCAGAGGCCGCGGAGCCAAGGGTGGCGGGATGGTGGCTTTTGACCAAGAAGAAACAGTGAACAGGCAATGTGGCATCCTGGGTGCCCTTTCATTTCTGTTGTAAAAGGAAATTCTCTGCCTTTGTGAGTTAGTGAGAAGATCAACTGATATGACTTTGTCTAAACACTTTGTAAACTGTGAAGTGCTCCAGAGATGTTGGAGGTAATTCTGCCTGGACGGCCCTAGAGTCACTGGATTTAAAAAGTACATGGCACCTTCGTGTAATTTACAAGTTCCCAGGAGGTGAGGGGCTTGGCCCTGGACCCCCCCTCCCTTCCCTCACTCTGTCATAAGGGGGCAAGGGCTGGAAGGTATCATTGCCAAGGGCCTGCTTGCTTCCCTGTGCAGAGATTCCCGGCTTACGCTTGCAGAGAGAGATGGAATGAAGTGAGAGAGGGCTGCACCCCAGAAACAGGACTGGAGGGCGGGGGGAAGCAGGCGTCCAGAGCAGATGGTTATTATCCACCACGCTTGCCGGGCCTCAGACGAGGTGGGGCATCCCTGTTCTGGGAGGGGAGAAACCAAGGTCAAAGAGGTTAAATCACATGCCACCCAGTCATGTGAGTGCAGAGACTTGTGAACCCAAAGGCCCCCTCCCCCCGCAGCCTTTCTTCACTGCGCCCTACTGCTATGTCGTCAGCGTAGCAAGGGGGCAGGTCATCTCCATGAGAATTCATCACTCAGAGCAAGTGCTGGAATCCCTTGGGGAGCATCCCCCATTGCTGGGGCCAGGAATCTGGGGTTTTGGAGCAGCCCAGGCGCCTCCACTGTGGGCCCCAGTGAGGACCCTGGACTGACCTGCTGAGCGGCAGACACCTGGGCCGAGAAGCATAAGGCCCGGGGAACTCTAAGGCCTTCGCCAGGATCCCAGGGAATCAGGTGCCCAGGCAGCATCTCCACGCTGGGGGTGGAGGGAGGGTGAGAGATGTCTCTCATGTTTTACAGCCACCCGGGGTGATAACACCTTGTGCTCTTGCAGAACAAGCACAGGGCCCAAGGCCAGACATAACAGTGTGTCAAGGTGACTGGGGCACTTTGTTGTGGGCTCCCTCCTGGGCCCTCCCAGCCTCTGTGCCTGGCCAGTGACCTCAGAGCATGAGTGGTCCTTGTGGGCCTTGATTCCTCAGAGGAGGACAGACCCTTCCTACCACCTTCTTGAAACAGTTTCTAAAGACCAGCGCTGACTGGTTGCACACGTACTTTTGTAGTGGCCGGGTAGTGACTGCATCTTGCACTATCCATCAGAGACGAACTTCTTGCTTCAGTGCTAAAATATTACAGTCCACTGGAGGGTGAAGGCTGCCTCTCATTCCACCCTGTGAATGTTCGCTGGGAACCTCCTGTGTGCTCTGCGTGGGGATTTACTGAGCGGTGAGGACCCTGCTCCGTACCCGCCTGGGCTGGGGCTCAGCACGGCCGGCACAGGCCAGGTGTAGGGGAGCCTAGAGAGGGGCACCCTGTTGCCACTGGGTTCCCTAAGGGCTCCCAAGAGGTGGTTGCTCTGTGTCACTCCAGTGGCACCCCCAGATGCTGGGTGTTGAGCCCCCAGCTGCGTGTCCCAGGTGTCTGAGCTAGGGCTCCCACGCGGGGCTTCTGGGCATTGGGCACTGGGCGCTGGGAGGGCGGTGGTGGACAGCCACAGCGGCTGTAGAGCTCTGTTCCTGCTGGGGACACCCCAACCCTGGCAGGGATGGCCTTTTCCTGTGGTCGCAGAGGACCAAAGTCCAACCACCTCAGGAGGCTTGAAGCAGAACAGGAACCACAGATGGCAGGAGAAGGGCATGGGGCCAGGCTGGGGGCCCCAGGGAGAGCAGGGTGGGACCTGCCCCCTTGAGGCTCCAGAGGGGAGCATGAAGAGGAGTTTTCCAGGACATGAGTCAGAGAAGGGCACCTAGGGGGTAAGCAGGGTGGGCAGAGGAGACCAGGGCCCCAGGTAGGGGCAGAGAAGGTGCTCCAGAGGCCTGTGGTGGCCCCACCTGTGTTATCAGGGACAGCATAGCACAGTTTCCTGGTGGAACCCGTGATTACCTCCCTCATTGCTCAGGGTCTCAAGAGGGGAGAGACTTGCAATAAGTGGGTCATCCCCATCCTGCTGTCCCTCACTTCACCTCAGGAGGCCACCGTGGTCCCACCAACTAACGGAAACTCACTGCACACTGAGGGAGAGGGGAGGGAAGTCTGCGAGCATGAGGTCATTGACCTTGAGGCCCGTCCCTGCCAGATGCTCCTGCTCACGTTAGCCAAGTGTCAGGATTTCACGCATTTTCTAGCTGTCTCTAGATACTCTTGGGATGGGCCATACCTGCTCCTAACATCTCCTTTCTTGTAAAACCCTTCTTGGGATAGTCTGGGAAGGAACAGCTGCATGCGGGGGAGGAGTGGGCTGGAGGACAAGGGAGCAGGACTTTCTTGAATGCTCCTGGCACTTAAATATCAGAACACTAGGAAGGAGAAAGTGTCCCCATTATCTGATAAGGACAGTGAGACTCCAAGAAAACAAGAGTGAGCGCCAGCATTCGGCCCAGCCCTGAGCTTGTCTTCAAGGTGACTCACCGAGCCACTGCTGCTGTGGGCCAGGTCCGACGCTCAAGGGTGACCCAGCACAGCCCTTTCTTACAGGGACAGAGGCCAAGGGTGTGTGACATGCTCGGGACCATGCACACGGAGCCCCAGGGGGACTGCTTCTTTGCCTGGTCTACCTGTTTACACCTTAATCCAGTGGAGAGGGCAGATGCCAGGAGTGTGATTTACCTTGCAGAATTGGAGGGACTGGGGCTTGAACTTGAAGTCTCTCAGACTCCAGAGCTCCTGCTCCTTGGGTTTGGAATCTGGAGAGTCCTGAGAAGCTCCAGGGGAGGGTGGGGTGAGCCGAGGGCCGAATGGAAATGAACCTTCATCTTGTGCATGGATTTTCATTTAGACCAAAGAGAAGTATGAGAAGTCCCTGAAGGAGCTTGACCAGGGCACGCCCCAGTACATGGAGAACATGGAGCAGGTGTTTGAACAGTGCCAGCAGTTCGAGGAGAAGCGCCTGCGCTTCTTCCGGGAGGTTCTGCTGGAGGTTCAGAAGCACCTAGACCTGTCCAATGTGGCCAGGTAAGTTTCCTTTGAGCTGAAAAACACATCTCGATGAAGTCAGTGCAAAGTTGCTGCTCTCGAGGCTTGGGATGGCAGCATGAATCAGAAAGTCTTCTCTCAGTGGGTCGGTTCTCCTGCTTTTCTGTCATCTTGATGCCCAGTGAGGGCCCGTCTGCAGCTGTAGTCATGGCCGACCTGTGCAGTGCCCCGCTGCCTGTGGGGCCTGGCTGGACCAGCCGGTCGCTGGCCTGGGCAGATAGGGCCAGCATGCTCTGCCAGCTCCGCTCGTGGGTCTGGGCAGGAAGGCAGGCCACCCGTTCTGGAGCTGCAGCTAGGACCAGCCGCAGCTGGTGTATCTGAAATCCACCCGGGTGTGAGTCTAGCATTTCCAGGCTAGCTGTGCCCTGACCCCAGGACAGTCCATCTTTGAGGCCCTTTTTGAGATCCTTTCCATCCAGAGCAACTTGCTGTCAGCTCAGTCCTGACTTCTCAGTGGTTCTAGGCCCCGGGCAGCACAGACCCTCCAAGACTCAGTTCTGAATTATGAAACAGAAGCTGTGATACTACTTCTGTGCTTTCCTCGTCTTTGGTCCCATGACACTTTCATTAGGGTGCAGGTCCAAGCTAACTGAGGGGACATAGACTCCTGTCATCCATCTAGCAGGGCTGCTTAGAAATGAACCTCAGGTCAAGGCTTGTTGTTAATGAGAAATTACATTCCCTTTGTCTCCTGTGTAAGAATAGTCAAAAGCACAGCTACTCTGCTACCATTCAATTAATTTTCATGACAGTCTTATAAAGTAGGTGGCACTGTCCCCATCTTATTGATGAGGAAACTGAGGCTGGGTGAGGTTAAATGACTTGCCCTGGGCCGTACAGCTGGCAAAAGGCAGGGCCAGGCTTGCGTCCAGCTCTTCTGTGTGTCAAATAACTTGCATTGTGCATATGACCATCTTCCCTCTGTGTCTGTCTCTGGGTCCAAATTTCCCTTTTGTATAAGGACACCAGTCATATTGGATTAGGGCCAATTATCCCTACAAAGACCCCATTTTCAAGTAAGGTCACATTCTGTGGCACTGGAGTTAGAACTCCAGCTTATCTTTTGTGGACAATGCAGCCCAGCCCTTAACAGAGGGCATTGTGCCTGCTCAACAGAGGAGGGCTCTGAGGCCAGCGACGGTGCGTGACGTGGCAGCCACGCAGATTATACGTGAGGCTGTCAGGTCCAGCAGTGGGACATACCCCTGCCCTCTGGGGCAGCCCCCTGGGAAGGCGAGATCAGAGCTGCCGAGCAGAAGGCGTCCCCCACCTGTCTTGGTGGGGGGTGTCCTGCAGCACCAGGTGATCTTTGCGTACTGCATTTGCACGTCTGGATGTAACCCTTCCAGCTTTGCTGACATAGATGAGGGATGAGGATACTTCCTGGCCTACTCTAGTTTTCTCTTCCTCAACTCTGGACCTGATTCTGTGGGACCACACAGAGTGGTGTCCACGTGGTCCACATGCCAATGCCTTTTGCTTTGTCTGATGCAGAGCAAAGCTCATTTGTTGCCACCTGGTTTGATTTAAAGCTCATTTGTCAAAAGCTGAAGCTGTGGTGGTTGTCTGTCCCCATCTGGACATGTGGGAGCCAGGTGACCTTCTATCTAAGCCAGGGCAGGAGTGTCCCTAATCTGTGTCTGTAAAATCGACTCTAGTGTGGGCTGCAGAGACCACAGAGACTGCTGTGTCTGGTGCCTGCCTTCCAAAAGAGCTATGCTTCTCTCCCTGGTTTAGCTACAAAACCATTTACCACGACCTGGAGCAGAGCATCAGGGCAGCCGACGCGGTGGAGGACCTGAGGTGGTTCAGAGCCAATCATGGGCCCGGCATGGCCATGAACTGGCCACAGTTTGAGGTAAGAGGAGGCTGTCCCCGTGACCCCATTGGCCTGGGAGGGGACCTGGGTCCACAGAGTTGAATTATACAATGTCTTTCTTAGCTGGGCACAGTGGCTCACACCTTTAAACCTAGCACTCTGGGAGGCTGAGGCAGGAGGATCACCTGAGCTCAGGAGTTGGAGACCAGCTGAGCAAGAGTGAGACCCTGTCTCTCTCTAAAAAAAAAAAAAATAGAAAACTTAGCTGTGTATGGTGGTGCACGCCTGTAGTCCCAGCTATGTGGGAGGCTGAGGCAGAAGGATCACTTGAGCCTAGAAGTTTGAGGTTGTTATGAGCTAAGATGACAACACTGCACTCTAGACAGGGTGACAAAGCGAGACTCTGTCTTAAAAAAAAAAAAAAAAAAAAAAACAGAGCCAGACATGGTGGCTCACGCCTGTAATCCTAGCACTCTGGGAGGCCAAGACCAGTGGATCATTTGAGCTCAGGAGTTCGAGACCAGCCCAAGCAAGAGCGAGACCCCGTCTCTATTAAAAATAGAAAAGATATTAGCTGGACAACTAAAAATATATAGAAAAAATTAGCCATGCATGATGGCGCATGCTTGTAGTCCCAGCTACCCGGGAGGCTGAGGCAGGAGGATCGCTTGAGCCCAGGAGTTTGAGGTTTCTGTGAACTAGGCTGACACCACGGCACTCTAGCCCAGGCAAGAGAGTGAGACTCTGTCTAAAAAAGATAAATAAATAAAATAAAGTCTTTCTCGCTCTGGATTCTATGCTGGAGTTTTCCCTGTTTATTAGGCAGCCTTTATGCATAGCTATGGTACAGACCGAGTTGATGTTTAGAGTTCCAGGAGTCTCCAGGCATTACTGAGGCCTTCTGAATCTCTGGTGATGGTACAATTATATTCTTTCCAGTTAAGAAAATTTGACTGTCACTTGTTAACCACTAGCATTCCCTTCCCTCCTAGTGAGTGGCAGGAGCCACAGGACACATAGGACCTCGGGTCCCTGCCCTGCCCTACCCTACCCTGCGGGATGGCCAGGAAGGGGGCAGCCACAGTGTCCCCAGGCCTCACAGTGGGGAAACAGTCCCAGTGGGCAGCCCTCCTTACCCTTCAAACAATGGACTTTTCCATACTCCAGCCATTAAATTCAATTAATCTTGCTCCTTCTAATATCTTTACAAAGTCTGAGGGCTTGGGGATCTCAGGACTAGTCCAGCTCTAGGGTTGGGTCACGAGGCCCCACCTGGCCCTCCAATGGTAGCATAGAAGGCAGAAGCCGAAAGTCTTGCCATGCCTGTTCCCTCGTGACAGAGGCTGAAGCACATGGTGTCTGCCAACCCAGGCAGCGAAGCAACCATTCGCCCTTTTTTGTGACTCAGCTTTCTTGTGCACAAAGTGGACATGACAACAGCACCTACCTCCTCGGGTTGCTGGGGAAGGCAGTGACCTGGTGCATGCAGGGTTACTGGCCCAGGGCCCGGCTCGCTGAGTGGTTACTCTTGTCAGGCCCTCACCCTGGCCCCGGCCCACCACACAGAAGCCTCTTTGGCTCCTTAGCTGCGTTTTTGTCAGTCCTCACACTTGGGCTTGTGTTTTCTGGGCCTTCACAGGAAGATTTCTCCAAATGACAGTGTGGGCTCCTGCAGCTGGGCACTCCTGCACCATCCTCAGGATTGCCCCCAGCTGGAGGCTGCAGAGCAGGTTGTGCCCCATCCACAGGGTCCTTCCTGAGTGGCAGGGGCCCTGGATGGATGGCACAAAGCCTGGCACATTGGCATAGAAGCGTGCTTATATGTTTTGTGCACAGCTGG
This sequence comes from Lemur catta, assembly GCF_020740605.2. NCBI lineage: Eukaryota > Metazoa > Chordata > Mammalia > Primates > Lemuridae > Lemur > Lemur catta. The sequence continues at coordinate 5,824,378 of NC_059133.1, forward strand.
GATTTCGGCCCACAGCAGGGGTTTACTGTTCCTAGTGTGGCACAGGAAAGCCCCTGTGAATCACCTGGCTCCCTACAGGTGCTGCCGATACCAAGAGGAAGAATGGTGGGGAGGAATATTTGACAGGCTGTCCCACTGGGGTGGGTGTCCCAGCCAGAGCCCACGAGGCCCTTCTCTCTGTGGGTCCCTGGCTGGGAAGCAGCACACTTTTGCAGCTATTGTAGGACGTGCCTGACTTTCTCTAATGAAATTATTTGTTTTTATTTTCCATGCCACAAGGATGAAGTAAGTGTCTGTGTTCTGGCTGACTCACTGAGTGCCAAGCCCCCTGTAGTGTGTGTCCAGCCCCCGGGTCTGTGTGTGTGGCTCCCAGCCTGGCTGGCAGCCGTTCAGCTGCGCAGCCTCGTTGTCAGAATTGTTAAAAGCTGGCGCTTCCGTTCAAAGTCTGCTTGATGTTGACCCATCCACCCTTGGAAGCCACCCAGTCAGGATAGATTTATATTCAAAAGTCACTATGGTGAACTCTGAGCTTCCAATTGAGTTCAGTCAGGAAAATAATTAACAGACAAAAAGATGACCCAGATTTGGAGTCGGGCCCAGGTCTGCCACCCATTCTCCGTGGGCAAGTCACTTTTCCTTTCTGGGCCTCAGTTTCCTAATCTGACAAACCGACAGGTTAGACTTGATGTTTCTAAGATGGCTTATAACCTTGAAGTTCTGTAACTGCATGTGAGCAAAGCTGTGGGCTCAACCACACAAGTTTTAATTCAAGTTGTTTGTTGAAGGGTGGACACGGGAGGGAAGGAGAATTCATTAAATGCATGTGTGCATGCACACACAGACACACACAGACATGCATGCACACACATGCTTTTCTGGGGAATAAAGACGTAGCCTCCTTTGGTCTTTCCCCCCACCTCTGTTTTCGGCACAGTTGATAAAAACCTGTTCACTGCTAGGAAAGTAGTATTAAGTTGGTGCAAAATAATTGCGATTTCGGATCATGAATTTTAAATCATTATAACTAGGCTCCACCACATCTTTGTTAATCAAAATAGGAACCATTACAATCAACACATTTTTGGCAATGAGAAATAAGTTTGTTTATTCCTGTAGCGTAAAAATCCGTGCTTTGGGATTCCTCGAATTCTTGGAAAGCATTTTCTGCATCCTGCTGGTTGTGTAAGCGTTTTCCCTGTAAAAAGTTGTGGAGCTTTGTGCACTGGCAGTATCGTAGCCAATGAGGTTTATCTAAGGCGTGATTATTGCTAATTGAAAACTTTTCCCAATACCCTGCCATGACGACAAAAGTTTTAACATTTTAAAATTAAAAAAAAAAGTTGTCGAGGTGCTTGAAGAAGTGGTAGTGGGTTGGAGAGAGGTCAGATGAATACGGGGGATGAGGCAAAACTTCATAGCACAATTTGTTCAACTTTTGAAGTGTTGGTTATGCAGTGTGCGGTCAGGCGTTGTCGTGGAGAATCGGGCCCTTTCTGTTGAACAATGCCAGCTGCAGGCGTTGCAGTTTTCTGTGCCTCTCACCAATTTACTGAGCGTACTTCTCAGATGTCATGGTTTCTACAGGATTCAGAAAGCTGTAGTGGATCAGACTGACAGCAGACCACCCAACAGTGACCATGACCTTTTTTGGTGCAAGTTTGGTTTTGTGAAGTACTTTGGAGCTGCTTCTCGGTCCAATCACTGAGCTGGTCATCACCAGTTGACATATAAAATCCACTTTTCGTCACATGTCACAATCTGATTGAGGAATGCTTCATTGTTGTGTACAAGAAGAGAAGACAACACTTCAAAATGATGATTGTTTTGATTTTTGGTCAGCTCATGAGGCAACCACTCATCAAGCTTTTTCACCTTTCCAATTTGCTTCAAAAGCCAAACGACCACAGAATGGTCGACATTGAGTTCTTCGGCACCTTCTTGTGTATCAACTCCGAGTTGCTCTCAGTTGGTCATTGTCAACTTCCAATGGCCGGCCATTGTGTTCCTCATCTTCAAGGCTCTTGTCTCCTTGGCAAAACTTCTTGAACCACCACTGCACTGTGCATTTGTTAGCAGTTCCTGGGCCAAGTGCATTGTTGATGTTGCAAGTTGTCTCCACTACTTTACAACCCATTTTGGATTCAAATAAGAAAATCGCTTGATTTTGCTTTTTGTCTAACATCATTTCCGTAGTCTAAAATAAATATAAAATAAACAGCAAGTAATAAGTCATTAGCAAAAAAACAAAGCAAGAAATGCATGTTAAAATGAAGTATAACATAAGCACATGTATTTAAGAATGTATTCTAATATCAAACGGCAAATTTCAACAATGCTAAAACAGCGATTACTTTTGCACCAACCTAATAAAGCTTCAGGGAGATAAACATTTGACTTGGCCTTGTCGGCCCCCAGCATGCTGCTCAGATTAAACAGAAGTTCCGGGGTAAACTCACCAAGGAGGGCTCCGCTCCTTGGAGACTTGTGTGGTCAGAGTCTGCTCGCCTGTCCCTTTTGTTAGCAGTGGCCTCCTGGCTCTTGGTTTTATTTGCCATCCAGGGTTTGGTTTTCCATGTGGCAGGCTTGCTCAGGGCCCCTCAGCCCACTGTCTTGACCCCATAACCCAGAGACAGTTTAGGACATCAGCACTTGAGGACAAGCTCCTCAGAGGCGGGCTCCTGTCTCCTTTCAGAGGCTCAATGGACATGGTGCGGGGAGCTTCAAGTCTGAGCGGGCTGGGGCTGAGAGCCGTGATGGGCGGGGGGCAGGATTGGGAGGCCCCGGGCTGGATGGAGGATGCTATGTGTTGGCCCTGGTCTGCTGTCACCCACCCTGTGTCCTGGAAAGTCTGTTCCTCCCAGGAGGGGGTGCACAGGCGAGGATTGGGCAGCTGTAACAGTGCTGACAGCCAGGCCCCCTGAGGAGTCCCCAGTTTGAACAGCAAGGAGAGCGTTCAGGTCATTTGGGTCCACAGGCATGGGGAGCCTGAGGTCTGCTGGAAGACAAGGGACAGTGCTGGGTGGACATTGCAGATGGATGTGGCTTCCAACAAATGAACCTCCTGCTTTCGCTCCCTCAATGCCTGTTGCCTAGGAGTGGTCTGCAGACCTGAATCGAACTCTCAGCCGGAGAGAGAAGAAGAAGACTGCTGATGGTGTCACCCTGATGGGCGTCAACCAGACAGGCGACCAGTCTCTACAGAACAAGCCCAGCAGGTGAGTGAGCGCAGCCTCATTCCATCCCGTGGGAGGGTCCCCCGAGTTATCTGCGTGGTCCTAGGACAGCCCCAGCGTGGACAGCTGGCCGATTCCCCAGTGTGCAGAGACCACCATGGGCTCCTTTCCAGAAGCTCCCTGGGCTCCGTGGGCAGTGGCCCACGGGCATGTTGGGGAAGGATCATCTTCCCTCCGGTGCCGGAGCTGCTGAAAGATCCAAAGCGGCAGCCTTTGCCATGAGTGTGTATCAGGCCCGTGCAATGCGGGACCTTATGTCAGGGCTGGTCATTCGTGTCCCCAGTTGTGGCGCTGCCCTGCATGGACGCGGCAGGTGGGAGCCCACCGTCACTGGTTCCCTTCAGGCAGTTCCAGTGCTGGCAAGCTTTGTGCTTGTTTTCCATGTTGTGTGCGGGCGCCAGTCGAAGGAGGGGCAGGAGAGGACTGCCAGGTGTCCCCTTTTAAATCACCTCTTTGCTGAGAGTTTTGGTTATTTCTGGCTTCGTTGCTGGCTGAAAATGAGTTGTGGGTATAAGGGACGGTCCCATGGTCATTAAAGCCCTCTGGAGAGTGTGCTAGAGAGGGCCTTGCCTGTAGGGCCTGCCAGAGGCTTCCGTGCCACATCCAGTAATAGTCACCTGTGGCTGGGGCTTCCTAGGAAGGCTCAGCCCAGGTTCCCGTGGCCTTCCTGTAGCCCCAGCAGACGGTGGCCATTTGTCATCTAGCTGCTGTGCATGCTGTCTTAGCAATAAGCGCCTGTTCCAGAGACCAGGCTAGCACCTGTGTGCCTGGCAGGGTGGGGAGGTGAGACCACTTCAGGGGAGACCCTGGGGGCTCAGGCTGGCCGAGGCTGCTGCACCAGCTCAGCTGCCCACCACCGACCCCTCGCACAGACGCCTGCTGGAAAAAGGTGCTGGGAGGGAGGATGGCCTGCTGGTCCCAGACACATGGCGTGAATGTCGGGCTCCAGCAGGCCTGGATCCAGTGTCCCTCACCGGACTGAAACTGATGAGGCAGTTGCTGGCCACTGAGTCACTCTGGTGGCATTTGAGGCACTTCCATGCCTCCCTTCTCAGCTCTGGGCTGGGGGATGCTCAGACTGAGCCACCCTTCCAATGTCTGGGTGCTGCTCCCTGAAGCCGTGGACGCGGAGGCATGGGGTGGTGCTGCCCAGGGAGGCCCAGGCCATTGGGCCGGGCACGGGGTGGGATGCCGGGTCCGTCTCACCATGGCCTCCTGTGTAGCACGGAGTGCCCTGCAGTCCCTTCAGCCCATCTCCCTGGCTCCCAGCCCTCGGGCAGGGCTTGGCTCAGGTCTCTGTGGCCTTCACTCTGGGCCTGGCACACAGTAGGCAGTTGATACCATTGCATGAATGGATTTTCTCTCTCTGGAGCACAAAAGGAATCCTTTTTTCTACTGGAAAGTTCTGTGCAGCAGGCTTTAGCCCTGACTTTGGAAGCTCCAGCCCCAGTAGGACAGGGGACTGGCCGCTGAACCCCACAGTAGTCAAGAGGAGGGGCTCCCAGGACCACCCGGCTGCACGTCAGCAGCTCAGGAGACCCCTGCCCATAGCGTGGGAATGAGGGCTGGGAGAAGCCCTGCACCTGGATCCCACTTTTGCTCCCACTGTGGCGGCTGCCCCCCAGCCCAGCGCCCCTACTCTGAATTGACTGCCTCCAGACACAAGAAGGGAGATGGAATCCTGTTCTCTCCTAGACACTTTAAGCGAGTTTCACAGCCTAAGTATTGCCACATGCTTTACTAAATAACCTTTCTGTTGAAACAACATAGTCCTCCTCCAGTCAGATGAGGAGCTGATCTGCCCCTTGAGATCGTGCAACTGGGAGTTACCAGAACCCTCCGCGGGCCCCCGCTGTGCTGGGGTCCCCTGAAAGCTCTCTCTCTCCCCATAGCAACCTTAGTGTCCTGAGCAACCCTGCGCAGTCCGCGCAGTCACAGTCGAGCTACAACCCCTTCGAGGACGAGGATGACACGGGCAGCACCGTCAGTGAGAAGGAAGACATTAAGACCAAAAAGTTGGTGAACTAATACTTCCCCCTGGTTCCCGCCTCACTCGCTCTGTCTCCCTCTCTCTGTCCAGGGGTCTGGCCCAGGTCTTGCCCATCAGCATTCAGCAGTGCATGCGGCCCTGCAGGAGGCGGGCACCTGGGCACTGCGCACCTGGCCCACGCCTGCTGGTGGACAGCCTCTGGCGTCTCCATTTCTCGGGGTGGGCACAGCTAACAATCTTCGGTTGCTTTTTCTCTGTCCTCCATTAACCCTTCAAGGCCCGGGCACCGCCACCACAGGAAGACAGACAGGCGTCCTGCTGGGGACCTGCAGCAGTGGGGCCCCCATGTCTGCCTCTGGGGCACTGGTGTGGGCCACCACCAGCCGCCTGCCTCTGCCTATTGGTGGCTCAGGTTGAATTTGGATGGCATGAATTCTTGCCAGGGCCTGGCTCCACCCATGCTGGAGAGAGCTGTGTGTTTTCGGAAGGAGCCCTCAGCCTTGCGCCTCACAGCTCCTGTGCCCTCCTCTGACGGGGGCAGAGGCTCTGCGTGAGGCCTCATGCCCTCCGCCAGCCCCTGCTGAGGGCCTTGTGTCAACCCCTTTCTTGCAGTGTGAGCAGCTACGAGAAGACCCAGAGCTACCCCACCGACTGGTCAGACGATGAGTCCAACAACCCATTCTCCTCCACGGATGCCAACGGGGATTCAAACCCGTTCGACGAGGACACCACTTCAGGGATGGAAGTGCGAGTCCGGGCCCTTTATGACTACGAGGGCCAGGAGCATGACGAGCTAAGCTTCAAGGCTGGTAGGTGGGCTCCTGCCAGCACCTGGGGATGAGGGCATCCAACCTGCTCCGGGAGGTTTGCAATTTTTTCTAAGCCTGGTAAAGTTCCTGCTGTTTTCCCGGGTGAGTCCTCACAGCCAGCCCTGCCACTCTCCAATTTCAAAAGCAGCACGTGCTCGATGTCAGAGCTCAGGAAACAGTGAGGCAGCTTGTGCCTTTGCCCAGATGCCGTGTGCGCTGAGGCTGGGAACAGGGCACAGGCCGCTCACACAGAACAAGCTCTTGGCCAAGACCAGGGGGCTGCCCACACGCACTCTGGGAGCAGCCAGCCCTGCAGGTCCCCAAGGGAAACCTTTCCGCAGGGGTCCCAGCTGCCAGAGGAGCCCCTGGCACTCAGCGTGCCCCTGGGCCAGGCGGGGCCTTGTCTCAGGCAGCACCTTTCAAACGTTCTTCCTGCAGCCACGTGTGTACACACTTGCCCACACTCACCTGTGTCACCATAGCAGAAACCATGGTTTTATACAACAGTCTGGGTCTGGGTCCTTCCTGTGTGCTCTGCCGGTGGAGATTTTCTATCCAATGCCTTTTTAAAAAAAAAAAAAAACTGGCTACGGTTTACCAAAATGGGCTGCAGCCTTCCGTGTGAAAGCACTGGAGCCTGTCTAAGGAGGCCGGCGGGGCCCAGGCCCAGAGCAGGCCACAGCAACCCAAGTTTCCCCCCTACCTTGCCCCCTCCTTGATGCCGCCCCAGAGCCAGCACCCACCCCTCCAAGAAGAGGGGTGCTGGGCCAGAACTCACAGGCTGAGGCGTGCCCCTGCCCCTGGGCTACGCGTTGAGGACGACTGCCTCATCCCCCTGCTCGGGTGGCGGTGGGGGCTTGTGCCCAAAGGCCAGGCTCCTAACCCAGCCTTTAGCCACTTCCCCTTGGTGCCCAGTGGTGCCTGCCAGCTGTCCCCAGATACTTGGCTCTAGGGGTGGTCATCAGGTTCCTCCGGCCAGTTTTAGAAATTTTGTTAGTGCCTTTAAGCCATCTTTGGCCAGTTTTCTGATATCTTTGGTTGGGGTTATTACCCCTGACTTTGTTGGTTTGTTTTTAATTTCTAATTCTTTTTCAATCTTATTCAATCTATTATGTTTTACAGTAATTTTATAGGTTTAAAATGTTTCCTCCAGCTCCAAGCGAATTGTCAAAAGCAAACTGATTGAAAGAAACATTTCTAACCACCAGTTCACATTTGCATAACTCAAGAGGTTTCCTGTCTGTTTTGTCCGTTTTCTGTGTTACTTCACTTCTTTACGATGGAAAATTAGCTCCCAGCCAGCGCGGCCTGTGTTCCAGCTTTGGTGGTGCTCTGGCTGCTTGCCACCTCGTGACCAAAGAGGCATCTTTTTTTTTTTTTTTTTCCCCATTTATTTATTTATTTATTTTTGAGACAGAGTCTCACTCTATTGCCCGGGCTAGAGTGCCGTGGCATCAGCCTAGCTCATAGCAACCTCAAACTCCTGGGCTCAAGCGATCCTCCTGCCTCAGCCTCCCGAGTAGCTGGGACTACAGGCATGTGCCACCATGCCCAGCTAATTTTTTCTATATATTTTTAGTTGTCCAGCTAATTTCTTTCTATTTTTTAGTAGAGACAGGGTCTCACTCTTGCTCAGGCTGGTTTCGAACTCCTGAGCTCAAACGATCCAGCAGCCTCGGCCTCCCAGAGTGCTAGGATTACAGACGTGAGCCACCACGCCAGGCCAGAGAAAGGCATCTTAAACTATAGTTTCCACCAGGCACAGTGGCCCCCAACAGTAATCCCAATGACTTGAGGCAGGAGGATCACTTCAGCCCAGGAGTTCAAGATCAGCCTGGGCAACATAGCGAGAACCCATTATAAAAAAAAAAAAGTAATTAAGAAAAATTAGTTGGGCATTGGGGCATGTACCTGTCGTCCCAGCTACTGAAGAGGCGGAGGTGGGAGGATCACTTGAGACCAGGAGTTCAAGGCTATAGTGACCTATGATCGCACCACTGTACTCCACTGTGGGCAACAGAGCAAAACCTCGTCTCTAAAAGAGGGGGGAAATGCAGTGTAGCAGAGAACTAACCAGGCCATTCCCCTGCCCTCAAGAGAATGCCTGTCCCTCCACCCAGGGCAGAGACCCTCTATGGCCCCGAATCATGCGAGGGCAGCTCTCCAACCTATGGTCGATGTCACCTACCCTCTCACCCTTTCCCTCTTTGTGCGCAGGGGACGAGCTGACCAAGATGGAGGATGAGGATGAGCAAGGCTGGTGCAAGGGACGCTTGGACAATGGGCAGGTTGGCCTGTACCCAGCGAATTATGTGGAGACGATCCAGTGACGGGCTGTAGGGCAGGCCGGCAGAGGGACGGAGGTGGCGGGCCCAGGAGCTCTGGTGCCTCCAGCCGGCCACGTGGGCGTCCACTCGTGTTCCTGCAGAAGATGAAGGTTCCGTTGTTCTTGGCTTCATGGTGTCCCTGGCAGGCGGACGAGCTGGTCACTCCACCGGGGACTCCGCACCTTTCCAAGTGCAGCTGGAGGATCTGAGCGCAGGAAGACGCGGAACAGCAGAGAAGGAGCCGGCCCTGCCGCTGCCCGCCGTGCTCGCTGGCTTATCATGGATCTGTATGCTCTTGACCTTGTCTCCTCTCCTCCAGTCAGTGGGTCGCGCTGATTCTAGTTCACTGATCACTTTCTCTGGCAAGTCCCGTCACTTGCAACTTAAATGAACAAACTTACGTGCCATTCTCTGAGTAAAGATTTTGAGGTTTTTAATTTAAAGGCTGTGTACAGCTATACTTTTTTTATACCTGTTCTTCCATTCATTCATACTTAAATTACGGCACAGAGGGATGTACACCAGTCTCGAGGAACTGCTGTCTCCGTCTCTGTGCCGCGCTGTTAACCAGCCGCGCCACTGTGTGGGGTAAGCTGCGACAGCTGATGCTCGCGACAAGCGATCTTTGAGGTGGGAGAGTGTCGCGGAAAGGTGGGCGCACGTCATGGGCTCCTGCCGTGCTCGCCCTCCGTGTATCCGGGTGTCTGAAGGCAAGTGTCAGATGCAGCCGTGGGTATACTCCCGAAGTTGCCATATTTAAAAATTGTCACTCTAATCTTGCTTACAACTTTACTCTTTTACAAATTAACAGTCTTATCAGTGATTTGGAAGTAAGAAGACTAACTTTTCAAGCAAACACATCTGTCTATGTGCATATCTGTGTATATTATTTGTGTCCAGAGAATCTAAAAGGCTTGTCTACTGTTTTAATGAGATTTGACAGCTTTTGACAGTGGGTTTCATTTGTAAAGTGCGTGAAGTCCGCGGCATCCAGGCACAGGCCTGGCCGGCTGGCTGGACCCACTCCCAGGCGCAGATGTGGGTGCTGGGCCCCCCTCAATGTGGAGACCTGGCCTCGCCGGCTTCATCCCTAGTTCCGTAGCAGAACACTGTAAACCGCCCGTGTCTTTGCAGCCATCGCACACGTCACAGTCATCTGTGTTCCTTGTGGACAAACAAAAGCTGGATCTCACCCACAGCACAGGCCTCTCTGAATGTCCTTAGTCGCCGGAGAGCCAGGGGTGCTGTGGCCAGAGCTACACTGTGGTCACATGGCAGGCGGGTGGGGTTGGGGAAGATTGTATTTTCTGTAACTCAGACGCAGTGCCACTCCCGCCTTCACGAGCTATGCATTTCCGCCCTTTCCAGTGAGCGCGACGTCTCGCTTGGAAAGTGGATGTGTGTCTGTGTCTGTCATAAAAACTTACCAGCAGAAATCCTCGTTCCTATGCTACAGATTTACCAAAAATTGTCAAGTCTTTTAAGTTTAGTTCCTTTAAATGTATAGTATTTTAGGAAAAAAGCAATAAACAGTTGATCTTGTGCATGTGAAAGTCCCTTTGCTGTGCATCTGCCCTCATATTCACATCACCTGGTGGCCGCGTCCTCCTCGGGGTTTACCAGCTTTGGAGCCGGGCAAGGTCCAGGCCACAGGACCCCTGCCCGAGAGGCCATGTCCCACTGCCCCTGCCAAACCAGAGATTGGGGATTTGAAGCACCTGAGCCCCTTGGGGCTCCCCTCTCTGGGGACCTGCTGCTGTAGACCCTGGGCTTCCCAGTGTGGGCAGGGGCTGGCGCTTCCCTCCCCCCAGGCCCAGACAACAGGATGAAGCCAGTGTCACCTGGAGCTCTCCCTGAGCACATTTTGTTCCTGAGCACTTGCTGTACACTGGGCCTGGGGCTCCACCTTTTACTCATGTATCTGCAAAGGACACATCTCTAAACAGTCCCATGGGGGGTGGGCAAGTCTCCCATTTCCATTTTCCAGAGGAGGAAACAGGCTCCAGGGGCCAGCCATACCCAAAGAGTCCCAGCTAGTCCCAGGCGCTGAGCAGAGTCCCTGAGGAACACTCCATCCCCCCTGGGGTGAACCGAGGAAGGAGGCCTGGCTTGCTGCCCTGGCCAGTTAGCAGAGGGGGAGAGATGAGACGTGCCGCAGCCACCCTCACCGAGCCCTGGTCAGGCTGCCCAGGAAAGCGCCCTGTCTGGACGTGGGGCCCTCAGGAGCCAGCAGGGGTGAGGCAGGCAGCTGCCCCTGCAGCCTAGCTTTGCCCCAGCTCAGCAAGGGCAGGGGTGAATCTTTGCCGCCCAGACTCCTTGTCTGACGGAGGCAGGTCCCCTGTTCTCCCAGCTTCTGAGGAGGAGTTGGAGCCCAGCCCCGGCCCATGCCAGCCCAGGCTGCTGAGAGGGGCACGCAGGTGGGGCAGAAGGGAGGGGACAGAAGCAGGTTCCGGGGCCCCTGGGCCTGAGCTGCTGTCCAGGCCCCGCAGGCAGCTCCAGCCACAGTGAGACTGTGGCCACGTGCTGGGCCAGGCCTGCTGGGCTGGGTGAAGCAACCTCTACTCTGCGGGGCCCTCGCTCACAGGGACCTCCTGACTGCCCTCAGGGGCCAGCTTGGGGACTTCACCTTGCTCCCCTGGGCTCAGTTCCCCTAGGCAAGAGCAATGCCTGCCTTCTGGGTTGGAGGGGTACAGGCACTCAGGAGGCATCATTGTTGTGACTGACACTGCAGGCTGGGGGCTGGGACCCTCCGCCATCCTTGGCTGCCCCTCCTGTGCCCTCCATGCTGGGCCACCAAGACCGCTTGGCCCCTTGTTCCTTCCACAGCCACTGCCACAACCAACGCCACCAACCATCCCCAAGGCCCCTGAGGGACTCCCCAGTGCCCTCTCCTGGGCAGGAGCTCCATGGGGGCTGGGAGGTAGGTATTTCATCAACCCTCTCCAGCCCCCTGGCCCCCCGGTATTGCCAGGAGGGTGAGCAAGTTCAGCCGACTGACCCAGACACGGGTCTGGCTCTGCCACAGCCTGAGCTAAAACTGGGTCTTCGGATGTCCCTGCAGACGGAAGACAGAGCTGGCCTCTGTGACCTGATCCCCCAAAACATGCAAGTCCTCTCCCCGCCTTGCCTGGCCTCACTGGGGGGCGGCCAGGGGGGACCTGTCCACAAGCCCTCGGGATAGCCATGGGTGGGGTTGAGAAGGGCCCCTGTGGACCACCTGACCAAGCTCCTCCTAGTTCATGGGGAAACTGAGGCCAAGTGAGGGGGAGGAATGACTTGCCCACAGGCAGAGCAAGTGAGTGGGGGAGCCCAGCAAGGCCTGAGCCCTAAGCAGCCCTCCCGTCAGGGCATCGGCCTGCTCTTTCCTTGTTTGTCCACTGGGCGGTCATTCATTCACCAGGCATTTACAGAGCACCTGCCGTGAGACTGTGCTGCCAGGACAGACATGAAGAAGAGCCAGTGTTTGCCCTTGGGGAACCCCTTTAGGCTCAGAGAGGGACCCGAGTCATTCTGACACCAAGTGGGGAGAGCTAGAGAGGAGGGGGCAGGGTTGTCCACTGAGAATGTGCACAGTGGGTTCTGGAAAGGTCTCAGGATATTAGGCCAAACAAATGCCTCCCAACTCAGGCCCCAGGACCCAAAGGGGCAGAACACTGCTTGGTCCTTGAGCTGTTTCCCTCATGTCCTGAGATCCTGGAGTCCCTACCTGGGCAGGAGGTCAGGCTGGACCACAGACGAATGGAAGAGGACCTCAGCCCCCGTGAGACCCGAGGCCCAAGCAAGTGCCTGACCTCCATTGCTGCAAAGTGGGGATGGTAACCGAGGATGACTTTGAGGGGTGTCCAGAAGCCACGCCCCTGCCAGGTGGGTGCCCTGGTGGAGGTGCCCTGTAAGCTACCTTCCCTCCCCCACCCCTTTCACAGGCCGTGCTCTGCCCAGGGTGGTGGCCACCCCCTTGGCTCCCTTCCCCGCCTACCCTGCCCTAAACCTCCTCTGAGGCGCGGTGGGGCAGCTGTGTGTCCGACCCCTGTGGTCTCTGTTGGGAGCAGCAGAAGAGCCCTGGGGCCGGGACGGAGGCAGCTCCAGGTGCCCCCCAGCGAGAAGAAGCAGGGTCAGGATGGAGGGGGCTCTACCGTGCCCAGGAGGACAGCCCCAGGCTGAGCTGAATCTGGCCTGGCCTGCGGTTGAGGTACGAGACTCGTTCCCAGTCCAGCATGGCCACCGACAGGTGCAGGGTCAGAGGAACCACCAAGCCAGTGCTGTGGTCTGAATGTTTGTGTCCCCCCCAAGTTCATGTTGAAGTCCCACCCCCCACAGTGATGGTATGTAGGAGGTGGCGCTTTGGGATCCGATCAGGTCATGAGGGCAGAGCTGGGCGTTCTGGGTCCTGCTGGGCACAGTGGCTGAGCGCACGCCTGTAATTCCAGCATTTGGGAGGCTCAGGCGGGAGGATCGCTTGAGCCCAGGAGTTCGAGGCTACAGTGAGCTACTGCACTCCAGAGTAGGTGACAGAGAGAGACTCCATCTTTAAATAAAATTTAAAAAAACAAAAAGAGGCCCAAGGGAGCTTGTCTGCCCCTTCCACCGTGAGCACCTGCCCACTAGGCTGTGCTGTTGGACTATGAGTGCACCGCCTCGGAGCCGGGCCGCACTGAGCCCTGAGCCCGCACCCAGTGGCGCTCACTTAATGGTACCTACAGGACTGGGGTTACCCCATCTACGGAACTGCTGGACTTGAGAGCCCCCTTCTCTCCTCCGGAGCCCCTGCCCTCACGCACATCCTGCCCCCTTGTCACTGCTGGTCTGTCCGTTTCCCCGACCAAACAGGGAGCTTGTCTGGCAGGCACTGGGCTCAGTCTCTCCAGCCCCAGTGTTTGTAGAGCTAAACTGAAAAGAAAAAATGACACAAATCTAGAACCATCCTATGAAGTCCAGATTATACTGTTTTTGGCCTCTCCAAATCCTCTGTGGGAAGCGCTAGGAACGGAAGGAAGGGAGGAACTAACAAACAAATGGACTAGCTAAAGAACGTCACTCTGTTTAAGAGAAGGATACCTAAAAGCAACCGCCCGTGGGCCCAAATGCAGATGTGAGGAGGACACAGTGTGGTGGGCCTGGCCGAAGGCTGCAGAAGCCCTGAGCACAGCCCTGCCCAGAACATGAGGACCTCGACCACCCTGAGCCCCTCAGTGTTCAGGTCACCGAGGCAGAACCGACTGTGCTTCGACTGCGCACACGCTACTCCTGCCCCTTTACCACACTGTCAAACAACAATTTAATTATTTTTTCTTAATTGTAAAAGGAACAAAGGCACAGATGAAAATTTGGAAATTGAGTAAAATATTCAGAAAACCTCCAAAGTCACCTGTGATCCTGGCATCCAGAGGTAACATCACCAACATTCAGGTATAGTTCTAGTCTTTTCTCTAACATATGTACACATGGTTTTTTGTTGTCATCATCATCAATGTGTATCTGTCGTACAACATTGGGATCATGCTGTAAATGTAGTTTTGTATCCTGCTTCATTCTCTTAACATTTCATTGCAAGCATTTTCTCATGTCTCTAAACACACTTCAAGTAAAAACATACAGTTGACCCTTGAACAACATGGGGGTGAGGAGCGTTGACCTCCCACAGTCGAAGATCCACAGATGGCCAGGAATGATGGCTCATGTCTGTAATCCAGCACTCTGGGAGGCTGAGGCAGGAGGATCGCTTGAGCCCAGGAGTTTGAGGTTGCTGTTAGCTAGGCTGACGCCACAGCACCCTAGCCTGGGCAACAGAGTCTCAAAAAAAAAAACAAAAAGAAAAGAAAATCCACAGATAACTTTTGACTCCTTTTAAAACTGAACCACTAATAGCCCACTGTTGACTGGAAGCTTACCAATAGCATAAACAGTTGATTAACACATATTTTGTATGTTATCTGTCTTACGTACTGTATTCTTACAATAAAGTAAGCTAGAGAAAAGAAAATGTTATTAAGAAAATCAAAAGTCACCCAGGCTGGAGTGCAGTGGTATGATCATAGCTCACTGTAATCTTGAACTCCTGGGCTCAAGTGATCTTCCAGCCTCAGCCTCCCCAGTAGCTGGGACTACAAGTGTGTGTCAGCACATCTGTTTGTTGTTGTTGTTGTTGTTGTTGTAGAGACAGGATCTCACTCTGTTGCCCAGGCCAGTCTTGAACTCCTAGCCTCAAACAATTGATCCTCCCACCTGGGCCTCCCAAAGTGTTGGGATTACAGACATGAGCCAAGTGCCTGGCTGAGAAAATATATTGACTGTTCATTAAGTGGAAGTGGATTGGCATAAAGGTCTCATCCTCATTGTCTTCACCTTGAGCAGCCTGAGGAGGAGGAGGAAGGGGGCATTGGTCTTGCTGTTTCAGGGGTGGCAGAGGCGGAAGAGGTGGAGGAGGAGGTAGGAAGGAGAGCCAGGCCACTTGGTGTAACTTTTATTGAAAAAACATGTGTATAATTGGCCCACACAGTTCAAATCTGTGTTGTTAGAGGGTGAACTGTAATGTTTAAGGGCTGAATGATATTCCACATGTTTTAAGTCCCACATTGCTGAGGATTTGCTTTGTTTCCTATTTCTTTTTTCAGTTTTTAAGGTATAGTTTAGATACAGTAAAATTCACTCTTTTTAGTGTATATTTCTTCAAGTTTTGACAAACGCATACAGTCGTGTAACCATCACCACAATCAAGATATAGAACTGTCCATCGCCTTCCCAAATTCCCCCGATGCTTTGCAGCCAACCCCTCCTTACACCCCCAGTCCCTAGAAACCACTGGTATATTTTCAGTTTCCATAGTTGTGGCTTTTCTAGAAAGTTTTATGAATGGAATCATACACTGAGATTGTCTTGTCTTCTTTCACTTCACATATCTCATGTGAGATTCATCCATGTGGTTTCATGGGTCAGTATTTTGTTCCTTTTTACTGCAAGTAGTTTTCATCAAACTCCTGTTGTTTCCAGTTTTTGACAATTACAAATAAATCTGTTGTATACATTCAAGTACAGTTTTTTGTGTAAACAAAAGTTTTCATTTCACTTTCCAGTTGTTTCTGCTACAGTCATGAAGATGTTCCAAACCATTTGTTCGGTTAAAGGAGATAATGGTATCCAGCTTCAGTTTCTGGTTTTTTTTTTAATCCATCATTAAATAATTTAAATATTTTACTTTTTACCTTTTAAAATTGAATGTGAATTTCCAAGTGTGCACTGCCTGAGCATACAGGGGTTGTTGGAAATCAGATGAAGCTACTCACAATTTGATGAGTTCATTTTCAAACGTATGTGACCTATACAGAAATAACATTTCTAAGAGATGGTGTTCACTTGTTTTCTGTCAGCACGAACCAAAGTCCACTGGTGCTGTTCTTCAGGGGCAAGGGACAGGATCTGTACTGACTCTCACATTGTGATTCATCTTGTGACTGTCTAGGCATGTGCAGTTTTCCCTTAGTGGCATTTGGCTTTCAGCAAGCTCCTGTTGAACTGTGAATGAACTCAATAAACTACTTAAGAAGTGCTGGCGGGGCGCGGTGGCTCAGGCCTGTCGGGCGCGGTGGCTCACGCCAGTAATCCTAGCACTCTGGGAGGCTGAGGCGGGAGGATCTCCTGAGCCCAGGAGTTTGAGGTTGCTGTGAGCTAGGCTGACGCCATGGCACTCACTCTAGCCCAGGGGACAGAACAAGACTCCGTCTCAAAATAAATAAATAAAATAAAGCCTCATATCTTCCCTACCTCAGGGGATAAAACGTTAGCCATAAATCCCTTTAATGAAGTTTGATGCCTCTTAGAATACAAATACTCCACAAGAGGGACAATACTTATTAGTCATTGGGAGAACAGGTCCTTCTCTAAAAACCTCCCTTTAGCTCCTCAAGAAAGCGAACCTCTCTCCCACAGCACTCTGAATCTCAGTATCGTCCTTACCTTGACATGCGAGATTTAGTTGACTGCTGCCTCTCCCACAAGGAACTTCCAGAATGTCATATAGATGAAATGCCACAGCATGCAGACTTTTGTGACTGGCTTCTTCCACATAGGAAATCCTTCTGAGATTCACTGGTGTTATTGTCTCCATCAGGTTTCTTTTTATTGCTGAGCCGTCCTCTACTGTATAAACACAGTCATCTCCCGGTATCCTAGGGGGACTGGTTCCAGGACGTCCCTTGGACACTACAGTCCACGGATGCTCAAGTGCCTGATACAAAATGGTGTAGTTGTTAGGTCCGGAGCTTAGAGAGACGCACGAGGCCTCATGTGTAGCAAAATGCTGTTTATTTTGGGCATCTGGGTGCAGATGGGTGGAGGCCAAGGAGCGTCCACCCTGATGGAGGGGAAAGCCTTGGGTTTTCTAGAAGGTTTCTCAGTGGGGAGTGAGTACCTGGGCCAGAACAGCCACTGCAATAAAATTTTTTTTTAACAACCAATTTCTGGGACCCCTGCGTCAGTCTCATCCTGTAGAGATAAGGGAGGGGGTCCCTATGGGGGGGGATAGGGATGCTGGCTGCAGCTGTCTGTCAGATTTACACTGTCTGGGGACTTTCCAGACTCCTGCGGCTACTGTTTCACAAACCGTAGTTTTCTATGAACCACATTCCGTCCTATACATACTTTTCGAGTTCGCACCTGGAACAAACCTAACAGTAGTGTTTGCATATGACCTGTGCACATCCTCCTGTGTGCTTCAGATCATCTCTGGGTTACTCATAATACCGCATACGATGCAGACACAATGTAAATAGTTGTTGTACTGTGTTGTTAGGGAATAATAACAAGAAAAAAGTCTGTACATGTGCAATACATGCACAATTTTTTAAAACAATATTTTCTATCTGTGCTCAGTTGAATCTGTGGATGCAGAACCCACTGGTACAGAGAGGGCTGACTGTACCAGAATGTGTTTATTCATCTGCTGATTGATGGACAATCAGTTGTTTCCAGTTTGGGGCAATGTATGAGAGTTCTAGTTGCTCCGCATCCTCACCAACACTTGGTTGGTATTGGCAGGTTTCAAAATTTTAGCCATCCTAACAGGTGTGTAGTGGTGTCTCACCGTGGATGTAACTCGCATTTCCCTCATGACCAGTCCTGTTGATTATCTTTGCATGCGCTAATTTACCACTGTCTATCTTTTCACAGTTTCTCTGAACTTCTTGGATCTGTGGTTTTGTAACTTTCACTTGTTTTGGCAAATTCTCCACCATTACTGTCTTCAAACATTTTTTCCTGCTCCATTCTGTGTTTTCTCCTTGTGGGACTGTCAGTAAATGTTTGCTATTGTGCCACAGCTCTTAGATGCTCTTTTCTGTTGTTTCATTCTTTTATTTTCTCTTTTTGTTTCACCCTGGGCAATTTCTATTGACCTATTGTCATCATGCTCAGTTGTGTGAAGTCTACTTAGGAGGCATTAAAGGAATTCTTCATCTTTGATACTGCAGGGTTTTCTTTTTCCGTTGCTGTTTGTTTCCAGTATTTCCATTTGATTCTTTCCTAGAGTTTACATCTCTCTCCTGAAATTCCCTGTCCTGTCATATATGTTGCCCACATTTTTATAAGCTCCTTTAACATAATGCTCATAGTTATTTTTAAAGTATTTCTCTGATAGTTCCAACATCTAGAGTCTGGTCCTATTAACTGTGGATTACTTTATTCCTCAAAAACATGTTTTCCCTCAATTTTTTTGTGCCTCATAATATTTTATGGAATATTGGACATTGGGTAGAGAATGGTGGTTCTTAGCCAGGGTGATTTTGTCCCCACAATAAAAATTTATCTGGTCCAAATGTCAATAGTGCTGAGATTGAGAAACCCTGGTGTAGAGATTGAAGTGTAGGGGCGCGGGGAAACTTGCCCTTCCCCCTGAAAGTCTGCTGAAAGATCGACTCACAATTGAGGCAGATTAATAAGAGAAAGGTTTATTTACCATGCATGTGGGGAGAATCACAGAATGATTACCCAATATCCCAATGAAGTTTAGATATTTTTACCTTGGGGGGAATGAGGAGTGTAGGTAATTCTGGTTAGGGGCTAGATGGTTGTTAGGGAGGAAGAATGTATGGGGGAAACAGATTGGCTTGTAAATTAACAGAGTCAGGTATTATGCTTTAAATGACGTGGCCTAGGTCTGGTTGCATTCTGCAGCACATGGAGATAACCCAGAGAAGAAGGGAAGTCAATTCTCCTTTGATCTTTTGATGGGGTCAGTCCGGTTTATGCAGATAGAGGGAAATCCCCTTCCAGTGGAGTCACATTTTGGGGTGAAATTTCCTGAGCTCATTCAGAAGTAAATAGCATTTATATTTGAAAATGGGCACACTTCTGTCAGGCCATTAGGTGGGGGGTTGAGGTCAATCTGGGCAGGAGTTAAGCTTGGTTTTGGTTTTGTTGTTGCTCTATTTATGTTCAGTTGACCATAGGATTCAAATTCCTTTAGCAGTGAACTAATGTAAACTTGTGCTTAAGAATGCTTGCTAGGGTGCTCAGGGGTGAGGATTTCTCAACATTACTGCCGTCCTCACGGCAAACCCTGCATTGTACCTGTGGTTGGTCTTGGCTGGGAGTTTCCTGCCCCCTTCCAGTGGTAACCAACTTCTGTTTGGTATGAGGATAGGATTCTGAGTCCGAGAGTTGCCTGACCTTGCCCTGGGGGTAGAGGGATTTTGCTTCTGTCCTTCCCCCACAGCAATGAATTTTTGCTTATCCTCTCTTGGAGGGGGGTGAGAGGATTTCCTATCCTTTTCTGGATTCGAATTTGGATTACTAGGTTTTGTTCTACTCCTCCCCTGCAGCAATGGATCTTTGCCTGGCAGGTGGGGAGGTGGGGAAAGAGAGATTAGGATTGCTGCTTTTGCTTTCTAGGAGAGAAAGGTCTAGGGGAGGCAGGTGGAGCGTGTGCCTGCTTCCCAGCAGCTGGAAGCCTGCCCCATGGAGAGGCCTCTCACCAGTCTCTTTGCCAGTCCCCATCTTTCCTGTGAAGGAAGATTACCGGTGGAGGTTTATAAAAAAGGGTGGCTGAGTGGATGGTTCATGCCTGTAATTCTAGCACTTTAGAAAGCTGAGGTGGGAGGCTCTCTAGAGCCTAGGAGTTTGGGACCAGTCTGGGCAACATAGCGAGACTCTCCCCCACCCCAATTATTTTATTATTTTTTTAAAAAAGGTGCTGGGGACAGAGAAGTAGACCAAACAGATCCAATTTCAAGAAATTTACATTCAAGAGGGGAGGCAGATATATATATATATATATATATATATATATATATATATGTATATGTATATGGAGAGAGAATATCATATAATATTAGGCGCTAATAAGTTCTACAAAGAACACTGAAGCAGATGAGAGAAAAGATGATGGTGTATAAATTGTACCTACCCCCACGTGCCTATCAGTGTAAATACTGTCGATACTTCATTGTGCTTTTTTTCTTCTCCTCGGGGATCTCTGCGGTGGAAAGGGGACTAGCCTGCCCTAACCCGACATATAACAGAGCAAGATTTCAGCTCCAAATAGTAAATGGGAACATCATCCCATTCCCATTGGTAAGGATACGACTGCTCCTTGTAAACGTGCCAGGTGCTTGGTGTAAGGTCAAAACAGTACCCAATGGACACAAAGTACCGGGGCATATACTTTGACTCAATATAAGGAAGAACTTCAAACACAGCTGCCTGCAAAAGTAATGTACTGTTCTGGATGGTAGTAAATTTCCTTTCCTTGGAAAAGTTCCAACCCTGGGTTTATGAGTCCACATTCTCTGCAAGCTTCCAAGTAAGTTCCCCTGAGGGTATCTAACCAGACAGGGTAAGTGAACATTCCTAGCCTCTAAAGGTAGAAAGGCCAGCACCAAGGCTTCTGCAGGACTTTATCTGGCAGCTGCTGTCCTGCGCTGTTCAGCATCGATTCTGCATCTTTGACTCCTTTGTACAGATGAGCAAACCACGCTTCTAAGCGAAGTGACTTGACCAAGGCCGCAGAGCCGGGAAGCAGGTGGCTGCACTGGGACGGGCGCCAAGGTATTGCACTCAACGCCAAAACCTGTTATCCCGCCACTGTAAAGCCAACCTCAGGCAACATTTCCAGTGGCTCCACACCCACTATTGTAAAAGAGGCTTAAACCCTTCTAGCTAGTAATGTTAAAGGGTAAGATGCAGCCTGGGGTAAAAGTCAAGTTTCTGGTCTAGGCATAATCAGTTCTGATGGAGCGCTCTTTGCCTCAACCAGCACTGCAGTCTCTCCGTAGTAAAACTGATTTCTGGTGGAGAATGCCTCCCAGGGCAGGGCGCGGTGGCTCACGCCTGTAATCCCAGCACTCTGGGAGGCTGAGGCGGGAGGATCGCTGGAGGTCAGGAGTTCGAGACCAACCTGAGTAACAGCTAGACCCCGTCTCTACTAAAAATAGAAAGAAATTAGCTGGAAAACCAAAAATATATATAGAAAAAATTAGCCGGGCATGGTGGCGCATGCCTGTAGTCCCAGCTCCTCGGGAGGCCGAGGCAGGAGGATCGCTTGAGCCCAGGAGTTTGAGGTTGCTGTGAGCTAGGCTGACCCCACGGCATGCTAGCAGGAGCAACAGAGCAAGACTCTGTCTCCAAAAACAAAAAAGGAAAAAAAAAGAAAAAAAGAGAATGCGTCCCAGGCAAGGCATGGTCTAAGCTGAACGCAAGAATAAAGACGGGAGTAGCAAAAACCCTGCGTCTGGCTCGAGCCCCGTCTACCGGGTGTCTGTGGAGGGCGGTGCGGCCCCTTCCCCGCAAGTCTCGGGCTTTGCCATTCGCGGGGAGGATGTGACAACCCGGCCATGGAAGCACTCCGTCGGCGCAAGGGCGACCAGCCGGCCGAAACGCAGCTGGATCCTTCCGCTGTGCGCGCGAGAGCAAGCCCCGCCCGGGCCCAGCTTCGCCGCTCTCCGCCAGCGCGGAGGGGAGCCGAAGGCCCGAAAGCGTGCGAGCCTCCTGCGCACGCGCACTGAGAGCAGGACCTGCCCGCCGCGCCGCTCCTGCGGAGCCCCCTGGGAAAGAGGGCGGTGCCCGCGCTCGGCCATGGGCGGGTCCTGCCCGGAGCTGGGCGGGGTCCGGCCGTCACGCGCGGCCCCGCCCCCTCGCCCTTCGTCGCTCTCCCCGAGGCGGCAACCGCTCGTCGTCAGCTCTTCCCGGTTGGTCCGGTCAGCTGTACCCCGGTTCTCTGGTGACGATGGGGGACCCCAGCAAGCAGGACATCCTGACCATCTTCAAGCGCCTCCGCTCGGTGCCCACTAACAAGGTAGCGGCCGCCGGGCGTGTTCGGGCCTGCCCGGGATCCCTGCCGGACGCCACGGGCGCCAGGGGCCGCGGCCGTGGGAGGAGGAGCCGGCCCGGCCTGTGACACGTCGCACTGTGGGGCCGCGGCCTCCGGGCCTCGCCCGGGTCGGGACGGCGCGCCGCTCCCCAGCTGCCCAGGGGGGCCGGGGCAGGGGCTACCCCCCGGGGGGCGGGGCAGGCTCCGGAGGCCGGGGACGGAGGCCGGGGCGCCCGGGGCTCCTGACGCCGAGCCGGGGAGCGGACACGTGTGAGTTCCCGGGGCTGCAGGGGGCCGGCGCCTGGGGGCTCTAGAGAGGGCGGGGGGCATACAGCCGGCTCCTGCGAGTGGGGGCGGACACCACAGGGCCCCCGGACCCCCGCGGGAAGCAGGCCCCGCGTCAGGCGCTCCAGCTGGTAGCACCCGGCGCGTGGGGAAGCTTGGCTCATCCCTGGACGCCGTGGAGCTCGCCCTAAAGTTCCTTGGGGCTGCCTGTTGGAGCCTGGTTGGCTCCCTTTGTCCTTTGGTGGCAGCCTCAGTTTCCTTGTCTGATAAAGCTGCTAGGGGGTCTGCGATGGCTTCCAGATTTTCTCTTTTGCCAAGAAAGCCCACCACATATCCTTTCTCTTTCCTCCCTTGGGCTCTCTTGGGAATTGAGGTTTTCTCCTTTTTTGTCCAGAAGCTGTCTCCCCGCCCCAGACTTTTACACTTTGCGCAACTGGCTGGAGGTGTTGTGATGACACAGGGGGCTAAGGTGACACTCTGGGCGGAGGGTCACTGGTCGGAGAGGATCCTGGAGAGTGCAAAGGGCTGTCGCGTCAGCGCAGACTTTCCGCACCCTTCCTGGGACAGGGGTTCTGTCTGGTCCCCACTGTCATCTCCAAAGGCAACAGCTGTTAATGAGCTTGGCCGTGAGCTTTGACGTGATGGCATAGAAAGTTCCTGAGGTTTACAAAATTTAGGTGTTTTTAAGTCTTGATGGTAGGTAGAGGGAAGCCCGTATTTTTTACAGCCTGAGAGAATTGAGGAAGGAAACAGTTTGCTGGAGGTGATGTATGATGGATGTGGGCAAGTTAAGAGGACAAAGGCTCCAGGAATTCTTCAGTTCCCATTTCTTTACTGTTTTCTTTCTTTCTTTCTTTTTTAAGGCAAGCACAAAATGAAGTTTATTGAGGAGAGAAAGATAGGATTATAGAGCAGGAGCAAGATATAGGTTAACAGAGCGTGATACATATGCCACAGATGATGACCCAACCCATTGTCGCAGCAAAGGGAGAGCAAAAGGAAGGGTACAAAAAGGGCTTTACTATTTTCTTGATTTTCAAATTTAGATTGATCTGTTTTAAAGAGTGGTTATTGTGTAACTAGATAAGATTAGGATCTACAGTTAGCAAGGTGTAAACTGTATTTTTTGTCAGCTTTATCTCAAAACATATCCACATGTGTTCTCTTGGATTGAATTCATCAAAGGGAAGGTGCCCCTTTTAAATAAGAAGTCAGTGTCTTTATACCAAGAGATACTTTTGAGGGACATGCTTGTAAATTATTGCCCAGACTGCTACTTTCTAGCTGTGTCACCCTTGAGCAGGTTGTATGGCCTCTTTGTACCTTATTTTCCTCATCTGAAAATGGGGACATAAAATGAACCTAACTCAGAGGGTTATTGGTGAGGATTAAATGAGATATTCAAAAAAAGCATTTAGAGCAGGACCTGCGTATACGTCCTAGTCCTCAGTAAATGTCAGCTACTTTTGCTGGTTGTTATTTTTATTATGAAGAACACATCCATGGAAAATTTTATATTCTGTAATAGCATTAATAAAAGCAATGAACAAAAATATTTTCTGGTAATCTTTCATAGTAATGTGCTATATTTCTTGGTCGAGATCTTTTATTTGCATCAAACTAATCGCAAGCCCTCTAAGCATGGGGCCCTGTGCGACTGCCCAGATCGCACACATGCCCGGGAAGCTGGCCCTGATGGGATGACAGGAGTACCTTCTGCTAGTGCCCTGCTAACAAGAAGGTTGTTATGAAGATGAAATTGGCTAAAGTGCCAACAACAGTGTCTGACATAAACACTCAATATTAGTAGCTATTATTTCTATAATAATTATTATTCCTATCATTAGGCAAAACAAATTGTCAGTCAAAAGCTATTTATTATTCACCGTGAGAACTGACTGTTCTGCTTAGAAAATCATATCTTGACTTGGGGATTGCATATCAAAACAAATTACAGTCCCTGCTCTCAAAGCGTAGCCTTCTGCTCCAACAGGAGAATCAAGGCAGCATTTGTGGGAGCCAGACCCGTAGTTCTAACTGCCTTCTGACCTCGCAGGTCCCAGTCTCAACTTGTTAGCTCTCCCACCCCTGCAGACTGTGCCACCGCCTGCATTTGCCTTTAGTGAGTGCCTGTACCGCGCCAGGCTTGGTACTAAGCTCAGATGAACACGACAGACATGCTCCCGCCCTCATGGAGCTATGTTCCAGCAATTCCACGGCTTAGTTGGTGGGTCTGGAGGATGCTAAAGCCACCACATGAGAAACCTCACTGCTTTCTTCTTGTAGCCAGCTTTGTGACTACCTCAGAAGTGACTCTCACACTTGCTCTGGGCCGTACAACCAAATCTCTGCTGTCACCTCCACCAAAAACCCTCTGAATCCTGTCATTGCTTACTAAGATACAATCTCGTAACCAGTTGTCTTGCCCACTAGACCGCTAGACCATGGGCTCCATGTGGGCAGACTCTTCCTGGACCACCCTGGTATGTCCACTTTTTATGTGCCAGGTACAGCACTTAGTAGTAAGTGCACAGCCACTGTTAGTTGAGTGAGTGAGTGAGGGGTTACAAACGGCTTCTCAGAGAAGAACAGCACCATTTGGCAGAGTCCATCATGCTATTTGATGTCCCAGGGTTCCTCTCTCTAATGGCTGTTACCACAGGGTGTTCTCATTTCCACGTCTGTCTCCCCCACTTCACAGGGAGATCTTTCAAGACCAGCAGGCGGTCTGGCAGGGAGCAGGGGCTGAGCGAGTGTCAGGCAATCATGCTCTCTACTTCATACCTCAGCCCCGTCACGCGTCTGCATACAGCAGGCAGTTGGTAAACACTGACGTGAACCCTTCTGGCCCCTTTTGGTGTCAGTTGTCACTCCACCCCCGCTACTCATGCTGATCAGTGTGAGTCTGTCACGGTGAGGGGCCTTGGAAAGCCCACGCGTGCTTGCTCTCTTGTATTGCCCTCAAAAGGGGAGAAACCAGATCTTTCTTGGTGATTCTGGTTTGGACAACCTTCTCATGGGTGGCTCTGCACATAAAGTGTATCTAAAATACTTTTGTTTTCCTGGAAAAAGTTTAAAAACAATTCTCCTCTTAGAAGAATTTTTACTATTCTATTCTGACTTTAATTATAAATATTAATTTCTAAGACAAGCACTGTGTATTTTAAAGTATTAATACTTTTATGCTCCTGTTATCAGATGAAGAATGTTTGGCTTCAATGTCAGTGTTGAAGGGGCTAGTGATAATTTTTAAGCTGGCAATAAGTTTTATAAGTTGTTTGCTTGATTAAAAAATATTTACTGAGTGTTTGCTATGAGTAAGGTGCTATTTTCCAGGCTCTGTGTGAGATTAAAAAAACACAAATGTATTCAGCAAATACTTACTGAGTGAGCATTTACCATGTACAGGCTCTGTGCTAGTAGAGAGGAAAGCAAGGTGACTGGGAAGGTCCCACCCCTGTAGGAGCTCTCAGTGGCCTCAGTGGGCAGGGGACACATTCGTTGGTTATGAGCTGTGTCTAGGAGTTATCAAAGTGACCTTGACAGGCTGGAGGGGACAAAGGTAGAGAATGGCACAGCAATTCACAGAGGAGCATCTCTCTGTATTTGTTACCCGTTGCTGTGTATCAAATACCCCCAAACTTAGCACGTAAAACAACAGACACTTATTCTCTCACACAGGTTCTAAGAGTCAGGAATTGGGGGTGTCTTAGCTGATTGGTTCCAGCTCAGAGTCTCACATGGGGCTGCCGCCATCTGCAAGCTCACTCACGTGGTGGTTGGCCAGAGGAACAGAGGTTCCATACTGGCTGTTGGACTGAGCGCCTTAGTTCCTTGCCACTTGAGCCTCACCACAGGGCTGCCCAAGTGTCCTCTCATGGCAGCTGTCTTCTCCCACACCTGGTAATCCCAAGAAGAGAGAGAGAGAGGTTGGGGGGGAAGCCACAATGTCTTTTATAACCTAATCTCAAAAGTAACATACTATCACTTCTGCCATATTCTATTGGTCACACAGACCACCTTGGTAAAGTGAGGGGGCAGATAATGCAAGAGTGTGGATACCTTGATGTAGGGGGTCATTGGGGCCATCTTGGAGTCTGACGGCCACACCCTCCTCTGGCTGGGAAGAGAAGAAATATGCACGAGTGTATAGCCACTGCCCAGGGGCATGGTCAGGCCTAGCATGTTCCAAGCAGGGTGCCATGCCTGGCTGGTGTTCATTTACGTGACTGGTAGGATCCCTGCTGATGCTTCAGGGATAAGTAATGTTTGAGATGGTGTACAAACCCAGGTTCTCTTCACTCTGCACTCTGTAACGTGCAGTGTTACAGTATGTACATTATAGTTTATAAGTAATATTGTAATATAATTGTACAAATAATATATGATTAATATAGTTGTGTATAATATTATTGTAACAAAATAAATTAAAATTTGAGGGTTTTTAAAAAATCTAAGATATTTCCTAATAACCAGTTTAAATTGCAAAGGTCAGGCAGTTTTCAAGGTAAGTCATGTACTGTATCCTCTAGGATGACTCATTTGGCTAATATAAATTAACTAATAACTGAATTTAACATTTTTCTTTCAGGTGTGTTTTGACTGTGGTGCCAAAAACCCTAGCTGGGCAAGCATAACCTATGGAGTGTTTCTTTGCATTGATTGCTCAGGGTCACACCGGTCACTTGGTGTTCACTTGAGTTTTATTCGGTAAGTGAATCTTCCCTCGTGACGTGGGAGTGATTACATTGTTATAAGGGTGTACTTTCCCTTTTTTCTTTATGTGTGCTTTGACATCAAGTAAAATGACAGGTTAATTGTTAGTTATGGAGATTTTTTTTTTTTTGAGACAGTGTCGCTCTGTTGCCTGGGCTAGAGTGCTGTGGCGTCAGCCCAGCTCACAGCAACCTCAGTGCAGTGGCATCATCATAGCTTGCTACAACCTCAAACTCCTGGGCTCAAGTGATCCTCCTGCCTCAACCTTCTGAATAGCTGGGACTCCAGGTGTGCTCTACAACATACAGTTAATTCTTGGATTTTTAGTAGAGATGGGGTCTTATTCTTGCTCAGGCTGGTCTAGAACTCCTGAGCCCAAGTAGTCCTCCTGCCTCGGCCTCCCAGAGTGCTAGGATTACAGACGTGAGCCACCTCACCCAGCCCTTGTCTCTTTTTTAAATGTTGAGGGATTTAGTTGCCAGGGCAAGTTTATTTCTTTATTTACTTCAATTTTTTCTTTCCTTTTTTTTTTTTAAAGACCGGGTCTTGCTCTTTCACTCATGCTGCAGTGCATTGGTACCATCATAGCTCACTGCAGCCTTGAACTCCTAGGCTTAAGCAATCCTCCTGCCTCAGCCTCCTGAGTAGCTAGGACTATAGGCAGGAGCCACCACGCCCAGCTAATTTTTTTTATTTTTTGTAGAGACAGGGTCTTGCTGTGTTGCCTAGACTAGTCTTGAACTCCTGCCCTCAAGTGATCTTCCCACCTGAACCTCCCAAAGTGCTGGGATTACAGGTGTGAACCGCCACACCTGGTCGATATATTCTTTTGATGCACAAAATTTTTTAATTTTCATGATGTCCAATTTATCTATTGGACTTTTTTGTTGTTGTTACTTGTGCCTTTGTTGTCATATCTAAGAAATCATTGTCAAATTCAATGTCATGAGGCTTTTGCCTTATGTTTTCTTCTCAGGATTTTATGGTTTTTTAGGTCTTACATTTGAGTCTTTGACCCATTTTGAGTTAATTTTTGTTTACAATGTTATGTAAGAGTTCAGCTTCATTCCTTGGCAGATGGATATCCAGTTTTCCCAGCATCCTTTGTTGAAAAGACTTTTCTTCCCCCGTTGAATCAGGCTTATTTTTAATGGACTGTTTTCCCAGAATTGATCATTACCAATTAGCGTACAGTAACCTACTCTACCCAGAGTGGGTGAAGACTAGACAAAAGACAATACATAATTGGGTCTCTTCCTTTCTCTCTTTACTGTGTTCTTTCTCTCTGCCAAGTCTCTGCCATGTAATCTGGCCCTCCCTCTTCCTCACGGCTAAACCATACTGCCACTTTGCCAATTCCAGGAAATCAGATAGTTTTTTGAAGTGTTCCTTGTTGAGAGAAGGACTGACCTAGAGCCTGAGGAGGGTGGACAGGCTCTAGGGCCATTGCAGATTTAATCACTAGCCTTTTGAAAGTCAGATAAATAGAACTGTATGAATAACAGTGCTTATAAAGGATTCAAAAACAACGATTAAAATTCACTGTTTAACCAGAGAGCAAGACTCTAGGATTTGGGCAAGAGAAAGTCAAAGATGAGAAGGTACTCTGTAATTTTTGTGTGTGTGTGATTTTTTTGACCTGGGGGAGCTACTCTTTAAACATTTTTTATTGATTTAAAAAATTAAAAACACTAGCTCATTGGGAAAAAATCCAAGCAGCCCCAAAGTATATAAAGTAAGAAATGAAAGTCCCTCCTCTAGAATCCTCTTCCCCTTTTCTTCCTCTCCTACCCGTCCCCCCCGCCACCAGCTCCACACATACTGAGTCCCACTTCCCAGGCATGATCCCTGTTAACAGGGTGACGTGGGTGGTATATTTATTTAATTGGAGGGATTTTTTTTTTAAGTAAAATTTCAAGTCAACAAATTTGTAGGGAAAAAAAGAATTTATAAACTATGGCTTTTGCCAAGCAAAAGGGGGAAGGCAGATTAGGAGTATATAGAAATGACAAGCTGTTTTGAGAGCTCCTCTCCCTCTAGCTCTGTTTCTTCTCAAGTTTACTGTTAAGTATTTCATGAGCTTATTCAAGGTGAATGGGCCAGGCGGGGTGGCTCATGCTTGTAATTCCAGCACTTTGGCTCTCAAAGTGAGAATCATACCCCTAGGCCAGGAAGCCAGATGCATCCTAGCACTTTGGGAGACCAAGGCAGGAGTATCTCTTGAAACCAGGAGTTGGATACTAGCCTGAGCAATATACTGAGACCCCATTTCTACACAAAATTAAAAAATTACCCAGGCATGGTGGCACGTGCCTGTAGTCCCAGCTACTAGGGAGGCTGAGGCAGGAGGATCGCTTGAGCCCAGGAGTTTGAGGTTGCAGTGAGCTACGATGATGCCACTGCACTTTAGAATGTGTCTCAGAAAAAAAGAAAAAAGAGTGAATGGAATCCCTGCATTGATCTTGTTGGGATGGGGCTAGAGATGGGCTTAAATACAACATAAATAAGAGGCTGTAAAGTTCTACATAAGAGATGGAAACTAAGCACTGCGCCTCCTTCTGGTTGGAAAATTGGGCAAAATTTAAAAGAGGAGGTACATTTGCAGTGAACGTGGAAGGTTTGGTGAGACTTTGATAATGAAGACAAGGCAGGGAAATGGAGGTTGACACTCAGACTTTAAGCTACAGAGGCAGAAAAAAGTGAAATGCTTCATAGCTAGTTTTTGTATACATAGGAAAATGAGGGGAAATAAGGTTCAAGGGGAAGATTTGTGTGGTGTTGTGGAGGGTCTTAGCTGTCAGGCTGGGAGCTTATACTTAGATCTTTAGGCTCTGGAAGGTTGAGGCATGTGGGGAGGCTGACTCTGCCTGGGTGGAGCAAAAGGTGGGAGGAGAGGAGTGAGAACACTGGAGCTGGCTGTGGCGGAGCAGGGGAGGTGGGGAGTGGGGGAGGTGCAGGGTGGGGGCTGAATCCCACGCCATCCCTTCCTGGCTCTGGGCATATTCCTAACCTGTGTCTTAATTTCCTTCTTTTGAAAGTGGGCTGAGAGTACTAGAACTCACTGTAGAGGGTGTTGGGAGGAGGAGTGAGCCAGTGAATCCCACACAGCCTGGCACATGGGAACCCCAGGACATGTCCACCAGGACCAGGTGGGAATCACATGGGCACCTGCTTGATAGACCTGTGGGGAGAAGCTTTTCGTAATGTCAGTGGGAAGACAGCACTTGGATGAAGCATTCAAGTGAGCTATAAACCAAGCGCTGCCTGGAAGCTGTTCCTGAGCTTGTCTGTGTGTAAAAGTCAAGATTAATTGGGTATGGTGTACTCCATTTAAAATTCTGATTACATGAAAACATTGTCTTGTTTACTTAGTGAGATTCATTCCATTACCAAAAACTTGGCATTGTCCACAAGGGTGAATCAGAATGAGGACAAGTGGTTTGTGGGGGAGGAAAGAGAAAGTTTGTTACTTTGCCAGCAAAGGAAGAAAAATGGTAGGCCTTGTCTCAAAATTTGAATTTCCTGAACATTCGTAGAAATACAGAGCTTTTAAATGATGAGTTCTCAGCCTCAGACAATTACTGTTCAACTACAGTTGATGATTTTGATCTTCCCATCTCTGCTGAAGACAATCTCGTGACCTCCTCTACCCAGGACCTACCTTTACCAGGTCAGGCTGGGCCGTCTCCTGTTGCACAAATAAACAAAAGACTTGCCTGGCCTGGGGCAGGGTTGCAGGCTCTAGTTCTCAAAAGGGAGTAGCGGATGTTTTAAAGAGACAGAAAATATTTTTGCTGTTTTTTCCAGGCCATTCCCTCTGTTACAATTCTAATTTCATAAGTTTTTGAAATTTCTTTAAATCCTCTACTTACAAAAAAAATACTGACTTTGGCATCCATTAGTGAAACTAATTCATGGAGTTTTTAAGGAGGTTATATTTTGACTCATAGAAGGATTATAGAGGTTGAGGCAAAACCTATTTCTCATTTACCTAATTGGCTAACAGAGGCCATTTTGTTAAAGTGACACTAATTCTTCAATTTTCTTACTTTCTCTGCTTTACTTTTTCCTTAGCACTATTACAAACCTTTAATATACTCTTACACTAAATTAGAAATGAGGAATTACCTACAGGGAACCATCTCCTTGCATGGGAATGGACACTGAAGAGCAATTTAAGTTTCTTTTTAAGGTTACTGTAGTACATATTCAGAGTCACTTATCATCAAAACCTGTAGTCCCAGCTACTCAGGAGGCTGAGGCAGGAGGATCACTTGAGCCCTGGAGACCAGCCTGGGCAGCATAGCAACAACACCGTGTCTCTTAAAAACAAAAAAAGAGGAAGAAAATAAAAACAAACAAAAAAAACCCTTTTACTTTGAAATTCCAATGTTATCATAGAGAGAATTCCTGGCAACTGAGTTCCAGAACATTTAGTTTTTAGTTTTTACCTTCCTTTCTAAGAAATATATATAGAAACGTTTGGCTTTATTTTTTTAAGGTAATTTAGGACTAAAAGTTTAAGACTAAAATGTAGATTAGCAAGCAATAGCCTCAATTTTAGGACATACTTTAATTCAGCTCCTATTCAGGTACCTCTTATGTGCCAGGCCCTGTGCTAGGAGCATAAAAGACAAATGTGAGGCATTCCCCGCCCTCTGGAGCTTGGTGCTCATTAGGGAGTAGAGGGGAGAGCGATTGCAAGACCTACAGCACGGCAGGGCTGCGTGACGGTGCTGACGATGAGAATTGTAGGCATATGGTGTTCACCATGACCCAGGCACTGTTCCGTGCACTTTTCAGATAGTAGCTTATTTAATTTCTACAAGAGCAAAGGAAATAATACTATGATTATCCCTTTATAGATGAGAAAAGTAAGGCACAGAGAGGTTAAGTCACTTCTCTAGGGTCATATAGCTATTAAGTGGCAGAGTAGAGACTTGTACTCTCCCAGTCAGTCTCCACAGACTTTGCTGTTAACTGATGCCCTATGACAAAGGAGCATGGGCATGTGACATAAATCAATTGAGGGCATTGGCGAAAATGTGGTGCCTTGGTAAGAGCTTTCAGAAAGCAATTAGAACAACTAATTGCTACTAAATGGAAGATACATCATTTCATCTTGCTTGGTCATCAGAAATTCTAAAGGGAGGTTTTTTTTGTCTTTTAGGAAATCTGTTTTTTTATAGTGTGCTTTAATTTTTACTTTTTATATCACCATGAAGTGGATTTGTCGTTATATGTGTGTTAGTATTAATCTTAAGTTAGTTATTGGCTTCAAAATAACTTCCTAACATTTATTTACTAGGGTTAAAGAATACCATTAGGCATAGAAATTAGTAAATGGAAGGGCAATACAAAAGAGTATTTTGGGTGGATCTGAAGTTTCCTTTCTTTTCTTCACCCTATACCCATTCTAAAATGTCCACATTCCTTTGCAGTTAGTGTAGGACAAGCTATGGTTGCATAACAGGATGGCCTTGCTTCTTGCTCAGGTCTGTATATTCTGTGTAAAGACTCGTTGCTGTAGTCAGATCTTGCTTTACAGCTGGCCCCTTGGTGAATGCACATTGTTGGGGCTCACTTGCTGCCTTTACCTGGCTCTGATTTGATCTTACACTGGAGATAAGTAGGGCACAAGGATGGCGGGGGCAGGAGGCGCTTGCAGCTTTCACTCAGGAGCATTAAAACTTGCATTTCCTCCCTTCCTTGCTAGGGCTGATGTTGACCATAAGAGTATGCGCATCCTCCAGTCTCCTGGTAGGAGTCAAACTGGACAAGTAGATAGCTGACCTGAAAAAATCCAAACCGTACCTCTATTTTGAGTGGAGACACATTACCAAATTTTAGATCATAACTCACCAAAGAGGAGACTCAAAGAGCTGGAGTTGTTCTAGCAGCCCCATGAAGCTCATCACGTCCCTGTGCTCTAGGGGAGGCTGGAGTCAGTGTGGCAGAAGTGCTGCTGGCCTGGCATGGCCTGCCCATGGGCAGGAGCACGGGAGAGCAGGCCGTCAGAGCCTGCCTGGCCTTGGCTTCCAGGAAGGATGAGGGGGGCCAGGGCTGCTCGCACCAGCTGTCTCCACCCTGGAGTCCTGGCATCCCTGAAGTGTGTGTCCCTGTTAACGCAAACTTAGAATTGTTTAGGATCCTGAAGCTCAAGGAAACTTTGTTCTCAAAAGCTTAGTGGTTCAATTCTAGGTTAGAAAAGTATTCACATTTGGAATATTCTTTCCATTTAGGTCTACAGAATTGGATTCTAACTGGTCTTGGTTTCAGTTGCGATGCATGCAAGTTGGAGGAAACGCTAACGCAGTAAGTTCATCAGACTCGCCATTTTTCTTCTATAAATATTTGTTTCACTAGTGAAGAAGTTTAATGCTTGCATGTTTGGGAGGCCTTGTGGGATACGGGAGAGAGCCTGATGGGTTTTGAGTTGGACAGACCTGGTTAACTTGTTTATTCGAAAATCTGTTAAATACCTAATAAACATGAAGGTTGGGCCAGGTGCTGGGGATATAGTGACAAGTCATGCCAGATCCCCTGTGGGGCAGAGACAGAGAGTAATCACAGAATTAAATTAACAAGAAAATAACAGGCAGTGGTAAGTGCTTTGAAGAAAATTAAATAGGCAATGCGGATATAGAGAAATCAGAGGTTTCTTTATGACAATGGAGTGTTTTCATATCTGAGGGTGACTTTTGTGCTTAGAATGGAATGCTTGTATTTGAATTACTATTTAATTTTTGTTGTTGTTGTTTTCATTTTTTTTATTTTCTGGCTGCTGCTTTAACCCAGGAATTACTATTTAATTTATTAAATCTACAAATTAAAAACCCTATTCTTCGTATCTTCAAATATAATAAATATATATTAATTTATAAACTTAGTAGTTTCTGTGAGAAAATAACTTTTTAAAATGTTCAATTAATGTATAATTTTAAAAGAGCAAATTTCCTGAACCCCATTTACAAACCTAATTAAAGATCCTCAAATGTTTTTAGCTTTATTTACAAATTCAACGTATCTGATTCTCTCAGACACTAGACTGGCAACCTTACAAATCTAGCCAGCAAAATCTTCTGCAGTGCGGCTAGCCTGTTTATCATGCCAAATGTATGTATAGATTGAGTAAATGGAATTCCCTTAGACATTTCTTATGTGTTAAAGTATAAGAAATCAACTTTGTAAACATTTAAAATAAAAATTATGTTCAGTATCAATTGAATATTTAAAATTAAAATCATACATCTAAAATAATAGTTTCCAAAATGCTGGATTTCCTTAGATCAGTGTTTCTCAACCCTTTTTCACCATTGTCCCCAAAGCAGAAAATTAATTAGATTATTTTAAATTTAAATTGGATTTAATGTTTTCCTAATTTCCCTGAGAGAAATTAAATACTAGGGAATGCAATTTTGTTAGGTAAAGGTGAGCTTTAGAGGGACATAAACCAATTGTAATAATAACTAAGACCTCTTTCACTTTCTAAGAAACAGTTTTTGCCCCTCTTAAGAATATGTGCCTTAGATGTTTCAAGCATCTAATCAGAAACCCTTGCCCATTGTGGTGACGTTCACACACTTGTCCCTAAACTTGATGCTGTGGGTTTGATTTGCCTGTCCTGATCTCTAAGCCTTATCAAGGTTGCAGAGTCCTCCTCCCAACTCCAGAGAGCAGCTTTCTCATTTCATCTGGGAGGGGGAGCGGGAGATGGGAAGTAAGGATCAGGCCAGTGGTCACCTAAGCAGTGGAGCTATGAATTATGGGCTTGGAACTATCCTGCTTGGGTTTGAATTCCAGCTCTGCCCCTAGCTACTGTGTGACCTTGGGCAAGTTGCTGAACCTCTCTGTGCTTCAGTTTCCCCACCTGTAAAGTATATGTAGTAATAGTGACTGTCTGATGCTATTGCTGTGAGGATTTCATGAGGTGATGCCCACAGAGAACTTAGGTCAGGACCTGGCACATGTGGGTGATTGATACCACTATTACTCAAATTAGGTTCAGAAAAGGATCACTCATACAGTTTTTTAACTAAGATATAAATCCTATACTTCATGTCTATACATGGATCTTCAGGAGGTAGTTGAAAGCAGTTTCTTCCAATTGTTTAAACCTTGCTTTATCATTTTACCTATGTTGTAGTCTCTGTTAATGAAGAAATAGTGAATAAAGTAAATGTTAGCATAGCTCCTAAACAGTTTGTCAAAAATTCTGATCTAGTGGAGTCCAAACTGAAATTGATTACTCACGAATTAAAAGTAGTCCTGAGTAGAAAGCTTCCCCCAAATTATAAGTTCAGAATGACAGGTGATTTAATGGAGAAATGAGGAACAGTTATTTCATTTTGTAATACAAGTCTCCTATCTAGTTTTACCAAACTATTAAGGTTACATTTGAGGCAACATTGTTAGTATTTTATTTTAGAATTTTTTATGTTGTTTAAATTGTTTTGGTTTTTACTACTAATTTTTTAAAATCCTTCATTACATCAAGTAGCATTTTCGGTCACCATGTTAGATTTAATGCAGTATTTCTATTAATCTGCATGCTTTCCTTGGTAGTCTTCCTTTTTCCATCAGCATGGGTGTGCCACCAATGACACCAATGCCAAGTACAACAGTCGTGCTGCTCAGCTCTACAGGGAGAAAATCAAGTCGCTTGCCTCCCAAGCCACGCGGAAACATGGCACCGATGTAAGTGTCTGGAAGATTGAGCAGTCTCCTTTAGATGAACATTCACTTCAGCATAAAAAATGGGTTTTATTGTAAAACTTTTCTACCTGAATTCTTTTACAAGGAAACAATGTACAGTTGATTCTCATTATTTGAGGTATTATGTTCTATAAATTTGCCATGAGCACTGAGTTAGTGAATACCGAAATATCACTCCTATGGGAGGCACCGGATTAGGTTCCTAGGAGCCTCTAGTCACATTTTCATCAACTGGTCAATACATAACCTTATTTAACATGTGTTTCTGTTTAAGACACCTTATTTAATGTATATTGTCGACTCATGAACATTGAACTCACGGCTGAGGACTCATAACTCAGGCCTAAATGAAGCTTATCTCACACTTGCATTTTCTCCATAAGGCACATCACAGCCTTTGTGTGCTTAGGAACATTAGACAGCTTTTCACACTGCAGTCGAGGGACATTTTAAACAAGTCATCGATAAAAAGCACACTTCAGAAGCAGCTGCTGAATGAAAGAAAAAAAATAAAATCAAATAAAAAGCACAAAAATGTGAAAAACATGGCAACAAATAGACTGCAAAAAGGACACTTGTTTACAAGTATGAGAACTGAAACGAGTAGGCAGAGTGTGCCTTGTGTTACCTCAGCTGGGAACACGCTTATCAGGGGATTCGTTTTTTGCTGCGCTGTGCTTGTCTTCAAATGACTATGAAAACACCATGAGTACTTATGTTGGGGTTACAAATAAATTTTAGCAAGGAGGTGGATTCATAAATATGGAATCCATGAACAATGAAGATTGACACTAGTTTGGAACCTGCACTTAGATATGAAATCCAACTGGGTGTGGTGGCTCACACCTGTAATCCCAGCAATCTGGGAGGCCAAGGCAGAAGGGTCACTTGAGACCAGTCTGGGCAACATAGTGAGACCCCATCTCTACAAAAGATTTAAAAAGTTAGCTGGACACAGTGGCACCCACCTGTAGTTCCAGCTGCTTGGGAGGCTGAGGCAGGAGGATCGCTTAAGCCCAGGAGTTCGAGACTGCAGTGAGCTATGATCATGCCACTGCATTTTAGCCTGGGCAACAGAGCCAAAGAAAAAAAAGATATGAAACCCTTTATCTTTCCTTTTCAGAAATGGTTTGTGGAGTTGGGGTACTTGACTTCCTCAAGGTCTGGAAGCAAAATTTACTGGCTTGATACATTACTAAAATGTACTCGGAGGACCTCTATAGGCATGATACTGGTTTTATAATGATGGAAAGCATCAATCTTTAGAAAACAGTCTCTAGAAGAGGAGTGAAGAGTATGAAATAAAACCCTGTCCCAGATGACATGCTAAGCCCCATTTTGTGTGTTTGTTCTAGCTGTGGCTTGATAGTTGTGTGGTTCCACCTTCATCCCCTCCACCAAAGGAGGAAGACTTTTTTGCCTCTCATGTTTCTCCTGAGGTATGTGTTATACGACATGTAATTTTAAAGTCTGCCTATTCTGACAGGTATAAAAGATATACATTTAATGTGTTTCAGTTAGGATACAGGCTAAGCTATTGTAACAGACAACTCTAAACTACAGTCATTTAAACAAGAGAGAAATGAGTTTGTCATCAACAGTTCAGAGGTAGGCTGTCTAGGGTTGACTGATGGATTTATCTTGCTGTTCTCAACATGGGGCTTCCACCCCAGGGTCTAAAGTGGCTGCTCCAGTTTAAGATCTTTCCTACCCAATGGGAAGGGGACAGAAATTCAGCAAACCAAATGTCCTGTCCTCTTGCAGAAAAATTCTAGAGGTAGCACACGTCAGTTCTGTTTAGTCCTGTTGCCTGGAATTTAGTTGCATGTCTATACCTATCTGCCAGGGAAAGCTGAGAAATTATTACTAGTAGTCTGACACAGTTTAATTCACAGCTTTGGAAATGACAAAGAATGAAGACGGTTTTAATAGGGGTTTGAATGTTAGTGCCCTGATTTTGCTGTGTACATTGTACATCTCTTGAGGCTATCATGAGAATTAAATGAGTTAATACAAGAAAAGTATTTAGTACCTAGCACAGAGTGAGCCTTCAGTAAATGCTGTAAGTATCATTGTCCTCATTATCCTCATCACTGATAGCAGCAGTGACACCAAACTCCACAGTACTTCTGTGGATTTCCCCCAGATCGCTTAGGTCAGGGATGACAAGGCCTGCAAAACCTAAAATATCGACTGTCTAGCCCTTTACAGTAACAGATGCTGACCTCTAGCTTTGAGCCTCACGCTGTTCTGTTGGCCGACTGCCTCCTCCCAGTCTCGTTAGGGCAGGGGCACTATTTGCTGAACTGCTTCAATCCGTTCTTTAATTTTCAAGTTAAAATTGTATAAAGTTGGATAAATTGCTAAACCTTGATATTTTTTTTTTGCTATTATAATTTGCACATTTATCATCATTGCAGTCAATAATTATCAGAAAGCTGGTGTGGTGGTGTGTGCCTGTAGTCCAGTTACTAGGGAGGCTGACGCAAGAAGATCACTTGAGCTCAAGAGTTTGAGTCCAGCCTGGGCAACCTACAGAGATCCCAACTCTACTAAATGAATGAGTGGTTACCAGAAATAGTGATCAAAAGAGCGAGGAACAGAAAACAAAAGATAAAGTGTTCTCTTATGATCTCTTTCTGTTGTTTCACATAGAATTAGATATAGAATATCCATGATTAGTAGCTGAGAAATGTTAGGAATAGAAATGATGAGCTAAAAAGTGGAGAAATAGGAACAGTGTAGTGTGGATTATAGTTGGAGATATTAGTATGAATTAATGTTTATTTTAGTCTCTCTGTATACATATGTACAAACATGCATGCAGAGGTAGAAAGCTAATTATAGATATATGTGTACACATAGATTAGTACACGCACACATATATAGATTACCTAGCTTTGTCCAATAGGAGGACCCAGAGACAGTGACACCATAGTACAACAAGCATAACCAGCACCCAGATCCTGGTTTCTAAATACCATTCTCTAAGAAAATGAACCAGGGCTACCTTTGGAGAAGTGGCAGGTTCTAAGGCTGAGGATGCTGGCGGTAGATGAGCCTGGAGCATCTTGTAATACTAGAAAGTAAGGAAGTGCTGGAAAAAAATGGATGGGAGCATTGTCCAAAGGATTTGCAACTAACCTGAAAGAGTTCCCAATGAGCAAAACCGGAATAATTTGAACAACAAAATAAATGATGACAGTATTGGATTGTAATCTGAAGAATAAAATAGATATTCGCAAGTCCATAGCGATATAAATAAGTGATTGAATAAATAAATAAATGAATGGGCAAGAAGGGCAAATCGTCCTTGTAGAAGAGTTCTGAATCATATATAGTCATGTGTTGCTTAACAACAGGGATACGTTCTGCAAAATGCATTGTTAGGCACGTTCGTGATACTCTGAGCATTATGGTGAGTACTTACACAAACCTAGATGGTACTGCCTCCTACACACCTGTACAGCATGTTATTGTACTAATACTATAGGCAATTGTAACACATTGGCAAGTATTTGTATATCTAAACATAGCTAAACATAGAAAAGGTACAGTAAAAATAGGGTATAAAAGATGAAAAATGGTACACCTATATAGGGCGCTTACAATGAATGGAGATTGCAGGATTGGAAGTTGCTCTGGGTGAGTCAGCGAGTGAGAGGTGAGTGAATGTGAAGGCCGAGGACATTACACGACTGTAAACTTTGTAAACACTATACTTACACTAACTGAATTTATTAAAACATTTTTTTCTTTCTTCAATAATAAATTAACCTTAGTTTACTGTAACTTTTTTACTTTATAACTTTTAAATTTTTAAAAACTTTTTGACTGTTCTGTAGTAATACTTAGCTTAAAACACAAATACATTGTACAAATATTTTTCTTTATATCTTTATTCTATAAACTTTTTTCTATTAAAAACTTTTTTTATGTTTTAAATTTTTTTGTTGAAAACTAAGAAACAAACACACACATTAGCCTAAGCCTACACAGGGTCAGGATCATCAATATCCACATCTTAACCCACTAGAAGGTCTTCAGGGGCAGGGGCAGTCCCACTAGAAGTGATCTCCTATGATAACAATGCCTTCTTCTGGATACCTCCTGAGGGACCTGCCTGAGGCTGTTCTACAGTTACCTTTTATTTTTAATAAGTAGAAGGAATATATTCTAAAATAATGATAAAAAGTACAGTTTAATAAATACATAAACCAGAAACATAGTTGTTCATTATCAAGTCTTAGGTACTATACATAATTGTATGTGCTAGACTTTTATACCACTGGCAGCACAGGAGGTTTCTTTACATCATTATCATCCCCACATGTGAATAATGCATTGCAATAGGACATCACTATGGCTACGATGTCACTTGGTGCTAGGAATTTTTCAGCTCCATTATAATCTTATATGGGGTCCATCGTTGACTGAAACATTCTATGTGGTGTGTGACTGCGTGTATATACTGTACCTCCGCTTCAGGAAGCAGAGCTTAACTTCCCCTCCCCTTGAGTATGAGCTGGACTTAGTGCCTCGCTTCCCAAGACTAGAGTATGGAAAGGGAAAAACAATGACTTTACAGTGGGAAAAACGGGGAGACACCACCTTAACCAAGTGATCAGGGTTAACACGTGTTAGGGCATGATGATGTGAGAAGGGCATCTCACCTCTGTGGTTTTCTTCCCCCAAACCTGAGTCTAATCGTGAGAAAACATCAGACCAACCCAGATTGAGGACCATTCTACAAAACTCCTGACCAGTACCCTTCAAAAATTTCAAAGTCATGAAAAACAAGGAAAGACTGAGCAACTGTCACAAACCAGAAGCAACCAAGGAGGCATCACAGCCAAGAACAGTGTGGGATCCTGAACTGGATCCTAGAAGAGAAAAAACACATTGACAGAAAAGCTGGTGAAGTCGAAATGAAGTCAGAGTTTAGCCGATGGTGTTGTACCAGTGATCATTTCTTAGTTTTGACTTAGATTTACCACAAGTATTTTAATGTTAGAAGAAGCTGGATGAAGGGCATATGGAAACTACTATCTTTGCAACTTTTGTGTAAATCTGAAATTGTTCCAAAATAAAACTGTTATTTAAAAAGAGGGAAAATAAGAAATTTGATCATGGAAACAGAGATTTAAGAATAGACATGTTTTATCTTTCTGCTAAGCCCACTAAGCAGGGACTCAGAAGGGGGCTATTTAAATTGTTAGGTTTCTCGCCTGCTTTGATTTGTTTTTTATGACTGTTTCCTTGCTTTGTCTGCTAACAACTTTTCTTGTCTTGCTTCAGGTGAGTGGCACAGCTTGGGCATCAGCATCATCAGAACTGTCTTCTTTTACACCAAGGGCCATGGAAACCACTCCAGAAAATAGCGAAGGTGGAGTCCTTAGACTTGTCGTATGTTGCTATTCTGTGCCATTCTATGAAACTATTAGAAATTAAGATGTAGACCCTTCTATATTAACAGGAGGAAATATCCATGATAGATTATAAAGTAGGGAAAAATATTACTGAACATGGAATATTATCTCCTTTTTGTAAAAAAAGAAATAAACATATACTCACAGAAAATATTCTAGAAGGTGCACACCAAGTTGTTAAGTAAAGAATGAAATTACTGAGGAGGTTTAGTTTCCGCTTGACACAGTGTTGAAGTTCCTGAACTTTTATAATGAGTGTGTTTTACTTTTATAATCAGAAAAGATTTCAACTTAAAAACTATTATATAAATAGTTGATACCTAATGATTCACATGTGGTGAATTTATTGTAAGATTACATTTATTGTAAATATACTTACATCAGTTGCATATTAAAAGTCACTTATGTGATATGAATAGTCAGCTCTTCCTGCTTTAAAATCATGCGTCTTTTGTTAGCCAGCACGTTAGTATGAGTTTACAACAAAAATGTAACTTTGGACAACTAAGCAGTGAACTCATGGGATGTGGTACCGTAAGAAGTGCTGGCTTATATAAACTGAACCTGGAACAACTTTAAGGAACTTACTGTAACAGGAAAGACTGAACAGTCACCAAACTTCAGGTTGGATGTTAGTACTGAGAAAATTTCTGACAAGGATTTTGCTAGGGGGTTGGAAAGTAAGTAGTGTTTATCAAGAAAAGAGTCCAAGGAGAGAGGAGTGTTCAGCTCTTTCCCAGAGTGGAGTCGCTCCTTCGTGTGGAACTGTAGGCGTAAGGGGAGGACTGTCTGAGATTTCCATCACACAACAGATTGTAGAGTGCTGGCTTCTCATCTTATTGGTGTGGGAGTAGACAAATCAGTGGATCAGGTTAGGAACATTTCATATCCTGGAGAATGATGGGTTATTTAATAAATGGAATTTGGACAAGTGCCAGGGCATTTTAGAAAAAAATAGTTAAACAAAGGAGAGTTCTTTATTTACACCAGAGTAAAATCAGGTGGATCAAAGATTTAAATGAATATATGATAGTCCTAGGAGAAAATATGTGTAAAGCTTTTCTTCTATCCTAGATTGGGAAAGCCCTTCTATGCATATTCAGACCTCAGAAAAGATTAATAAATCCGACTACAGATAAATTAACATTTCTGTTTTGAAAAAGTACTTTAAAGTGAAGACAAATGATAAACATTTGCAATTCATATCTAGACAAAAGGCTTGTTTCCTTAATATGCAAAGAACTCTGATGTGGCTGTTTTGTGTATGATTTGGATCCTGTGGATTTTTTTCACATTCATTTTTTAGGCATATGACCTTAGATGCCTTCAAGGAAGACATTTATACAACTCTAACTAGAGCTTAGCTTTTTGATTTCTTAGCTTTATGCTATACTGCAGCCACACCGGCCCTTAGGTTCTTTCCTGTGTTTGCTTTCTGTTTTGCTTGGAATGTGACACTTGTCCCCTGATTGGCAAGGGGCTGCCTCCTTATTGGAGTTTCAGCTTTAAGTCCAGCCAGCAAGCTCT
Organism: Lemur catta; assembly: GCF_020740605.2. Classification (NCBI taxonomy): domain Eukaryota; kingdom Metazoa; phylum Chordata; class Mammalia; order Primates; family Lemuridae; genus Lemur; species Lemur catta. Next base: position 5,866,706 of record NC_059133.1, read on the forward strand.
CCTAGTCACAACTACGTTTATGTATTTTTTCTTTCTCAGCACAGCACACCCAGTTCTGGAAGTTACTGTGTCCATTAGTTTGCATGTCCACTGTGTGTCCTTGCTACTGAGCTGTGTACTCCTCCAGGGAGAGATTCTTTTTTAAGATGAGAAATATACCTGAGCCATTTATTGGTTTAATATTATCTATAAAGAGAGAAGAATTAATTCCAACATTCTCCTAAGTAACAAAGAGAAACAGTGGATTATATATCCTATGAAAGTACAGGTAATAATTTGACTATTGTTACTGTAAAAATTTTTTTTTCTTTTTTTAATTGAAAGGGTCTCACTCTGTTGCCCAGGCTAGAGTGCAGTGTTGTACTCATAGCTCACTGTAACCTCAACCTGTTGGGCTCAAGTGATCCTCCCGCTTCAGGCTCCTGAGTAGCTGGGACTACAGGTGCATGCCACCACACCCACCTAATTTTTACATTTTTTGTAGATACAATCTCACTATGTTGCCCAGGCTGGTCTCAAACTCCTGGCCTCAAGCAGTCCTCCTCCCTCAGCCTCCCAAAGTGCTGGGATTACAGGTGTGAGCCACCACTATTACTGTTACTATTACAGTTTATTAGCAGAAGAGGTTTTTGAGATTCAAGGTTACTTCCCACAGGAGATATGTGTAACCTCTGAATTCCAGATGTCTCAGTTTGTTTTACTAACAGAAACCCAAGTAATTAAACACAAAATGAGATTTTGTTCCTGTAATTTACGTTCTTAACTGAAGAGTTTCTCCTAAAAGGATTTATTGTTTATAATTCCATTTCCTTTTGCACCTATAATAGCACTTTCGTTTGTCCAGAATTTTTGTTAAGCAGCTGCTAATTAGGGAGACCTGTTGCCTGAGGCTTCACCTAGAATTTCATGTGTCAGCCATGGGTGACAAAGTGCAGTCTTGAGTGAACTTAAGGATTACAAAGTGAAAAGGAGAAAACAAAAGAACTTTAACAAACAGAAATGTGGAGCATGAAATACTCTGCTTCTGTATCCCTGTGCGCTGCTGTTTCTCCAGTGCCCAGAGCAGGTCCTGGCCCATAATAGGTGTCAGTAAATGTGGTCAGTTGTTTTCTCTACAAAATGTCATTGTGCTTAGTCATCCTGCTTTGCCTATCTAAATGCCTTAATCAAAGTTTATCTTTTAAATATTTATAAAAATGAAACAGTAGAGTTTCATTGTAAACCACTGTTGGAGCTGACATTTAAAAAATAATAGCTTTGTTGACATATAATTCACATATCATAAAATTCACCCTTTTAATATATATAATTCAGTGGTTTTTAGTATATTCACAAGGTTGTGGCACAACCATCACTATCTAATTTAAGAATATTTTCAGTCACTTCCATTTCCCTCCACCCCTGGCAACCACTAGTCTACTTTGTGTCTCTGGATTTGTCTAATCTGGACATGTAAGATATATGAAATCATACAATATGTGGCCTTTTGTGACTGGCTTCTTATAGCTATAATTTTTTCAAGGTTCATCCATGTTGTAACATCTCTCTCAGTACTTCATTTCTTTTTATGGCCAAATAATATTCCATTGAATGTATATACTATGTTTACCTATTTTTAAAGTAATAAAATAACAAAATATATTTTTAATGAAGGTTTAATGGATTTTCTAACCAGGATCACTTGAGGATTTAAGGATTACAAGCTAGGCAAACTGGAAAACAGGGCAGGCCGGGTGCAGTGGCTCACACCTGTAATCCCAGCACTTTGGGTGGCTGAGGGGGGAGGATTGCTAGAAGCTAGGAGTTCAAGACCAGCCTGGGCAACGTAGTGATAACCCATCTCTACAAAAAATTTAAAAATTAGCTGGGTGTGGTAGTGCGCATCTGTAATCCTAGCTATTTGGGAAGCTGAGGCTATAGTGAGCTATGATTGCACCACTGCACTCTAGCCTGGGTGACAAAACGAGACCCTGTCTCTTAAAAAAAAAAAAACACCACAGGACAGATTTCTTGGCAACTGAAAATTTAGGTTTCGATCATTGATGTAATTGGTGCTAGAATTTCCAAATGTTAACACACATTGAGTGTGTAGTCCACATATGTTCTAGGTATCTTTTTTTTTTTTTTGAGACTGAGTCTCGCTTTGTTGCCCAGGCTAGAGTGAGTGCCGTGGCGTCAGCCTAGCTCACAGCAACCTCAAACTCCTGGGCTTAAGCGATCCTCCTGCCTCAGTCTCCCGAGTAGCTGGGTCTATAGGCATGTGCCACCATGCCCGGCTAATTTTTTCTATATATATTTTTAGCTGTCCATATATTTTCTTTCTATTTTTAGTAGAGACAGGGTCTCACTCTTGCTCAGGCTGGTCTCATGAACTCCTGACCTCGAGCGATCCACCCGCCTCGGCCTTCCAGAGTGCGAGGATTACAGCCGTGAGCCATCACGCCCGGCCTGTTCTAGGTATCTTATACCAGGTCACTTTAAAACACCAGATCGTGAGAATTCTGAATGATATTCGTTAAAGGGACCACTAACATTTCTTTCTTTTTTTTTTTTTTTTTTTGAGACAGAGTCTCACTCTGTTGCCCGGGCTAGAGTGAGTGCCGTGGCATCATCCTAGCTCACAGCAACCTCAAACTCCTGGACTCAAGCAATCCTTCTGCCTCAGCCTCCCGAGTAGCTGGGACTATAGGCATGTGCCACCATGCCCGGCTAATTTTTTCTATATATATTTTTAGCTGTCCATATAATTTCTTTCTATTTTTAGTAGAGACGGGGTCTCGCTCTTGCTCAGGCTGGTCTCAAACTCCTGAGCTTAAACAATCCGCCCGCCTCAGCCTCCCAGAGTGCTAAGATTACAGCCGTGAGCCATCACGCCCGGCCTGTTCTAGGTATCTTATACCAGGTCACTTTAAAACACCAGATGGTGAGAATTCTGAATGATATTCGTTGAAGGGACCACTAACATTTCTATTTTGTAAAGGTGTTGGATAAAAATTATACTTCTAGGGGAGAGGGGATGGGTGTATACCTACATATGACTGCGTTGCACACCGTCTGGGGAACGGTCACCCTCGAATGTTCTGACTTGGGGGGATGGCGGTGGGAGGGGATGGAGGTATAACTATATGATGAGTGCAATGCGCACTGTCTGGGGAAGTGACACGCTTGGAGTTCTGACTCGGGGGGATGGGCGGGACATGGGCAATATATATAACCTGAACTTTTGTACCCCCATAATAAGCTGAAATTTAAAAAAATTATACTTCTACCTCAATGGAATTTTAAATCAAAATTCTTAGAAGGATAGAATATGGAGCTAAAAAGAAAGATGATCATTGACAGAATTGCATAAGATATATATTAATATTGAGCAAGTTGAATTATTATACATTCAAGAGCAAGTTTGATGAGTATATTTTCTGCATTAATATCAATGTTTTAAATTTTCAGGTGGACCAGAAGAAGGACCAAGTGTGGAAGGTCTCAATTTACCAACAAAAGCTGCTTTAGGTAATATGCTCAAAACCCTATACTGTGATTTAAAGAGTGAGACACATTAAGAAAAAAGTGAATCCTAGCACTCTGGGAGGCCGAGGCGGGTGGATCATTTGAGCTCAGGTGTTCGAGACCAGCCTGAGCAAGAGCGAGACCCCCTCTCTACTAAAAATAGAAAGAAACTATCTGGCCAACTAAAAATATATATAGAAAAAAAAAATTAGCTGGGCATGGTGGCGCATGCCTGTAGTCCCAGCTACTCGGGAGGCTGAGGCAGTAGGATCGCTAAGCCCAGGAGTTTGAGGTTGCTGTGAGCTAGGCTGATGCCACGGCACTCACTCTAGCCCGGGCAACAGAGCAAGACTCTGTCTCAAAAAAAAAAAAAAAGAAAAAAGTGAATCCTGTCTTTGCATTCTGCCTAGGTGTCTCTATTTATAGCATCATGAATCTATTAATGAGATTTTATTAAGCAAAAGTTGCTGTATTTTAGCCAGCTTTATGAATATAAGCTGCAGCAGTCTATGCACTTAACCAAGATTGCTGTTGTTGCTTTTGTTTGTTCGTTTGTTTATTTATTTTTTTATTACTACCCAAACCTCCCTATTTATTTTTTTAATTACATTTTTTTCTTTGAGGCAGGTGGTTGCTCTGCTACCCAGGCTGGAGTGCAGAGGTGCTATCATAGCTCACTGTAGTCTTGAACTGCAACAGTAATAGCCTGTGCCAAAAAAAAAAAAAAAGGGGGGGTGGAAAAAAACTAAGATTTTATTTTTGCTGAGTTTTTTAAACATCATTCTAAAAACAGAGTATATAATCTATGATTAAAATTTACCCAGAAAATGATTTTTAAGAAACCTTCTCTAAAAGCACCATATATTTGTGGCAATTTAGAAAGTAGCACTACTAAAATAACAGAATGCTCTGTACTTCCTTTGGCTAATATGATAATATATATATAAGCCAAGGTGAAAAAGCACGTCACTGACTGCTTTAGATGTACACATAATACCTGGCTAACTTTATATTGTAAAGTAAGTTTCAAAGTTTTGAAGAGTAGAGCTTAATAGAAGAATTTGTTCTAATATATACTTAAAAATGCTCCTGAAGAAAATACTGAATGGGGCAAGCCCAGGCTCTTTATTTCTCTTCAGTGTGGTGTTCAAAAATACATTTTCTCTGAGTTTGGACCCTGCGTGGAATCACTGAGGACTCCACTTTGACTTTGCTCTGTTACTCTAATATACACTTGCATGCTGAGTCTTCGGTCTGACAAACTAATGTGAAAAATGTGATAGTCTCTTAATGATGTACAGTATCTTACAATTAAAAGATACACTAAAAAGAAAAATTATGTGTGATTTCTATTGGTCTGACACTTTAACTTTTATTTTTTGGCAGAAGTTTCCTCTATCATAAAAAAGAAACCAAATCAAGTTAAAAAAGGAGTGAGTATTACATAATTATGTATAACATGTCTGGTAGTTCAGCTTTAAAACTAAAAAGCCATTTTATCATTTTAGTTTTGTTTTTTATTTTGAGCCATATTATAATAAATGTGGCTTTGATAAAAAGTCTATGTTTTCTTTAAAGAGATGAATATTATACTTAGTGAATTTTTTCTAGAATGAATGTTTAACATTTCTTCTGTCTATGATAAAATTCTGCAAAACATTAACAAAAGCCCCCTGGAAATTTCTGTGCTGCTTGCGTAGTTGTATAAGCAGTGACATCTTGGGAGGCTTAGAGGGTAGTCATCTGGTGAGCTTTCAGATACAGTGACGCATTTTAGAGTCCCGTCCCTGGAGGCGGGGTCCAGGGTTTGAATCCTGGCCTTGGCACCTACTGGCTGTGTGTGGTCTTGGCCGTGTTGCTTAACTTGCCTGAGCTTCAGTTTCTCATCTGTATACTGGGTATAGTACAGTCAACCCTCCACATCCTCATCCTCAGGTTCCACATCCTCGGATTCAACCAACTATGGGTTGAAAATATTGGGGGGGAAAAAACTAATAAAAAATAATAATAATACAACAATAAAAATAATACAAATGAAAAAATACAGAATTAACAACTATTTATATAGCATTTACATTGTATTAGGTATTATAAGCGATCTACAGATGATTTAAAGTACACAAGAAGATATAGTTAGGTTATATGCAAATATGGTGCCATTTTACATCAGGGACCTGAGCATTCTTGGATTTTGGTATCCAAGGGGGTCCTGGAGCCGGTACCTGGAGGATACCAAGGGAGGACCATAATGATGCCAGCTTCTCAGAGTTGGGGCTAAGCAAGAGAACAAATGCAAAGTGCTTGTCAGTGTCTGGCAGGCAGTAAACCTAAGTAAATGTTAGTTGTAGTTACAAAAGTTTTCAAACAACTTCGATAGACTATAACTTTATATATCTTCCAGCTTGGGGCCAAGAAAGGAAGTTTGGGAGCCCAGAAACTGGCGAACACATCCTTCAATGAAATTGAAAAACAAGCTCAAGCTGTAGATAAAATGAAGGAACAGGAAGACCTTCTGGCCAGGGCGGCCCCTAAGGAAGAATCAATGTAAGTTTAATTTTTTTATAGTAATATGTTTTGGGGGAATAAAACTGTTAATTAAACAACTCCAAGATTTGCTTTCCAAATGCCATTAATTTTTAAGTCTGCATGAGTAGAGTACTGCAAAATTTAGTTTTATGAAAACTGATATTGCATTGATGTGGGGATTGGAAGGGAAGGGACTAGTGGCGAGGGGGCAGCAAGGATCTTTGGTTGAAGCTGTGAGGCAGGACTGGGGCAGTGACAGTGAGAAGGGAAAGGTGGAGATGTGTGAGAGGTATTTGCACATAAAAGATGCTCAGCACTCTTAGTTTAGAGAAACACAGATCAAACCACAGTAAGATACTGCTCATACCCACTAAGGCAGCTATACTAAAAAAGACTGACAGTGAGAAGTGTTGGCTAGGATGTGGATGTAGAGAAATTGGAACCCTCATGCATTGCTGGTGGCAACGTTAAATGGTGCCACTGTTGTGGAAAGCAGTTTGGCAGTCCTTCAAAAAGTTAAACATAAAGTTACCATGTGACCCAGCAAATCCACTCCTAAGTATATACTCAAGAGAAATTAAAACATACATCCACACAAAAACTTGTACAGGAATGGTCATAGCAGCATTACTCCTAAGAGCCAAAGTAGAAACAGCCCAAATACCAATCAACTGATGAACAACAAACAAAATGTGGTGTATCTGTACAATGAAATACTGTTCAGCCGTGAAAAGGAATAAAGTCCGGATAGATGCTACGACGTGGATGAACCTTGACAGGTGTATGCTGCTGGGTGCGGCAGTGCACACCTGTAGTCCCAGCTACTGGGGAGGCTGAGGCAAAAGGATCCTTGAGCTCAGGAGTTTGTGACCAGCCTGAAGAACATAGTGAGACCTCATCGCAAAAAGAAAAGCAAAAGAAAAAAGTTGATGCTAAGAAAGAAACCAGTCACAAAAGACCACATATTAAGATTCCATCTCAATGAAATGTCCAAAAACAGGCAAATCCATACACAGAAGGCAGATTAGTGGTTGCCAGGGGCTGGGGGAGGAGAGAATGTGGCGTGACTGCTAATGGGTATAGAGTTTCTTTTTGGCGTGATGACAATGTTCTGGAATTAGATAGTAGTGATGGTGCCACAACCTGCAAATGTGCTAAAAATCACTGAATTGTGTACTTTAAAAGGGTGAATTTTATGGAATGTGCATTACATCTCTGTAATGAAAAAGTAATTATAAAATGAAGTCCTATTGGGGGCACAGACTAAATTCTAAATCCATGATGGAAGGCCATAGCTGCAGTGGTTTCTCCAGAGGTTTTGAGCCGGGGCCTTGAAGGAGAAAGAGAAGGAAGAGTTTAAGAGAATGAAGAAAAGGGAATGATGACGTTTGTCTTGGAGGGAATTGCCTGGGTTGGAGAGGTTGGAATGATAATGTGGAGCCCCTTATAGTCTGACTGGTAATTTACATTTTACCTGAGAGGCAGAAAGAGCTCCTTAAGGGGTGCAGTGCTGAAGGAAGGGCTCTCTCAGGAAAAGGAGTGTGGTAGTGATACCCAGGACAGGAGGAATGAGAAAAACTGGAAAATGGGAAGCCAGGAGCCAGTTATGAGACTGGGGTTTTTTTTGCTTTTTGTTTTTCATTTATTGTTTTTTTGAGACAGAATCTTGCTCTGTCACCCATGCTAGAGTGCAGTGGCATCATCATAGCTCACTGCAACCTCAAAGTCTTGGGCTCGAGTGATCCTCCTTCCACGGCCTCCTGAGTAGGTGGGGACTACAGGTGCATGCCACCACTCACCCGGCTAATTTTTCTATTTTTAGTAGAGACGGGGTCTTGCTCTTGGTCAGGCTGGTCTCAAACTCCTGGCCTCAAGTGATCCTCCTGCCTCGGCCTCCCAGAGTGCTAGGATTACAGGCATGAGCCACAGCACCTGCCCTAGGACACTGGGTTTTAGTAGGCATTTTTAAGCTCTTGAGAGGTTTTTGTTTGTGTTGAAAACAGAAGAGAAAGATGGCCATCTGGCAACTGTGTGTGACTGGGTATCAAACACCAGAAGAAGAGAAGAAAGGAGGGGTGCGTGCAACAGAGAAAGGAAAGGCAACTTCATCCCTATTTCTTATGTGTGTTTCTTTTCGTGGTGTTTTATTTTCATGTGTATTCTGTTTTAGCTTAAGTTACTGTGAATTGTATAATGAAGAAAATAATAACACCTCTTTTATGAGGCTGTTTTAAGGATTATCTTAGTTAATGCTCATTAAAACACATCAAACAGTGCCTGGCACATAATAGGTGCTCAATCCATGTAACTTCTCCGTTCATACTGACAGTTAGTGGAATTTATCAGGTAAGCCCAGATAGTTTGAAATTCTTTCTCCTTGTCGTTTAACTCACAGAACATAGGGGGCAGCACTAAACTGTATTTAGGTTAAATGTGGTTTGAAATGTTTTATGCAAGATTTACATTGAGTTGTCACAGACTTTAATTTCTCTTAATAAGTTAGGTTTTTGACCATGGACAAAGAGAAAGATTAAATTTGAGTGTTTAAATAGCTTCTCTTGGTGTTTGGGAGTGCCCAGAGTGCTCACGCTTGAGGTCTCCCTGAGCCTACCAGCGCCCTTCCTGCCGTAAGCGGGACGGGGAAGCATAAACTCCTGCGGCCGTGGCGTGTTAACATTGGGAGCAGCAGCCAGCCTTCACTCGTACCCTCAGCACAGCTGTTCCATACATGATGGCAGCAAAGATGCACATCGGGGGGATTCTATGAATTTGATTCGGGAACCCGATGGGGCAACTTTTTGCCTTGTTTAGAACCACCACACCACTGTGCCATAATCACCGTTGCTGTCACTCAGGCCTGTCACAGTTTCACAAACCAGTGCTATGTCGGCTAGGAGAAGGCACACAGGTTTTATGCTTAGGAAAATGTGAGAGTGTTATTTTCCAAGTTAATTTTTTTTAATGGCTATAAATAGTTCAGCTCAGTAAACCAAAGGGCCCATGCAGTGCCCTGATCCTCGCCTTCTGGCACTTTCTCTGAGCATCCTCAGAGGTTTTCTGTGTACACACATGGTAGGAAGGGTAGGAAGAGGGAGAGCTGCCCCAGACCTGCTCATTTGATCTGGGCGTCCTGCAGTCCTCCCTGGAGCCAGTACCTGTAAGGCTCTCGCAGTGCTGAGAAGCGGTGTTCCTACCGCACTCTGCTGGTGCTTCCAGGGCACTGTTCAGTGAGCCTGGATAGCCAAGTGCGTGCTTGTAAGGAGTGACCCATGTCAGATAGCCTGAGAAGGAAAACTTTTCCATCTCATATCTTTCTAGTAGACCCCTTTCATTCCCATCCATTCATCTTCTCCAGAAGAATCTGTTGTTACCATTATATCTATTCATGATTTTAAACAGATACATTGTTTGTTTCCAAAAAACTATTAATATACTTGAAAGAGTATCATTTATTTCCTAAAGAATAAAATAGCCATAACCTGTTTTGTGGGAGTAATAGTAAGGAAAATAAACTGCCAGATTAAAACAGACCAAAGAAATCATGCTTGACTCATTAAAGAAAGGAAACAGCAAAAGCAAGATTGTTTTTTCCTCATAAGAAATTCTGTTGTCATTCCCTGTTACTACATGAACATTTGTTTATATTACTGTAGAATTTATACGGTTCTTCTCTTATAAGGAATTTGTGACATTTTACATGCCTTTATAAAATGGATGATAACTTAGAAATCCTTATAAGTGACGTATATCACTTTTCAGGGCCCTGAAATTGTGTTGCTGTCTCACTAATGTGATATACTGCTATTATTGCTAATATTGGTATAGTTTCCTTTATGAAAAATTAAGTATTAATATTTTGCATGTTTAGAAATCTGAGAGTAAGGACAATGTTTTATACACCTTTCCCCCCTTTGGTGCGTTGTTTGTGCAGGCATTCGATAAGTAGAAGATCAGTGTATGACTGGTCGTGCTGGAGAGACATTGGCTGATGAGTGTGCCGTTTTAAATGCTCTCAGAAGCCTGATTACATAAAGAGACCCCACAGGAAATTCTTTTGTAAACTGAAGAATCCTTTTACAATTAAGTAACCCCTCCTTAATTAATCTGTTTGTAAAGTCTATTTTTGTCTTAGAGCAGACCAGTCGGACTAACCTTATGCTTTGATATTTAATATGGAAGTGTAATAATAAAATATTAATCTAAGTAAGAAATATTGCTTTTTGCTATCCCATATGGAAGTAATTTAGGTATACATTATGTTATTAGACAATAATAAATAATATGAACTAAACACTAGTGTAGGTTCAGCAGCATTGAAAAAGTGGCTGTAAAATTCAAATTTTCTTGAGCATCTATTCAAAAAAGAAAGGTTAAAAAAGGCCAGTTTGCCTTCAGAATTGTTAATTATGGAAGAAGGCGTGAAGCTAAAAGTATAAATTACATTTTTAAATTTGTTTAGTATTTTAATCTAAGAACACGGGATTAAAGCTAAATTAAAGAGCATTTGGTTTTTCTGGCAGGGTTTCATCATTACGATTAGCCTATAAGGATCTTGAAATTCAAATGAAGAAAGATGAAAAGATGAACATTAGTGGCAAAAATAAAGTTGAATCAGAGAGACTTGGCATGGGATTTGGACATGGCAGAAGGTAGGTGAGACTCTGCTTTCTTGGTGTTCAGAACGTAAACCAGTTTGCTAATCATTAGTGGATTTTCCTTGGACTGTGTCAGTTCCACCTTTAGAGGTATTTTCCCGTTATTCCTTGCCTTCTTCAGTTGTTTTTGCTTTACCCAAGTATTCAGTATAGCACGAAAAATTCCAAACTTGGTTCTTAGAGAAAAGGAGATAGGTGCAGCTCATCGTTTAGCACCCGCCAGGGTGGGCGCCGCAGACATCTCCGATGTACGCGACGGTATTTGGTGTAATTACAGCTCTCACAAAGATTTCATATTTTTGGAAGCTTGTTCCAAAGAAGTATTGTTTTATTGTTGATGGTTTTAACCCCACTAATAAATTTATCTATGTTCAGAATATAGATTAAAACATTCATTTTTTGGTGAAACAGAAGTCTGTGTGAACCAACTGATATAATTCTGTTTCTGTTTTATTCTGTTTTCTCAAGCGCAATTTCACATTCAGTGACTTCAGACATGCAGACCATAGAACAAGAATCACCCATCATGGCAAAACCAAGAAAAAAGTATACTGATGACAATGATGATTCGTATTTTACTTCCAGCTCAAGGTAATCTATTAAAAATCATCATTAAAGTGTCATTTTGAAAAACAGTGACTAGTATCGACTTACTAGTTTATTTGCATTAGGAGCAAGTATAAATCAATTTACTTCATTGTTCTTAAAAGCTTTGGCTGTAGCCAAGACTGTCCTTTGGAATAAAAATTGGTGAAACATTTATAAATGGACAATGTTTGCTAGTATTAAAATTTTTGATAATAAAATCAACTGAGAGTTAAAATTAGAGCCAGTAGAGATGTATTTATCTAAAATGTGAACTTGGGCCATTTCTCAGGCCCGTCTCTCTCTCCTGGGACCTGTGAACCTCACCCAGGAACGCTCCAATAAAGCCTCGTTGCTTAAAAAATAAATAAATAAATAAAAAATAATAAATAAAATGTGAACTTTGAGAAATCTGAAGAATCATGAAGGTATATATTAAGTTGTTTAGTCTTAGCCCAGCAGTTGAAATATTTCACAGTCATGGCTTAGGCTTCAGCAGATTTGTTTCCGAATACCAGCTGCAGGAAATTCCAGCTGGCAGGATGGGGAGTATTAAATTAACTCTATTTGTGTGTGTATGTTTATTAATGAGGAACATGATTGCACTTTGAGGGGATCCCAGGAGAAAGCCTGGGTCCCTCTCCTGCAGCGCTCACTGTCTGGTTGGGGCGAGATGCATAACTGTGGGTGAAGCCAACCAGGGAGAGTGGCTCAGGTTCAAGCAGCCTACAGGGGCAGCAAAAACATGTTTAAACTTGAATTGACTCACTCTGTGAGGTCCCCCCAAGGACCTGACCACCCAGGGAGAGGCCTGCTAAAAAGTCACTAAGTGAACCTGGAGCTGGGCACAGCTGAGGAACAGAGTATGGGCCCAGGGGCCAAAAGGCCTGCATTTGAAGCTAGGCTCTGCCGCATAATGGCTGTGTGATTGTAGCCCAGTTATTTAACCTCTCTGTGCTACACCTTCTTCATCTGTAAATCAGGGGTTCTAGCAGTACTTACCTAACAGGGCCATATAAGGATTAAATGAGATATGGCATTTACAATAGTGCTTGGATCTTATTATGTTTAGCTGCTGTTAGAGGAACTCAGTTCAAGAGACATGTGACACAATCTAAATGTTTAATTACTATTGTTAAGTAGTTAAATTAACCACATTGTGACCACTCCAAGTCAGGGGTTCATGTCTGTCAGTCATGACGGTGCTTACCAGGAGCTTCCATCGCTGGCATCTTGGAGGGCTTTAGAGTTGTCTGGCAATTGTATGGGTTTGAAGGGTTTTCATATGTACAACAGATACCTAGATAGATTTCATATATAGAGCAGGTATAAATATATTAACTAGAATCAAATTATGAAATTATATATATTCCTATCAATGTTTGTAGATAAGGGATTGTATAAAGAGTACTAGCCTTAAAAATTTCTGTAAGCATAGCTCCAGATTATTTCAAGTCCAGGTATTTTACCAAAAAAAAAAAATGGAGTTCAGTGATCTTCCATGTCACTGGTTTTATTTCTGCCTATCTTTTGTAACCTGTATAATGCACCAGGTTTCACTTTACTCAGAGGTTATACCCAAATCATGCCTTTTAAAGTATTTAAATAGATTTTAAATGGGCTTAAATTAAATTTGTAGTTTGATTTGGAAACTCATGCATGTCAGATCATTTCAGACATGAATATTAAAAGACAGACTGAGTCAGAGGAAACTCTTGGTAGGGCAGGTTCTGCACTGGCGTGTTTGTTCTTGGCACAGCACTGAGTGACCCTAACCCTGACTGTCATTGCTGGTCAGTGACTCCCGCGGGCGGTAGTGTAGGAAGGTGGAGAAGGTAACTTTGACTTTAAATTCTGGTCCTTGGTAGCAGGGCTGGTCAGAGAAGCGGCTCCAGGTGGGGTCACTTGCTGAGTGGGTGCTTCCAGAGATCCTCACCAGCTCCAGGTCACCGACAGGCTCCTGTGGGGCTTTCTCTGCCTTGTAGGGGCTTTAGGAATCATTTAGGTTTCTCCTTCTTCCAAGGCTTAGTTAAAAGAGTTAGCCTTAAAGGCCTTTGTTGCTATGAAACAGTAATTTACAGTTTGAAATCTGGGAGCAGATGGTCTTTTTAAATAGACTCCACTTCCCCACTCTTGCCAGAGAGACCTTGCTGCATTGTTTATCATGACCTGCAGGTCGTCTAATAGGAACATAAATGCCTTCTCCAGCCCTCCTTGGGAGGACAACCACACTGGTAGAACAAGGGTGCTATTAGGTACTTTGGCAACTGAGGTAATATAAACATGGACTCTGAAAGCAAGCATATTAGTTCCATGAAGAGCTCTTACTGCTTCCAAATTATTCATTAGCCCATTAGGACTTGAATGTTATAAATTATGAAATAGTTCTGCCTCTATTAAAAATAAAATCAAACATATCCTTGGGTTTTTTTTTTATTGAGTTCCATTATTTCCAGTACATAAACAGTATAATTATATATTGAGTACAAGATAATGAAACTAGAAGAATGTGCTCAGCCTTATAAAGTCAGTGTGGGCTTCACTGGAATAGAAAACTGTCTATAGCAGTAAATCAGATATAATGTGATATTAGGATGCTTTTATCAAGGGATTTTAAAGAATGTTTTCAGGGTTGGATGAAGACAGAGTGGGAAGGCAAAAATAAAAGTAAAAATGTATTGAGAACTAGGATCTAGAAATCAAAACGTTAGAAAGTGAATAAGGTTTGGGGATGGGGAAAGGCTGTTGTGTTTCCGAAGAGGGACTAATGGCCATTCAGTGAGGGCACTGGAGGCCCGGCTGGGGTCTGTCTGTCCCCGCAGTGAGTTGCTGGGTGCCTCCTGCATGGTGCGAGAAGAGCACAGAGAGCCTCCTGGGTGAAGGGTAAGAAGAGAAGGCCCCACCCAGCCCATGCCTGGGCTGCTGCCCCACAGGCTGGTCCTAGTCTGGGGGATGCAAGATGGCTCTCTCCTGACTTCTGAATAGTCCAGTCATTTAAAAATAATCTGATGCCTCTACATTCTAGGATAAGCACATTGGCTTATATGAATGAAGAGTGATATTTTCTTAGAGTGGTGTTAAATCTGCAAAATTCTAAGTGCCAGAATCTCAGAGTTGTGGAGAACCTAGAAGTTCCAACCCACCCCCACCCTACACCAGGCCAATACTTGAACCACCTCTGCACCCTCCAGGGCTGTCCAGCTTCTGCTGGACCCTCCCTTCTCCTCAGGGCAGCCATTTGGTCGCTGGGACGCTCCATGAGAAATGCTGCCTTGAACTGACACGGCTCCCTGGGCTTCTGCACTCACAGCAGCCTCCCTCCCATAAAACAGTTTGCAAGCCCTGTGCGGGCAGAGACTGAATGTCTCCTTGCCCCATGTCTTCCCCGAGCAGAGTGCCTGACCCCTTGCTTATTAAGTAGTTTTTAACACATTGACTGCCACATGAGTTGTATTTAACTCAGGCTAGTTTTGAGCCCAGGGCCTCGTGAAGTAAAACCCTGCAGTTGGTTTGTGAAAATCTTAACTTGTTGATGTCCTTATTGTTATAGTTAATACTGACAATTCTAAAAACGAGCATTGCGTTGCATATAACTTAACACACAGAAAACAATAAAAAAAATAACAAATTAGAAAAGATTGTTTTGTTTTAATAAAACACCGTGGGAGATGTTTTTTTCTAGTGTGGCAGTCAGTGTGTTAAATTCCTCATTGAGTTGGTCTTAGTTCTTTCCCTAGGCTCTTATAAATAAATCCCTCAAACATGTGAGGTTCACCTTTCAGGCCAGCATGCATCCTACATCTTTTGAACCTTCCTCTGATGTGACTTCCAGTCCCTGTGACATCCTGCTCTGTCTTCTTTGATGGGAGTCTCTGTTCCTCCAAGCAGCCTGCAGGGCACAGCGCAGGTCCACTCGCCACAGGGAGCGCCTGGTCGGTTTCTAGCTGAAATACAGAGGCTTTGAACACGCATTTTCCTTCCTGGGGCAAAGAGGCGGGTGTAACAAGATTTGTTCTTAATGACCTTCTTTCCAAAGAAGGCAGGAACCATGTTTAGAAATTATTTTTTCTCTGTTACTGATATAAAATCACACTATCTGCTCCAAACGGCAGGTTTATCCCCTGTTGCGTTTTTGTTTTTTTTTTCTCGGGAAAAAGAGTATACATGCTCTTAGCATTTCCCCCCCAGATCTTAGCTCACCTAGGTCCCTGGCCTGTTTATTCTCAGGGGTTCTTGCTGTCCTCTCACATTCATCTTTGGTTACCGGCCCCTCTGACCGCCTCTGGTGCAACTCCTTACAGCAGAGGATCCTGGTGCTCACCCTCTTTCCTGTGTGCTCCCTGTCCTTACTCTCTGGGGAAGGCCTGGATGACATTTTTTAAGGCCTCTGTATTCTCTTCCAAGTCACCTTTCCTCTCCTATGACCCTCCCTGGGATCTGCCTTTCTGAACGCCTTGGAATCCGCCCTCAGAAGGAGAGCCTGTCTTGCTGGACTGCTTCTCCATCCTGAGCTGTTGTCAGTTCTGACGTGGCACATCCACCTCACCTAGCAATCTCTGTCCTGTTCCAGGCAGACATTGCTGCTCTAGGTCAAAAATTTTTCTCTCACCACACAGGACCAAAAGCTGCCTTTGAGTGCTGCTCTCTGAGCAAAGCCCTGCTCAGTGGTGCTCGGCTAATGAAGGTGTAGGCAGGCCCGGGGGCCAGCCTCTCCTGAGATGCTTACAGATCACATCAGATTCACTGCAAGCTCCGGACTGGAAGAGCATCTGCAGAATGGTCCAGGGATCAATGATCCATAGCACTGTATCCAACTCCAGGAGGAGGTTAATCACCATCATTTTTATCATTTTCATTTCACGTGCTTAACACAGAAGGGACTGCCAGCACGCAGCTCCTTGGATGGGGTCAGCACTCCAGGCCCCGCACCATTGTCTGTGACTTCCTAGCCAGGCAGAGCTAGACCTGAGGAAATGCAATATGTAACCTGTGGTGAATGACATCTGGGGACGTCACGTCCGGATAGGCTGGGTTATACTGGGATAATAAACATCCCCCCACATCACAAGGGCTTAACACAATGGCAGTTTATTGTTCATATGAAGTCAGCTGACGGTGCAGGGGACTGATTATCCAGAGTACCTGTCTTCCAGGTGGCACCTGGATTGTTCAGACTGATGGAGGTTTCACCTGCCTGAGGCTGTAGCACCTGGAAGACACGACCTTCCATGCTGCAAGGGAAGAGAGGACTGGGCGGGTTGAGAATGGGCTCCTGGAAGGGCTTGGAAATGACACACCATAAGTCTGCTCCTGTGTCACTGGCCAGACCTGGTCGTCCTCTTGGTCCCGGAAGTGAGAGAAACTGACATTAGTGAGTGTGAGTAAGGGCCTCTGAAGTCACCATTGTACTCTTGCTCACACAGGTACTTTGACGAGCCATTGGAGTTAAGGGGCAGTTCATTTTCTAGCTGGGATGACAGTTCAGATTCCTACTGGAAAAAAGAAACCAGCAAAGATACGGAAACAGTTCTGAAAACCACAGGCTATTCTGACAGGTATGAACGGCAAAACTTTGGGCTTGTAATGATAAACCCATACGTCTGTAGGAAAAAAATGACTGACAATATGATGACATGAAAATCTCTTGTAAGACTAGTAAATGATTTCGTTCTACTATTTCAGGAATATTCTTGTTATTTTAAATGAGTGATTCTAAATTGGAGGTGCACATCAGAATCTCCTGTGGACCTTGTAAGAAACATGTATGTGGAGGCCTCTGCCCTGGACCTTCTGATCCGTGGGTCAGGGATAGCCTAGTGTAGGAAGGTGTCACTTTTGCCCCCATTTTAAGGTATTGTGTACATAGTAAAATTTGTCTTTTTTAGATTATAATTCTGCAAGGTTTTTTTTCTTTTTTATGTAGTTCTGCAAGTTTTGAAAAGCACATACAGTCATGTAACTACCACCAAAACCAAGATACAGAACAGTTCCATCACACCCCAAAAGTCCCCTATGCCTGTGGTCCCCAACCCCTGGGCCTTGGCCTGGTGCTCAGCCTGGTAGGAGCTGGTCTGCACATCCCCACCTGAGCTCTACGTGCCCCCCCATTCGTGGGAAAATTGTCTTCCATGAAACCAGTCCCTGGTGCCAAAAACGTTGGGAACCGCTGCCCTGTGCCCTTTGTAGTCACCCCTCCCCTCCCCCAGCCCCTGGCCACCACTGGTCTGTTTTCTGGCCTTGTGATTTTGCCTTTCCCAGAATGTCACGTAAATGGAGTCATACGGTAGCTGCCTTTCTCGTCTGGCTGCTTTACCTTGTCCTGGTGCATTGATGGGGACTCAGGCGTGCTGTTGCGTTCACTCTTCTTCATTGCCATGTTCATTTATTTGTTCTCTGTTGAAAGACTGTCTCCAGTTTTTGGTGATTATGAATGAAGGACTATGTAATTTATTGCCCAAATCAGGGAGCTGTTGAGAGTGCAAGGGGACACTACAAATATGTTGGGACAACAGGTGTAACCTGAGATTGTCCCAGGTAACTGGGATGCACGGGTTCCTCATGTTACAATCCTATGTAATATAGAGCAGTGTCCTATGGATATTACAATGTATTCAGTATGTATTAGCTGATTTGAAATTTGAAATAATAGGCCCATCCTAAATAAGAAATCCTTCAAATATTGTGTGGTTTGGATATTTGTTCATTTTTTATTAGAATTTTCAGGCTTTTTTAAGTGGCCTGAAATCCTTTTACAAAATTTACTGCCGTTGGCTTTTATTACCACATGTTCTCAGTCTATGAGTGGGACCAAAATAATGTGTACACATGGACACAGAGTGGAATAATAGACATTGGAGACTCGGTGGGCTGAGAGGGTTGGGGGGTGAGGGATGAAAAATTACTTAAGGGGCGCAGTGTACACTGTAGCCCAGACTTTGCAATGATGCACTATATCCATGTAGCAAAACTGTGCCCCCAGTCTATAAAAATTGAAAAATTAAAAAAAAAACCCAGCACATATATACACTATAAATGAGAAGCACATTTGCCTCACTTGAAATGAGTTTGACCTACGTTGGCTGTTTTTCACCGTAGACCTACTGCTCGCCGCAAGCCAGATCATGAGCCAGTTGAAAACACAGATGAGGCCCAGAAGAAATTTGGAAACGTCAAGGCCATTTCCTCAGATATGTACTTTGGAAGGCAAGCCCAGGCTGACGTAAGGGTCCAGAGAGTTTCTGTGGGGGCCCCATGGAGCATGAAGGAAGTGTGGGTGTGGGCGTTGTGGGAGGAGGGGACCCTGCGTGAGACGGGCTCAGGCTGCTGGAGACCCCTGGCTGGAGAGTGCTGGAGCCAGGACTCGAACCCAGGTCTGTCTGACTGATCCTCTACCTGTCGCCTCGGCAAGAGGAGAGCTTGGGAGGCAGGGACCGAGTCTCATCGTTCTCTTACTCCTCTCTCAGTGTAGCCATTATTCAGTATCTTCTGAGCAGATTGTGGGTGATTTTTGATACAGTGATACAGCTGTGATTTAATAATTTTTTAAGCATAGTTAAATGAAGCACACAGATGTTTTCCTTTTAAAAAATTTTTTCAGCCTGAGCAAGAGTGAGACCCCGTCTCTACTGAAAATAGAAAAAATTAGTCAGGTGTGGTGGCTTGTGCCTGTAGCCCCAGTTACTTAGGGGCTGAGGCCGGAGAATTGCTTGAGCCCAGGAATTTAGTTTGAGGTTGCTGTGAGCTAGGCTGACGCCGAGACACTGTAGCCTGGGCAACAAAGCAAGACTCCGTCTCAAAAAAAAATTTTTATTTTTTTTTTTGTATAAACAGATCTCACTTTGCTCAGGCTGGTCTCAAACTTCTGGTTTCAGGCAATCCTCCCACCTCAGCTTCTCAAAGTACTAGGGTTACAGACATGAGCCACCGTGCCCAGCCAGATACGTTTTTTGGGAGTAGATATATTTATTTTCAGGTGGATGTCTTTTCTCAGAAATGTTAATGAGTTCGTCTTAGTGGAGTCTTGCTATACTGTAAGACTCAAGTGGACATGGAAAGGTGCGGGTTCCCCTCTCACCCTGCAGCACTGGCGTGCTCATGCAGAACTCCTGGAGACACGTGTTACTGCCAGGCTTCGAAGACTACACGGAGAATGATTTCCTAACGTGTACTGGGTGTATTTTGCAGCAGTAGAACTTTCACCATCATTCTGTGGATAGAGTTGCCTCTTGGCCATTCCTCCAGCCCCTATAATTTGCCTTGTTTTAAGGGTGATAACATTCAAGTTCAGTTATAAAATACTGTGGTGAGGCTTGGAAGAGAGCCTGGGAGTGGCCTTTCCTGGCAGCTGCTGGAAGCAGCACAGGAGAGAGATGCCATGCTCCCCGCTCACACCGAGCGCTGTTGGCTGGGTGTGGTATGGTGATCTGTCCACCTGTGACCTGCCTCCTGTCTAGGACGTGAGCTTCGTGCTGTCCCCAGGGCCTGGCCGTGGGGTTGGCATTCACTAACTGTTGGAGAGAGAGAGCCTAGGAGGACAAATATTTCAAATGACAGCTCTTTGGTGATTCTCTTTGTAAGACTGCTCATGAGTTTTTGGATTCTAATGTTTCCTTTTCCTTGTCTTTTCCAGTATGAAACCAGGGCCCGGCTGGAGCGGCTCTCGGCGAGTTCCTCCATAAGCTCGGCTGACCTGTTCGATGAGCAGAGGAAGCAGCCAGCAGGTGATGGGGGCACCGGGTGGGGGTTGGTCTGCAGCATGAACACATTGGTTTGGATGGGACTTTTCCCTTTTCCAGGACATTTTAGCAGCCGTTACTTGATGCTCTTATCTCTGCTGTAAGTCAGGTAGAGCAGAAGTTAGTATTCCAGGCTTCACGCGTGAGGAGACCAAACCATGAAATTTAAGCAATATCCCCAGCGTGACCTGGCAAGTCATTGTCAGAGATGAGTGTTTTCTGCCATAGCGTGAACGTGGTATCACGTCCCACGTAGTGTCTTAGCGTTGGAGGTGGGTGGCCCCGGGCTCCCAGTGACGCCAACCACTCCACAGCTGTGAGTGCTGGAGGGTGTCATGGCACTTTTAGCCTCAGTCTCCTCCTCTGTAAGGTGGGGGGATGATGCCTACGGCGCAGGGTTGTGAGGCTTAGGTGAGATGCTGTGTGTAAAGTGTCCCGCCCTGTGTCTGGCACACGGCAGGTGCCTCCCTCGTAGGCACCAAGGCTGGACAGAGGTGACTCCACCAGGGTCAGTCCTCCAGAGAAGGCAGGACACAGCTTTGGAAGTGGGCAGGCGGAGAGGAATTGCCTGTCTCCCCCATCCCTCTCTAGGGTTCAGACCCCAGTGAGCTGGTGTCTGGGCATCCCAGGGCTGGGCAAGGATGAAGCGGCCTGTGAGCCCAGGTGGGGTCCTCTGAGCGCAGGCCCCTCACACACCTGCACCACCCTCTTCTTGCACCTCGGCGTCCCCTAGAGTCAGGAAGGCCTTGAGAGAGGGCCCCACACCCACCTTCCAGGCTGCAGGGGTGAGGGAGCTCTGTGGTTGACATTAAAGGGGCAGCGCCCTCTGAGGTCATTTCAGGAATCCACTTGTCAGCAGGAGAGCCAAGGGGAGGGAGGACTCAGGAGCCAGGCATTCTGGGCCTGGTGCCCTCTGCGCCCCTTGTTTCCAGCCCAAGAGCTGGGTGTGGCTCTAGGAAGGCCATAAGGTGGCCAACGTGGACACCACTTGGCCTTACAGCACAGAAAACAACTGTTTTCTGAGCCCAAAGAGAAACAGCCTCAGCAGAGAAGGTCTGAGTGTCTGGGACATTCTGTGTTGAGGTTTGGGATGTTAGAGACCCGTGTGGCTGTGGCGTGCACCGCCAGGTTGCCGTGCTACAGTGGGAGGGAGTGTTCTAGCTGGGTGGCACCCGGGGAACCAGGGCTGTGTACTAGCAGAGCAGCTGCCAGAGTGAACAGCCGGTGGGCAGAGAGGCAGGTGGCCCTTCAAGGAGCCAGGGACCCGGGCCAGTGGGCAAGCTCAGCATGTCTGCGACCAGTGTGGGCGGGTGGGGGGTACAGGGGGGACAGCCAAGGCCATGGCTCCTGTGAGCCACTCTCTGGGCAGGCGCACACCCTGTGCCTTCTTCCCCACCCCCAACCTCAAGCAGAAGGACCTGTTGCCCTTGGTCAGCCGTGTGCCAACTGGGCATTCCCTGCGTCTTGGTGGGGACAGTGAGGCTCATTGGCTTGTGTTCTCATCTCCAAATTTTCCGTACCCTGGCATTTTGTCAGGATGTCAGTCTTTTGTGACCACCCCATACAAAGAGATGCTCTGGCTGCCTTCAGAGGGACCCCACTCCCAGCCCCGCTGTCCCCAGGGGTCAGTGCTGGGCCACCTCGCAGAGCCCTGGGGTAGCTGACAGGTCAGTCCAGAGACCTGTGTTGTAGAAAATCCACCTCCTCGGTGCATGCTTTTGTAATTCAAGTCGCTGGGAGTTTTACTCTGAAACATTATTATTTGTTTAAAACAAAACAAAAAAAAGGTTAGGGATCAAATGAGAGCAGCCTTCCCAGTTGTCGGAGGAAAGCTGTGGCCAGCCTGTGTTTACCCTCCTCTTCCCTTGGAGGGAACAGTAGAAAACAAAGGTCTGTTAAGTGTTTTGACCATGTGTGGGTCCCAGACAAACTCTGGTCAGTGGGGTGCGAGGCCATCCAGAGACCTTGTCCCCTGCCCCTGCCGGCCAGTCGGTTGCCTGGCAGGGCTCGTCCTCCCTCCCCTGCCTCCATCCCAGACCCTAACGGTTCAGACTGTACTGTCCTCTTGCTGCGTCTTCCGTGGGGGGGTGGAGGGGGGTCATCAAAAAAGACGCTTTAGTAACCGCCGGAAATGTAAGCACATCAACAGCCTTTATTAAATATTTACTTTTTATTTAGAGTGCATTTCAGCAAAGAGCAAAAGCTGGTCTTTAGACACTATTCTGAAACTATTCTGTGTTCCTAATCTTTGAATGTTCCCCTTGTGTGTGAAATGTCAGTATCATTAAGTAGATCATAGTAGACCTTTATAATTCCTTTGAAGGGGAAGAAATAAAAAAGGAAGTTCCAATTTGAAATGCCTTTTGGTAAGGTAAGATGCTTTCTGGGGATGTGGTCTAACCCAGGAGCACGGTCATGCCCTTCAGAGTCGCTGAAGGCCCGAGTGGGACATGCGTGTAAGTGCCCACAGCCGGCCTGGCCCAGCGGCAGCCCGTGTGGTCACTCCAGGGAGCAGGGTTGGCGGGGGCCGGGGGACTGCTCAGGCGGGTGGGGAGGGGGCACTCGGGCCCCAGGTGACAGAGCAGAGGTAGCTTGGTGAGAGCCACATCACAACAAAGAAGCTTGAAACCCAGCTGCCCCTCCGTACGTCTCCTTCCAGTCTGCCTGGGAGAGCCAGAGGCGCCGCAGACCCTTCCTTCCTGGGCACGCGGCGGGTTGTTGCATTTGTCCCCTGCATCTCGAGGGCCCCTTGGACACTCCCTGTCTCCCTGCTGTGGCCCAGAGTCCGGGAGCATGCCTCTGCGGGCTCCAGGCCCCCGAAGCACCGCGCTCGTCTGCAGCCGGGTGATTGGTTTGGCTGCTGCTGCACGCGCTTGTCAGACATCAGGGCTGTGCGTGGCCTTGGCAGCTGAGGTGCAGGTTCTTCGGGTTCAGCAAGTGGCTGTCTGTTACACCTGTCGCAGAAGTAGCCATTAGAGAGCTTTTGTTCGTTACTAAACTTG
This sequence comes from Lemur catta, assembly GCF_020740605.2. NCBI lineage: Eukaryota > Metazoa > Chordata > Mammalia > Primates > Lemuridae > Lemur > Lemur catta. Next base: position 5,889,716 of record NC_059133.1, read on the forward strand.
TTATTCTCATAATCTTGGAAATACTTTTTCTCTTGATTTGTCTCCATTTCAGGGAAATTGGAACATGGTATCCATTAAAAATTCATATTTTAAGGAGCCTGGGAGTCCTCCTGGACTGCTCCCCCCTCCACCCACCGCCAGCACACCACAGGCCTCTGCGTCGCTCCCAGGCGTCAATGAGTCCCCACACCTGCCTGCACTATGGCCACAGCCCCCTGCTTGGTCCTCCTGCTCCATCCTGCCTGCCCCCAACCCCTCTCCTCACTCCTCCCAGTGGGGTCTTCCAGAGCGCAGTCCAGGCCCCGCCCTTGGGCTGGAACGCGGCTCCCCGCCCAGCACCTGTCTTTCAGGACCATCTTGCCGTTGGCCTTTCCAGCCTCGTTATCGTTATCGTGGTTTGCTGCCTGTGGCTGGCTCCAGCTTGGTGGCTTGAGTTTATGGCACACTGGGCTCTCTTGGGCCTCAGAGCCTGAAACGCTCCTCCCCATCTATCCAGACAGCTGCACCCCCGCACCCGGGCCGGCTAAGCCCTTTGTGCCAGCCTGTGCCTCACCCTGGCAGTGAGGCCACCAACAACTGTCTCCCCCAGCTGGACTGGGAGTTCTCTGGGTGTGGGACCTGTGCCCTCTTCATTTCTGTGCCCTTGGCACCCCACAGCCCGGTGGAGGAAGCCCCCAGCAAGCGTTTGGTGAATGCAGGGATGGGTGGTGACAGATGAACCAAGGGTCTCGCTGAGCAGGGGCCTGCCTACCATCCAGCGCAGGCTGGTCTCGTGGCCCCGGCCAGGCTGCAGTGATGACGTGTTCCGCTTCCTGCACGAGCTTTAAGAGCTAGTGTGTGTGTTACCATGTTTCTTCCCTGTGTGGTTGCCAAGGAAGCTCGAATTAAGAGGTGGCCCCATGGGCCTGGATCCCAAGTGATTGTGACAAGCAGAACCCCTGCCGACTCATATTGGGCACAGCAAACTTCAGCTGCAGTTTTTTGTTAGTGCGGTGTCACCTGTCCTGTCCTGACTGATGCAGAGCCTTCCCCCCAGCTGCCAACCACTGCGGGGCTCAGCTTCCCCTCCGTCTCAGAGAAAGGAGCCCCCATCTTCCTGGGGACTCAAACCAGAACCCTGGGAACCATCCGTAATCTCTGTCCTTCCCAGCCTCCCTCTGCCACCTGGTCAGTGCACCCCGTGACAGCTGCCTCCTCAGGACACGCAGACCTGTTCACTCCTGATCCCACTGCCACCTGCAACTGCTTAGGCTCAGCTACCGCCCCACCTGCCTGGACCCCTGCAGCTGCCTCCCAGCTGCCCGCCTGTGTTTGCTCTGTGTCCCTTCTGGACAACACAGGTCATGCTCGAGTGATGTTATCAGTTCATTGTCGTTTTCCCCAGTGGGTGGTGGGCCATGGAAAAGCAGACCTGTGGCGGTGTCCTCAGTACCCGGCACACTGCAGGCATTATGGGGACAGGTCAGCGACCCTTTTCCCGAGCAGGTGGCTGGAGGTGTCATTTCCCAGAGGCCATTGTAGAACCCAAATGCACTTGGGCTGTCTTTGCTGCCACGTGTCCCCTGCAGCCTGCCTGCGCAGCCCTCAGGAGAGACAGCACCCAGAGCCTGTGAACGGTGCTGGGCTTGTGCTGTCATTGGCAAAGGCCTGCGAAATTGTAAGCCGTCAGCCGGAGGTGGGGAGGAGAGGGCCCCGCGGCTGTGGTGGGCCTGGGCACGGTGCTGTGAGGGGTACACTGTCTCTTCCAGGCGAGATCAGTGCTGAAGGTTAACCCGTTGGTTCTGTTTTGTTCTTAGCAAGAGACCTGGCCGAGGGTTTCTGTTCTGTACGGGGCAGGTGGTGTCGTGTGGGGCCCAGGGGAGAGCTGGGCTTGGCTACCCCTGAGGGCCTCCAGGACTTGCATTCAGCTCACAGTCGCTGAGCCCTTCTCGCATCTGACAACTGTGTGACAGAAGTTTATTATGAACCTTGGTTATGTGTGATGACACTGACAAGCTTTACCTACGTTGGTGGCAATAACGGTGATGTTTATGTCAGGGCAACCAAAACATAAGCAAGAGAAACCCAGCTAACACTAGCCTGAGTAAAGAAGGCAGAAGTGTGGACTTCAGTGCTTGGGAAGTCTGGCTACCGAGTCACAGTCATACAGCATCAAGGGGACAGACTCGCTTATTTGGCTCACCTCCCAGGATGAGCCTCATTCACTTGTAGAAGCTTCCTCTGTCTGAGTGAGTGGGAGGGAGGCAGCTATAGTCACAGACAGCTGCAGCTTCGCTTTGTCCCTGCCGGTAACCCCAGAGCAAACAAATGGCTCCTCTCCTTTGAGTATACATGAATCCCAGGGAAGGCTCTGATTGGTCAGGCCTGGATCATGTGCCCACCCCTATGGAAGGGGAGAGGGGAGGGGGGTCCCTAGAGGAGGTGAAGAGTACTTTTACCTAAAGGAGGAGGAAGCAATGCTGAGCAGACTGAAGCCATCAATATCTGCCCGTCTGCCCCTGGGGAGTCCTTACCTGCCAGGACTGTGCAAAGCACCTTGAGGAAACAGGCCCTGAGCCAGCAAGGAAGTTCTTCAGAGGCAGTGCCAGGATTTGAACCCATGGTGGTGTTAAGACCCCTGTACTACCCCTTCTCTCGCATGGGGTCTCGCAGGTAGTTCGGGGTTGGGCTGGCACTTCAACCCCAGGCCTGACCCCACTGTGGGGCCCCTCTTCCTCAGCCACAGCCGCTGCTTGTGAGGAAGCAGGAGGGGTGGGATCTGGGTTCTCTGAAGCCATCGAGTGCCCTGGCAGTGACGCCAGCGTCTGCTCTCTGTGTGCAGGGAACTACAGCCTCTCCAATGTGCTGCCCAACGCCCCCGACATGGCGCAGTTCAAGCAAGGAGTGAGGTCTGTTGCTGGAAAACTCTCTGTCTTTGCGAACGGAGTCATGACTTCAATTCAGGTCAGTGAAACGGGGGTGGCGCTCACTGAGTGTGACGGTTCATCATTTTGAAAATGAGATTTAATTTAGCCTACTCTTCCACTGCTGGAAAATTAAATTGCATATTATGTGTTCACTACAGTATAACCCAGGACATTATGAAAGTCAGAAATTACAATTTTATATATGTTTAAAATTTTCTAATTTATGACTCTAGGGGAATTATTACAGGAATTGATCATTATCCCACTTTTTTCTAAATTGGAACACAGAAGTATTAAGAAGAAAATTTAAATTATTTATAATCCCACTTTACAGGGATAACTTCTGTTAATATTTTGCTATATTTTTAGTTGTAGATTTCTAAGCATATCTAAAAAAGATTTTCTTTCAGCTCTTTAAAAATAAATAAAATAAAAAAAGAAAAAAATAGTTTTGTGGGTTTTCTTGAGACAGAGTCTCCTCTGTCTCCCAGGCTGGAGTACTGTGGCGTCATCGCAGCTCACTGCAGCGTCAAACTCCTGTGCTCAAGTGATCCTCCTGCCTCAGCCTCCCAAGTAGCTGGGACTACAGGCGCACACCACCACGCCTGGCTAATTTTTCTATTTTTTGTAAAGATAGGGTCACACTCTTGCTCAGACTGGTCTCAAATTCCTGACCTCAAGTGATCTTCCCACCTTGGCCTCCCAGAGCACTGGGATTACAGTTGTGAAGCACTGCACCTGGCAAAAAAATAGATTTCTAAGCATATCTTTCTATACCTATCTTCTTAAAATTAAAAAGCCATTATATTGTATATGTGGTTTTATATCTCACTTTTCTCCATAATGTTATGAGCATTTTCATATAATTAAAAAATCTTCTGAAATGACATTTTGAGTGAAAATACATGTAATTTATCTACTCCCCAAGTTGGGCATTTAGATTGTATTTCAGTCTTTTAAATAAGGGACGATGGGGCATTTTTGTTAGGACAAGAGGCCTGTTTGCCATTGTGTGGTGAATGTACCTTGCTCTCACTCTGTAAATCTATCTTGTCCTTCCTCAATAAATGTCATTTCACACTTGCAAAAAAAAGAGAAAAAAGGAAGAGGGGACATACTTGTACGTACAAAAGGCTTGTTTCCTGCACCTTGTTGTCTCCGTGGAGTCATTTGCAGGCTTCTGTTACAAGTGCAAACAGTGGCTAGAGGGAGGGGAGGCTCCGTCCTGGGTGGTGGGGCCCCGGCTGTGGGCTGGCGGCGTGTGGAGGCGCTTCCTGCCGTGGGCGTGCCCCCAACCCCAGACACACGCTGCTCTTTCATGTCCCTTAAGTCAGCTGAGCCCATGTCAGTCCTTCCAGGTAGAAACATCCCTATTTTATAGACAATCATCTCCATTTTATAGGTTACTCCCTTTTTATTAAAATATCCCCATTTTACAGGTGAAGAAATGGAGGCACAGAGAGGTTAAGTCACTTCCACAAGATCACCAGCTGAGCCAAAATTTTAGTTTCTAACTCCGATTTGTTCCTCTGTCCTCCCATCACACTTGCTTCTCAGAGGGTTCCGCATGTGGCCTTGGGCCTGCTCGGCGCCGCTGCTCGCCCAGGTGCTCTGCTCCCTGCACAACAGCCCAGGGCCGTGGCTCGGTGCCAGAGGCAAGATGTGAATCCCAGGCGGGTCCCAAAGCCCAAGCGCGGTCCTCAGCCTTGGGACGCTGCGGCGGTGCCAACATGCAGCCACGTGCACCCTCAGGATGCAGCGCTGCGTCAGGGCCGGACGTGGGGTGCTCTGTGCCATTCAGTGTCAGCTTTGGGGATGCTGAGCATTCATTGTGGGAACGAGGGATTGATGCTGAGTGCTGATAAACTTTCGCTTTGGTTCTCTCCTTAGGATCGCTATGGTTCTTAATATTGATGTCATGATGTGTGTTTCCTGGAGAAATTCCTCCTCTTTAAATGAAGCAGCAACCACGTCACGGGCTGCGATGAAGACCAGACAGTTTTGCAGATTGTTTTGCTACTTTTTCACATGGTTTATGTACGTTTCTGATTTTTAATATTTCTTCGGAGAAATTCTTATTTTTGATGTAGTAGAGGCTTTGTTGTAATTTCTATTTTGCGTTACTCCCTTCGGCGCCCTGCTTTTGGCACAGCCGGGCATGTCCTGCTTTATGGTCCTGGAGTCCTTAGTTCCAGCAGCCGGGCCTGGAGGCACCGGCTCCTCTCACCTCTCTAGGGACTGAGAGGCTCCGTGTGGGGGAGGAGAGGTCTCCAGGTGACACATGGGCCACCAGCTCATCTGATGCTAGATGGGCCTGCAGAAACGACATTGATCACACACACGTCATTAGAAAGCGAGCAAAGAATAACAACAACAGACCAAACATGACTGGTGTCTGATTGGATAGATGGCTTCATTTCTGTTTCTGCATACTAAGGTGATTTCAAAATAATGTTTAAAGTTATTTGTCCCTTTGTAAATTGTTTATTTTGTATGATCTATAAATTTAAAAGTATTTTTTAGTAAGTGCTTTTAACAAACCTAAGCTTCCACATTGCCAAGGGAATTAATTTTATCTTTTGACAAGGTGTTGCTGTTTGAATTTATGAGAAATGTAAGATGAGAATTCCCTAAGTGTGTTTATAAATCGATATAGTGTACAGAATTAAAACTGAATAAGGTAAGAGATAAAGCTACAGAAAATAGTTCAGTGTATGGGAAAATAGTAATTATAATTGGGTAGTTTTGTTAATATTTTTTATCTTAATCTTGGTTTGCAAAAAATTATAGAATGTATAAATGAATAAAGAAAAATAATTTGGCTGTGTTTTAGACAGCATTAGAATATATTGTTCAGCACAGTAAAATATATTTGAAATTTGATGAAGCAAAAATGTGGTTTCAAATGAATATTTTGTGAATCTTTCTTAAAAGCTCGAATTTGTAGACTTCTAAATATAATAAACAGTTGCAGCAGATTGTGTTGCCTTTGTTTTCTTGCAGAAGCTTTGGTGATAAATCATGGTAACTCAGGGTTCACAGTATAACACTGCCATACATTTGAATTATTCAATTACAGATGGATCTGTCCTTACTGTATGTCTGGGGCCTGAAGTGCCGTTGTCGTGAGCTGGGATGTTGCTGGTATCAGTGGCACGGTGGGTGCCCTCGTTGAAAAAGAGTGTGTGAGTCAGTCTCCTGGGAGGAGGGCCGCTAGAGAGAGATACTGCAGACTGGGCGGCTTCAACAGCAGGAATTGATTTTCCCCATTTTAGAGGCTGGAAGTCCAAGACGAAGGTGCGTCAGGGTGGGTTTCTGGCGAGGCCTCCTCTTGACTTGTAGGCGGCGCCACTTACGGGGCCTTTCCTCTGTGTGCTCGAGGGGGAAAGAGAGGTCTCTGGAGTCTCTCTCACCCTTATGGCCTCATTTAACCTTAATCACCTCCGCAAAGGCCTTATTGCCAAATACAGTCATGTTGGGGGTTAGATCTTCCACATGTGACTTTGGGGTGGGGTTGAGGACACAGTTCCCTCCGTAGCACACGGGGTAGCCCAGCTCCAGGCTGGGCCTGGGCTCGGCCTGTTGCCCATGTTCTCGTTCTCTCTCCCAGAAACCCTCCGAGCAGTGTCAATAATATTCCCGTTTCACAGAGGGGCTGGGCAGCCCTGCCGCCCCCAGGCCTTGCAGGGACACCTTTCCAGAGCTTTCTATCCAATGTCTTCAGGGTCCGGCATTGACAGGCATTTCAGAGGACGCGGGGCCAAGTGCTGGACTGTGCAGGGGGCTCCCTCCGCTGCGGGGCAGGGGCTGGCACGGTCCCGCAGGTGCAAGTGTGCACGCACGTGTGTGTGTGTGTGTGTGTGTGTGTGTGTGTGTGTGTGTGTGTGTGTGTGAGAGGGAGAGAGAGAGAGAATTTGTGTTCTTGGTCCACTTATCCTTGGGCCGTGTTTTGTTTTATTATGTAATCGTTTTTCATGAGTGCTTCATATTATTAAAGATGTTAGTTAATATTTGTATCAAAATACATTTTGGTCTATTGATTAAAGAAGAAAATGGTGAAGTAACAATCCAAGGACCTGGTGGAAACCGGCCTTGTTAAAAGGATGTGTTCTGTAAAATTTGGATTCAGTCAAAAGGCCACACTCAAGGATCCAGAGGCCACGTGTGGCCCCAAGGCCGCAGGTTCCCCACCCACAAGTGGTGCTTATCGTGCGTTTGTTCCTGAGAACGAAGCCAGTGGGGGCCGGTGGTGGCTCTGGACCTCTGTGCCTAGAGGGACTGGGCAAAGGGGGTGGGGTTGATTTACAGCCTTTCCCAGAATAAATTCTCTTAAAATCGCCTTAAAGTGCTGCTGGGAAGGTAGGTAACGGCTAACAGGCGTAACGGGAGCCGTGGGCGCTGCCTCAGAGCCTTCCCTGTGCGCCTGGACCCGCAGGACGGAGAGAGGAGCCAGCGACTCTGACAACCGGGAGGCCAGGGCTTCCCGCCCCAGGGAAACTGAGGCCCCTCAACTGCCCCCACCCCCACAACCCCTGCACCACAGTCCCCACTCCCGGCTTGAAGGCCTGGGACAGCCACAGACCGACACGCCGAGCACCTGCTCCCCGACCCTTGTCCTCCCACTCTTCGCGACGCTTAGGCTGCATCCCTGTGGGCACCACCCCCGGAGTGCGCCCAGCGTTGGCCACCACAGGCCACCACATGCCACCACGCCAGAGCTGGTGCCTCCTTGCTGACCCCTGCCCTCTCCTCGCTGTGGCCAGAGGGTCAGGGCACATCATTTCCAGAACCTGCAGGGCCCTGTTCAGAGCACACACTGAGGTCCTGCCCCCTCCCTGGCCACACTGGCCTCCCGGGAGTTCTCGGAGGTGCCAGGGCTCCCACCTCAGTTCACGCAATGGCCCTGGTCTCCCCGTGAAGCTGCAGCCCTCCTGGCACTTCCGCCCGCCCTGCCTGTGCCCCTCCTGCCACTCAGCTCCTCGCTGGTCCTCTGCCCATTGCCCTCCTTGCCCGGAACACAAGCGCCCTGTGACACGCCTGCTCACCGGTGCTGCCCGGAAGTGTGCCCAGCACACAGTGGATCCTCAGAGAGTATTTCCAGTGGAGGAATGTTGTCCTCCCAGCCAGCGGAGGCTGATGTGCAGGGGTGGCAAAGACAGGCCGGAGGATGGCCGGCAGGACGCCGGGGCCGAGCCCGCCCGGAGCCGCAGTTACCCCTCACTCTTGTTCCAGGCGCTTTTGTTAGCCCTATGCTCACGTGGTCCCTTTCCCTGTCCCTGCCCCGCCCCGACATGCATGGACATCCAGTGCCATAAAAGGCAGGTGGCTCCAGTGGGCCAGCAAGGGCATCCTCGTGGGGGATGGTGTCAGGGGCAGGACGATGGCTCAAGCACCCCAACTATGGTTTCTGGGCCTGCCTTGGGGACTGGGGTGACTGTGACCTCCCAGGGTCAGACTGCTGTGTGTCAGGCTGCTGCGGGAGGGGGCTGCCTCCCGTGGTCTCTCAGAGTCATTGTTTGCACTATGTCCTGGGGTCAGTTTACACAGGGCCACGTGCATTCTCCTTCCACTCTGGCATGTCCCTCTGTTTGTAGTTCTTATTCTTCTGCCAGGTCCTTTGTCTTGCCTAAAACAAAAGCACAGTGGCGGCATTGCCATATGTGGGCCCTTCCCTCTGGCTCCCTCTGCTGGTCCCACCGAGGCATGGGGTCGTGCAGGGGCGTGGGGCAGCAGGGAGGGTGCTGCCCACAGGCTGGGAACCCCATCTGTGCCCTGGGGCCTGGTGCTGACTCCCCAGGCCCTGGGCACCCTGCTGCCCCTGCACCAGACATGACCTTGCTCCCCCAAGCCTCGGTCACCCTCTCCCACCCCATGACCTTCCTCCTCCTCCTGTGGTCAGCTGCGCCCTCGGCTGCACCGTCCGGTCTCTGTTTGCAGGGACACCAGGGCTCGGTGTGAGTCAAGCATCACTGTCCCTGGAGTCCAGCTCTGATGTTCCTGTGGGGATGCCAGACAGCCCCAGCAGCTCAGCACGGGCTGCCCCCCTCACCCCACCTCGCCCCAAGCCAGCTGCCCATGGGGCCGTGGCCTCCGTGAGAGGCAGCCCCCACCTGCCCCTGCCCAGCCCCCGCCAAGGTGCCGCCCCTCACTGCCCACATGCAGAGAGCCAGCAGGCCTGCAGATCCTCCCCCTGGGTCCCCAGCCCCGTGGCCTCCACCCATTGCTCCTCAGCTGCTGTCCTGAGCTCCTCAGCACCCCCGAGGGTCTCCAGCCCACCCCGGCACCCCCTCACCCTTTGCCCTTTGAGGCCCAGGGGCTGCCGGGCCTCGCCTCTGCCCCGAGGAGCCTGGCGTGAAGAGCAGGTTCTGCAGGCTAACAGGCTCTGGGCAGCGACACCCACGCCTGGTCCGCGGGAGCGCTGGGGGGTCACTGGAAACGCAGGGTTTGCCGTCACAGCCCGCAGGGGTGGCACGGGTGGGGACCGGTGAGAAGGCCCCGCCATGGCCCGGGGAAGACAGTTGATGGTGACGCCAGGGCTGGTGGACAGGTGGGAGGGGCGGCTGAGTCCGGCTCTGTTTTGGACCTTGAGCCAGTGGGACCTGCGGACTCGGCGGGTGAGCGGAGTCGGGGCTGACTCCAGGCGCAGGACGGCGGGGATGGGGCAGACGCAGAGGCCAGCGGGGCTGGGAGGGAAACGGGAGCTTGGCTGTGGGTGTGTCAGCCTGAGATGCTGCTAAGTACCCAAGGGGGTCTGTGAGTCGGGAGCTCAGGCGGCGGCAGGGCTGGAGGTCCCTTCTGGGAGCCCTCAGGGTAGACATGGCTGGGGGATCACCCAGCGCGGGGGTGTAGACAGCAAGGAGAGACCATGGAATCCACCTATTTAGAGGTCAGGAGACAAGGAGGACACAGCAAGGGGGACAGAGGACAAGCCAAGGGGAGAAGTCCAGACACAGAGGAGTCCCAGCCCAGGGCCGAGTGAGGAAGGCTTCGAATGTTCCAGGACAGTAAATGATATTTAAATAAAGTCTAAACCCATCTCCCCATGGGGTCCAGCAAAGCCAAAACAGTGCTGCCATTAGTTGAGCAGTACGACGTGTCAGTTAAGGTTTGTGTCAGTTGCTGGTAACAGAAGGCCCCAAACTGTCTCCAGGTACAGAACGGTTTGTTTGTTTTCTTCCACATCACAGCACCTCAAAGTGAGCCGTCTGGGGTTGATGAGGTGACACCGCAGTGACATCAGGGACCAGGCCCTGCTTGGAATCCTTTTCTCTGCTCACTTCATGGCATGACCTTCATCCACATGCTCTCAAGGTGGCTGCCCTAGCTCCAGCCACCAAGTTTGCATTCCAGGAAGGATGAAGGGAAGGACGAAGGGACAAAAGAGTATGTGTCAGATCCCTAACCTTTGCCTTTTGCATCTTAATGGTCAGAAATTGTCACAGGTCCACTCTGAGTGGCAAGGGGGATTAGAAAATACTGTTATTGAGCCGGCTACATTACGTTCCAGGACGAAGGTACTCCTTGTTCTGTTAGCAAAGAACAGGTGAACAGTGCCAGGCATGCGACAGCCCCCACCGCAGCCGTAAAGGGCAGTACACGCAGATCCCGTTTAACCTCCACAGGAACTCCACAGAGGCAGCGGCAACTCCCCATGTCACAGATGGGGAAACTGAGGTTCCCAGCTATTAAGGAGGCTGCTCACAGTCACACAGACGACCCCAGTACCCTGCCCAGACTCTGTCTTGGCCAACACAAGAAACCGCTTCTCCCAGGCTCAGGGCTGAGCTCTGGCTGGGGCCATGGACTGCGGTGACCGTGGGGGCGTGGGGGTGTGGTGCGCCCCCTCAGCTCTGATCCTCCCTCAGCCTCCCCTCCCGCCTCCACGCGGGGGCCTCCCCTTGCCCCTTGCTGCCGGGCTGGGAGGGGTCTGCGTGCCCTCTGCTCTCTCAGGAGCTAAACCAGAAGCCTAGAGAAAGGTTTGCCCGGCCGGGAGGAACCCAGGGCTCCCGGCTCTTCCTGGGACGCGTGTTTCTCGGGCCTCCCGTGGCCAAGCCCCTGGCAGGCTGTGTCCAGGGGGCCAGGTGATAGTTGCTCCCCAGGAACACAGGAGAGGAGCTTGGGCTTATCCTGTAAGTGAAGGTCAAAGGCCCCAGGGCCGGAGCCAGGGTCAGAGAGAAGCGGGTGCCAGAGTCCGGCTCCCCGGGAGGGGGTGGTCACTGGAGGGGGGAGGCCCTAGGAAGAAGCTGAGGGAAGCTGCTGGGGGCAGTGGGTGGGTGTAATATGATCTTCCCCATCTGCCCACAGAACCTTCCGGAAAGGCCCCATCTCCTTGCATGGCAGACGGTAAGAGTGGCTGTCACACATTTGCGTGCATTCATCAAGCTTTCATTCACTTATTTATTTATTTATTTATTTATTATTTTTTGAGACGGGGTCTTGCTCTGTCACCCAGGCTGGAGTGCGGTCGCTGGTCTGAGAGGCCCTGGCCATCTGTCGAGGGGTCCTCCGGGGCGTTTGCATCGACAGAGGAAAGAGCCACAAGCCCACTTGTGACTCAATTTCACAGACGCGCACAGTGAGGTTGATCATGGAGATTCCCAGAAGCCGCCCGCCTTCGGCACAGTCACCGCCTGCCCCTAGGTTGAGCTGCGAGGCCGTCCAGGCCAGCTCACCTGAGCCGGTGCATTTGCATGTCATTTGCCTCTCACAGTGTACATGTGTTACATTTGCATTTTCTTTGTTATTATGGTGTTGCATTTTCTCCCCAAAACTCAGCTGGAATACACAGCTCCAAATGACTCACAGAGACAGAAAGGAGTCATGTGGCCCCAGTGACTTGGGAGAGGTTGTAAACACAACACCAGGGCCAGGAAGATGCAAATGCCCAGAGCCAGGCCGCAGGCGCCAGGCAGGGATGGCAGGGTCCACCGCGACCTCGGGGCAGGGTCGACCTTGACTGTTGGAGCTCCCAGCCCCGGCCTGGAGCAGTGACTACGAGGCCGCTTTGCCAGTTAGAAGACCTAACCTTGGCTTCTCCAGGTAAATCCATAGGGTGTTTTGTTTTTTCCAGAACCAGCAAAAAATAATTCTTGTCAGTATAAAACCGATTAATTTTGACACTACAGGAAGAGAAGAGAGAGGCAGTATTCAGTGCTCTCTTCCTCTACAGGAACAGAGAAACCGCAGGCTGTTGCTGAAAAGGTAGGAAAACCTGCTCCTCATGGACTGAATTGGGTAGCCCCGGGGCCTCGTGTTGAAATCCCAACCCCCAGTATCTTGGCAGGTGGCTGTATTTGGGGATATGGTAAAGAGCTAATTATAATAAGTTAACTGAGGCCGTATGGGTGGGCCCTAATCCAATAGGACGTGTGTCCTTATAAGAAGAGATTAGGACACAGACACACACAGGGGGACAACCATGTGAAGACACAAGGAGGATGACCCTGTGAGGACACAAGGAGGAGAAGGTGGCATCTACGAGCCAAGGAGAAGGGGCTCCAAAGAAACCAGCCCTGCCCACACCTTGATCTCAGACTTCCAGCCTCCAGAATTGTAAGAAAAGACCTTTCTGTTGTCCAAGCCACTCTGCCTGTGGCATTCTGTTACGGCAGCCCAAGCAAAATAACATGATGCTGCAGAGGTCACGTCAGATGCTCTGTTCAGAAAGCACGACATGCTCTCGGCAAAATCCCTTGATTGAAAGACAAGGTTGGAGGTCACAGAATGTCAACTACCCTCCAGGAAGAACAGCGGTCAAGGCCACAGGAAGGGACTAGTTGACATTTTGTTTGCCGTTCGGATGAAGCCACCGAGGTCTCAGCGCTCAGGCCCGGGCAGCCCTTTGCTCTGCTTGTCACCGGACACCAGGGCGCAGGGGTGGAGACGGGTCTGCACGTGTGTGTTAATTGCCTCGTCGTCCTTTGGAAACAGGAAAAGACACTTTGACGTCAGTTCGGGGGGTCACCAACGACATGCACGGGTCCATTCGGTGAGATCTCATGTGCGCATGTCTCCCCCATCCTGTTGTTCACGGAGACCTGTTGGCAGGCAAGGATATACACCTCACCTTGGTCTGGTGAAGAAAACAGGGAAGACTGTGGATGAATCCAATTGTAGCCACTAAGGACACGTTTTCTTTGCGTGCTAAAATGGCCCACAATTTCCACATTGTGGCGGCTAATTGTATCTGTCAACTTGACTGGGCTACAGGATGCCCAGGTAACTGGTAAGACATTATTTCTGGGTGTGTCCGTGAGGGTGTTTCTGAACGAGGTTGGCATTGGAATCAGGAGACTGAGTAAAGAAGACCTGCCCTCACCAGTGTGGACGGGCACCATCTCGTCCTTTGAGGGCCCAAACGGAAATAAGAGATGGAAGAAGGGAGAAGTCTCTCTCTCTCCCTGAGCCGGGATGTCTATCTTCTGCCCTCAGACGTCAGAGCTCCTGGTTCTCGGGCCCTCAGACCCAGACGGAATTACTCGGCCGGCTCGCCGGCCACTCCAGCTTGCAGGTAAGACACCCCGGGACCCCCCGGCCCGGCACGCAGTGAGCCAGTTCCCACAGGAAATCTCCTGGTGTGTGTGCACATACGTCCCACTGATTCTGTTCCTCGGGAGGCCCCGATGGTTCGCACGTGTGGGACTGAGCCTTGCATGGGACGCTGTGACATTAAGGATGTGGTATTTTTTTCTTCCTGACACTGATAATTCCAGTAAAAGCCATTTCTCTGATTTTAAGCGGTTTGCCAACATGACATTTCTAACAGTATGTTGTTTAGCACAAATTTATTTTATAGCCAAATATCACAACTTTCATGTAAAGGGAAGCTACAAAGACCTCTAGAAAACTGCTGTGTGAGGCAGACAGCTCAGTAACTGAAGTTGGGCTGTTTCCCAGATACTTTGCTATAATAAAGGTAAAACAACATAATAGGTAAAATTTAGCAAGGCCTCACTACGAGCCAGGCATGTTTTAAGCGCCTTATATTTTTGTGCTCATTTAGTCCTTACCATGCGTGTTTGAGGTGGGTGCTTTTACCCTGATTTCCAGGCCGAGGGAGATGAGGCCACAGGCATGGAGCAGCCCACGGACACTCGATGGCTACGTGGGCTCCCAGGACAGGGACCCAGGCCACCTGTCCCCAACAGCACAAGTGTTACTTCTTGGTTTTGTTTACCGGGCCGAGGAGCGAGTTAATGACATTCTTAGCTGTATCTAAATGCTGTGGCAGAAGAAGGAACCTTCTCCAAACCCAAATGCCACAAGAGAAGCTTAAAAGTCTGCTTGTCAGAGACATACCCAGGTCAGGAGGGTGACATGTTGTTGATGTGGCACCCAGGGCCACACCCCAGGCTGTCTTCTGAGAAAGCGTCACCAGCTACTGAGGCCGGGTTTGACCCGAACACCCAGAAGGGCCCTGACTTAGTCCATTCGGGCTGCTATAACAAATAGCACAGACTGGGCAGCTTATAAACAACAGATGTTTATTTCTCACAGTTCTAGAGGCTGGGAAGTCCAAGATCAAGGCACTGGCAGATTCAGCATCTGGTTCATAGAGCTAGTCTTTGTTAGAAAATGCACGAGGCCAGGCTAAGTGAAAAGAAGTTTATTTTAACATCTGCGTACAGACGGGCTGAGTCCAAGATGGCATCAGCCCCAAAATGTCGAGTGCTCTGGGATTTGGGAGGCCTCCCCTCCCCACTAAAGGGAGTGCGGGGCTACCTTGCATAAGCGGGAAATACCTTGAAATAGCAGGATACCAAGTTTTGGCTGTTTACAAAGAAGGGCCCCAAAGTGGGGGAAGGGTTCAGGGTCCAAAGGTTAAGCCCCCATAGAATTTTCCACTGGCCTCCGAATTCAGCCTAACATTCCAGCCTTTTCTTTTTATGGAATCAGGTCGGATGTCTCTTCTTCTGTAATTGCTTCCTGCTGAACAGGGGCATTGGCAGGAAGGGGCAGGCAGCCCTCGGTAGGCTGGTGATATTGATCTTCGTGGACTGGATTAGCGTCTGGTATGGAGTTGAGGCCTGTAACAACATCATTTCTCCCAAAGATTGATTAGTAAAGGTTTGAATTTTATTTTAAAGCAATTTAGAGAAACGTTGGAGGATACAGGGACCAAACATTAATGTGAGAATTGTGATGATTAAAGATCCCGAGAAGGGTAAGAGCCAGGGCAGCCATCCCTCCAGAAGGGGGTTAGTCCAGGTGGTATTTTTCTGTCTAGGAGATTTTGAGCTTGTTCTCACAACTTGGTAAGTGCTTCCCTGACTAAGCCTGATTTATTGGTGTAGAAACAGCATCTTCCCTCGGGAAGATGCAAAGACCCCCGTCCCACTGTTAGGAGGTCTAGTCCCCTACGGCTTCGTAGGACCACTGGCGCTAGAGAACCTGATTGACCTTCTACGTGGTGTAGCGTTGCAAAATCCATGGAGAGAGCTGAGCCAGTGTTCCACTGTTTTCCTGGAGAGGTTCTTTGTCCCGGAGAGAGAAGGAGCCAGCTAGGGTGGCCCCAGCGAGGGCCTGCAGGGTAGGGCTTGGTTTGACACATCCGTGAAGAGGAAAAATTTGTGAGTGTCTAAATAGAAGCAAGTGGAGTCAGTGGGGACAGGTAGTGAAAGACGAGTGATACCAATGTCTCCAGAAGATAAAAGCCAAGGGG
This sequence comes from Lemur catta, assembly GCF_020740605.2. Lineage (NCBI taxonomy): Eukaryota > Metazoa > Chordata > Mammalia > Primates > Lemuridae > Lemur > Lemur catta. Next base: position 5,905,283 of record NC_059133.1, read on the forward strand.
GAAGGTTAATAGGTTTGGGCTTTTGTCCTTGACAGAAGAAAGACTTCGTAGAATGGGTTGCCGGAGCAGAGAGGGACGGTGGAGAGGCATAGCGTAGCAGGTGGTAAACCCGGCGTGCCGGCGTGGAGGAAGGGGTATTGCGACCTGAGGGGAAGTGATGGTGATAGTTACGTTGCAAGCTCGTGTGCTGAGGGAGCCAACTGACCGTCCCATGGCTGTGTGCGGGAAGGACAGAGAGGGGCTTGGGACTTACTGTGGGTGTTGGTGCCCATGGGGCCTCTGATGGCCCCGGGCAATGTGGGAGCCAACTTGAGGGTGGCTGGGAACACACCAAGGTATTCTCTCGCTTTTCCTGACATCGGCTTGGGAAGGAGTTGTGTTGGGTTGTCCCTCGTAGGAAGGGGTAAGAGGTGGGGTCCTTTAGGTGGATCTGGACTAGGTGTCCCGGACTATAGGGATAACTAGAGAGGAGGGAAGAGGAGGTTCTTTTGAGCCAGGTGTGGTGAGGAGGAGGAGGAGGAGGAGGAGGAGGAAGTGGAGGAGGAGGAGGAGGAGGAGGAGGGAGAGGTCTGGGCTATGTGATAAGGGGGTGTGATAAGGGGGTGAGCGTAGGGAGGCTGGGAACTTGGATAAGATAGCTCAGCCTAGAGCAGGGGTTGGGCAGCTGGGGATGATTAAAAAGGACTGGGCGAAGGGCGGGTTAGGAGTGAGCGGTGGGGAGGTGGAGTGGAGAAGGGAACCCCCACGGTGGCTGTCTTTGAAGGGCAGGTGGGGCCTGTATTTGCAGGGGGCAGAGTACGTTGTGCCTGGATCTGTTAGAAGGGAAATTGACCTCGCTGCCACTGTCAGTGTCACGCTGGGCTCCCTGGAGTTATTCTGCTGGGGCTGTGTCACCCGGGCAGCCTCAGTCCTCAGAGGCTAAGCTAAGGTCAGGAAGGTCGAGGCCGGGGAGTCCTGTTGTCCAGAGGGAGGGGATGGGTCTCTACCATGAGAGCTTTGGTCACAGTCCATCCTCCAGGGGCCATTTTTGCCACAGTTAGGACAGGGGCCAGGGGGAGGCCTAGGGTCGGGGCAAGCTTTTGCCCAGTGACCCCTTTACCACATCTGAAGCACGGTACAGGTGGCATTTTTGTCCCGGGTGCTTTGGCCCTTGTGCCTTTACGGACGGGCGCCTTGCTGGTGGAGCCCCAGGTGCTGCCGCCGGCAGCTGGTCTCTAGCTCTGTCCCTCTCTTGTTTCTCCAATTTTTCTTCCTGGTCTCGGTTATTAAAGACCCTGAAGGCCAGGTTTAGGAGACCCTTTTGTGGGGTTTGAGGGCCTACGGCTAATTTTTGGAGTTTACGTCTTATATCTGGAGCGGATTGGGAGATAAAATGCATATTTGAAACTAAGGTCCCTCTGCCGAGGTCGGGTTTATGGTGGTGTATGTTAGTAGGGCCTCCGTTAGGCGAGATCAGAAAAGAGCAGGGTTTCGTCTGGGTTTGGGCTGACTTCTTTAAGTTTTTCATGACTGACGGCCTTTCGACCAGCCTTTCCAAGGCCTGCGATAAGGCGTGAGGTCGCGTGGGCCCGTGGCGGCGGCCATGTGCTCCAGTGTGACAGTCCCCACCGGGGTCTTCCCGGGGCGCAGCCCTGCCGATGGGTATCACCAGATGGGCCTGGGCAGCCATCCAGGCCCTTCCCTTCTCTGGGGTTAAGGTAGGGGAGAGGATGACAAGGAGGTCCTGTCACGTCATGTCATGGGACAGGGTGAGGTATTCGAATTCTTCGGTGTAAGTAGCGAGGTGTGGAAAAGGAACCTAATCTCTTCTCTATTTGAGAAAGGTCAGACACAAAGAAAGGGACACCAACCCGAACGATACCCTCTGCCCCGCCACCTCTCAGAGACGAAGGGTGGCGGACAGTCCCGGCCCGGGGGGAGGGGTATGAGGAAGGGGACTTGTGGGGGACTGGGGTGGCTGGGGCTAGATTTGGGGGGTTTCCGGGGATGAAGCTTGGTGGGGGAGGCGGGATGGAAGCCTTCACTGAGTTGGGCGGGGGTGGGGAGGGGGAAGGGGGCGCTGGAGGATAAGAGTAGGACCTGGCAGGTCGGGCAGGTCGGGCAAGACTGGAAAGAGGGGTGAGGTCTGAGGGTAAAGAAGGCCCAGACATAAGGAACTTCGCACCATTTTCTATCATGGTGACAATTGTCTAAGTCTCGTAATGTGTTAAAATCAAAGGCGTCATTTTGGGGCCATTGAGAGCCATTGTCTAATTTATATAGTGGCCAGGCCATGTTACAATAAAATATTAATCGTTTGGGTTTAATGTCTTTCCTGAGACTGAGTTTATCGAGGGTCCGGAGGAGACACCGAGCGGGGTGGTGTTTGGAGGGGCGGGCTGGCTGCTGCCCGTCATAGAGGCGAGAGGACACTGAGTGTGCGGGTGACAGACAGACCTTCCTACCCCCAGGGACTCTCTCATGTGCAAGTGTCCTGCAGATGCGAGATTCCAAAAGAGTGAGACTGGCCGTCCTCAGAGTCTGGAGAATCTATACAGACGCTAGGACTTGCGAGCGAGGGCAAGCGGGAAGCTGCGAGAGGGAGGGAGGGAGAGGGCAGGGGCCCTCGCCCAGGAGGGGCCGCTGTGGGATGCAAGGTGAGCGGTGGAAAGGCGGGATGCCCTGCGTCCGGCTCGGGAGGGCTGCGGTGGGGGGGGGGGGAGCGATACAGGCGACCCCACAGCACAGGGCAGGATTGGGGTCAGCCCAGCACGAGCCACCGCTGCCTGCTGCTCTGCTCTGCTGTCCTTTCCCTCAGGAAGCCCTCCCTGGTTTCAGCACCAATGTTAGGAACGCACGAGGCCGGGCTACGTGAAAAGTTTATTTTAATGTCTGCGTACAGACGGGCTGAGTCCAAGATGGCATCAGTCCTGAAATGGGGAGTGTTCGTGTTTCTTATGGGCGATTTGGGCGGCCTGCCCCGGCAAGGGGAGTGCGGGACTATCCTGCAGAAGCCGGAATGCCTTGCAAGAGCAGGATACCGAGTTTTGGCTGTTTATGCACTAGGGCCCCAAAGTGGGGGAAGGGTTGAGGGTCCAAACGGCAAGCCCCCAGGGACTTTTCCACTGGCCTCCGAATTCAGTCTGACAGTCTTGTTATTTATTGTTTGTTTATTTATTTATTTTTTTTGGAAAGAAGGGTCTCACTTTGTTGCCCAGGCTGGCCTCAAACTCCTGGCCTCAAGTGATCCTCCCACCTCAGCCTCTCAAGTAGCTGGGCCTGCAGCTGGGCATCACCACGCCCAGGTCATAGAGTTAGTCGTTTTGCTGTGTCCTCACATAGTGGAAGGGGCAAGGGAGCTTTCTCGGGCCTCTTTTATAAGGGCACTAATGCTGTCCAAGGGCTCTACCCTCGTGACCTAACCACCTCCCAAAGCCCCCACCTCAGGCCATCGCCTTGGAGGTCAGGGTTTCAACATATGAATCTGGGGGACACAGATGTTCAGTCCGCAGTAGGCCGTGTGTCAGTCAGGGCCCGCAACCCCGCTGTGCTGGCAGCCCTTCCCCAAGGGCAGGCGGAGCTCCTGGCCAGGCGCGACGCTGCCGTCCGCAGACGGAGCTCCTTCCTCCTCGGGGAACCTCAGCCTTGCCTTTCGGGAGACACGGTCAGGACACTCCGGGGTAATCTCCTTTACACGAGCCAGCTGGTCCTGACGTTGATCACGCCTACCACATCCCCTCACAGCAGCACCTGGTTAGGGGCGAGCAAATCAAACTGACCACACAGGCCCCCGGGCCAACCCGATAGCTACAAATGGAGTCAGGATTTCCCAGTCTAGTGGGAGTGAAGCATCAGAAACTGCACCGAGACCGGGAACTGGCAGGCCCTGCCCGAGTCAGGAAGTCTCCGAAGTCTCCAACTACCCTGAGCAAAGCAAGCTGGAGGCAGGACAAGCTCCAACCAGTTAGGACAAAGATGGTGGAGAAATCGCCCCCTGTCAACCTTGCAACATCATTATATACCTCATTACCACGAAAGTGTCTAGGGAACCTCCCTCTCCCATCATGCACCTGACACCATGGTGCTTCTGGTTTGACCGTATTTAGTGACAAGGAGGGCGTCACCCTAATTCTAGGGAAACACCACCCCTTTCCAAGACATACATGAATAGCCCTCCCCCGTTTAGCCTATAATTAAGCCACGGCATAAACAGAGGGGCTACAGGAGCCATGGGGCCGGGTCCCCTCCACAGGGAGCACTGGCCTCTGCCCTGTCTGTGGAGTAGATTTTCTATAGTTTCTGAATAAATCTCACTTTCACTTGACACCGTTCGCTGGCTCCTGAATTCTTTCTTGTGTGAAACCAAGGACCCACTTGGACTTCAAGTGATTCTCAGCATTGGGAGTCACACTCCTGTGTCAACATGATCTATTAATATCATGATCTATAGCTCCACATCGTCGTAAAGCCAGATAAAGATGACTGTAGGGTCGCGTTTCCCAGCCTTTTGGGCACCAGCGACAGCGGGGATGCAGTGATGGGGCGTGGCTGTGAACACCTGCTTCCTGAGTTTCATGGAAGACAATTTTTCCGTGGACCATCAGCGGGTGGAGGGCGCGGTGGGCGGCAGGCAGTGAAGCTCAATGGCTCTTTTAACAATGTGAGCCTTCTTGAAAACTTAAAACTGGGGGGCCGGGTGTGGTGGCTCACCTGGACAACATAGGGAGACCCCTGTCTCTACAAAAATTTGAAAATTAGCCAGACATGGTGCATGCACCTACTTGTGAAGTCCCAGCTACTTGTGAAGCTGAGGTGGGAGGATCGCTTGAGCCCAGGAGCTGGAGGCTGCAGTGAGCTGTGATCGTGCCACTGCACTCCAGCCTGGGAGACACAGCAAGACTCAGTCTCAAAAAAAAATGGGAAAAAATTAAAACCAAAGGACCATGAGTGCTGCCAGGGCTGGGGAGACAATAGCGGAGGGGCTGCCCCCTGCAGGGTGGCGGCCACATGCCAGGCCACCCACTCACTGTCCCACTCAGAGCTCACCCAGCCTGCTGTCAATCCCCTTCTGCAGGGGAGGAAACGGAGGCTCAGAGAGCAAAGGAGACTGGGACTTCAATCCAGACAGGTCTGGCTTCAAAGCTTGTGCTCCTACCCGGCCCCCAGTGCTATTTTGAGTGAGAAAAGTCTCCCTGGAACTCCCCAGAACCCCACAGGTGCTTTGGAAATGGCGGGGGTCTGCCTCTGACTTCTCCCTCTCACTTAGGAAAATCCCACTTCAGGCCAGGAGAACCCAGCCATTGTCACCGGGGTGTGATTGATCTCTGACCTGCTGGCCCCGTTGTTTGGGGAGGGGTGGCGCGAGAGAATCTGCGGGGACTGGAGCCAGATGCCCCGATGATTTCGTTAGGGCTGGAGCGGAGCCTGACCCGTGTCCTAGGCGGGTGGCAGAAGGGGCCACAGGCTCGGAACCACAAGCCCACTTGTCTGGCAGGGGTTTGGAGACTCCCACTATGCAGACGCCCAGGTAACTGGTGTGTCACCCCAAGCCACTCCTCCTAGATGAGGAAACTGAGGGCTCTTGGAGAGCGAGCAGCCGGAAGACACTAACCCAGGGCTGTCAGAGTCCACAGCCTGGTCTGCCCCTTGGCGTGGGCGCGGCCTGGCGAGCACTGCCGTGGAATGGGGCTCTGAGCAGATCCTGGCCGCCCCTCCCCAGGCCCCTCTTCCCGCGGATCCCTTGCAGTGCCTGGTGGCCCCCTTTCCAGAGACCCCCTTTGGAGCCCTTGGCAGGCATCTGACCAGGTCACTTCCTGGGGACTTGCTACAGCTGACCAAGAGGAGACCAGCAAGAGTGGGGGGCTAGGAAGTGGCTCAGGGAGGAGGACCATGGGGTGGCAGGGGGACGCCGCTGTGGCCTTCGGCCCCTTCCTCTCACTTTCTCCTCCAGCCTGGAGGGACTGAAGGGCCCTGGTATTTCTCACTTCCCCTCCAGGGACAGATTCAGTCCAGGGAGCTGGATTTTTCTCAGTGCTGCCTGAGAGCTACCGGGACACCTGTCACGTGTGTCTGTGATTCAAGGGACAATTCAAAGTCCTGTTGACCCCACTGTGGGCAGCACTGTCCTTTGTTCTGCTTTCCTGAGGAACCACTTTTAAGTTGGGGCGGGTGGGGACTATTTCTAGCTCCTGATTGTTTTGTTTTGTTTCGTTTTACTTCAAATAACAGGTCAGGGCCGCTGGCTCAGACTGTGGAGTCAGAGTCAGGTGTGACCCAGGGGCGGTAATTCCTCCTGGTGCTGAAACAGGACAGAGCAGAGTAGCCCGGCCCGAGGCCTCCCACAGACCGCTGGGTTCCGGAGGGAGCCACTTGGGGCACTGGGGGGACAGGCACCCCCTGCCCTTTGTTCCAGGATCTTGGGGAGGGGTGAGGCCCGGCCCTTGGGAGGAAGCCGAGTCTAGGAGTTTCCTAATGGGGAGTGCGGGGCGTGGACGGCCTCCTTTGGTCCTGCTGGTCCCTGTTAGGAAAAAGGGCTTGGCCCTTGGCTTCCTCACAGAGCCCGGGGGCCGCACCTTGCCCCTACGCCCTAGCCTGGACCCCAAAGCCCTGCAGCCCTGCTGCTGCTGGTCCCCGCCTGCAAATGGAGACGGTCGTCCCCCCCACACACCTGGCGAGGCAGTGGTGAGGGCGAGACGACCAGGCGTCACGCTCCCTTCATGTCGCCTTCCTGGTTTCCCCTCCCAGACTCTCCCACTCATCGAGTGGACGCACAGAGCCCTTGGGACACAGCCAGCCCCGTAGCTGCTCAGTGGCCCGGAGCCAGGACTCTCACAGGAGCCACAGCCCCAGCCCGTGGGAGAGCAGGGACTCATGGGGGGTGCAGGTCAGAGTGACAATGGACAGGCTCTCTGGGTGACAAGCTGAGGCCATCGATCATCAGCTATGGGTCTACACCCTGGAGATGCCTGGCCACGTCTGCCCGCCCTCTGACGGGGCAGTCGGGCACCTGGAGAGACCACCCCAGTGAGACAGGACACGCTGGGGACACGCTTGTCTTCCCGGAGAGAAATGACGAGCTGTCTCGAGAGAAGGCTGGACACCGCACGGGCCATGCTCAGCATCACCCTCCCCGCCGACGCCACCTGCATGTGGGGGATGCAGAGGTGACAGTCCAGGTGAACCCCTGGGCCAGCCCCTGAGCTGCACAGGGAGATCCCGTTTTGTCTTGAGAGCAACGCTGTGAGGCACATGCTGTAAGGAAGGAGGGAAGAATAAAAGCTTCGTGTGTTGAGTGTCTACCGGAGCCAGGCGCTCCCGCGTCCCGGGGAAGGAGCCGTGTCCAGCACTGATGCCACTTCTGCCCCCGTGCTGGGGCGGGACCAGAGCCCGCCTTCCTTGGCTGCTGGCCTGCGGGAGACGGGAGGGGCCCAGGGCTGGAGGGCGGTGCCGGTGGACACTGGAAGGGGACAAGGCCAAAGGCTCCTCCCGCAGCCCCGCCCAGCCAGCCCACGCCTGGGCAGGAGGGGAGAATTTTAAGCCCCGAGGGAAGGGCCTGGAGCAGCCCCTCCGCCTCCCTGAGCAGAGAATCAAAACCTCCCTGGGGGCCTGCAGCTGCCCCGGAGTTGTGCCGCCACAGCCCTGTGAGCTCACAGGCAGGGAGCCTAATTCCACCTTCCAGAGGAGAAACCTAAGGCCCAGGGAGGGCAAGCGACTTGGTCAGGGCCACACAGGGAACAGTGCAGTGGGACGTGACCCAGAAGACAGAGGGACCACAGGAGTGGTGGGTCAGCCCGAGGTCTGGGCGGCAATGCAGGGGCACCTCTCCCCAGCACGGGAGGGGTAAATGCCAGGCCTGGACCACATGGCTGGGCAGGGTGACAAGCAGCTGCCAGGAGGGCATGATGCAGCTGGTGCTGTGTCCTCTGCAAGTCCCCCTGCATCCTGCGGACCGTGAAGCCGGCTGAGCTGGGCGTGACTAAGGGAGCATTTGCCTGCATGGCTGGGGATGGCACCGGAAGCTTGGTACCTTGTCTCAAAGCCGAATAAAAAAATGAGAACAAGTGGGTTGAGGAGAAAGGAAAGGAAGATTCATTATTTGCCAGCAAATGAGGAGGATGGCAGACTCTCGTCTTAAAGAACCAGCCGTCCTGTTGACAGGAGTTTAGGCTCTTTTATAGGTACTCAGTCGTTTACTTAACTGAGGGTCTTTGTGATCTGTGCCGCACACTGTCCCCACGGCCCTGGTGGCTCAGTTGTTCCTCATCTGATCTAATCTTGCAGTTTCTCCACCATTCGTCCTGTGACCGCTGAGCCGCTGAGCCACCCGCTGCAGTGAGAAGAGAATGAACAAACCAGCACAAGCAGACCACAGGTTAATCTTCCCAGCATTGTTACATTGTTAACTGTGAGGTTACAGTAGCCCTTTGGTTTAATTAACTTTTAACCCTGTAACTGGGGCATCTCTCTTTCCCAGGCCAACCCAGAAGTGTGGACTTCAGCTCACTTGTCCCCTGAAAGCAGATATGGTGGCACAGCCTCCCCAACTGGCACCCTCACGTCCTAGGTTGGCAGAAACTGGGGCTCCCTAAGAGGGTTAGGCCAGGCTGACCTGGAGGGCAGTGAGGAAGAGGCAGGTCCAGCCAGAGGACAGGGATCTGAGGCCTCTTCACCCAAGTGTGGGAAGGGATGAGGCCCTTCCTAGTCCGAGACGGCAGGCCCTGGACGGGATGGCTGCGGGGCAGTCCAGGATAGCCAAACCCTGGGCACACAGGTCCCAGCCTCAGCCAAGACTCCAGCCCTAAGAGAGTCACATGCCAGGGTCTAGACAAGAAATGTGTCAGCAGAGACCAAGGGCCAGTGTACACCATTGTAGATCAAGCGTCCCTCATCAATTCTCTAGTTTGTATAAGATGCAACGCAGGGTGGGTAGGGAAAACAAATCCCCTCTTCTCGAGAATAACTGGGATTGGCCTTCCTGCTGGCTAGCCCGGAAGACATGGCTTCTGCAGTCAGCCTGGGTTTGGACATTCCCAGTATAGTATTTCTAATTTGGCTAATAGCTGTTTAGTTTTGTTTTGTGTTTTAAATTATGAATTGCTGTTGAATTTTATCTGATGCTTTTTCCTGCACCACATGATTTTTCCTTTAATCAATTTATGTGGTGAATTACATTCATAGATTTTTTTTTTTTTTTTGAGACAGAGTCTTGCTCTATCGCTTGGGCTAGAGTGCCGTGGCATCACTATAGCTCACTGCAACCTCAAACTTCTGTGCTCGAGCAATCCTCCTGCCTCAGCCTCCCAAGTAGCTGGGACTACAGTCATCTGCCACAATGCAAGGCTAATTTTTTCTATATATATTTGTAGATGTCCAGCTAATTTCTTTCTATTTTTTTAGTAGAGACAGGGTCTCGCTCTTGCTCAGGCTGGTCTCAAACTCCTGAGCTCAAACGATCCTCCTGCCTCGGCCTCCCAGAGTGCTAGGATTACAGGTGTGAGCCACCGCGCCCGGCCTATCTTTGCTATTTCAATCAAGCAACAACTGCTTAAATTTACCTACAGTTTATTAGTTTATATGCTCAATATTCTTTCTTGCACCTCAGGCCTTCCTTCTAGGATCATTTCCATTTTCCCTAAAATATGCCCTTTGGAAGTTCCTTCGAATGAGTGTGATAAACTCTTTATACTTTTGTTTTTCTGAAAATGCTACATTTCACCTTTGTTCTTGGAGACTGTTTTCCTCGCTACACTCTGCACATTGATAGTTATTTTCTCACAACATTTTGGAAACATTATCTCACCTCTCACCGTCTCCTGGCTTCCAGTGTCGCTGAGAAGTCTCCTGTGGGTCTTACTGTCCTGCTCTGCAGGGGGTGTTCTGCAGTTTCATGAAAACATACCTAGGTTTAGATTTCTTTTTATTTATCCTGCTCAATGTATGTTATGATTTCTATATTTGTAGATTCATGACTTGAACCATTTCTGGAAAATTCTCAGCTAAACATTTGCCGCCTCTCCTCCATCCCTCCTTCTGGGACTCAGATCAGACTCTTTTAACCTTTTTATTCTACCCTCTATGTCTCCTACCTTATCTTTCACATTTTCCATTGTCTCTCTGACACTTCCATCTCCACTGTCTGTGTCATTCTCCTGTCTCTCTGTGCTGCACTGTAATTTCTTCATACCCCTCTTCTAGTTCACTAATTCTCTGTTGCATCTAATCTGCTGTTTAAGCCCTCCACTGAGAATTTAACATGAAAATTATATTTTTAAAATCTACAAGTTCTATTTGATTTAACTTTAAATCAGCCTAGTCACTTTTGATGGTTTCGCATTCCCTGCTCACTATTTTATTTAAGAGATGGGATCTTGCTATATTGCCCTGGCTGGCCTTGAACACCAGGGCTCAAGCACTCTTCCCACCTCAGCCTTCCTGAGACTGCAGATGTGCACCGCCGTGCCCAGCTTTCTGCTCACTATATTTTTTATGATGTCCCTTGAGTCATATCTGTTCACTGTTTTTGTTCCATTTGAAGCTTGGTTATTTTATATTCTGTACCAGATATTTAATACCTGGTGTCCTTAGGGGTGATGGTATGAAAGTCATGTCTAAATTTCTTGTGTGTTATTTCAGCTGAGTCTCACGTATAATGGCTTGTTCTCCTGTGTGTGTGTGTATGTGTGTGTGTGTGTGTGTGTGTGTGTGTCTTTTGTTGTTGTTGTTTTGTTTTGAAACAGAGTCTCACTCTGTTGCCCAGGGTAGAGTGCCGTGGCATCAGCCTAGCTCACAGCAACCTCAAACTCCTGGGCTCAAGCAAGCCTCCTGCCTCAGCCTCCCGAGTAGCTGGGAGTACAGGCATGTGCCACCATGCCCCGCTAATGTTTTCTATATATTTTTAGTTGTCCAGATAATTTCTTTCTATTTTTTTTAGTAGAGATGGGGTCTCGCTCTTGCTCAGGCTGGTCTCGAACTCCTGAGCTCAAACGATCCACCCGCCTCCTCCTCCCAGAGTGCCAGGATCACAGGCGTGAGCCACCGCGCCTGTGTGTGTGTTTTATAAATTTACATGTTGTTGAGCTTAATTGGAATTTCAGAGGGCCTAAACTGGAACTGCTCTCCTCCAGAGAGGATTCACACTTGCTTCTGCCTGGACATCACTAACCCGAGACGCCCTTAGTGCCCTTCCGAGATGCCAGCTTAACGTGGAATAACAGGTTCCCTTTCTCCTTGTGTGCAGCAGTTCAGGCCCCCCAGCATGGAGGTGACATTGACATCTGCCTTCAAGGTAACCCTTTTCTCTTTTGTTCACTTCTCTCAGCTCTGGTTTCACCCGGTTGTCCTTCCCACCCAGACCCACCCTCCACGGTACCCCACCCTGCTCTGTGCCCTGGCTCTGACCTTGGCTTTCACCCAGTGTGATCGTTCCCAGCCGCCCCCGGCACCTTGCTGATCCCCGGCCGGGCCTTTGCCCGGGCTGCTTCCTCCACCTGGAACTCCGTTTCCAGCCATCTTTCCCTCCACCTCTTCCCTGACCTGATCCGTGCTGGGTCAGACACCTCCTCTGGGCTCCTGTGGCCCCTGCACACGTACCGTGCTGCCCCTGTCTGCCAGTAGCCTGTCACCTCACTAACTGAGCCTCTGGTGAGGCCGAGTCCCCAGTGAGCAGCACAGAGCCTGCCCAGGGGGCCACTCTGAGACGGTCTGTTGCACGAACGCGGCTGAGGATACAGCCTGTGCTGGTGTTGACCACGAGCCTGGCCCTGTGGCCGCAGCCCTACTCTCGGCAGGCTTGAGTGTCTGCCACACTGAGGGAGCCCAGGGGGAGTAGCCAGTGTCCAGGGATGGTGAGTGATGGCCCCGTGGTGTGTGGCCTGGCTCAGGACAACACTGTGTCCCACTGGAGCTCATGTGCTCCATTGGTGGCCGCCCCTGGGAATGTAGCCGCCAGATGTGTCCAAGCAGGAGGTGGGTCCCATGCTGCAGCTACACTCCCTTTCCTCTGGGCTCCAGGGCCAAACGGGGTGCCCAGAGCTCTTCAGCCTCTGCCCCAACAGCAAAAGGCCCCAAGCTGAGCTGAGACTGACCTCAGGTCCCTGGGGACGGAGGGGGTGCTGTCAGCCTCCAGGGGCCCCTCCCCAGGCCTCCTCCTCCTCCCCCTTTCCCTGTGGCCCTCTCTCCCGCCCCCCACTTCTCTCCTGGGTCCTTTCAGTGTCTGTTTATTGCTACTTCATCCCATCTCCCCGCGCCTTCCCCCGGCCCGCCTTCCCTCTTACTCTCTGGGCCTTGCCAGGGCCCACCCAGCCTCCAGGGATGCACGGCCAGTGAGTGCTGTGCTCTTGGCCCAGCTGAGCCCAGCTGGACTCTCCTCTGAGAGCAAGCGTCCTGGGGCAAACAGGGGACACACAGTGGAAGCACAGAGGCCCCAAGTTGGGGAGGCCAGGGGCCTCCATGGACTGTCCCCGGGGCTGAGCCTGGGCCTGCCCTCTCCTTCACCAAGTCTTCCTGCCCCGTTCTGGACACTGTCTCACGGCGGGCGGCAGAGCAGATGCCACCTCTGACCCCTGGGGCCCAGCAGGGGAGGTGACAGGAGGAGGTCAGGGCACAGGGCTGCAACCACCCGAAGGCACTGACAGAACTCAACAAAGCATCGGCCGCTGACAGGCCAGCGCCGAGCCCAGGACAGAGGGCGCTCTGGCCCCAGCCCAGCCGGGTGCAGTCTGAGTGTCCCCCACCCCAGACCCTCACAGTTTTCAACCTCCTGCCACCCCAGACAGACACTGCTGAGCCTGCAGGGTTCTCCCAGGACCCTGGGAAAGGACACTCTGACCCGCCACCAAGAATATCCAAGTCATGCGCTGCCCGGGAAGCAGAAACAGGGCAACAGTGCCCAGCACCCTACCCACCTGACCCAGGAGGACCAAGCCCAGCTTTTGACTGTCTTGTGAGGCTAGCGTGACTTGATAGTCTCTTTGCCTTTCCTCATGCTTGCTACCTCATGGTTACAAAATGGCAGCTGTAGCTCCAGCCACCACATCCATATTCCAGCAGGAAGAAGGAGAAGAGGCAGCACCTATATCAGGAAAGATAACATTTTCTTAAAAACTTAACAGTGGACTTCTCCCTGTGTGCGCATGACCGTCTTAATACAGTATTATGAAAGAAAAGAGTTTAAAATTGAGTTGAGCCAGTCGTGGTGGCATACAACTATAAGCTGAGCTACTTGAGAGCCTGGAGCAGGAGGATTGCTTCAGGACAGAAGTTCAAAACCAACCTGAGCAACATAGCAAGACCCTGTCCCCCCCCAGAAAAAACCTAGGGTTGAGTTAGCTGACCAACAGTGTCTGCCACAGAGGTGAATATCAACGGGAACAGCTGAAAGTATCTGCCTCTGGGGAGCCATGATAAGGGAAAGGATCCCAACTGCACAGGACTGGTGTGTTTTTATTTATTAGTGTTTTTTATTTAGATACAGGGTCTTACTTTGTCACCTAGGCCGAAGTGCAGTGGTGCGATCATAGCTCACTGCAGCCTCAAACTCCTGGGCTCAAGCAACCTTCCTGCCTCAGCCTCCCAAAGGGCTGGGACTACAGGCGTGAGCCATCATGCCTGGCCCAATTATAAGTCTTATAGTGCCAATTGACTTTATGTACATGTGTAACTAAGATAAAAAGGAAAATTAAATTTCATAAAAGAACAGGCACATTGTGTCCCAGGAAAAATTGATGCAGAATGACCATCTTAGTAAAGTTATTGAATTTCCTTTTTCTTTTTTTTTTTTTTGAGACAGAGTCTTGGTCTGTTGCCCAGGCTAGAGTGCCGTGGCGTCAGCCTAGCTCACAGCAACCTCAGACTCCTGGACTCAAGTGATCCTCCTGCCTCAGCCTCCCGAGTACCTGGAACAACAGGCGCCATGCCTGGCTAATTTTTTCTATTCTTAGTAGAGACAGGGTCTCACTCTCATTCAGGCTGGTCTCGAACTCCTGACCTCAAGCAATCCTCCGGCCTCTGCCTCCCAGAGTGCTAGGATTATAGGTGTGGGCCACCACCCCCTGCCTAAAGTTACTGAATTTAAAGACAGAATTGTTTGAATGTCCAGGCAAAAAGATAATGTCACCCATCAGAGTGGCCTCAGGATTTTCCACAGCAACCTTCAGTGCTGGACCTGGCTCGCACTGTCCTCAAAGTGCGAAAGTAGGACCACAGAGTTTCACAGCCAGCCTAACTGATTTGAAGTGGTCCAGGCTGCAGACAAGCATGTTGAAGACGCTAAATGCAGGGAACAGGTCTCCCCAGTCCCTTCTTGAAGAAACAACTGGAGGATGAGCTCCAACAACCAACACATGAATGGGGAAATTCAGGGAACAATGAATCCACGCAAAAGCAGGACTCCTGCTGGGATACTGGAGCGGTAGATTAGAACGTAAGTGCCATAAACTGTGACAACAAGCCCAGCCCGGGCCACGTGGGGAAGAAGAGGTCTCCCTGTCGGGTAACGAAGGGATTTGCCCCTCTGCCAGAGCAGGGAGTCCCGTGGCCAGGGATCCTGGGCGTTTCTCGTTCCCCTCTCCCCTAATTGAGGGTTTGTCATGACAAAGAGAGTTTGGGAGGCAGATGCCTTGTCTCTTTAGCCTTCAGACTTCAATCACCTCCTGTGACAGGCTGAGTGGAAAAATCAAAGATAGCAATAACGAGGCAGGACCTGTGAGATAGGAATGACATAATCAAGCAGCTGATCTGATTGAGATGATTGAATTCTGCATCCTCTGAAAGTAAAACACACCTTCCTTTCAGACACGAGTGGCAGATCCATAAGCATCTTCCACACATACTAGCCAGTGACAAAGGGAGACTCCACAAGGCCCTCGAGGGGATGTGGGACGGATGGCATTTTCTAGCATGATGCAATAAGACACAGGTTGCTCAGGCTTTCACAGCAAAGTACCACAGACTGAGGCTTAAACAACAGACATTTACTTCCTCACAGTTCCGGCGGCTGAAAGTCTGCCCAGGTCGAGGCGTTGGCAGGGGTGGTTTCTTCTGAGTCCTCACTCCTTGGCTTATAGCTGCCACCTTCTCCCTGTGTCCTTGCATAGTCGTCCCTCTCTCCTGTTTCTGTGTCCTCATCGCCTCTTTTTATGAGGACGTCAGTCGTATTAGATCAGTCCCCACGCATGTGACTTTATTTACCTTCATTACCTCTTTAATCTCTAGTCGCCCAATCTCCAAATGTAGTCACATGCCGAGGTCCTGGGAGTTCGGACTTTTGGGAGTGATGCAATTCCCATAAGAGATGGTAAAACCAACAAACTCCCCAAAGGTCCTGTAGCCCAGAAAATTTAAACAGTACTTGGGGGGAAAACGAAATCGAAATCCAAATCACATGTCAGAGCCTACGGAATAAGAGATAAAGCAGCACTTTTGTTTTCTTTATTGAGGAGAAGGAAAGATAAATTTATTAACTTGCCAGCAAATGAGGAGGATGGAGACTCCTGTCTGAAAAATACCATCATCTTACTAAAAAGCAGAAATACAGACCTTTTAAAGGGTGCCGTGTAGCTTCAGGCAACTGCTGTTCAGTTGTAAAGCGGCGCTCTTTACACATTAAAGGACCAACCTTGTACATTCCAGCAAAAAGAAGAATAAAAATAAACCAAGGCAAAACAAACAACAAAACACCCATTCAAGTGCTTTGGTGCTCACCTGAGGTCCCAGATACTTGGGAGGCTTAGGTGGGAGGATTGCTTGGGCCCAGGAGTTGGAGGCCAGCCTGGACAATATAGCAAGACCCTATCTCTAAAAAAAAAAAAAAATCACAGCACAGAAATGTTAAGTCACATGCCTAAGATCACACAGCAGGTAAATAGCAGAACTAGGTGCTGGACCAATTTGTCTTAATATGTGCAAATATTGTCATTGCAGCACTGTTTGCAACGACCACACACATACCCAAAAAGGGAAAAAAAGATGTCCAAAAATAGAGGACCATTTAAATAAGCATGAAATAGCCATGCCATGAGATATCGTGCAGCGACACATAGGAGCCTTCCTGCCCAGCTCCATAGGAGAACTAAGATAATGAATTAGCTTCTCTTTTACATACCTTAAAAGGCATCAGCTATGTGGCATCATTGGGAAAATTGACAGCCCTGGTCTGAGGATGAGGAGGTGCCAACCGTAAGACTTGGCGGTTGATGGGTAGGTGGGGCTGGGGACAGGGCTGACGCGGACGTTTTGAGAGGTCAAGCAGGCAGTGGCAGCTCTGGGCTCCTGCAGCTCCTCTGTGGGCTGGGCTGGGGCTCAGCTTTGGAGGGAGGCCAGGGCAGGATGGGGCCCCGGCCACATGTGCAGGAGACCACCAGGCAACACACAAGGCAAGGGGACAGGGGACTCCAGCCCGGGAGGGATGAATAAAGAGGGGTCCTCCAGGGGGACCACTCAGAGGGGCAGGAGGCCAAGGGCACAGAGCTCATGATCAACTGTCAAATGCACTAGGAAGCCAGAGAGGCAGCCTGTAAACCACCACTGCCTTTGCCGATGGAGCTGTTGCTATCAGGAGCTCTCAGGCCTGTGGGGGACAGTCGCAGCTGCACGAATTCTGCTTGAGGTTCCATATGTTAAGCTCTTTTATCTCAAAAACAGAACTTTTTTTTTTTTTTTTTTTTGAGACAATCTCACTCTGTTGCCCAGGCTAGAGTCAGCCTAGCTCACAGCAACCTCAAACTCCTGGGCTCAGGCAATCCTCCTGCCTCAGGCTCCCGAGTAGCTGGGACTGCAGGCATGTGTCACCATGCCCGGCTAATTTTTTCTACATATTTTAAGTTGTCCAGCTAAATTCTTTCTATTTTTTTAGTAGAGACAGGGTCTCGCTCTTGCTCAGGCTGGTCTAGAACTCCTGAGCTCAAATGATCCTCCTGCCTCGGCCTCCCAGAGTGCTAGGATTACAGGCGTGAGCCACCGCGCCCGGCCTGGAGGGGATTTTTTTTGAGAAATCTGGCTGAAGGGAGAGAAAGTGGAGGTCACAGGGTGGAGGGAGGGGTTTTTACTTTGCTTTTTGTTTTCTTGTACTTTTTCTTGGGATGGGAAAGGCTCAAGATTGCTTATGGGTGGAGCGGAAAGTGCCAGTAGCAATAAGGGTGTATCAATCAGAATTTTTTGTTGCTTTTTGTTTTTGTTTTTTTTGGAGACAGAGTTTCACTCTGTCTGCCCTGGGTAGAGCGCAGTGGCATCATCACAGCTCACTGCAACCTCCAACTCCTGGGCTCCAGCGACCCTCCTGCCTCAGCCTCCCGAGTAGCTGGAACTGCGGGCACTCGTCACCATGCCTGGCTAATTTCTTTCTATTTTTGGTAGAGACGAGGTCTCACTCTTGCTCAGGCTGGTCTGGAACTCCTGAGCTTAAGGGATCCTCCCTCCTCAGCCTCCCAGAGTGCCAGGGTTGCAGGTGTGAGCCACCGCGCCCGGCCTATCCATCCTTTAATGTAGGTGAACCAGGCATAGCCAAGGGCTGTACATTCGACATTCACAACCAGGTTGGGCGAGGATGACACCACTGCACTCCGGCACTGCATGCTCTGTCTCTAAAAAGAAAGAAAGAAAACCTGCCCCAGGCACGCCTCCCCTTCCTCTCGAACCCTCAGTGAGCTCACACTTAGGAGAGGGAGCCCATGGGCGCTGGGAAGGAGGAAAGGGGGGAGGGGCTGGGCAGGAACAGGTGCTCTGGGTGACAGGAGAATTCAGGGCAGCATGGGCCAAGGCTGTGCTTCCTGTGGTAAACTGAGGCCAGAGCAGGGCAGGCAGGTGGGCTGCTGCATCCCCACCCTCTCCCTCCATGCCCCCCTCCTGAGCTCCCCAAGCAGCCAGGCCAGGTTAGCTTGGAAGGAATTTGGCCTCAGGGGTTGTGGTGAGGGGCATGGTCAGGCAAACCCAAATTCCAAGCTCTGCTCACCCTTGACATGCTCTGGGATGTTGGGCAGGTTCCCATCTTGGCCTCAGTTTTTTCTTCTGTAAAATGGGGATGATAAAAGTATGACCTAAGAGGGCTGTTGTAAGATTAAAACAAGCTCCGAGGAGGCATTTTCCCGGGACTAGCCAGGAAGAGCGAGCGGGTCTGGGCACAGCTCTAGAGGAAGCCATCCCTTCTCAGTCCTCTTTTAATCCTTCTGCTGAGGTCCAGGGGCAAGTCTTTGCTGAGGGCTACCCTGTCTTCAATACCCCTCTCCACCTTGTTAGCCTCTGTTTTAACAAGGAGAGGGCAGGAGGGGCTCAGCCCTTAGGCAATAGAACTCACTTGAGCTTTAGAACATTGTTTTAGTTTTATTTTTACTGTTGCCTTCCAATCTACATTGGAGATAGTGGTGTTCTTCTTAGGGTAGTAATATAAAGTTTCCTTCTAAAATACATGTATTGGAACCAGAAAGCCAGTACAAAGAAAAAGTATTAAGAATATTACATACAAGTGGTGAAAGGGTCAAAGTTCATTCATGCCATTTGCTGAGTGACTGGCTGTGATTTCACACTGTTCCAGGAAAGGGACACAACTGTGAACAAGGCAGCCAGGAAGCCCTGCTCTGGGGGCTCACAGTCTAGTGAAGGGGACTGCAATGCAAGAAATACAAGCAAGTGACACAGAAAGCATGTCACATGGTGACAAGTGTATGGGGGTGTGTGCTGGGGGAGAATGAGGAATGGGTGCGTCCGTTTGGAACAGGGAGGGCAGAGAAGCCTCACTAAGAAGCTGACATTCAAGCACAAACCTGCAGGAAGTGAGGGCGGGAGCCACACAGACATCGGGAGGGGTGAGGACCAACATGGAGGCCACGTGGCTGGGCAGAGTCAGGCTGGGGAGGCAGGTCTGGGCTTTTCGCTGATTCTGTGAGGAACCACTGGAGGGTCTGGGGCAGAGCAGGGAGGTGATGGACTTAGGTCCTAACATCACCCCTCCCGCTGCTGTCTGGAGAACCCACACGGGCGGGGTAGGGCACCAGTGAGAGGAGGTCACTGCACTCGGCCAAGGGACATGCTGGTGGCTTGGACAGGGCCATAGGGTAAGAATCGTCTGATTCAACATATTTTTAAGGTGGAGCTGATGGGATTTGCTGTTGGGGTGGATGCGGACAGAGAGAGGAATCAAGGTCTGGCTGGGGCACCAGGAGGGAAACAGTTTCCGTTAACGGAGGTGGGGAAGCCCCATGAGGTCAGCCTTGGGGGGGAAGGAGGGAGGGATGTGAAGCGAGGTCTGCAGCGGGTCACATTGGGATCATCAGCAGATAGATGGTGTTTTAGTTCATGTTTCTGTAATAAAAGACACCAAGGTGTCTGGTGAGGGGCCAATTTCTCCTCGATGGCACCTGCTAGCTGTGCCCTCACGTGGCAGAAGGAGGAAGGGGACTCTAAGGCATCTTTCGTAAGGGCTCTAATCCATCAGGAGGGCTTCACCCTCATGGCCTAGTCACCTCCCAATACCGTCACCTTGAAGGTTGGGATTTCAACGTATGAGTTTTTGGGGAACACAACCATTCAGAGTGTAGCAGAGGGTCTCCTAAGCAAGGGGACAGGCTGACAGCATCTGGGTAAAGAGCATGGAAAGGACAGAAGATCAAAGGCAGAGCCCAGGCCCTGCAGGAGAGGATGAAGAGGGAGGGAGACCGCAAAGGCACCAGGGGCGGCCAGGGAGGTCGCCGGAGAACCAGGCAAGCAGGTGTCCGGGAAGCCAAGGGAGGAAGGTGCTTCCCAGTGACATGATGAATACTGCTGGAGGGTCCGGAAACACAAAGGCTGAGACTTGGGCACTGGCCCTAGTACCATGGACACAAGGGGATGGAGACGGAGGATCAGTGAGGGGCAAGAGCCTGCCTGGAGGGGATTTCAGGGAGAGCTGGAGGAGACAGACTGGAGCCAGCCGGTGTGGACAGCTCTGAGGACTTCGGCCATACAGGGAAGGAGAAAAGTGAGGCAGTGGCAGCTGGAGGGGCACAGGGTCGTGAGAGGGATTTTCGTTTCCTTGCTTTAGTTGTAAGATGGGAAAAGTCACAGTGTTTGAGGGAATGATCCTGGGAGAGGGGAGACAGGGCGGAATTGCAGGCTGGGCAGATGTTGGCTTGAGGGATGAGGAGCTGTGGACAGTGGAGGGGGTGGTCCCAGGAGGAGGAGGGGCCGGGAGCCACGTCAGAAGGTGGGTGGGGGGCGCTGGTGGGAATATTCTACGGATTCCTTCATTCAAAGCGTATTTATTGGGCACCTACTACGTGCCAGGCAGAATGGAGTGTTTCCATATTCTCAGTGGCGTGGGCACCAGGTCGGCAGAGGCGTGAGAGGCTGGGCAAGGGGCAGGTGAAGACAAGGAAGAGGAGAGGGAGCGGGGAAAGGACCAGTGGCATTAGGGACACCTGGAAATTGTAAAGGTTCTGGATCTTTGAGTGCGGCCTTTTGGTCTTTTGACTGAGTCCAAATTTTACAGAACAAATCCTTCTAATAAAGGGATTTGTTCTGTGAGGTTTGGATTCGGTCGAGGGGCCGTGCTTGGGGATCTGGAGGGCCACGTGTGGCCTTGAGGCCGCAGGTTCCCCACCCCTGGTTCAAGCAAATAGCTGAAATTCAGTAAATTGCTGGGATGACGAGAACCAAGCACTTAGCTGGGTCCCAGCCTGCGGCGGTGGCATCCGGCAGACCCGGGTTCAAAGGGCGATAAAGTTCCTGCTCAACTGCAGGACATTCAGGGTACTTAACCGCTCTGCGCCTCAGTTTTCTCATCTGGGAAATGGGGAAATGGGATGATAAACTCCTAGTGTCAGCGTAGGGAGTCACCGGGAGCGCTCCAAACCTGTGGGCGCGTGGGCAGGTGACCGCCCGGGCCGCGGGGGGGACGCGCGGCGCCGCCGGGGACCCGGGCCCGTGGGGCCGGGCGTGGCGCGCGGGGCGGGGCGGGGCGGTGCTGACCCCGCCCCGGGCAGGAGGGCGGACGCCGCTCCGGCCCGCGGGCTCCCGGGCACTGCCCTGCGGCCGCCGCGGGAGCCGGAGGTACTGGGGGCCGCGCCGGGGCCGGGTGGGGAGGAGGCGCTCTGCGAGGGAAGGGGCGGGTGGGCTTGGCAGCCGCCCCAGCCCGGCCACCTGTTCCGGAGGCGACATTTGTGCGCGCACGAACCCCGCGCGGCGGTCCGGCCGCCGGCTGCGCCCCGAGGTTGAGCGCGGCGGCCGCCCGGAGCCCCGGCCCCGAGGGGAGCGCGCGCCCTGCCGGGGGCCCGAGTGCCGCTCCGCCCGCGCTGCGACCTTGGGCGAGCCGCGCCGCTCGGTCCCGGGGCCCGGAGTCGCCAGGGGGGGCCTGGGCGCCCGGGGAGGGGACGGGGCAGCGGCAGGAGGGGCGCTGCGCCTGTGGGGATGCTGAGGACCCGGACGTGCCGGGAAGGGGGAGGCGTCCAGGTGGGGGTGAGGGCCAGGAGGTGGGCAGAGCCGGCTGCAGCCCCGGGCCCAAGCGCTCCCTCTCGGATCCCGCCGCCCTTTTCTCCCGCCGGCGGAGGTTCGGGTCCGAGCGGGAGCTGTGCTGAGCTTGGGCAGGCTCCGGTGGGGAGATCTGGCCCAGAGTCCACTCGCTTCACTGCTAGGGCCAGTCCCCTTGCCTCAGTTTCCTCATCTGTCACCTGGAGGCAGACGTGCCCACCTCCTCCACAGACTCAGCCGAGCCCCTGGCTCTGAGAGAGTTAAAGAGCTGTGTGCCCTGCGTCCCACCCCTCTCTCGGGACACCCTTTCTGCCTCTGTCTTCCCCTCCCCCCAGCGCTCAGTGTTTCCCGCAGGCCCCTTGGGGTCACCGAGCGCCATTCAGCAAATGTGCCAGGAGCACCTGGGTGTATCCGGCAAGTTCTGGCCTTCTCTTCTCCAGCCGCCCACGGACTTCCCCTTTGTCACCTACGGGGGAGCCACCCTGCCCAGGCTCACAGAGCAGGGCCAGACTGGGCCCCGACTATCCCCCACCCCCCACCCCCCCGACAGCCCTTCCCAGCTTCAAACCTTCTCCAGGCCCCCAAAGCCGGCTACTCTGTTTGCACAGCTGAAATCCCTAAAGGGGGTCCCCAGATCCAAAATACAGCAGAAAAGCAAGGGAGTGGAAAGATGGCATCCTCTCCCTCCTTAGCTCTTCTCCCAAACTTTTTCTAATGCTTCTGGTGCCTGCTTGTCTGCTAGGACACCTCAGTGTTAGAGGACAAACTCCAAAATGGAGAGTCTTCTAAAAATGTGTTCTGTCTCCTTGTACCAATTGAAGCCCTACAGCTGCCTGAGTTAGTGGGTGGTTCCGGTGTGTGTGATGGGCCCCAGGGCAGGGTAGGGTGGGGAGGGCAGAATCTCTACGGGTGGCTTGTGTGGAACATTAGGAGGTTTGTGACCCACCACGTCAGCCCCAGCAACTCCCAAACGCCTGGGCGTGGGGTCCTGGGTCCAGGCCTCCAAAGACCCAGGGCAGCGGGGCATGCAGGTCCCCAAAGGTGATGGCAGGCAGATGGCTCCACCACCAACCCTGCCATGCAAGCTCTGGAGTGAGCACGTCCACCCTCCCCAGCTGCCTTCCAGTGTGCCCAGGTGTGCTCACACGCCTGCACTTTCACAGGCTCAGCCATCCTCCCCTCCGGATTGGAAGCCCCTGGAGGGAAGAAAGCTCCTCTGAATCCCAGTGCCTACCTGACACCTGTAGGCGCTTCCTAAATGTTGCTTGACTGAATTAAGTGAAAGAAGTAGGAAAAAGAATTCTATATTTGCATACTGGGAGATGACTATTATTAAAATTTGGCTTTTTTGCCAGGCTTTTTAGAAACATTTTTTATATATTTGAATATTTTGTCTATATCATTTTTTCCATTAGCATAATTCATGAATATTCTTCACCCCTCAAACATTTTTTATTTTTCTCCATGCTTACATCTTGTATATTTAGTTAATGGATCTCCTTTGACATTAAGGGCTTTTAAAAAGTATTTGGGTCTTTTAGATAATGTTACATTGAATTTATGCATGAATTTATACATTGCCAGATGTTTTCTAGAAAGGAATTAACCTGACAGTGTGTATGAACTTCTAGAATGGCTGTACCTAGGACCCAGCTAGCTCTCCGAGGGACTGTGCCATTGCATGCTTAGGCTGCCGGTGTGCATTTATTTCCTAGAAATGAAATTCCTAGCTCAAAGAGTAGGATCTAGGATCTTTGTATGTTGCTTATTGATTTGTTTGAGGTCATCAATGAGGTTTTTGCCCCTTGTTTGGTCTCTTTGTGGCAAAGATCTTTTCCCAGGCTATCAGTTGGCTTTTATTTTTGCTTCTGCCTCTGTGTGTGTGTGGCAAGTTTTTTATTTTTACTTTACTTTATCTGTGTATGTGCTTTCCGATGAGGGAGACGTGGCTGCATTTATGAGCTCATGGAAAGAGCCAGAAGGCAGCAAAGCTGAGGCTTGGAGGAGGGGCAGGTCAGGAGACTGAGGTCCCCAGGGGAGGAGGTGGGAGGGAGTTAGTGCTGCTCCAGAGGGACCTTCTGAGCTAGGGAGGACACTAGGCATTGGCTTTGACACTCTAGGGAGATGAGGAGTGAGTGGAGAGGAGGGCCGTGCCAGCCTGGTCCCCTCCTCCCTGGAGGTAACAGGTGTTAACACTCCCACTGACAGACTGGAGGGAAGGGCAGGGCCTCGTTCAGGGTCAGGCCTCCCATGAGCTGCAGGGCTGGGTTAGGAGTAGACTCTCCCCCTCCCCGAACCATCCACAGGCACTTGGTGAGCGGCTGCCTCTCCAGCCTCCATTTCTAGTAGCTATGGGGAAGCGGCTCCTTCGTGTGGTTCTTAGGGAGCAGGTGGCCCTTCCTCTCCTGTCTGCCGCCTCTGTCTTCCCTGTGGGGCAGGAGCTTCCAGCCGCGCAGAGTTGGCCGCAGAACTAGTGGAGCCCTCTTCCCGCCCAGGCCGGTGCCCGCACACCCTCCCACCACGGCCCCCGGGTCACACCTGTGTCTGAGCTGGCAAAGGAGGTTAGGACGCGAAATGGGGGGAGTGGTCTGTCTGCACATTCTCTGGAAAGGCTTGATTTGAAAGGGCACAAGTCATTGTCCTAGACTCAGGACGCAGCCACGCAGCCCAGAGAGGGCCTCCGGCCTCCAGTTGCCTGTGGCCTGCGTTCGCTTCTCCCCACGGGTCTCCACGGCAGCCCCTTGAGTGGGAGGTGGGCTTTCAGCTGAGCTCCCACCAGGTGCCCGACGCCATGTTACCTCATCTTGTTGGATCCTCTCAGCCATCCTGTGCTGGTTTCCCATTTTACAGATAAACAACTGAGACTCAGCATCAAGCGCCTCTTCTTGATTGAGATTGAGCCGCAGCCCCAGTGCAGTTCCAGGTGAACTGGCTGGGCCACAGCAGATCCCTTTCACCTGGCAAAGGGTGTCTGAACCCCAGCTCTGCCACTTCCCAGCTGTGCCTCGGTTTCCTCAGCTCTTAAACCGTAGTTAATGATGAGGCCCCACCGCCCAGGGATGTTGCGAGGATTAAACAAATGACTGAATGAAAAGCACTTTGACCAGTGGCTGTGTACGGTCAGGCCTGGGAAATACCCACCATTGTTGTCATTAAGCCACATGGCTTCAGCCTGACAGCTTTTAATAAATGTTACCTCAACAGGGGGCAGGACTTCGCACCTTGTCAGCAGTGCAAGCAGCACAAACAGAAACAACACTCACCGGATTAGGGGCTGGACTGGTGCCTCACGCCTGTAATTCTAGAGCTCTGGAGGCCGAGGTGGGAGAATCACTTGAGCCCAGGAGTTTGAGGCTGCAGTGAGCTATGATGCTGCTGCACTCTAGCCAGGGCCACAGAGCAAGACCCTGTCTCAGAAAAAACAAAAACAAAAACCACTCACCAGATTAGTAGAGAGGACAGTCATGAGCCCCACCCCACCCCGTGCCCACCGGGGCGAGAGTGTGGGGAGGAGGGTGGTGGGAGGGAACAGGTCAGGGCTGTGTATCTAAATCCTTAAATTACCTTTCCTTTGACCCAGGGGGTCACTTGTAGAAACCAGTCCTATAGACGTAATTAAGGACATGCTCTAAGACGTAAGCGATGTTCACCATGGTGGTGGTTATAAAAGCCAAACGATGGAAACCACATTTCCAGTGGTCAGGATGGGATATAGGGGAAATGAAGGCAGGACTGCCCTAAGAAGGGATACCGGGTGGCCCTGGAAATTGGGGTGTGGAGCTGTGACAGAATGTGAAGGGCCTGGCATGTATTTCCACACAGCTTTAGTGAGGTATGATTCACACGTCACTGCGTGCATGCAGTTCCTTGAGTTTTAGGAAATGTATACGGTTGTATCACCATTGAGTCATGGAGCACAATGGTTGTACCACCATTGAGTCATGGAGCACAAGGGCCCAGCATATTTTTAACTGAAAAACAAGACTCGGTATAGAACAGTATGTGTAATAGGATCTCCTTTTGTGCGTCTGCCTGTCTGTAAACGTTGCCCCATGAGAACAGAGGCTTCGGGAAAGGACAGGAAAGAACAATGAGTGAAAGTGCCAGCAGGAGCACTGTGCGTGCAGGTCACAGGAACACTGGCCATTCATGTGCCCCTGCCTAAAATCTTTAAATAAAGAGCAAAGTAGGAAGTGTCACTGCAGGGTGGTGACTAGTAAGCCCCGAAACACACCCCGCTCCACACATATGACCCTCCCATTAACGCTGGACCCACGGGATCCTGCCTCCGGCCCCAGGTTCCTGTACAGCCACTGTGAAAATAACACAGACGGTGCTCAAAGCCACAGACAGAACTGAAGTCACTCACAGTTCTTGCAACCAGAAACAGAACCCTGATAGCATTATGGTAAATTCTTGGCAAATGGCCACTCTTACGTATTATGGTTAGGAGCTTCCTGGGGAGGGAGTGGGGGACATTTTGGAGGACGGAAGAGCATGTTGTAGAAGCTTGGTGCTCCCCGAGCATGGTGGGTTGGGGCAACAGGGAACAGGTCAGTTTTCCTTTCCAGTTTTTATCATTTTCAAAGGCATCGAGAGTGGGAGGGTGGTTCTGCTTCACCTGCCACACGTCTGTGGCGTGCTCGCTGTGGCCAGGTCCTCCCTAATTTTGATGTCATTTGCGATCTGAGGTGGGGTGGGCGGCTCCCGCTCTTCTCCGCTCCCAGTATGCTCAAGGTCAAATTCGTCAGTCATTCCCAACGGCTCCCCCCACCTCCTGCCGGGGGCCGTCTGTGGATGAGGCTTACATTCCCACCTGTGCGGAAGGTGACCACAAGCTCTACCCTGTGCCAGCGTGCACAGCGCTGGGACCCAGCCCACAGCCACCCCGAAGGTGCCCTGCTCTGCTCACCTGAGCAGGGTAGACCCAGGAGGAAGCGGGTATCTGAGACTTGGAGGCAGACACACCTGGGTTCAGATCCCACCTCCAAAGTCACCTTTCCTCTCTGTGGCTCAGTTTTTTCATCCAAGAAATGGGGCCATCGTGGTGACCATGAAGGCTAACGGAGGTAACGAAGGAACAGTGCTTGGCTGGGTGGCTGGTGCAGATTGCATTCCGGGCAAGGGGACACTCTTCTTACTATGGTTGGGAGGTTCCTGGAGGGCTTGGTGGAGGGACATTTTGGGAAGAGGGGAGAGCATGTTGTAAAATTCTGCAACTCCCAGAGCCTAAGGGGCTTGAGCCAAGGGGAGGTGGTCAGCGTGGCTGGTCTAGAAGGTGTAATGGCGGGGAGAGGGATGGGGAAGTGCCCACGGGGCCTCAGCATGTGGGGGGGGGCTGCCACAGTTGTCTCCAGTGGTTTAGTGGTTGAGTCCCCCAAAGCAGACAGATCCTAAAGATCTCTAAGTCACACTGTCACACTCCCTGCTCAAAATCATTCCAATCAAAAAGGCAAGTCCTCAGGAGTTCGAGACCAGCCTGAGCAAGAGCGAGACCCCATCTCTACTGAAAATAGAAAGAAATTAGCTGGACAGCTAAAAATATATATAGAAAAAAAAATTAGCCGGGCATGGTGGCACATGCCTGTAGTCCCAGCTACTCGGGAGGCTGAGGCAGGAGGATCGCTTGAGCCCAGGAGTTTGAGGTTGCTGTGAGCAAGGCTGAGACCACGGCACTCTAGCCTGGGCAACAGAGTGAGACTCTGTCTCGGAAAAAAAAAAAGGCAAGTCCCACAGTGGCCCTCAAGGCCCCCCATGGCCTGAACTCCCCATATGTCTCCGGCCTCCTCTTTTGGTGCCGTCTGCATACCCTGCTGTTCTGTCAGTACTCAGGTGCACTCGCCCCGGGGCCTTTGCACCCCTGGTCTCCCTCCTTCCTGAGCCGCACCTCCCCAGGTGGCCCCACCGCTTTCCTGCTTCCTTCCAGTCTCGGCACAAACATCCGCTTTCCAGCGGGGCCCTCCCCAACCCATCATTACAAAGTAGCCCCTGCCCCCCAGCCCTCTCCCCTGCCCCCCAGCCCTCTCCCCTGCTGCATTTTTCTCCATAGCACATATTACTACCTGACGTATTTCTTTATTTACAAAAAATTTTTTTTAGATGCAGGGTCTTGGCCTGTTGCCCAGGCTGGAGTGCAGTGGCACCGTCATAGTTCACTGTAACCTCAAACTCCTGGCCTCAAGCAATCCTCCTGCCCCAGTCTCCACAGTAGCTGGGACTACAGGTATTGCCACCACACCCAGCCTGTGTATTTCTTTGCTTGTCAATTTTCTCCCTCTAGGATGTCAGCCCCATGAAGCCAGTGACAGTCTGTCTCTTCACCGCTGTGTGTACTCCCAGGCCTTGGAGCGGGGCCTGCCACCACCCAGGTGCCCAGGCATGTGGCGAGTGAGGATCCAGGTGCCAGGAGCTTGCCCCATTTCTTCCCAAGCTGGCTTCTTGCATCCAGTTGAGCAGGAACTCTCTTATGCACAAATTGTCCTCCCTCCTGACCTCATTGTCTGTGCCCTTGGCCTCGACACCAGGGGGCAGGGGACACTCGTAAGAGGTCAGTGATGTCTACTCCTGACGGAATGGACAGAACCAGTGCCAGGAGACCAGATTAGGAAGGTCTTTTGAGAAGGGTCCTAAGAGATTGTCTTTTCCAAGCTCTTTATTTTACAGATGAAGAAATTGAGGCTCAGAGTTGGGAGGGAGGTCATACTCCAAGGTCACAGAGCAAGTGTGTGGAAGGCAGACACCAGGTCCCTTGCTGAGACAATATCCAGTTAGCAAATATTATCGATATTGAGAATAAGAACACCCAGTACTAGTGAAGCTGGGAAGGCGGGGTAGGCACTCTCTTGCTGCCCGTTATATTTAACCTTTAGTACAATAAAAAGGGAGAAAGTGAAGTAACATGGGGACTTCCTTTCAAGTAGAATGAACTCAGAACTCTTCTAATTCAGGCTGAAATTTCTAGATGCCCTTTCTATGGGCATTTCATTTGCTAGGCATAATTTTATCTGATGAGGAGCTTTGCCTGCTACTTGCATGTCTGTGGTCTCTGGGTAGCAAGTGACGAAGACAGACAGCTCATCCACACCCAGCCACCTCGGCACTGCGGGGTATCCCGTGTGTGCCTGTGCACGTGCCTAGAGTGAATGTGTGGGAGCCTGGATTCATGGTGACTTATTGCTCCTTTAACTGAGCATAAAACCCAGGGAGGGGCTGCACACAGTGGTATGTGCCTGTAGTCTCAGGGCTTTGGGAGGCCGAGGCGAAGGATCACTTGAGCCCAGGAGTTGGAGGCTGCAGTGAGGCTGTGATCCTGCCACTGAACTTCAGCCTGGGCAACAGAGAAAGATCCTGTCTCTAAAAAAAAAAAAAACAGAGAAGGGATTTCAGGATTTCACCCTGCCCCTGAGAAGCCAGCACCAGCCAACCAGATCTTCAGTCCCGCCTCCAAAACAGCAGGAGTGACCCTGGGAGGGTGGGATGGCCTCAGGGAAGGAAGAAAGGAGCTCTTGGGACTGGTACATACTCAGGTACTTTACTGTGAAGAGTCAAAGGCATGTGACTTTATTATGTATCCTCAGATGGTGAGATATTAATTACATTTTCTAACAGTTATAATTTGCATCTGCAAATGGTTTGTAGTTTGCAAACAGCATTCTCCTGGATTAGTTACCATATTTGATCTTGGCTTTGTGGGCAGAACAGGGATCATTTACTCATTGCTTTAAAAAAAAATGTGCATTGAGCACCTACTATGTGCTGGGCCCTGGGGATGTAATCATGAGTAAAAGCAGCTTTGGACTCTGTCCTCCTTCCATGGTATCCCCGTGTCATTGTTTAATCAGCCTCCTTGAGAAAGACCTTGGGTTGTTTCTAATCTTTTGCAATTGCAAACAAACCTGTGACATTGTACAAATGTCACTTATCTGTAGGATAGATCCTCAGAGTGGGATTGCATGTTGAAAGGATAAATGCCTGTGTAATTTTGATAGATGTTAAATGGCACTGCAGTACTGAGCAGCACTGCTTGGCATTCCTGCTGGCAGCATAAGAGCATGCCCATTTCCCACAGC
Source organism: Lemur catta (assembly GCF_020740605.2). NCBI lineage: Eukaryota > Metazoa > Chordata > Mammalia > Primates > Lemuridae > Lemur > Lemur catta. Next base: position 5,934,763 of record NC_059133.1, read on the forward strand.
CTTGCAGAAATATGGTCAGTGTTTGGAATTTTGCCAATCTGATAGCTGACAGATGCTATCTTCGTGTTTCAATTTGGATTTCTCTCACTTATAAAAAGATCCAATCTTGGCTCACACCTGTAATCCTAGCACTCTGGGAGGCTGAGGCAGGAGGATTGCTTGAGCTCAGGAGTTCGAGACCAGCCTGAGCAAGAGCGAGACCCCATCTCTACTAAAAATAGAAAGAAATTAGCCAAACAACTAAAAATAGAAAAAATTAGTCGGGCATGGTGGCGTGTGCCTGTAGTCCCAGCTACCCAGGGAGGCTGAGGCAGTAGGATCGTTCAAGCCCAGGAGTTTGAGGTTGCTGTGAGCTAGGCTGATGCCACAGCACTCTAGCCCAGGCAAGAAAGTGAGACTCTGTCTCAAAAAAAAAAAAAAAAGATTCAATCTTGCTTGTTTAGGGGTCATATTCTGCATGTGTGTGAACTGTCCTTTGCTCATTTTCTTTGGGACGTTGGTCTTTTTCTCTGATTTCTGGGCACTCTTTATATATCAGGAAAATTAGCCGTTTGTGATATGAGGCACTCATAAGTTGTTGCAGGTTGTCACTTGTGTTTTGACTTTCTTGTTGGTATTTTGGGGGAGGATATGGGAAAGGTTTTGGGGGGGGGTTGTTGTTTTTGAGTAGTCACATTTATTTATCTTCTCTTTTATGGCTTCTGGATTATACATATAATTAGGAAAACCTTCCCTACAACAAAGTTACAAATGAATCCACGCATGTTGTGTTGTATACTTTTCTGGGTTTTATTATTTGCATTTGGAGTTTATCCTGGGGCGTGTCATTTCCCCCCATGGCTACCCCCTCATCGCCCAGCGTCTTACGTTAAAAGGCCCATTTACCCTCCTGATTTGAGATGCTACCTTCCTTCATTGTATGTGAAAGTACCATATTATCTCTGTGTTTCCTTTCCTTCGTTAGTCTGTTTGTTCGTATGCTGAGACTACGTTGTTTTAATTATGGACGCTTTATAGGATATTTAATAGCTAAAGGGCCAGCCAGTCCTTTCTTTGTTGTTCTGCCTATCAGTTCTTGCTTGTTTATTTTTCTATGTGGACTTTAGGATCAAATTGTCTAATTCCATAATCACATGCAATTTATGAATTGGCTTAGAGAAAATGGACATCTTCGTGAAGCTGAGTCTTCTAGCCAGAAGCAGCGTGTATCTTTTCCATTTGTTCAAGGTTACTTTGCGTTTTGTGGGGACTTTAAAATTTTGCTAACATGGATTTTGAAAAACTTTTGTTAAGTTTAACTCCAAGTATTGTGGCTGTCATTGTAAGTGGAGTCTTCTCTTTCCTTGTATCTTCTAACTGCCTGTTGTTTGTACGTGAGTGTGTGCGTGCATGTGCTTTTAATATTTGCAGTTTTTCAGTAGTTTCTCTTGACTTTTCCAGGTATACCATAACGTATGAAAATAGCAAAGCTTTAACTATTTCTATTCAATTTTTATACCTCCAGTTTCTTTTTTTTGTCAGGTAGCTTCGATGAGTACACCCAGTATAATAATAGTAGTGACGATGGTGACGTTTTTGTCTTTTCCCTGACCCATGTGTGAAACTGAGTACTCAAGCTCTCTCCTGAGTATGAAGTCAGCTCCTGGCTTTTGAGTTGATCTATGTAATTTTGTTAAATGTTTTTTTTTTTTTTTTTGAGACAGAGTGTCACTTTGTTGCCCTGGCTAGAGTGAGTGCCGTGGCGTCAGCCTAGCTCACAGCAACCTCAAACTCCTGGGCTTAAGCGATCCTACTGCCTCAGCCTCCCGAGTAGCTGGGACTACAGGCATGCGCCACCATGCCCAGCTAATTTTTTCTATATTTATTTTAGTTGGCCAGCTAATTTGTTTCTACTTTTAGTGGAGACGGGGTCTCGCTCTTGCTCAGGCTGGTCTGTAACTCCTGACCTCGAGCAATCCACCCGCCTCAGCCTCCCAGAGTGCTAGGATTACAGGCGTGAGCCACCGCGCCTGGCCTGTTAAGTGTTTTGTAATGTCATTAGGGCTAACCATACAATTTTTCTCCTTAGATCTATTAATGTAATGAATTATATTCATGATTTCCTAATATTGAATCATCCTTGCATTCCTGGAGTAAACCCCACTTGGTTTGGATATTTTAATATATTTCTGAATTCTCTTTGCTTTTTTTTTTTTTTTTGAGACCAAGTCTCACTCTGCTGCCCAGGCCAGAGTACCATGGCGTCAGCCTAGCTCATAGCAACCTCCAACTCCTAGACTCCAGTGATCCTCCTGCCTCAGCCTCCTGGGTAGCTGGGACTACAGGCATGCGCCACCACACCTGGCTAAAACAGTTTAAAACTTACCTGTTATTTAAGAGTTTGCTAGAGTCCCCTGTAAAAATGTCTCACCCTGGTGCTTCTGTTTCGTGACGGTGGCCGGCTTATAGTAGGCGGCAGTCGGCCTGTGTAAACTCTCTATCTCCTCTGGGATCAGTTTTGATTTATTATATTTGTCCAGAAATTATTTTATTCAGGTTTCAAATTTTATTGGCAAAGTACAATCTTATCATTTAAAAATGATGTTTCTGTGGTTATTTTCCCATTAGGCTTTTTTTTCTCAGTTTGTATGGGGAGCTTTCTCCCCATTCTCCTACCCTGTGTTCTTGATTAGGTTAGTTAGTGGTTTGTATATTTCATTGGCTTTTTTGATAAAGAGCCGGCTTTTTACTTTATTTCTTATTTCAACTGCTTATCTGTTTCCTAATTTATTTCTGCTTTAGTCTTTCTTAATACTTTCCATATTCTTCCTGTTTATTTTGTGGTTCTTTAACATTTTTAGACTGGTACTTTATTTGTACCCTTTCTGTTTTACTTGTTACATGTATTGGAGGCTACAAATACTCTTCTGATTGTTTTGCTGTAGCTGTATCCTATAGATGTAGATATATGGGGTTTTAATTATTTTTCTTTGCTATTAATAGAAATCCTGCAGATTCAGTTTGTATTTCCTTTTTGATCTAAGAGTTGCTGAAGAGAGATTTTTAACATTTGCTGATTTTTAAATTCATTTCTAGTCATATTGCCTTGTAATCATAATGTTTTTTTGTTTTTTTTTTTTCGAGACAGAGTTTCGCTCTGTTGCCAGGGCTAGAGTGCCGTGGCGTCAGCCTAGCTCACAGCAACCTCAAAGTCAGCCTAGCTCACAGCAACCTCAAACTCCTGGGCTCAAGGGATCCTCCTGCCTCAGCCTCCCGAGTAGCTGGGACTACAGGCGTGTGCCACCACACCTGCCTAATTTTTCTATTTTTAGTAGAGGTGGGGTCTCAAATGCCTGAGCTCAAGCAATTCTCCCACCTCGGCCTCCCAGAGTGCTAGGATTATAGGCGTGACCCACTGCACCCAGCCAAATTTTTTTTTTTTTTTTTTTACATATTTGGATGTTATTGAGATTTTCTTTGTAGACTGAATGTGGTCAGCTTTCATGACTGTTCCATCATCTCAGCTCTGTAAAAGAAAGTATATTACCTATTGTTAGGATAGAGAATTTGAAATATTGTAGTACCTTACTATTTTATTTCAGGTTTTCTGAATTCGTATTTCTGTTTTGTCTACTTAAATGATTCTTGGACTGTGAGAGGTGAATTAAAATCTCTTATTCATGTGTTTTGATCTATTTATCTTCGTATCCCTGTAATTTCTTCCTGGAAACTGCTGCGATGTTATTGGGAGCATTATGAATTACACCCTTAGCATTATAAATTGCCCTTGTTTGGCTCATGTAGTGTGTCAGTCATGAATTTTCAGTGTCTGGTATGAAGATTACGGCCCCAGCTTTGCTTTTGTGTGTATTTCCTTTAAACCTTTGCTTGTTCTTCTGCCCATTCTACATCACTTTGCTTGAGGTGTGTCTCTTGAATGCAGCTGAGTTGGGTTTCTAATCTCGGGACCTAATCTAAAAATCCTTTCATTTTAAAGATCAGTAAGTTAAACCTATTTACATTTATCGTATGGCAGATTTCTTTTCTCTCTTGTGTGCATGCATGTGTGGGGAGGCATGTTCTTTCACAGTGCCGCCTATTTTAGGAAGTGTATCAGAAGTGCAGTCCTTTGGGTATGTAGGGAGGCTTGTATTTTTGTTCGGGTGGTTACATTTGTATTTATACCTTCTTATAATGCTCCCAGTTCCTTCATTTTTTAGACAGTTTCTATTATGAACGACAGTAAATTTAATTTGTTTCTCTTCCTCCTTCCTCCTCTTTCTCTTCTCACTACCCCATTTTAGCTGAGGCCGTGTTGAATGACTCTGAGGCGTAGTGTTTCCATTCTCACGGCTCTGGGAGCTCTGGCAAGTGTCTGTGACAGTGACCATTGCCTACTCTTGCAATGACAGGACAACCCGGAGAAGGCCGGGAGCGGTGGCTCAAGCCTATAATCCCAGCACTCTGGGAGGCTGAGGTGGGAAGATTGCTTGAGGTCAGGAGTTCGAGACCAGCCTGAGCAAGAGCTGTCTCTACTAAAAATAGAAAAAATTAGCCGGGCATGGTGGCGCATGCCTGTAGTCCCAGCTACTCGGGAGGCTGAGGCAGGAGGATCACTTGAGCCCAGGAGTTTGAGGTTGCTGTGAGTCAGGCTGACGCCATGGCATTCTAGCCCGGGCAACAGAGTGACACTCTGTCTCAAAAAAAAAAAAAAAAAAAATAGTAAAGCACTCTTTTAAGAAATGCTACAGCACCCACACTCTTTTTCTTTTCTTTTCTTTTTTCAAGACAGAGTCTCACTCTGTGGCCCGGGCTAGAGTGTAGTAGCACCATCATAGCTCACAGCAACCTCAAACTCCTGGGCTCAAGCGATCCTCCTGCCTCAGCCTCCCAAACATCTGGGACTACAGGCACCCGCCACCACATCCAGCTAATTTTTTGTTTCTATTTTTAGTTGCCCAGCTAATTTTTTCTATTTTTAGTAGAGATGGAGTCTCACTCTTGCTCAGACTGGTCTGGAACTCCTGACCTCAAGCGATCCTCCCACATTGGCCTCTCAGTGCTAGGATTATAAGCGTGAACCACTGCACCTGGCCCCACACACTTGTTTTTTATTCCTTTCAGTTTTTTTCCATATTGAAATTACTTGAATTTTCCTGGAGTAGCAGTTAATAGGAGTTTTGGTGGAAATTGGGAGAGAGGCCAGGATAGTTCTAGATTTCTCTGCTGAAAAGTTCCCTCCTTTGTTGCTATGGTAATGGGTTGTGCCTTTAAACTGCGGCCCTTCTCTGTGTCCGCTCCTCTTTTGCCTCTCAGAGCCTAACCTGGTTCAAGAGACCACCTGCCTCCAGCCACGAGCCCTCCTTGTTCATTCCCGCCACAGCTTCTGCCTTGTACCCCCTTTCTTTTAGGAAGTGGTGCTTTCTGGGGTCTTCCACTGCTGAGCACCCCTGCACCCATTCTCCCCCACCTCACGCCCACATCTGCTGCCAACGACCTGCATGTAGTTGGAGGTTTGTGGGTTTTCTCTGCCCCAGTTTCCCTAAAGCTGTAGCTGTTTATTTGTTTTTTCTTCTCTTTGTTCCTCTGTATGATTCAGGAGAGGAGGGAAGATTCAGAACTATGCTGCTGCCTTATTCCTATTGGAAAAGAGGTCGTCACCTCCCTAATTTTTCTATTTGTCATATTCTCCCAAAGAGCAAGCACCTGCCTGCTTAAGAACACCTTAAAGGCTTTGGAGGAAGAACATTTTGTAACCTCTGCTCTGAAAACAGTCCTTCCTTTGATGATCACTTTTTTCTAATAACCGTCCCTCTTACTTCTAGGTACAAATAATATATTTATTTGTGCCCTGAAAGATTGTGGGGAAGTAAGGGGTGGGTTGGGACAGTGGACCCTCCAAGCAGGGTTTGGAAGCTCTGGGTATTGATTTTCCACACCATGGAGGGTCTGAGTTTCTAAGATCTGAACGCACCCCTCCGTCATTTTTATAGACAAGCAGTTAAGGCACAGGGAGGGACGGAGATGAGTTCCAGGTCACAATCGCCAATTCGTGGCAGGTCCAGAGCTATGAGCAGGGACCTGGATTTGAATTCTGTACTCTATGCTATTTCCTGGCACTGGGACCTCCTTCCCCAGATACCTCAAAGTTCTTTGAGGCTTGGTGTCTGCTCAGGTGAACTTACCAAGTGCAGCTGGGCAGCACATGCCCAAGGTTAGAACATTGGTTAGTCCTGCTCTCCCCATTGTGCGGAAAGGAATCTGAAGCCCAGAAAGGGAAAGTGACTTGCCTAAGGTCACACAACAAGGTGGGCTTCCCAGACTTGCTACTGAGCCTGGGCCAAGGACAGCTGCATGGTTCAGGTTCAGCACTTTCCGAGTCTGGTTCTGTGGGGTTTTTTGCCTCCTGATTAGTTGATGGCAGAGGTTTCAAAACACTTTCTCGTTACTTATTCAACACACAGTGCCTGAGCCCCTAGGCTGGGCTGGACTCTGCCCTCGAGGTGTTCACGGTCTGGAGGGGACACCACGCACACACACGGAGCAGGGCAGCACACTCGAGTCAGCACCGTCACATGGCGGAGCAGGGACGCTGTGGCCAACAGACCCACTGTGGACACACACTCCAGCCCAGTGCCACTGCAGCCCCTCGGAAGAGTCACTTAACTTTTCTGAAAGTTAAACAGGGGAGCAGGGGCTGGGACTGGCTGAGTAATAGCGTCAGCCCTCACTGAGGGGTCAGGCCGAACCCCAGACAGGGTGCTGACCCCAGCTGTTTGGGCCAGGACCTCCTGGCTCCACTAGGGGTGTCCTCACCACGAGAAAGAATGCAGCAGGCTCGCCTGCCTCCACTGTCTGCGTGAAGCCTCCTGACCCTGTGTCACCTACCGTGTCCCCAGCCCTGAGCCTCCCAGTCCCAGTGAGTCCAGGTTTCCTTCCTGGCATTAGGGGGTGAGGAGTTGGATCCTTGGGGTGGGGGCCCAAGTCCTTGACAGCAGCTGCCCATCCGGGTCCCTTTGGTCTTGCCAGCCTGACCCCTGGCCCCGTCTCTCTGTGTCTCCTTCCCTTGCAGCCTGCCCTGGTGTGATGTCGAGGGGTCAGGGACTAAGAGCAGCATCCCCGTGTCTGCTAGTGGGGAGGCGGAAGGAGAGAGACCCCAACCTGCAGGGGCAGGAGAGAGAGAGGTAGGCAGGGGCAGGGGCCCTGGGGGAAGTAAGTAGGAAGAAGACACCAGGAGAGGGTGAGATATTTATTGATGGATTGATTGAAGTCATCAGAAGTTTCAGTCGTTAACTTTCAGGCTCTCCTTTCTCTCAGCTTGGGGTATGCCTTCGGATTCGGAGAGGGGGCCCCCTCTGCTGCTGTCCCCGACATCTGGTCATCCATGTGCTGGTTAAGTCCTGCCTTTGCTGCTGATTCTCTGTGTGGTTTAGAGCCCCACTCCCCTCTCTGAGCCTCAGTTTCCCCGCTCTAGAGTGAGAGGTTAGACCAGGTTGTCTCCAGCTGGGGATGTTCTGTGACTCCTGAACAGACACAGCTCCTGGCTGTCCCCGAGTTATCCCTCATCAGCGGTGTTTGCGGGGCTCTTACTGACTGCGGCCGTGCAAGCCCCGCAGGGAGGATGAGGGAGACAGAGCAGCGCCTGCCCCTTAGGACTCGGAGACTGAAAAACAGACCACCGTTCCCAGAGGGACGAGGGCTGTGCTGGACACGCTGGTTCCATCTGACCCCCCCATGGAGCGCGGGAGCCCCCGCTCCCTAAGGAGGCAAGGTCGCGCCCCCTGCCCAGGAGCGGCCCGTGTCCAGTTACCCATGTGGGTCGGTGTTGGTAAAGGTCTCTGTGTCAGAGGAACAGAATCGGTAGATGAGAAGGTGAGAGATGTCCCAGCCCCACAGCCAGGCAGAGGGGGGCGAGCTCATCCGTCCCCCGCCTGTTGTTCTACTCAGGCCCCCACGTTGGGGGAGGACCCAGCTGCTTAACTGGATTCACCCTCCCATTCACGCCCAGGAATAATGTGTAGTCCCGGCGCCCCTGTGGCCCAGTCAGGCTGACACGTAAAATTAACCATCACAGCCCCACGTCCCGATTTGGAACAAGCGTCTCTGAAGGCCCCCCAGCTCCAGAGCTCCTGTGGGATGGGCTGAGGCCTTGGTTGCGGCTGCCTTGTAGCCCAGCCTCCCTCTGCCTGGCCCTGCATCCCTCGCCCCCACGGGGACCCAGCGTGGCTCTCCGTGTCTCACCAGGCTGCCGAAGGAAACTCCGGGTGATGTGACCAAGAGTGATGGGGAGGGGAGGCCACTATGCCAAGTGGCCAGGGAAGGCCCTTCTGAGGAGGGGACCCCTGAAGCCGAGACTGCAAGACATCTGTGCACAGGGCGTGAGACCCGGTTCTAATCCCAGCTGTTTCTGACCTTCTTTGTGACTTTGGCTTAGTCACTCCACTCCCCTGAACCTTGGTTTCCTCCTCTGTGACTTGAGAACCGAGCTCCCTTCTTCACAAGGTGCCCTGAGGCTCCAAGGCAGAAACATAGAAAGGGAAGGGAATTGTAGTGGGGTGAACGGTGGCCTCAAAAAATGATAACGTAGCCTGAGTAACATGGCGAAACCCCTATCGCCACAAAAAATGAAAAAATTAGCCGAGCGTGGTCGGGTGCGCCTGCAATCCCAGCTGATCGGGAGGCTGAGGCAGGAGGATTGCTTGAGCCCATGCGTCTGAGGTTGCTGTGAGCGAGGCTGACACCACTGCCCTCCAGCCTGGACAACAGAGTGAGACCCTGTCTCAAAAAAAAAAAAAAAAAGAGGAAGAACATAACGTCCCTGTCCTAACCCTGGAACCTATGACTGTGACCTCATTTGGCTAGAGTCTTTGTAGATGTTCGTGGGGTTTTTTGGTGGGTTTTTTGTTTTTGGTAGATGTTATTAAGTTAAGGATCTGAGATGAGCAAATCATCCCAGATTACCTGTAAATCCAATGACAAGCGTCCTCAGAAGAGACGGAAGAGAAGACCCGTGTAGAAGGCCACACAAAGATGGAGGCAGAGATTGGGGTGATGTGGCCACAGCCCAGCAGTGCCTGGAGCCACCAGGCGCTAGAAGAGGCATGGAACGATCTTCCTCTAGAGGCTGAGCGGCAGTGTGGACCTACCGACACCTTGATTGTGGGCTTCTGCCCTCCAGAACTGCGAGACAATAAACGTCTGTGTTGAGACACTGGGTTTGTGGTTATCTGTTTGGCAGCTGCAGGAAGCTAATGCGGGAGCTTGAGCAAGGTCTGGTCCCCTCTGCGTCTGCTCTGTTCTGGGAGGAAGCTGTTGAGGTTTGTGCATCCTGCCGGGAGGCCTCCAAGGTGCAGGCCCTGCCTGCAGAGGGGCGGGAGGCCTGGGGTCCTGCCCTGACTCCACCCTGGCACTTCTGTGAGACCTTGCCTGCGTCCCTTGGCCTCTTGGGCCCTCTGTGTGTCCCCATCAGAACATCTGAATCTGCAAGAGCCCAGCTCGGGCCTCTGGGAGCCGCTCAGTCAGCACCCAGCCTGGAGGTGGGCTCAGTGGGGACCCGGGCTGACCACTCCCATGACTCTGTTTTGTTGAGTCATGGTCGGCCAGTGCTGAACTCGGGAACCCAGAGAGAGCCAGAGGGGCCTCTCCCCAGTGTGGGGGCAGCTGGGGCTACAGGCCACGACCAGGTGACGGGCAGCAGGTTGGGAGCCTTTTCTAGGCACAAGGGCCTGGCCAGCAGGGGTCTGGTCCAGCCTTGGGCCCTCTGTCTCCACTGCCATGAACTTGTCTTCAGCCCTCACTTCCATTCTGGCAACGGGCTGGAGCAGCAGAGCGACCGCTAACTGGGAATGTCCCCCGCTACAGGGCGGGAAGGGGCGAGCTGCAGGCAGGAGAAAGCAGCAGAGACGTGCCAGGCTCAGCTGACAGCCCCGGACTTGGGCTGCAGCTGCGAGGCCCACCCAGGGGCCCAGGAGCATGCTTTGGGCCTGAGGTCACACGGGTATTGGGCTCTGGCCAGCTTGGCCCCAGACACAGTTTCTATTCCTGGTTCTTGGGCTCCAACACCAAATATGGCGCGGCCCGAGTCTGGCACCCCCACCTGTGGTCTGGCGTGGTTTGGGTGGCACATCCTGCCCCTCACTGGGCCCAGACCCCACCCCACCCCACCCCACGGCAGCTCACCCCAGCGCTACGGGCCCCTGAAGCAGCCAGGGGCTCGCCCCACAGCTGACCAGCCGTCCAACTGTCCACGCGTCAGTGTGGTCCACATTGGGTTAAAGATACTCAGGACCAAAATAGCCCCTGTCCCTGCAGGAGAAAGACAGGGCAGGGGACACAGACTCTTGGTTACATCACAGCTCTGTGCTGCGGACCCTGCTGCAGATCCCAGGCAGCCTCCAGCTGTGACCCCAGCTTCTCTCTGGCTCAGTGACCTGCTCGTTCATCGACTCCCCTCACGGGTCACTTCCTGACTCGCTCACTTGTGGACTCGTTCCTGCCTCGCGGATCATTCGCTGGCTCACTCGGTCACTACGTATCCACCACGTACCGAGAGCCGGGCGCTGTTCTGCGGTTCCAGATGCTGAACAAAACAAAACTCACAAAACATACCTATCCTTACGGGATTTTCCAAGCAGATAACCCAAACGATGGGTAAAATGTGCAGTAAGAATTGGTGCTGGGGAGAGGACCCTGGAGAGGGGCAAGAAGGGATGGAGGGGTTGAAAATCTGTGGGGACCGGGGAAGGCCCCAGTGGGAAGGTGATTTTGAGTGAAGACCTGAGGGAGGGACATGCCCAGGGGCAGCGTGAGGTCCGGGAAAGAGCCAGGAGGCAGGTGTGGCCGGGACAGAGGCAGCGGGGAGAGGTGTGGGACACAGGGTCAGGGTGTGCGGGACACTCCAGGCCTGGGACCTGGGCCTCCACCATCACTCAGTGTCTGAGCAGAGGAGTGATGTGGGTGACTTGTGTTTTTAAAGTGTCCCCCTGGCTGCGGAGCGGGCAGCCAGCGCGTGGGCTGGCCGTGGACGGTTGCTGTGTTCCCGCTGGGTGTGCTCCGCTGGGCACCGGAGAGACGGTGCAGACCCGCACGGGACACTTGCGCCCGCAGTGCTTGCGGAGGTCCAGAGCTGCCGCCGCCTCCATCTGACTCTCTCTCCTCTTACCCCTGGCACTAGACCAAGTGCCACTTCCCCCAGGAAGCCACCGGGGAGTCCTCGTGGATGGTATTGTCCTTGTCTGCTTCCAGATGGCCCCCACCAGCCTGAGCGTTCCTCCCCTGGCCGGTGCAGGGCCCACCGTTCCTGAGGGTTCCCTGAGGGGCCGAGTGAGTGAATGAGTCAGTGAACAAGTGAGCCCAGGCCCGGCCAGCCTGTGTGGCCAGAGGGACGAGGCCCCTGAGAGCCAGCGGCCCGCCTCACTCTTTCTTCTCGCCGTCTTTTGCAGATGGATCTGCCGGCGCTGCCAGCGGGGGGACGGGCCGTGTTCACGCTGGCGGAGAAGTCTGGCTGCTGAGCCAGCACGTGTCTCCAGGAGGCCTGCGGTCCCTGCCTGTCTCCAGGGGGTCCCATCCTGTCCGCGATGGGCGGCCCGGGCTGGTCGGTTGCTGTCTTCAGTGTTCCCTGCCCTTGCCCCAGGGAGGGGCCCGGCCCCATTGCTGGAGCCCCAGGCTCCTGGCACCGCCCTCGGGCTGTGGATGAGACTGCGAGGGGGTTGACCCCTGCTCCCCTTAGCCGCACCCAGGCCCTCAACCTTTCTGTCCAAGTTTCCAGGCCCCTAAAATAGAAATGATGCAGCTGCCCCTGGGAGAGCTGAGGGCGGAGTGGGTGTGACATGTAGAAGGCACTGAGTGAGTGGCGGCAGGATCACTATTAATAGCTCAGGTCAAGGTGCCCTGAGATCCTCCCGCCCACCAGGTGCATTGGCAGTGCCCTTGCTCCAGGCAGGGTGGCGCGGTGGTGAGAGCAGAGACCCGAGCCGGGTGGCCTGAGTTCTCACCCCTGCCTTGACACTTGCTGTGGGACTCTGCACGAGGCACGGAACTTCTCTGGGCCTGCGTTTGCTTGTTGGTAGGGCGGGGCATGGTGATCGCCACCCCACAGAGGGGGGGGGTTAACAAGTTCACGTGTGTGAAATTCTTAGAGAGTCACCTGGCACGTACAGGATGGACGGCCAGTGCTTACTGCACCTGTGAAACTGTAACCCCTGGTGGGTTCCAGTGTTCCTGTCCTGCAGGCGGGAAGGCTGAGGCGCAGAGAGCTTTGTGGCCTGCCCCAGGTCACACAGCCCCACACCCAGGAGCACGGCCCACGCCTCTCCTGTTCCCCCAGCCACTCGGGGGTGGGGGGCACCTGGGTGTGTTCCTGGTTACTGGCCAAGTGGACATCGCCGGGCGAGAGTGAGGGTCCGGGGGCAATAGTACTGGTCAGGTCATGCACTGCAGCATAACCTCCCTGTCCCTTTTCCACTCCAGACCTGTGTCTACACAGCCCAGAGCCCAGGCTGGGGCCGCCGGGGGGCCAAGCAACCCTGTCACCTCTGGGGAAAGGGCTTTGGGATGCAGCCACATCCCACATGCCTGGAGCGAGCATCCTGTTATGCATGGCTATCTGTGCCAGCCCTAGCGAGCCAGCGCCCAGGCCTGCCAGAGCCCTGGGCTTCAAGCTGGCAGTCATCAAGGCTGCTTAGCAGTCTGCCTTCGGATGAACCCAGGCCTGGTTCGTGGAGCTGAGGGGTGCATGAGCTGGGCCTCAAATCCCAGGCTGCCAGCCCCAACAGGTGGAGGGGCCGGGCCTCGCCAGGGAGAATGCCCTATGTACCACGTGGCAAAGCCTTCGCTTCTGACAGTCCTTTGGGAGCTCACAGGTGTGCTTCAGAGGGCAAGAGTGTCCCTGCTCAGACCTCAGTCCATGGCCATTGTGCCCCCGTTTTACAGGTGAGCAGCTGGCGGGCCGGGATTCAAGCCCAGGCCCATCTGGCCCTGGAGCCTGTGGGCTCCAGCTGATTTCAGGGGAAGCATTTTTCTTGTGGGTTGGGAATGCCACCAGCCTGCCTAAATGGTGATGCCCCTCTCTTGCAGACCAGCCAGTTCCCGCTGGAGGCTCCTGGTGAGATCTGGAAGACCATGTTCAAGGCCCCCGATCTCCTGCTGTGGCTGCTGCAGGGCGCCCCGAGGCAGCGGGTCTGCACCCTGTTCATCATCGGCTTCAAGTTCACGTTTTTTGTCTCCATCATGATCTACTGGCACATTGTGGGAGAGCCCAAGGACCAAGGGCAACTCTATAACCTGCCTGTAGACATCCCCTGCCCCGCCTTGGCACCCCCCACCCCACCCTCCAGCACGTCCGCTCCAGGCAACATCTTTTTCCTAGAGACTTCGGACCGGACCAACCCCAACTTTCTGTTCATGTGCTCAGTGGAGTCGGCCGCCAGGACTCACCCTGAGTCCCAGGTGACAGTCCTCATGAAGGGGCTGCCCGGCGGCAACGCCTCCCTGCCCCGGCACCTGGGCCTCTCACTTCTGGGCTGCTTCCCTAACGTCCAGATGCTCCCGCTGGACCTGGAGGAGCTGTTCTGGGACACACCGCTGGCGGCCTGGTACGCGGCCGCACGGGCGCGGTGGGAGCCCTACCTGCTGCCTGTGCTCTCGGACGCCTGCCGGATCGCACTCATGTGGAAGTTCGGGGGCATCTACCTGGACACTGACTTCATCGTCCTCAAGAGCCTGAGGAACCTGACCAACGTGCTGGGCACCCAGTCCCGCTATGTCCTCAACGGTGCCTTCCTGGCCTTCGAGCGCCGGCACGCATTCATGGCGCTGTGCATGCGGGACTTCGTGGCCCGCTACAACGGCTGGATCTGGGGCCACCAGGGCCCGCAGCTGCTCACACGCGTCTTCAAGAAGTGGTGCTCGGTCCGCAGCCTGAGTGAGAGCCGCTCCTGCCGCGGCGTCACCACCCTGCCCCCCGAGGCCTTCTACCCCATCCCCTGGCAGAACTGGAAGAAGTACTTTGAGGACATCAGCCCCGAGGAGCTGGCCCGGCTGCTCAACGCCACCTACGCCGTGCACGTGTGGAACAAGAAGAGCCAGGGCACGCGCTTCGAGGCCACGTCCAGGGTGCTGCTGGCCCAGCTCCACGCCCGCTACTGCCCCACGACCCACGAGGCCATGAAGATGTACCTGTGAGGGGCTCACCAGGCCCCCGCCCCATGCACTCCTGATGGAAAGGGGTGCTCGGCCTCCTTCCCTTTGGGGCGAGGTGGCAGGGCCTGGGACAGGGAGGTGTGAGCTGGGGCCGCTGGCCCGGCCAGGCTGTTGAGTTGCTGCTGGAGCACCACAGCAGGCCCTGGGGACAGCCCTTTCAAGCCGGGGAGGCTGTGGAACACCCGTGGGCCAGTGCCCTGTCTCGGGCCAGTGCCCACAAGTAGCTCCAGAGCCAGCTGGAGTGAGCTCGGTGAGTGTCCCAGGCCTTCTAGATGACAGGCAAGAGTGGACCCAGAGCACCTCCCCATGGTGCACCAGGTGAAGCCAGGCCCTGGGGCGGAGGTGCCACTGAGGGGAGCTTGGAGCAGCCCGTGCAAAGGAGACAGGAGGGAGGGGAGGAGGCAGCTGGTGGGAGGGCGGCACAAACCCAGCCCCAGGGCCCAGGGGTAGGCAGGTTTTCGGAGGGGGTGGGCAGGGGCAGAGGCGGCCAGAGCTGGCTGGGAGCTCTTTGCAGGGAGTCCCCTCCTGCCCCGCCCCCCGTCCTTTCTGCTTTCCAGAGATGCTGCAAGAGGGACACGGGTCGGCTGCCCACCCCCGTGGGCGTGGGGACATGGAGGCTCTTTTGGCTCAGGAGAAGCATTTTAAAGACCTCACCCATTATAAACATATGAGAATAATAAATATGATAAAAGTGACCCGCTGACAGCTAGTGCTTTGTGGTTGGTGCCTCACATTCATGCACACAGCCTTTGTCAGCTCTGCTCTGATGGGGAAGCAGCTGGGACGGGCTGGTGGGGACTTCGCCAAGGTCATGCAACCTGCCTGCAATGGAAGGGCTCAGGACCTGGTCGCAGCCCCACGTGTCCTGGGGACGGGACAGGACTGGCTGCCACTGTGGTGGGGGCGGGAGGAGCTGCTTTTCCCACCTCATTTTCCACGGCTCACAAACACCTAGGTTGGGTCACAGCAGCACTCTCACCCCCACCCCATAATAAGCCTGAATGTTTTAACCTAAATGGGGCCAAACGAGGACACCAAGGAGCCCACCGCCAGGGCAGGGGCAAGCTGCCGCCAGTCCTCGGAGGGGTCCCCGTGAGGGAGGCATGAGGTCCTGTGGGGTCCCTCCGGCCTCACCCGGGATGCCTGGCCAAGATCCCAGGAGAGGCCTCAGCCGGTTGGCATCGTAGAAGCTGCCACAGGCTGGAGAAGCCCTCCCCCCAGAGACACTGGGGCTCAGCAGGCTGCTCTTTGGCGCCCTCTGAATTCTGCCCGCAAAACCCTCTCGGGCAGCCTGGTGAGGAGGTGAGCTCCCTGGCTCTACGGGTATTCAAGAACAGTGATGTTTTTGTGAAAACAATGGATTGCAAGTCAATTATTTCTCCAACCACAACATCATTTCACCTCTTTAAAATTTTTTTTTAGAATGAGCAGGCTTTACTTTAATAATAAGTATAATATTAATATCTGTAACTATATTTACACAAGCGAGATGCCCTTTAGAGTCGAGCGTTGTTTAATTAGTCACACGCTGTGACATTGTAGAGTGAGTGCCTACTATGTGCCGGCTACAGAGATGAAACACACACTTGGCCCCCTTCACCCTAAGCTCTTCTCTGGCTCCCTGTTGCCTATGGAACAAAGTCTGGGCCCAGCATTCAAGGCCTTCCATGATCTGGCTCCACTTCCCTCTATAGCCTTGAACATCCACACTAAACTGCATACTCTCGGCTCCCCTCCCCATGCGCACAGCAGTGTGTTGTTAGTCCTTATGTTTTTGCCAAGCTGCCTGCACTGCCCTTCCCACCCGTCTTCAACACCTTCCCCCTGTTCCCTCCCACAGGGCCGATGCCCCCTCCAGGAAGCCTTCGCTGACTGCCCCTCCAGCCCCACGGCTCCCAGGCATCCATGATCGTTGGACTGTTGGCCTGTCCCCTCAAAGGTCAAGTCCCTCTCAGGTCATTCCTGGGGTTGGGCTCAGCCTCCCACAGGGGCATCCAGGTGGCTCTGTGGGGGGCTCAAGAATTTCCTTTTGGTCCATGCAGAGCTAAGGGCCCAGAAGGGACCAGCTCTAGTAAAGCAACATAAAAGATTAGTTTTCCAAAGAGCATTGAGGTACTGTGAGAGGTATATTCAGTTTCAATGTAGAATAAAACTCGTGTCTCTACAAAAATGCTCCACCGTTCACATCATCATGAAACATTTCATAAGGTCTGATTGTGCCGGTCTTAGAATTGAGAAGGACTCGTCCCAGGACTGACTTCCACTGGGGTGGAACCGCAGCTCTGCCCAGGTTGTGGCTGTGTGACCTTAGGCAAGTCCCCTGATCTCGCTGAGTCTCAGTTTCCTCATCTGTAAGATGCAGATGGCCTTGACCTCTCAGGGACGGGATGAATGAAATCGTGTGCATAAATGTCTGCAGCTTGGCTTGGGGCGGAGCAGGTAGGCAGGAAGTGCCAGGAGGACGCTGTTGACTTGATACCAATAGCCAGAGGAACCCCAGTTTTGTTCAGCTCTCAGGTAGCCTTGGGCTGTAGAGGAAGTGGGGCCCTCCCCAGGCCCTGGGGGTGAATCTCAATTGCTCTAAGCCAGTGCAGTCCGCTCCCTTTGCTAGTAATCAGAGTGGAAAGGGGCATGTTTGTCATTCTGGCCAATGAGAGTTAGGGGAATCAGCTGGCAAGGCGGGGTTCTGAGAGCATTTTCATAGACACAAGGGAGGAACGTTTCTTCTCTGCCTTTTGCATGAGGGTGTGATGCTTGGAACAATGGTAGCATCTTGAGGTCATGAGGGGACAAACCTGAGACCAAAAGTCAATGCTCTGGATCCTTGAAGACAGGAAAATGCTAACCAGCTGCTGAATTAACCAACCCTGCTGGCACCAGACTCCTTGCGGTGTGTGGCAGCTGCCGTTGACTGTCTCTAGTGTCCAGTCTTCTGTTGATCCTCTTAGAACATACTGAGTTCTAGCAGGACACACAGCCTCGAGCGGCCGTGTGACTAAGCCCAGGCCAGGGGGATGTGAGCAGAGTGATGTGTACAACTTCTGGCCTATCTCTGTACAGGCATTTGCCTTGGGCACACTCTTCCCTGCCTTCCCCTGGCTGGAACATTGCAGCAACTGCAGCACTTTTTAGAGCACACTTTGTGGATGGCAGGGTGGCCCCATTGGCCCTGGGGCACTTACCTTGGGACTGTGATGTGAGACAGAAACAATCTCCTGCCTATTTCAGCCACTCTATTCTGGGGTCCTTTTGTTACAACAGCCTACGGGGTTCCTTAACCAACATATCACGTGAGAGAGTGAGTCCCCTCATAGTTTCAGCCACTCTCAGTCGTTTCTGGCAGCCGGCAGCCTCCTCTCTGATCCTGTTTCTCTCCTGGAAGCTGGTGGGAGCTGGGCCTGGGTTCCAGCATCAGGTGATGGACTCCGGCTGTGGGGACCGTCTTCCCTCTGAGCTCACGTCTCTCCCACCACCTTGGCCTCCTCCGGCTGCTGTGATCCCCCCACCCCCGGGAAGTGGCTGCGCCTCCCCGCCCGCCCGCCCGCAGTAGCGCAGCCCACACCTGCGTGCGGGCCTGTGGTCGGTGCCGAGCCTGGGCCCGCCCAGACCCCAGCCTCACAGCGGAATTCCCAGCATGCCTCGCACTGGGGGGGGTCCAAGTTAGGACAAGCAGAGACATAGGAACAAGTGAACCACGAAACCAGACTTCCAGGAACAAAGCCCCAAATTGCCCCCCTACCCTCAGTCCCAGGCCCACTGACGGAGGACGTTACGATTTAATATTTGAACAAGAAGTTGGATGTTGATACACCAGCAAGGGGGAATTATTAACAGATCCCCTACCCACGAGTGGCTGGGAAGGCGACTCCCCCGCTTGCCTGTGCCTGGACAGCCTGCCTGCCTGGGGCCCCTGCCAGGCCACCCGCACCCGCTGCCCCCCAGCACATACACTGTATCCTCTGAGACAGACCCCATCTTTTCAGCGATTTGCCTCCCGGCTGGAGTCGTCCCACCTGAGTTCCAGGAGGTCATGCCACCCTATTGGACCTGCTCTCTCTGGGTAGCGAGGTGTCTGAGAGGACAAGAGCGTGATGATGGCCTGCTCTGCCCGGGGAGATTCCTGCTGGGTTGTGGGTGAAACCCACGCAACCGTCCTCTCCTGTGCTGCTGAGCAGGGGGCAGCCTCAGCCTGGCCCCAGCGTGACCTAAAGTCCCCAGATGTGATCCGCCCCAGGCTGAAATATTCAGAGGCTGCTCATTCCACTTGACTCCCGGAGGAAACACCAGGGGTTGATGATGGTGGAGCCTTAGTGAGAAATGACAAATTTGTATCCCCAAGATCCTACAAGATAACATTCAAAATATAAATGGTGATGTCCTGCAACAATGTGAATGTACTTAACACGCCTAAACTGTACACTTAAACATGGCTAAGAGGATACATTTTATGTTGTGTATATTTTACCACAATTAAATTAACAGAATAAAATAATAATGAGATGGGAAGCATGAGGTCAGGGGGCACCATGGCAAAGTCAGTGGCTGAACTTGAAACCCATCTGACATATATGTGTCAATGTTAACTGTGCTTCAAAGACAAATCACAAACCTAAAGTTCCTCAGATTTCAGGGAAATTGAAGAGCCTTCCTTCTTTGCCTTTAGCAAGCCACTATTTTACTAGCAGCATGAAACTTTCTCATGACAAAACCTTTCTTGAGCAAGAAAAACCCATGACTCCATGGATAATTGCCTACTCACTGGGGGGAAATGATGATGACAATGATGACATCTTAGTTTATCTGGGTTGCTGTAACAGAATACCTTAGGCTGGGAATTTATAAACAACCGAAATTTATAGTTTGCAGTCCTGGAGGCTGGGGTGCCCAAGGTCAAGGCCCCAGCAGATTCGGAGTCTGGTGAGGGGTACCTCATAGATGGTGACTCCTGGCTGTGTCCTCACATGGTGGAAGGGACAAACAAGCTCCCTTGGGCTTCTTTTATAAGGGCACTAATCCCTTCGTAAAGGTGGAGCCCTCATGACCTGATCACCTTCCCAAAGCCCCACCCCTTCATACTGTTACCGAAAACTCGGCACTTGTCCATGAGGCTGAATCAGAAGAATGAAGACAAGTAGTTTTGGGGAGGAGGAAGGAGAAGTCAAAGGAGGAAAAATGGTAGGCCTTCTTGTCTCAAAATTCCAAATTTCCTGAACATTCATAGAAATACAGAGCTTTTAAAGGATGGGTTCTCAGCTTCAGGCAATTGCTAGTCAGCTACAGCTAATAATTCTGATCATCCCATCTCTGCTGCAGACAATCTCCTGACCTCCGCCCAGGAACTCCCTTTACCAGGTCAGGCTGGGCCATCTCCTGCTGCACAAATAAACAAAAGACTTGCCCGGCCCTGCTCCCCCAGCCACTGGCCTGGGGCAGGGATGCAGGCTCTAGTCCTCAAAAAGGAGAGGAGGATGTTTTAAAGAGACAGAAAATACTTTTCCCTGGAGAGAAGCACCCCATCTGAAAGGGGCCCCAGCCTTAGGTGCCCCTTGAACCAGCTACCCAGCTTCCCTGTGCTCAGACCCCTGTCCTTGGCTGATGCTGTCCTGTCACCTCCTCCCCCATTTCTGCCCTGCCTGAGCCTCCTCATTCTGCTTCCTGTCCCAGGGAAGTCCCCGCCTGCCCGAAAAGCCAAATAAGCCTAAATATTTCTTCACCAGAAAATGCAACAGCCCAGCCATGCTGGGAAAACAAGTCTTTTTTTTTTTTTTTTTTTTTGAGACAGAGTGTCGCTTTGTTGCCCTGGCTAGAGTGAGTGCTGTGGCATCAGCCTAGCTCACAGCAACCTCAAACTCCTGGGCTTAAGCGATCCTACTGCCTCAGCCTCCCGAGTAGCTGGGACTACAGGCATGCGCCACCACGCCCGGCTAATTTTTTCTATATATATTTTTAGTTGGCCAGATAATTTCTTTCTATTTTTAGTAGAGACGGGGTCTTGCTCTTGCTCAGGCTGGTCTCGAACTCCTGACCTTGAGCGATCCACCCGCCTCGGCCTCCCAGAGTGCTAGGATTACAGGCGTGAGCCACCTCGCCCGGCCAGGAAAACAAGTCTTTAAAAAAAAATTCAGAATCAAAAAACCCCCATATGACTCTGTGATGTTTTGATAAAAGGGAAAACAATAGTATTTCATAAGCTGGATTTCTGACCATTGTAAAATAGTCATAAATGCTCCCAACTTTCCAGAGACTGAAAGGAAAATTCAAGAGCTTCTTACTTTCCATAAATGTAGTCTAACCTTAGTTCGATTACAGGAGGTCAGAACTGAGGTTGAGGGAAAACAGTTCACATGAAGAAAAGGAAAGAAAAGATCAGCCCCCAGTCCAGAGCCTAGAAGCTGACGAGGCCTCAGCCCAAACCAACCGTCTCATGCTGTAACAACAGGACCTCAGGACTGCGAGTGCTGTCGGTCTCCTGATCTAGCTACTACATCCCTGGACGAGCACACATCCTCCCATCTGAAAACAGCCTGCAAGTTAACATACAGTATCAGATGTGGAAACAAACACTTGCAATTCACAATGACCGAAAAAGGTAGAGTTGTGTTTCCCTCTGAGGCCACAGGTGGGCATCAGGGCTCAAAGGTTGATCTGCTTCCCAAAGTCATCCAAACACCCCAGGCTCCTGCAACCCTGCTCTGCCCCTTTAACACTCAGCTTTCATCTCATGGTCCAAAGCAGCTGCCCCAGTCCTGCCATTGCACCCACACTCAGCCAACATACCTTTCCCAGAGAACGCCCTCACTCCCATCACTTCTGCTCTTATCCAGTAAGCTAGACCTTTCTTCCCTCAGTTGCCAGGGGAGCTGGGAAAAACAGTCGCTAGATGGGGAGCAGGTGTCAAGCTAAAAAGTCTGCTGCTGTATATGACAGAAGAATGGGTACTGGGGAGAAGCTAACCATGTCTGCTCAGAGCTTTCCTGTGGGAAGGTGCCGGCCATGGCATGGCGTGGTTTCCCAGATGCAACGTGCAAAAACATGAAGAATGTTGCATTTTGTTTTATTTGGAACTAACTAGCATCTTGGGCACAATTCCACTTTGTTGTTAATGCCAAAACCACATCCCAACACAAAAATGTAACAGTTTTTGGATTTTGCTGCTGGTTTGGATGGTGGGCTCTGGGCCCTCTTTCTATGAGCCATGTGGCTGCAGGCAAGTTACCTACCGGCTTGTGCCTTGGTTTCCTCATCTGTACAATAGGAATAATAATTGTTCCTGCCTCATTTGATTGTTGTGAGAGTGCATGTGGTGGCAGTCAGCATAGTCCTGGACACGTAGGAGAGGCTCCATAAACACTGTCATTTCTGTTATTCCTCTGCCACCTGAGCCACCAGTCCCATCTCTGAGTCTCAGCTTCCTCATAGGTGCAATCAGGGGTCCGGTAGCAAATCTCCAAAGATGGCTCCTAACAATTCCTCTCCTCTGCACATACATGCCACTTCCTTCTATCAGGATGTGGAACTTGGCCAGGCGCGGTGGCTCAGGCCTGTAATCCTAGCACTCTGGGAGGCCAAGGTGGGAGGATTGTTTGAGCTCAGGAGTTCAAGACCAGCCTGAGCAAAATTGAGACCTCCATCTCTACTAAAAACAGAAAAAAGATTACCAGGGTAACTAAAAAAAAAAGAAAGAAAGAAAGAAAGAAAAAATTAGCTGGGTGTGGTATCATGTGCCTGTAGTTCCAGCTACTCCAGAGACTGAGGCAGGAGGGTCGCTGGAGCCCAGGAGTTTGAGATTGCTGTGAGCTAGGTTGATGCCACGGCACTCTACCCATTGAGAGTCTGTCTCCAAAAAAAGAAAGATGTGAAACTTACATCTAACCCCCCATGTCTGGCCTGGGCATGGGGCGGTGGCAGAGTGATGGTGTGCTACTTCTGATCTGATCTTTAAGAGAACAGGAAGTTCCCACTTTCTTTCTCAGAACTCAAAGGTCACACTGTGAAGAAGCCCACACAGCTGCATGCACAGAAAGGCCCATGAGGAAGGTAAAAGAGGCCCCCAGCCAGCCAGCTGTCCCTGCTGAGCTTCCCAACTCGGAAGGGGACTTTCCAGCCCAGCCAAGTTATCCCAGCTGATGTCGGATGGAGCTGAGAGATGATCTTGCCCAGCCCACAAAATTGCAATATTGGAATGATCTTTGTTTTAAGCCACTAAATTTGGGGGTGGTTTTTTATGCAGCTGTAGATGACCAGAAGACAGTTTGGCATGTGGAGGTAGAATGCTGCAGAAACAAAAAATCCATGGTTTGAGGACCGGACAGTAGGAAGGGCTTCAAAGAAACTGTGAGTGAAAGCTTAGAGAACAGTGAGGAAATTACTACTAGGTGCTGAAGAAAATAGGTCCCAGCTGGCCAGGCGAGGTGGCTCACGCCTGTAATCCCACACTCTGGAGGGCTGAGGCGGGAGGATCCCTTGAGCTCAGGAGTTCAAGACCAGCCTGAGCAAGAGCAAGACCCCGTCTCTACTAAAAATAGAAAAATTACCCAGGCATGGTGGCACATGCCTGTAGTCCCAGCTACTCGGGAGGCTGAGGCAGGAGGATCGCTTGAGCCCAGGACTTTGAGGTTGCAGTGAGCTAGGCTGACACCACAGCATGCTAGCCCAGGTGACAGTGTGAGACTCCATCTCAAACAAAACAAAGAAAATAGGACCCAGTTATGTAACCTGAGTTAGATAAACCAGAACACCTCTATCCACCTCACCAGTGAGGGAAGGATTCCTGCTATAGGGTTACAGCAACAGCTGAACACAAGACACCTGACTCTGGACAGAAGCGATCCACAACAGTCTATGAGCCACATATAGTTTAGGGGAGGAGGACACTGTATGCCACACACGGCCACACAGGGCTTGTGCTCGGGAACAGAGTGAATAAGAGGGGCTGTGGGAGGCAGGCTTTGTAGTACCAAGAGGCTGAGCTGCCCCCCGGGTCCACATGTGATTGGCTTGTTTGTAGAAGTCCATGGTTTGGCAGGAACTGAAACTCACTAAGGTAATCAGAAGCTACCAAGAAGGTACTTTCCAGGCAAGTTCGTTGTTTTGTTCTGGTACTGCCCCCGCAGCCACAGCAGTGCGCGCTAGAGAAGAGGGTCTATGACATGAAACAGGGGATGCCAAGGGCTCAGGAGCTGGGATCCCCTTCCAGGGTGTCTCAGAGCTTGTAGAAAATGAGCAGGTCAATTCAGGCCACCTCTGGTCTCTCTGAGGATAAAATTCATACTCTATCCATCACACCAGGGGGTTTCAAGCTTTCACCCAAAGCCCCGCCCTGTGAATACCCGGGAGACCCATAAAAGTCGCAGACCTCAGATAAGGATGAAAATACTTGCCATCATTTTCATGCTACTGTGTAAAAACCTGCAACATTCATCGCTTCAATGAGCAGGGTAAGGTGTGGATGCCTCCAGAGCCCTGTCTGTCCTGACCTGGGTAGTCAGAGCCGCTGGGCTGGACCCCCTCTGTGCAGGGCACTTTTGCCATGTTATTTATTCAATCACTATTTACTGAGGGCTACTCCACACCAGTCCCTGGCACAGGGAGGTAGCCCATGGGGCCATGCTGCCTGGGTCTGAATCAAGTTCAGCTGTGTGATGCTGAGTGCGTAGGTCACTGGCCTCAGTTTCGTCTTCTGTGGAACGGCAGTAATACAGACTTTCACCTTCCAGAGTGGTCAGGAGGGATAGATGAATTAAGGCGTGTGTACAGTGCCCGGCATGTAGCAAGCACTATCATTTCTTTATTACTATTATTTGATCAATGGATGGATGACAAAATTGTAAGGTAGATAGGAAAGGCCATGATTAAGCCCATTGTACAGATGAGAAAAATTGAGGCTTGGAGACATTAAAAAGGTTGCCAGGAACAGAATAGGTATAATGATTCCCATTTTACAGACAAATAAGCTCAGGGAGTTAAGTAACCAGCTCAAGGTCAATGTCAGTGTAAAAGCCAAGCCAAGATCCCTCTGGCCCAGGCCCCACCTCTGCTCTCAGTAACAGTCCCCTCTTTGGAATTCTGCACTAATGGGGCAGTATTTCACAGAAGGCACAGATGGCCCCAGTGACAGATGGCACCAGTGACAGGAAAGGCCCTGGTCACCATTGCCCAGGAGGACAGGTGGCCTGAGATAGCACAGGTCATGCAACAGCTTGTACTCCTCCAGCAGGATCCACCTGGGCCTCACCTGCTCAAGTCTCACCTGCTCGGGCTCTGCAGGAAGTCCCCTGGGAAATGCTGGCTCACCCCACAGTTTGTGCTTGGGAACACCATTCCTCCCACCCCCACTGGGCTGGATGCAAGGTGGGGTTGGACCTGCAGACCCCCAGCACCCCACCCTCACCTGGCAGCTCCCTGGCTGGAATAGAAGGGCCTGGCTCTGTGCCTGAAACGAGCGCTTCCTTTGGGGTTAAGGTAGTTAGCAGGCCAGGTGCGGCAGCTCACCCTGTAATCCTAGCACTCTGGGAGGCCCAGGTGGGAGGGTCCCTTGAGATCAGGAGTTTGAGACCAGCAAGAGCAAGATCCCATATCCACTAATAATAGAAAAAAGTAGCCGGGCCTGGTGGTGAGGGCCTGTAGACCCAGCCACTCGGGAGGCTGAGGGAGGAGGATCATTTGAACCCAGAAGTTTGAGGTTGCTGTGAGCTAGGCTGATGCCATGGCACTCTAGCCCTGGTGACAGAGCGACAGCGCGAGACTCTGTCTCAAAAAAAAAAAAAAAGTAGGTAGCTGCTGGAACTTTCTCAGGAATAGAAATGTCACCCTGAGGGGAAACTATTAATATAAAAGAAGTTAACAGGTAGAATACAGAAGGGAAGGGGCTGGGTGTGTTTCTTGATTTTCATAAAAGGAAGCAGTGTGTTTGGAAGGGAAGGAGGAGGAAGGGGAAGGAAGAAAGCTCCAGAGTGGGCCACCTTCCTTGTGCCCGGCCCTGTCCTCAGCACTGACCAGCACGCCCTCACTGAACCTGGGGATGCGCCCCCAAGGCACTTGGCGTCCCCTGCGGGGTGGGCACCAACTTGGCCTCCATTCAGGTGCGCTGTCCCCAGCATCAGGTTCCCTGGGGCGCTGGAGAGCCCGTGTGACCCTCCGATGCTGAAGGCACAGACTCAGGGGCCGCAGCTCAGCGAGGAGAGGGGACTCGGTGGTGAGCGCCCCAGGCTGCTGCCCCCGCCCAGGGCCCTCCGTGTCCCCAGCCCTGCCCGCCCGCGGGCCTCGGGTCTCCTTAGCCCTCGCCCGGACACCCTTCTGCACCCATCAACTCTTCCTCCCAGGCCTCCCGGGAGCCTCCGCTGCCTGTCCAGCCCACCCTGGGCGGGGTCCCCGCTCTCTCCTCGGGTTTCCGTGCAGCCCCGCGGCCCAGGTGCTGCACCGACCGCGGGGTCTGAGGCCTCTTCCCCACCAGGCGAGCAGCCGGGTGACCCCAACAGCTCCCGGAGCAGCGCGAGCCCCACGGACACACGCCCCTCCCAGAGAGGCCCGAGGTGGGCACGGGAAGGGGTAGACGGAGCCGAATTTGGGGCTGAGAGCTGGGGCGGGGGCGGGTTGGGGTGAGAGTACAGACTGGGTGGAGGGGCGGCAGGACCCAGGCCCTGGGAGCCTTTTCCTGGCTCGGGGGCGCCCCCTGGGGGCCGAAGCCTCCCTTCAAGAGCGCCCCCACTCCCGATCTCTGGGCGAGGGACGCCACCCTAGCCCGGGTCTCCCCTGCCCCGCCGTCCCCCATCTCTCCCCAGAGCCGTCGCGGTCGAGGGGTACCGGCTGGGGATCCGTGGCGACCGTGCGCCTCCCAGGGACAAAGGGAGGGGGAGGTCAGAGGGGTTGACACCCGGCCGACCCAAATCCTCTACAGACCACGGCTTTCCGTCCTGGACTTCTCTCCCCACGCTGGATGGACACATGCACACCGTGGGCGCACACACACGTGCAGCGTGCACACACCCGATGCACGGCCCACTACAGGCATGCAAACATGCGTGCACATGTGCACACAGACCCGCACCCGCAGGCTCACACACCTACACGCGCACGCATGTGCGCACACACGCAGACACACTGGCTTCTGCCCGCCTCACCTCACCTGGTTCACCCCCGGGCTGGTCGGTACCCCTGCCCCTCGCAGACTGGGGTGTGTCCCCCCAGGCCCTGGCTTAAGGCTTCTGGGCTGCTCAGGTCAGCAGCAGTAGGTCCTTGTTAGTATTCCCAGGGGAGAATGGGGTCGATAGTGGGCTTCTGTGGCCTTACCTTAACCCAGAGTGAGTGGCTCTGATGGTGGCATCTTAGGTCCAGTGACAGGCAGTGAGGCTCTCATGAGTCTCTCTCTCCCCAACCGTATTTATTGAGTAATTCACTTCCCCTCCTCCCCAATTTGAAATGCCATCTTTATATTTAGGTCAATTTCTGGACTCTCAAGTGATCCGTTTGATGCCATTCTGCATTGATTGACAGAACCAATTTTTTTTTTCATAAAGGAATAAAGTAAAACTTTCTGTAGGGTTTCTGCCCTTCTTCACTCCGCTGTTCTGTTTTCCTGGAAATGATTTTCATCAACACTTAGATCTCAGGCCCCAGAGGAAGGAGACAGTCTCACCTGATTGGTGAGTTGGGAGGAGGAATTGGGCACAGGGCCCGTCTCTCCCTCCTGCTACCAGAGAGCCCCTGTCACTCCTGCCTAATGACATTCACAGCTGTGGCAGGGTGGGGAAAGTCTGTCCATCTCTGGGATTTTTTTAATAGACTTAAATTTTTTAGAGCAATCTTAGATTTACAGAAAAATGAGTAGATACTACAGAGTTCCCACATACCCTGTGTTCCTCACTCATAATTTCCCCTGTTATTAACATTAGAGTGGTGCATTTGTTATAATTGCTGGAATAATATTGATATACCATTATTAACTCAAGGCCATAATTTACATTAGAGTGCACTGTTTGTGTTGTACAATGCGTGATGTCATGCATCCACCATTACATCACTCAGAATCATAGGGAATAGTTTCTCTGCTCGCTCTAAAATTCCACCATGCTCCACCCAGTCATCCCTCTCTCCCTCCCCTGGGACCTTTGGCAACCACTGATCTCTGTACTATCTCTATAGGTTTGCCTTTTCCAGAATGTCTTATGGTTGGAATCATGTAGTATATAGCCTTTTCACACTGGCCTTCTTTGACTAAGTGATATATATTTAAAGTTCTTCCATGTTTTTTTGTGGTTTGATAGCTCATTTCTTTTTAGCACCAAATAATAATCCATTGTCTGGGCTGGTAGGGGACTGTAGCGGTATTTACAGCTAATTGATCACAACCAGTTTCAGATTCCTTTGTTCCTTCTCCACTCCCACCGCTTCACTTGACTATCCTTTAAATAAAGGAAAAAGAAAAAATATTTATAAAATTTTTTAAAAAAGAAAAAGAAAAAATATATTCCATTGTCTGGATATACATCATTTCATTATCAGTTCACCTATTGAAGGACATCTTGGTTGCTTTCAGTTTGGGGCAACTACGAATAAAGATGCTATAAACATTAATATGCAGGTTTTTGTACAGACACAAGTTTCCCAATCAGTTGGGTAAATAACTAAGAGTGTGATTTCTAGGTCACATGGTATGACTATGCTTAGCTTTGTAAGAAACTGCGGAGCTGTCTTCCAAAGCAGCTGCACTGTTTTGCATTCCCCCAGCAGTGAGTGGCAGTTCCTGTTGCTCCGTGTCCTCACCATATTTTGTACTGTTAGTCTTTTGGATTTTAGCCATTTTCATAGATGTATGTGGTACTTGTTTTCATTTGCAATGCCCTACTGTATATGATGTTGGCCATCTTTTCATGTTTATTTGCCATCTGTATATCTTCTTTGGTGAGGTATCTCTTCAGATCTTTTTTTCATTGTTTATTGGGTTGTTGGTTTTCTTGCTGAGGTTTGTTTTGTTTGAGAAGGGGTCTTGCTGCTGCGTTGTCCAGGCTGGACTGGAACTCTTGGGCTCATGTGATCCTTGTGCCTCAACATCCCAGTAGCTCGTGTTCTTGTTGAGTTCTTCGTATATTTTGGATACAAGTCCTTTATCAGATACATGTTTTACAAATATTTTCTCCCAGTCTGTAGCTTGTCTTTTCATGCCCTTAATTGAGTTCTGTTTGAAGAAGGCCACTGCTGCCACCGCCTAAGCCTCACCCTGGAATCCAGCTTCCAGCAGTAACAGAAAGATATGCCCCTCTCACCTCCCTAAGACCTGGTCCTCTCAGCTGTTTTAAGCTTGGGCAGGGGGAAAGGGTCATCGTATTGAGCTCCTGAAACCCTAATATTTACTACCTCAAGTGTTGTTACGCAGACCAAATGATTTCGTTCTTATAAAGCCCTTGGAACATAGGCTGGAGCATATTAAGGGCTGAAGTCCTTAGATAACAATATTCATCATAATAACTCTAACATTACATCTGTTAATAGCTAATGAGTCAGTCCTTCCTCATTACTCTTCCTCTTCAGAATTTTCCTAGCTATTTTCACACATTTACTCATCTAGATGAATCATTTGATTAACTTTTAAAATATCCTGTTGAGATTTTATTAAATGCATAATTAATTTAGAGAAAAGTTGAACTTTTTGATATTGGGCTTCTCATACCAGAATAAAGCCTGGATTTTTTTTTTTTTACTCAGATCTTCCTTTATGCCCCTTTTCTTCATATAGAACTTACACAATCCTTGCTAAATTTATTTGTTGGCATTTTACTTTTTAAAAAATGCTATTATGAATGAGATCCTTTATTTATAGACACATTCTAATCAGTTATTATACATCTATTTCTCTATTGTCAAAAGATAAAATTAGGCTGGGCGTTAGGTGGCTCCCGCTTGTAATCCTAGCACTCTGGGAGGTGGAGGAGGGAGGATTACTTGAGCTCAGGAGTTGGAAACCAGCCTGAGCAAGAGCGAGATCTCATCTCTAAGATCGAGACCCCATGTCTACTAAAAATAGAAATTAGCCGGGCATGGTGGTGCACGTCTGTAGTCCCAGCTACTTGGGAGGCTGAGGCAGGAGGATTGCTTGAGCCCAGGATTTCGAGGTTGCTGTAAGCTAGGCTGACACGACAGTACTCTATCCCAGGCAACAGAGCAAGACTCTGTCTCAAAAAATAAATAAATAAATAAATAAAAAACAGACACTGCTGAAGAAAGCAGAAACAGAGGACAAAAAGCAGATTATTTTAAAGTTACTTTTCTTGTAAAGGTTAAGGCAGGGGGAGCTCCCAGCTAAAACTGGCTTGTCTGGGGATTTGACTCTTGTCTGTCACTCTCCTGATTTCCACAAATGTCAGATAAACAACTTAGTTTCCTCTTGTTGATGAGAAACTTTAGCATTAGTGACTCCTTTTTGGTTTAGCCTGTTG
The DNA here is from genome assembly GCF_020740605.2 of Lemur catta. Lineage (NCBI taxonomy): Eukaryota > Metazoa > Chordata > Mammalia > Primates > Lemuridae > Lemur > Lemur catta. The sequence continues at coordinate 5,964,372 of NC_059133.1, forward strand.
AGCCTAGGGCAGGAGCTCAGTCCAAACCAATGGCCTTCCATATATTTTATTTAACACCTTAAAGTGTAAAATTTATCCCTATTTTGATAAAGTCTTTTTTTCTTTTTTTTTTTGAGACCGAGTCTTACTCCATCACCCTGGGTAAGAGGCAGTGGTATCATCACAGCTCACTTCAACCTCTAACTCCAGGGCTCAAGCGATCCTCCTGCCTCAGCCTCCTGAGTAACTGGGACTACAGGCCCATGCCACTACACCCGGCTAATTTTTTCTATTTTTGGTGGAAACTGGGACTCACTCTGGCTCAGGCTGCCTCACACTCCTGAGTTCAAGTGATCCTCCGGCCTCGGCCTCCCAGAGTGCTAGGATTACAGGCCTGAGCCACCTCAACCTGTCTGATAAAATCTTTTGTAAACATTAGGAATGGTGGTTGCATTTTATCAAATATTTCCTTAGCAACTGTTGACATAATCATCTAGTGTTTCTCCTGAGAAAAGAAAAGTAGCTGAGAGCAGTCTGAGCTATGTGAGGTGTGCACAGTTTATCAGGCCCAGAGAGACTGGAGTAGGGGCCTCCTCCAGCCCCCACACCCACACCCAGGCGCAATTGTTTCAAGGCATTTTGTTCCTGTTACCTGCCTTGCCCCTTATCTTCATGTTCCCAGAATTTGTGATAAAAAGAACAATGTACAGTCAATTAATAGCTTATGTTATTTTATCGTAAATTCTTGCTAAACAGTTTAGGAACTGCCTTCGCCCAGCCAGTTAAATCTCTGAGCCTCTGTAACGATATGATCCCTGATACCTGTCACACACTGAAGGTTTTAGATGAGTTCTTTTGTTCGATCCTCACAATAACCCATTGAGGGTTGATGTGTTCCTGAGATATTGTGAAATATATATTGTATTTGATCTTTGTTCCTGTTTCCTGGCACACAGCTCCTAAAATCCTTGGAATTCTTAAGTGATAAGTGCCATTTGTATGCTAATGAGTTGACTAGGTGGGCTCCTAGGCAGCCTTGGATGGGGCTGGTTGCCAGGGGGACCAACCTTGTGATTGGCCATTTGGAACTTTGGGGTCTCCCCCGCACCCAGGAAAGGGCAGGGGCTGAGAGTTGAGTTGATCGCCAATGGCCAATGTCATCAGTCAGGCCTATATATGAAGCCTCCAGAAAAACACAAAAGGATGGGGCTTGGAGAATTAATAGAATGAAAGGTGGGGGTCTTAAGAACCCGGATTTATCGCAGGATGATCAGAAGTACAGGTCACAACTTAGGGCTTGCGTTTGGCATCTGAAGTAGGGGGCAGTCTTGTGGGAATGAACCCTCAACCTGTGGGATCCGGCGCTATCGCCAGGTGGTGGTATAGCCTTACCAGGTGCATGGCCCGCTGCTCAAGAGGAAGCCAATACGCTGAGACAGCAGGACTTGCAGCACAGAAAGAGTTTAGTATCACAGGCGCCATGCAAGGAGAGGGAGAAATTTCTCAAATCTGTCTCTCTGAAAATTTGGGAAAAAGGGTATTTAAAGATAGTTTGGCAGGCAAAGGCCTAGGCAGGTGGGGCTGCTAATTGGTTGGGTTGGGGAGAAACCACAGGGGTGTAGAAGTTGTCTTCTTTGCTGAGTTAGTTCCTGGGTGGGGGTCGCAAGACCAGTTGAGTCAGTTCCTCGGTGTGGGCCACTGGTCCGAGTGGGTCAGCCCTCCCACTGGAATGCGGGGCCCGGAAGGTGTCTCAGAAACCAGCCTTAGGTCTCACAGGGTGATGCTATCTATGGGGCAGTGAAGAAAGCTGAGACTCTTTATGACCATCAGCTGTGACTCCTGAGTGATCAGCAATTACAGGACAGCAAACTGGGGGACGCCGGCTAGTTATGTATATGTTTCCCTACCCCAGTGCCCGCCTTGTGCTCCTTTGTTAATTATATAAAGGGCAGTTTCTATAGTGTCAGAACTGAAACGAGAAGACATCCAGCTGGTGTCTGCTGGAGAATTGCTTGCTTGGTTGATGTGTGATATGAACTAAAATAAAATCTTAAGTCCCCCAGTCAATTAAATGGACCCTCTCTTGGCCAAGGGTGATAAGGATGACCCTCTTCAACCTAATACTGACCAATTACCTGGCTTCTGCAACCACACTCACCTGTTGCATCAGCCACCTGAGACTCCACCCCTCGGACCACCCCAACCTAATAAAAGTGGGAAAAACCCGGTAGAGGGAGCTCAGAATTTGGTGGTGAGACCCTTCTGGGCCCTCCTGCGAATAACCCTTGATTCTCTGACTCTCCGTGTGCTGCTCGGGTTGTCCTTGGGACCACCCACTGTGACAGGGAGTGAGGCAGAGGCAGCAGGACAGGCAGGGGTGGGGCCGGAGGGCTGGCAAGAGGGCTGTATTTGGACAGGTGTGTTCAAAGCTCCCTGTGGACACTTCTGCTTGTAGAAACTGTAGGGGCCAAGGCAAAACTTCCCCTTCACCCTCTGAAGTTTCCATGAAAAATCAACTCACAAAAGGCAGATTCATCGGAGAAAAGGCATACAAATTTATTTAAAGTGCACACGGGGAGAATCACGAAGTGATGGCCCACCCCCTAGGCAGAAGCTTGTAGACCATCCTGGCAAAACAGGTTATTAGGGGGGGATTCTGTTGAGGGACAACAAAGGATTACTGGGGAGAATGAATGGATCCAGAAACAGCAATTAACTTGTAAATAGTGCTCTTTGACCGAAAGGGTCTGTCCTAGTGTGTGGTTACATTCTTGGTCTTAGAGTGGAAGAAAAAACAATTGCTCTTCTTGGGGGGTCTGGGTCTTAGGCAGATAAAGTGCTGTGCTTGGGAGAGACTTGGGGGGAGGAGGTCAGAGAGAACTTGAGGCTTCTTCTTGTGCCATATTTTGGGGTATCAGTTTCTGAGCCCCAAGACCACACAGGAAATAGCTGACATGTCCACTAAATGAGTTACACAAGTGAGGCCCTAACAGTAAAATGGGATGGCAGGTGGCTAAAACAAACAAGGATGGCAGCACCAGTTGTTGCTTGTCTAGAGACGCCCCGAGTGTACTGGGAAGCGAAGGAGCGGAAGGGCTGAAGAAAGCAGAAGAAACAAAAAGCAGACTGCTCACGTCCAGGTTATTGTCCTTATAGCACGAAAACACAGGGGACTTTCGAATCACGCGGGCTCGGGTAACCTGGGCCCGGGTATGCTACCATTCATGGGGTGGAAAATGCACCCATGCTGAGGGAGCTGGAGAGGCTGCTTCCCCTTGTAAACTTTTCTGTTTCAAACCGTCTCTGTAGTACACAGAACTTTTCCCCTCCTGGGAACCACGCGAGTTCAAGTTGCAACCTGATGCTCTGTCAGCCCCCAATGTTCCAGTGTATGTCCCACGGCAAGGATGTTCTTCCCGGAGACAGGATCGGGAGCTAATGTTGACCCATTGATGGCCTGTGGATATTGGCCATCGTTTTGGATTGAGTTCCTGCCCCTGGCCCCAGCAGACCAGACCAACCTGAAGGGAGTCACTCATGCCAAGTGCCACATAATCACACTGCACTTTGAAACAGCAGGTTTTCCAAAATACAAAGATTCACAGCAACCAATCAGAAGAGGCCCAGTTTACCTGAGCTAGCTGATAAAATCACCTGTTTTAAGGATATAAGGAAAGTAACTTGGAAACAACTTTCCGAAGCCCTTTTCTGCCTGTAAAGCCCTCCAGCTGCTCGGCTGGTGGGAACACCTACTCAATTTTACAGAACAAGATTGTACCCCAACTCACGAATTGCCAGGTGCAGTGGTCTGTGCTTGTAGTTCCAGCTGTAACAGAGGAAATGGCCTGAAAAAAAATGGCAAAGAGATTGTCTGTCTCCTTAAAACTTCCCCCACTCTTTTTGGGAACTGCAGCTTGGCCTGCATCCCTGAGGCAGGTTGTCTTTTGTTACACCCCCAGGTGGCGCCAGCCCCCCACATGGGCGCTGGCTGAGTTCACAGGCTTTGTCTTTGGCTGAGGGGACGATTAGAATAGTTAACTACAGTTAATTGCCTGAAGCTGAGAACCCTCCATTTAAAAGCTCTGTATTTCTTCAGGTAATTTGGGATTTTGAGACAAGAAGGTCTACCACATTGCCTCCTTTGTCGACAAAGTAAACTCTCTGTGCTTCCTCCTGCAACCATGTGTCCTCGTTCTTCTGATTTGGCCTCATGGACAAGTGGCTGAGCTTTCGGTAACACAGCTACTAGGGAAGGTGAAAAGGGAGGATCTCTTGAGCCCAGGAGTTCAAGGCTGTAGTGTACTATGATTGCAGGTGTGAATAGCCATTGCACTCCAGCCTGGGCAACAGAGAAAGACTGCATCTTTTTCTAAAAGTGCCAATTAGATCTTTAAACGAAATTTGTTGAAATTTTGCTTTTTGACAATTTTGACCCATCTATGGCTGATGGGTAAAGTTCTGTTGGAACACAGCCAAGTTTATTTGTTTATATTTGGTTCATGGCTGTCTTGTTTTGTTTGGCAGGGAAGAACTGATGAGTTTCAAAAGAAACCATATGGCCCCCAAAATCTAAAATGTTTACTATCTGGCCAGCCGCTGTTGTAGAATATCCTTCAGCTTGAGTTTGGCCTTTCCTCATGATTAGATTCAGGTCATGCACCCTGTCAGAACTATCACAGAAGGACAGTGCATTCCTATTTCATCCTAGCTCATCCTAGCAGGTGGCATGATTTCGGTTTGTCCCACTGCTGGTGACAGCCACTCAGATCACTTGATTAAGGTGGCATCTGGCAGCCTTCTCCACTGTGAAGTTACTTTCTTCTCCCATTAATCAATGAGTATTTTGTGGGCAGTTACTTTGAGACCGAAAGAACTCAGGAATTTTTATCCCAAAATATGACTTCTTGATATAAAGAATATTTTTAATTAAAGGCCCTTCCAGATTAAAAAGCATTGGAAAGAGGGCTTTCCCTTTATCTGCATAAACCGACTGACTGAGAACAAAAGATCAAAGACAATGATGGACTTCCCCTTTTCTCCCTGTTATCTCAACATATTGCAGACCTGGCCCAAATTATTTAAAACATAACACCTGTCTCTGAGGTTAATTTACAAGTCAATCTATTTCCTCCATCCATTCATTCTCCCAAGTATCTATTCATCCTCCCTAGCAACTGTTTATTGTCCCTAAACAGAATAACCTATACTCCTCATTTCCCCCGCTCCCATCTAAAAGGCATGTATAAAAATATCTGAACTTCAGTGGGATATTGGGTCATCATTCTGTGATTCTCCCAATGTGAATGGTAAATAAACTTTCTCTTATTAATCTGCCTTAATTGTGAGTTGATCTTCCAGTGAAGTTTCAGGGAGGGGGAAAGGGGAAGTTTCCCCTCACCCCTGCAAGACTATATAAACATGTCATTCCTCATCAAAATTCCAGTGTATTAATTCATTTATACACATCACAAATGGCTTCCTCCCCATTTTATTCAATGGGTTATAATGTGTCACTATTATTTATTTAGATGCTCAGATGCCCCTTATTTAACCACCTCGAGTCCACTGAAGGTGAAGGGAAAGGGAGAAGAACACAACGCGCCGCCTCTGGACTGCTGGGACTTCCTGCTACTCCAATCTGTTACTCCTTCAAAAGAGAATCTTGGCCGGGCGCGGTGGCTCACGCCTGTAATCCTAGCCCTCTGGGAGGCCGAGGCGGGTGGATCGCTCGAGGTCAGGAGTTCGAGACCAGCCTGAGCGAGACCCCGTCTCTACTAAAAATGGAAAGAAACTATCTGGTCAACTAAAAATCTATATAGAAAAAATTAGCCGGGCATGGTGGCGCATGCCTGTAGTCCCACCTACTCGGGAGGCTAAGGCAGAAGGATTGCTTGAGCCCAGGAGTTTGAGGTTGCTGTGAGCTAGGCTGATGCCACCACACTCACTCTAGCCTGGGCAACAAAGTGAGACTCTGTCTCAAAAAAAAAAAAAAAAAAAAAAGAATCTTACGGCCTCTCTGAAAGTGTCTCGAGTGGAAGGGATATGGTTAATGTTCACCTCTGGGTCCCCAGACCTGTGTATCCAGTGCCTGGGTGTCCTCAGCCATCTCTGACTGCCCCAGGCCACACATTTTGCATAATTGTCTCATTTAATGCAGATTAATTTGTTATAATTAAATCCTCAGAGTCATCCTACGAGGAAGAAGGCAGGGGCTTCCTTGAGCACTTTGCACGCCATCTACTTACCCATTGTGCAGATGAGGAGGCTGAGGCTGAGGGAGGGGAAGTAACTTACTGGGTGCTGCTCAGTGGGTTGGAAAGGCAAGGATGTCAGTCAGAGCCAGGCCCCTGACCTTTGAATGCAGTGTTAATATTTTAACCTTCTGGATTTCCTGAGACCTCTGAGGTCACTTGTGGCTTTGCTATCCTGTCACCAGTTGGCCATGTAAGTGAAAACAAACAGCGGGGGCGATGGGGAGAGACCTTCGATTATCTGAGGGCCTTCTGGGATTGAATCCCATTTTACATATGACAAAAGTGAGAAGTCAGTGACCTGCCTGAGATTCCAGAGCAGGTAAGTGGTGGAGGCCAGATTCAGATGGGGTCACTTGACATTGCTCCAGGAGGTGACTTCATCCCCATCTGGGAAGTGAAGGGCAGCCGGTTTCCTTTCTGTTTGTAATGTTGTCAGTCATTCTCAAGTTATCCACCTGGCGGCGCTGGTGGACTGAGGCTGCTCCTGAAGCAAAGGGCTCAGGGCTGCCCCTGACTAATGAAGCGGTGGCAGGAGCTGAGCCGAGAGTCTCTGGCTCAGCCAGCCTTGATGTGTCCCCTCAGGGCCCCACAGCCCCCTCCTGCCTCCCAGAGCCAAGCTGACAGCCTTTCCCCCACCTGCCTTCCTCCATGTCCACCAGGGGCCTGCTCGGACCCCCTAACCCCAGCTCTAGCCCTGAGTATGGGAGGAGAGGGCCCCCCAGAGCAGGAGTGGGGCCAGGCCTGGGCTGAGCGAGTCCTGGGATCCAAGCTAGCTGGCCTCTCCTCTGGCCAGCCAGGCCCTCGGCCATGCCCCTCTCCCTCCTCCATCTCCAGAACTCCTCCCTGGCCTCCGTCTCCGCCCTGAACCCGGGCTGATGACCTCACGGAGCTGCTCGGAGGCTCACGGGGGGCCTCCACCACCCCTCATCTCTCTCTGTATCACCTGCTTCTGGGCCTGAGCCCGGTCTTAAGCTCCCTGAGGGCAGGCCTCCGAGCAGTGTGTGGTGTGAGTGAACAGCCCGAGGCTCCCGTGGTGGGTACAGGGGTGTGTCCAGGCAGGTCAGGGCCTCTGGGGGACAGGCCCTGGAGGGAGGGGATTGTGGTTGGGTCCTCTGCCCCTTGCATTCCCAGCATGAGTTGACACATGGGACTGGCTTTCTGCTAACCAGACTCCAAAACACTGACCAAGAACCCAGAGTGGCAAGGTCCTAATTTACACAGATGGACACAAGTGTGGGGTGACCCGCCCAGGTGAGCCGCTGAGGGCGGTGGGAGGCCTTAAGCTGCAAGGCAACAGCCTTTGTGCGAGGTGCTTCTGGGCTCACCGAGCCAGGCCTTTCCCACTCCCCAGGTGGGGGAGCATCTCTGTGGGGTGGTCAGCCGGTGCCACATGGACATGGCATTAACTAAGTGGACTCCCATGGAGAGAAGGTTACTGCCTTTCCAGTGTCTTCCCAGACTTCTGACTAGGAAGGAGAAAGCCTCAGTTTGCTGCTAGGACACCTGGCTGCCTCTGGCCAGCCGCAGAATTCTCATCTTAACTACATTGTTTCCATCATACACCTCACTTATCTTTATGGTCACTGCCTATTTTTGGCAGGTGATACTTGTTTACTGCTTGTGATGACTCCCCAACACAGCCCCGTGCAGCGCCCCGTCATGGGAGCTCTCAGCTGAGACCCAGAGATTTGTGTAAATCGTCACCTCCACATTACATGGGGAAAGAGGCGCCAGCCACGTGGTGTGCCCAAGGCCACACAGCTAGAGGGTGGAGGGGGCTGGGATTTGAACCCAGGTCCACCTGACATCAGAACCTGTGTTCTTTCCTTTGCCCCAACTCCTGACAACATTGAGGATCTGAATCCTGGAGGCTGCCTCCTTGGGGACTTGCCCTAGGGCTTTCTCCAGACTCATTTCTTTTTGCCATGTTTATTCCCATCATGTTCCTTGTTGGAGCCTCAGCCAGGACCTTGGGAAGGGCCCCACACTGCAAGTCCATCAGCCAGATGTCGAGGCCACTTATGCCTTCCTCTCAGCTCAGTCACAGCACCTGGGAAATGGGCGGTAGCCCTGCCCTGCCCCCTGCACGTGGCTGCAGTGTGGGTCCAAGGAGGTGCTAGACAAACCCATCAACTCCAGCTTCCCTGCTTTCCCTGGCGCTGGGCCTCTCCCACCTCTCCATCTCCCCTCACGGTACTGGGTGCACGGAGGCTGTTATGTCCTACACACCTGACTCTTGTAGATGTCAATTATTGAAGTCTGCTGAGTGATAGAGCTCCCAGTAGCAAAGCTGGAACACATTGGGCAAAAAATAAACAAGTACTGGATTATAACCCAAAGTAGGACAAAATTTTAAAAATATACTCATGAATCCACCTGATATAAACAAATGATTGAGAAAAGAAAGAAATGCAGGAGAAGAGACCAATCTCCCATGCATAAGAATTCCAAACAACTAACATAGATACTCCAGCCTCAAGAAGGTGAGCATAACTCCCTGCTTCTAGGTATGGGCCACGCGTAGTAGTGTCCTTCCACAGAGGACATCTCACTGGATCCTTTCCAGAACCCCATTAGGAGCCTACAGTATTATTCTCACTTTACAGATGAGGAAACTAAGCCTCCGAGAGGCCAAGCTCTAGGTCAGTTGCTCCGAGTCACACAGCTGGTAAACAGGGAACTTTTCAGCTCCCCTGCGGCAGTCTCATTCTGATCTCTGTCTGGCCAGTTGCCCATTGTATGCCCTAGGATCCAGCGGGGTATGCAGTAAGATTGTGCAATGAGTGAAAGGAGGAGTGAGCAGAGAGGAGAGAAGGGGAGAGAGAGCAAGACTGAGTTAGAGATGGAGTGCTACCTGGTGCGACTGCTGTGAGGCTGTGTGGCTCTGGGCAGGCTTCTTGACCTCTCTGAGTCAGTCTCACTTTCCTCATCTATGAGATTGGGATAGGCTTTCCTACCTCATAGGGTTGATGTGAGAATAAAATGAAGTCACTAGTGTGTACTGGATATGAATTCCATTCCACAGACACAGTTGTCCGAGAAATGTTTTCTGGTTTTCTAAAAGGCAATTTCAGTCTCGATGCCCCCACTGTGCCAGGCTGGCAGGAGACATGACTACTCGCTGAGGAGTGTCAAGGTGAGGGACTGGGTGGGGCCTGGTTCTTGGTCCTTGGTGCTCACAGGTCGCTCAGGGATGCACACCTGCACAAATTGGCATAGGGGGGCTCAAACTGAATAGCTCCCTGTCTCTAACCCCCTGGGTTCTAATAGCCCATATTTACCTGGAAGGCCTACAGTGTGGCCCATTGAAGAAGCAGGTGCAACTAAAACCATCTTGCCTTGTTGCCTAAGAAGGCGAGGTGACTCAGGCCTGTAATCTAACACTTTGGAGGCCAAGGCAGGAGAATTGCTTGAGGCCAGGAGTTCAAACCGAGTCTGAGCAACACAGTGAGACACACCCTGCCTCTACTACTACTAATAAAAAATTAACCAGGCTGGTAGCACAGGCATGTAGTTCCAGCTGCTCACTTAGGAGGCTAAGGAGGGAGGATTGGTGGAGTCCAGGAGTTCGAGGTTACAGTGACCTATGATGTACCACTGCACCCCAGCCTGGGTGACACAGCAAGACCCTGTTTCAAAAAACAAAAACCAGAACACCCCCCTCCCCAGAGGTGGAGGCGTGGAGCTTGAAACACAGTTTGGCCACTCGTCAAGCCCCAGGTTCCCAGTGTGGGTGGAAGGGAGCATTCCCCCAACTGGGGCACCTTTCTCTAATTGCACAAAGGCATCCTACCAGCCAGTACAAGTACTGGAGCGCCCTTCAGCTCCAGGATCTACAGACCTCCCTTAGCCCCTCGCCACTTGCCCCAACCCCAACCCCGGGTCCGTCTCTCTGGACACTCCCCGCTTCCCTGCATCCCCACGGAGCTCCGCCCATGCCGGGGAATCCTCTCCCAGCCCACTCCAGGCAGGCTGCTGGGCTTTCTGCCCTGCCACACCCTTCCTCTGGGGCAGCGAGCACAGGGGAAGGGAAGGGGAAATACAGGGGAAAACGGAGAGAAAGCAGAGGCCAGATTAATATCTCGATCCTATCTCTCTACGGGGCAAAGCGCCTGCACCTGCCAGAGGCACAGGGCGGCTCATCTTGGGTGGATCCCTTCCTCCTTCGTTTGCATAAAATCACACAGGTTTTTAGGTTCTCTGAGCACTTTCCCATCCTCTCCATTGCCAAGCCCACAAAGCGAGTCAGGTACGCGGCCTTTCCCAGCTCGGGGACCCTGCGGCGGCCCGCCCCGGGCGGAGGCCAGCTCACTTCCACGCCCTCTGCGTAGGCCAAGGTTCGCCAGAACCAGCCCTGTGCTTCCGACAGGAAATACCCAACCCCTTGACTCCGCCTCCCTCGCCACCGCGACTGGCTAAGGGGCGTGCACCTGACCCAAACTGAGCCAATTGGAGAGCGCTAACCCTGTGGCAGTACTGATTGGGCCACGGATGGGCATGTGACATAACAGACCAATCAGGGTCCTTCTCGAGGGTTTCTCTACCTGAGACCGGCTCACCTGTCCCTGAGTCGCAGCATCAGTGTGTGAAGAGGCCCATTCGCGAGGGACAGGTGAGGCTCACTGGCAGAGAAAGGTGGGGGGCGTAGACGCCTTGGCTCTGGTCATCCCCAGCCTTTCCCAAGGCCCACCCTTCGATTTGATGAGGCTGCCCGAGGGTCTTTCGAGTAAGTTCCCCCCTCCTTAGCTAGTTTGAATCACGTTTCTGCCCCGGGCGGTAGAGCGAGCATCACGTTGGGAACAGGGACTCCCCTGGCGTGGTGGCGCGCGCCTGTAATCTCAGCTACTGGGGCGGCCGAGGAGGGAGGATCGCTTGAGGCAAGGAGTGGAGACCTCGTCTCTTAAAAAAACAAACAAATAAAAAACATGGACTCCGGAGTCAGCCAGCCTGGCTTCAGGTCCACACCAGCACTCCAACTCACTAGCTGTGTACCTGGGGGAAGTTACTGAGCAGCTTGCTGCCTCAGTTTCCCCAGCTGTAACCTACATTGGGTTACTGGGGATTAAATGAGCTAATAACCGTACTTGGTACACAGAAAGCCTTCCATAAACACCATCCCCTCAAACAGGAGCACGCTGGGTCCTACACCTGGGACCCTTGACTCCTCTCTACATATTGGCATCTCAACTTTGGCCTTATTTGAAAATAAGATTTTGCAGATATAATTAAAGATTTCAAGATGAAATCATCCTGAATTTAGGGTGAGCCCTAAATCCAGTGACTGGTGCCATTGGAAGATACCAATGAGGAGAAGACACATACAAAGAAGAAGGTCATGTGAAAACCAGGGTGTGAGGGCAGAGATTGGGGTTATGCTGCCACACAGAATGCGAAGGGTTGCTGGCAACCACCAGAAGCTATGGGAGAGGCTCGGGAAGTTTTCTCCCTTGGAGCCTCCAAAGAGAATCAGCCTTGATTTGGGGCTTCAGGCCTCCTGAACTGTGAGATAATAAATTTCCGTTTATTGAAGCCAGCCAGTTTGTGGTCATTTGTTAAGGCAGCTCCAGGACACTGACACAAGCTCACACAGGGTGCCTGTTGGGAGTTTGGCTGTATGACCAGGAAACTTTAAAACTTTACTCTCTCTGGGAAGCCAAGGCAAGAGGATTGCTTGAGCTCAGCAGTTTGAGACCAGCCTGAGCAAAAGCTAGACCCTGTCTCTACTTAAAATATTTTAAAAATTAGCCAGACATTCTGGTGTGTGCCTGTAGTCCCTACTCCCTACTCAGGAGCCTGAGGGAAGAGGATCCCTTGAGCCCAGGAGTTTGAGTTGCTGTCGGCTAGGCTGATGCCACAGTGCTCTACTCAGGGCAACAGAGTGAGACTCTGTCTCAAAAATAAATAAATACATAAATAAAACTTTGCTCTCTCTTTGCCCAAGCAATTCCATTTCTAAGCATTTATTTTTAGTAAATAATTGGAACACTGCAAAGTTGTCCATGCAAGAGCGTTCCCCACAGTTGTTCAAAATGGTGAAAAATTAGTAAAGAACTAAATAATCATTGATGCAGCTCGGTCAAATACGCACCTGCATGTGATGGGACATCAGGCAGCTGTTAAACCCCATTGTGTGGACTTCAAAAGAGCTTATGTAAACACGTGAACAAATATATCTTAAAACAGTATGTCTGCACAAACATAGTAACCATAAAAATGATAAATTGGACTTCATTGAAATTAAGAACTTCTATTCATCAATATACAACATAAAGAGGCTAGTTTCTAATGCTAGTTCTCCCACTAACTGGCTGTGAGACCTTGGGTGAACTATTTCAATCCTCTGTGCCTCAGTTTCTCATCTGTGAAATGGGGAGAACCTCATACGGTTTGTTCCAGTTAACTGTTATTATATAACAAGCCACTCTAAAATTCAGTGGTATATAACAACAACAATCATTTCATGGGGTTACACATCTGAAATTTGGGCAGGGCTTGATATGGGGTGGGTGGCTTATCTGTGCTCAAAGGGTGTCAGTGGGGTTGCTCCACTGGTGGCATAAGGCTCTGTTTCCAAGCTGGCATACTCACGTGGCTGGCAAGTTGGGGCCGGCTGTTGCCTGGGAGCTCAGCTGAGCTGAGGATTGGTGGCCTCAGTTCCTCTCTCCTCTAGGGCCTCTCTCTAGGCTGCTCAGACTTCAAAACGGCATGGCGGCTGGGTTTCAAGAGGAAGCATCCCAAGAGTCAGGAAGTACAAGCCACAGATTTCTTGTAGCTGGGCCCAAAAAAATGGCAGAGCATCACTTCTATCTCATTCTATTGATCAAGCAGTCATATAGCTCCAATGAAAGGGGAGGAGACATAGACCCCCATCTCTCACTGGGTGGGGTGTCAAAGAATTTACAATGTTTTAAAACTGCCACAGGGTTGCTGTGAGGATTAAATCATGTACACAGTCTCAAGGGATCATCCTACAGATCAGTTCTTAATACAACGACAGAAGGGAGCTTTGTAGGGAGAAGCCCGGCAGACATGGTTTAGCGTGTGTAGATGCTAGCTCAAAGCTAGCGTTAAAGTAAGAGAACAAACTGACATTGTTGCTGCCAATTAAAGACACCAGGATCCTCCTGCCTCAGGGCCTTTGCGCTTGCTGCCCTCTCTGCCTGGAGTGCTCCTCCCCCAGCTATCCACAGGGCTGCTCCCCTACTGCCTCCAGATCTCTGCCTCGGTGTCACCTGCAGAGGAAGCCACTCCACTACCACCTGCATGCCTGTGACCAGCTCTGCCTTTCCTTTTCTCCTCGACATTACATGTTTTTTTAAAAATTCTTTCTTTTTTATTCTGTTCTCCACTAGAATGTTAGTTTTTCAAAGGCATTTTTATCTGTGTTGCTCACTGCTGTATCCCTAGCACCTAGAACGGTGCCTGGCACATAGTAGGTGCTCAGTCAAGATAGGTAGAATGAATGAATAAACCTGGCAGTGGTAGCTCAAATGCTACCTCCTTTGTGAGGTCTCCCTTGATTTAACCCACAAGGGCAGGGCCTGGGCCTGGGGTTTTCCTCCCCACTGTTTTCAGCTTAGCGTTTGTGCATATCTCTGGAGACAGCCTTGTTCATCTCTGGTTTCCCAATCCAGCCCATGGCACACTGTAGACCCTCAGGGAATGAACAGTACCTCTTAGTCTAATTTCCACCTGTTCACAGAGCGAGCTTTGACAAGTGTGTTTGCATCTGGCATCTCCGTGAGTCTTCACCACAGCCTTCTGAGATGGGTGTGATCATCCCCAGGTGACAGAGGTGGTTCAGAGAGGAACAGTGGCTGGCCCAAAGTCAGACAGCTGGTTGGGTCAGAGCTGAGCCTAGAGCCCCAGTCTCCCACTTCCCAGGAAGGAAGTGCTCGAGAATGACAGGTCCTATGGGGGAGCCAGGGAGGATCTTGGAGATCAAGTCCACAGGGGTTGCAAATCCAGGGCCTGCAGGGCCCACAACCGGGAGCTGGTGCAGCAACAGTCTTGGTGAGTCACAAGAAGCCATTGATTCAAATGAAGCCAAAATCCAAATGGGGAACAGCCAGAACGGGTTCCTCTGTAGGTGGATGCTGTCTTTGGGCCGGCAGTTTGCAACCTTTGCTCTGCACTGTATCTACATCCTAGACTGATCCTCCACTTTATGGCCCAGAGAGAGGAACGATTCACGCAAGGTCACACAGCTAGAGCCATGGGGATCTGGCCTGGGGAAGACAGGATTAGGTGGGTAGTGACTTCCCCAGCCCCAAGTCAATTCCTGGCGTCCACCATAAGGCAGCCCAGGCAAACACCAAAGAGGAAAACCAGATGTAGACGAGTGGGGAGGGCTGAGTTTCAGAAGCAAACAGACCCAAGGTTCGGCCTCCAGCCCCAGCTCTCACCAGCTGTGTGACCTTGGCAAGTTACTCCCCTCTCTGAGCCCCGGCCTTGCCCCGTAAGATGGGAACAGGATGCCCTGGGGAAGGGATGACCTGCCGTCCAGCTTGGCTGGTCAGTGTGAGTTCCTCCACCCCGGGAGGCCTGGCCAGATTCCACTTGCTCAGGTTATGGAACCAACAGGTGGCACTTGCTTTGAACACTTCCTACATGAAGTCCTGCCACAGTTACCACATAGTGCCAGCTCCGTTCGTTGGGAGATTGCATAAGAATGGACTATGTGGCTTCAGGAGAGGCCTCAGGACAGCCCTGGTGACACTGGAGCCAACCTCACCATCCTAGCGCCCCCTCCCTACTGAGCTCCCTCCCAGCTGAGCCAGTGCCTGGATCCTCCCTGACTGCTCACTCTCTGACATTAAGGAGCTTTCCCAGTCCTGTCTTCATTTAAAAAATAAATAAATAAACTCACCCTTCAACTTGCAAAAGCCCTAGGGGATTAATACATTAATACATTAGCTCCACAGAGGCCCAGCTGGGGATGGAGGGGGGCTGGTGATCTGGCTGGTTCTGGCCTCCCCCTCCAAGGCTACGGAGACCCTGCCCTCCCCACCCAGGGCCTTGGAATCCAGCCAGCTGCTTCTGCAACAGGAATGAGGGGATGGGCAGTTTGGGCAGAAACACCTCCCCTCCGGGAGGTCACTGTTCAGCCCACCACCCTGGCCAGCCCCTGCATCTCTCTGTGGGTTGCCCCCTCCTTCCCTGTCCCGGCCACGCTCTCCTCCTTGGGCCCACCCAGCCCCTTCAGAATTCCAGACCTGCCCCACTGCCTCCCAGATGTTCCCTGTCCCTTCCCATGCCAGGCCCACGGCTGGCACCCCACCCAGGCAAGCAGCTCCTCCCCAGCGGTAGCCTCGAGCCCATTGGCCCTGCCTGCTGAATGTTCCTTTCATGCCCTGACCACGGGGCCTGAGCCTCCCAGCATGTCGCCAGCCACCACAGCGGCCCCCACATTGGTCCCAGAGGGAATCAAAATATTTCTCCCCAGAATATGGAGGATTGTTAAATTAAAGACACTGAAAGTGCAGGTACACTCTGCCTCAGCCTGTATTTGCCTGATGGCAGGACATAAATCCTTCCTCACCGGGGACCGCACTTGCTTATTGGCCCAGAGAAGGCACTGCAGGCACCAGAGGAACTCGAAACAGACTTGACTACTTCTCATGTTTTCCCACCTTTTAGAAGCCTGGAGCTGCTCTCTCCTTTGTCTTGTCACTATATAGGATTTATGGCTCTTTGTTAAAATAGTATATAAGCAAGGCCCCTAAACCACTGTGTTTCGAGAGAAGTACTTTTAAACTAAGACCTCTGCTGAATGATGGGTATGGCACATGCTAATACACTTCTGCTTTTTGTTGTTGTTGTTGTTAATCTGTCTTTTGTTTTCAGGGGAGAGTCTCAACTAAGAACCTAAAAAGGGACAGAAAAGAAATTATGTTTTCTCTCTAATTTGTTGTGGGGCAGGCAGGAGGGAGGAGTGTGTGCAAAAATAAAAAAAATTAAAAAAAGAGAGAAATTATGTTTCTCCCTTACAGTTTCTTTTCGTTTCTTTTCTTTTTAAAGAGATGAGGTCTCGCTCTGTTGCCCAGGCTGGAGCGCAGCGGTGTGATGATCTAGCTCACTGCAGCCTTGAACTCCTGGGCTCAACCCATCCTCCTGGCTCAGCCTCCCGAGTAGCTGGGACTACAGATACATATCACCATGCCTGGCTAATTTTTAACATTTTTTTGTAGAGATGATGTCTTGCTATGTTGCCCAGGCGCGTCTCAAATTCCTGGCCACAAGCAATCCTCCTGTCTTGGCCTCCCAAAGTGCTGGGATTATAGGCATGAGCCACCATGCCCAGCCTAGCATAAGTGTTTTAATTTACCACATCTCAGTGAAAAAATTATACATTGTTCGCCTGAAATTCAAATTTAATTGGATGTCCTATATTTTATCTGGCAACTCAAGTCACAGTCCAAACAACCTAGACATTGTGAAGTTCTTTTTTTTTTTTTTTGAAACAGAATCTCTCTCTTTTGCCCTGGGTAGAGTGCAGTGGCGTCATCACAGCTCACTGCAGCCTCAAACTCCTGGGCTCAAGTGGTCCTCCTGCCTCAGCGCCCCCAGTAGCTGGGACTACGGGCCTGCACCAAGATTCCCAGTTACTTTTTCTATTTTTAGTAAAGACGAGGTCTCACTCTTGCTCAGGCTGGTCTCAAATTCCTGAGCCAAAGCAATCCTCCTGCTGTGGCCTTCCAGCGTGCTAGGATTATAGGCGTGAGCCACTGTGCCTAGCCCCATTGTGAAGTTTTAATAGAACTTTTTTAGTATAAGTATGTTCCAAGAAATATTTGGGACATACTTATACCGAAACATGATTCTTTATCTGAAATTCAAATCTGACTGTGCGCCTGTTTTTATCTGCTAAATCTGGCAACCTCGTTCCTATACCCCTAACAGGGACCTGGGAGACCCTTAGGCGTAGGACAGCTTCAACCCAGCCTGGAACTGTCCTTGCATCTGCCTGAAAGCCTCCTTCCCAAACTCCCCTCCAGTCCGCGGAAGGCTAGAGCCCAGTCTCCTGGGGGAGCCGTTCCACTGCTGGCCCAGTTATCTGCTCTCTGGGTCTCAGCCTGCTCCTTTAGGAAATGGCACTGATGATTTCTTGCCCCAGCCTCTCCCAGGAATCAAACTCTGAGCTGGGTCAGGGCTTCTCAGCCAACACGACTGAAGGAAAAGCGTTTGTAGGGAGTTTCTGCTCTTTGGCTCATGGCAGGACTTTGGGAAATTAGGACAAGAGGTTCTTGTTCTCCCCCAAAGCAGTTTGTACACCTGTTAAACCACTTCAATGATAATTGATTCAGGCCAGGATCACCCACAGATGCTGAAACCATTCTATGGAGTTTGTTGGAAATCAGAACATTCACACGGTTACCTTACAATCGTGCTACCCACCACCAACAGTGGGACAAGCTGACATCACGCACTTCCCGACCACATCTGTCTCCAGATTAAAGGAGACTAAAGAGACTCGCCAAATAAATGCAATACTTGACTTGGGATCAGTGCCTGGACCAGCAAAGAATAGCCAGAAAGGACATTATGGGGTAACTGGGACAATTGGAATACGGACTGGAGGTCAGATAATAGTACTGTATCCATGTTAAATTTCCCGAATTGGCTAATTGCACAATGTAGGAGACATGTAGGCAAGTGTTTAGGGGCAAAGGGCCAAACATCTACAGCTAACTCTCATTTGGTTAAGCAAAGCAAATAGAGAGACAGGGAGGGAGGGAGTGTGGGAGGGAGAGAGGTGAAGTGATGACAGTTGGTGAATCCAGTTGTCTGGTGTACTATTCTTGCAACTTCTCTGTACATTAAATGTTTTTCCAAACGAAATGTCTGGGGCAGCACATACTGCAGAATAAACTACCAAAAGCAGAAGGGGCTTTAAAGACCTTGCAGCCTTCACCAGAAAACGGGTTAAAACAAACAAAAAGAACTTGCAGCCTGCCTGCCCTCTCTCAGACAAGCAGACAAGGACTTTGAGAAGGAAAGGCCTTGGCCTGTGGTCACACAGTGGGACACAGCAGAGCTGGCCAGACCCTGCCTTGCTAGATGTAAACACAAGGCCCCAGGCCTGAGCCCCAAGAAAAGTAGGGGAGCACCTAGTCCATGTCCTCCCTGTTTCCTCTCCCTGCTCTCCAAGGCTGTCCCACAGTCAGCACCTTGTGGACTTGAGCAGCCCCCATGGTGTTCAGGGGAGAAATCTACCCCTCCTTTCCAAAGAAACTGGGCCACAACTTCCCACCACCTGTTCTGCCCACCACCCCCGGGGAGACATCCCTACCTCTGGAGGTGCAGGCAGGATGGAGAGGGGGAGCAGAACTGAGAGAAAAAGGGACAGGAATTTTGACAGTGTCCCCTGGGGCCTCACTTGGCCACTACAAGTGGATCCAAACCCCAGGAAGGGAATTTGTTGGGAGTTGAGGCCTAGATCAATAACTGGGCAAAATAAACACCTTTGGGCCAGTACCTTGCCAGGGCTGGGGGCAGTCAGAGGACAGGATTGTTGGCCCTGGGGACCAAGCCAGCTGGAGGAGGTGGACAGTGAGTGATCTCCAGGCTTCACAGCCCAGGAGTCAATAGCAACTGTCCTGGCCACACAAGTACTCCAACCAGACAAATTCTGGCCCCAGTTGTAGCTTCACCTTCAGCCTTTATCCACTTCTGCATCTGGTCTGCCTGGAGGCCACACGCCAGTGGGAGGCCAGGCCTGGCATGGGGTCACTTTCTAGGGGAGCTTCCAGATGGAACCAGGAGTGAAATCTCCTTTTGTGCTTTACACATTGAAATTGTGTCAGTGGGTTGAGATATAAATGCAAACAGGATTTATTACAAGAGCAATATGCTTCAATAATATGTGTTGATTGTGAATGATGTTAATTTTATGTACAGAAACAATTATGAAGAGGTTCAAACAGATTGTCAACCTAAAAGAAACCCAGAGAGATAGGCTCTCGAGAACAAACGATTCTATTAGGGAACAGCAGGAAGACTGCAATCTGGGGTACACAAGCTATGGCAGTATATGGCTTGACACAGGCATGTCCAGGGGGTTGGAGGGAAGGGGAATCTTTTAAAAAAAGACAAAGAGAAGAAGTTCGCTTGTTTCAAAACTAAAGGTTACAAAGACCAAAGGTTACAGGAGTTTGTTGCAGGAGTTGGTGTGAGTTTATCAGCTACGGCTAGGCAAGTGTCCTGGTGTAGGTAGCTTATCTGACTCGATTCCAGTGCTCTAGTGCAGGGATGTCTCATGATAAATTCTGCTCACAAGCATGTTTGTGCGAGGGCTTCTTTGTCAAGGCCTCCCTGACTCCATCTTGCTACTGGCAACTTTCACAAGATAAATAAGGAATGCCACAGAAGGTTACTAAGATCTTAAGAAAGATAGTCACAGCATGATAACTTCAGGAGGAAAGCTATTTCCTCCTTCAGTCTACAAATGTATATAATAATTACATAACCACAAAAGGCAGAAATATAGATAGATTCTATCCCAATTCTGATTTTGTAGGATTGTTTGCTGGACTAGCATTTACAGCCTTAACATCAACTGTATTTACACTTTGTTTAGTTTAAGCTATTAGATGATGAGTCTTTCGAGGAAAAGTCAGGTGTGGGAATTCTTTACAGCTTGTGGAGGGATGATTTTTTTTTTTCCAATTTGAAAGCAGTCACTGTTTATTAACTGACCAGATTGCAAAAATAATCATGGTAGAGACTTAGTTCTTTTTTCTACTAAGCCTGTTGATGTAGTCTTCCCTGTGGCCACCGTCTCCTCCTTCTACACAATGGGTTGTCTTTTTCTTCATTCCACCCCGTGGACATGACAACTTGAAGGGCCACAGGAAGTTATTTGCTTCTTTGAGGTGTTTCCCAACAGTATAGATCTCAAGAATCAGATCCTCCATGCAGATGGTGCCGTATTTACCCAGAGATCCAGCAGTCAAAGTGTTATCTGTCAACACAGTTCGCTTCCTACTGATCTTGCCATAACCATGCTTGTCAATTAGTTCATTTACTGACTTCAGGTTTGGGGCCCCTCCCCCTGCCCCCCGCAATATATGGTTCTACAGTCTGCAAGCGAATTGAAGCCTTGTTGAGCTTAACAAAGGCTGCACTGAAGATCTGGTGAAGGCGAAGAAGCTGCAGCACCTTTCGGACCTTTGGGCTCACACCGATGACAGCTCTGATCCTGATGACAAACGCCAACTTGGGTTGCTCTGCAGGAGCATAGAGGTTGCCAGCTTTTCTTGCCATCCTAGCCGTTCAAACCTCAGTTCCGTACATCTGCCTGTATTCCTGGTGACAGTGCTTACCTTTTCCATAGATAAGCTTCCACCTCACCTTTCAAAGCAGCTTTTGGGCAAACTTCTTTCTCAGGCGTTTGATCTTCAGCTCTGCGAAATCCCTTCACTTTTTCTAAAGGGTTTCTGGCACAGCAGGAACCTTCTTTTTCTTCTCTTGGACACCCTCCATGGTTCCAGCCGGAAAAGAGCTGTGAGGGATGATTAAAAGGAGAAAGCCAACTTCATCACCTCCAAATTTCACAAGATGAAACCCAACATCACATGTACACAAGCCATGATAATCATCATTCATTCAGGTGTAATATAGGAAAGGAAGAACATCCTAAGGTACAGGGGGAAATAGGAGGCTCTGGGTGACTCTCTGCAGCACTGGCCCCCATGGAAGGTGTCTATGGACAAGGGTGCGTGTGTGGTGGGAGGCCTAGAAAGCACCCTAGCAAGGGGGAAGTTACTGGTCCCACATGCTAAAGTCAACGTTTGCGATTTGATGACTTCCTTTGTAATTTTTTTTTTTTTTTTTGAGACGGGCTCACTCTCATGCCCAGGCATGATCATAGCTCACTGTAACCTTGAATTCCTGGGCTCAAGTGATCCTCCTGGCTCAGCCTCCCAAATAGCTAGGACTATAGGGGCGGCACCATGCCCAGCTGGTCTTGAACTCCTGGCTTCAAGCAATCCTCCTGCCTGGGCTTCCCAAAGTGTTGGGATTATAGGTGTGAGCCACCACACCCAGCCTCCTTTGTAATATTAAAATTGTAATCATTAAAATTGAAATAATACTTACCTGATCCTTTGTCAGGTTTATCCATGTATTCAATGGTGGTAGGTCCCTCTTTCCACGCTGCTCCCAGAGTTCTCTTTTTAAAACCAGCAGGTCATTCATTGAAGGTGACTTTGAGAAAAAAATTTAAAAAATAAAACGAGTAGGTCACTCCCTCTCCTGCCTAGATCCTACAGGGCTGCAGCACCGCCCCCCATCTCAGTGCCTTCCACCAGGGTCCCACACTGCCTCTCTCTGACCTCAGGACACCACTGTGCGCCCCGCCCCGCCCCTGCATCTGTTCACCTCCTCTGTCTCCTGGCTCTCCAGATTCCCTCTACGGGCAAGGTGTTTCTCCTCTTCTCTGCCTGGCCAGGGTCACACTGCAGGCCACAGGCCAACTCCTCAAAGTACCAGGAGCTCACATCTGGATGTAAGACCCTTCCAGGAGGGCAAGGCTGGAAAGTGACCCTAGGGCCCAACACGGGGCTACATAGAGGAGGTGCCCACTGTCTGTTGACTCATTCAACAAGTATTTATTGAGCACCTATTATGTGCCAGGCCCTGTGCTAGGCTTCAGGCAAGCAGGGGACTTGAAACCAGCAAGGGTCCTGCCCTCGGAAAGGGGTCGGGGGGGGGGCAGACCCCACCCCCCGTCCCCAGAGAACGCACAGGGTGGCTTCAGATAAGAGCCACAAGGACCCTCCACATGTGGGGTAGTGGGGTGGAGAGAGAGGGTCAGGGCAGGCACCCCAACAACAAAGAGCTGGCCCTGAGCCCGCTGGGGATAGTGTTGCCGAGGGACCCGCAGGCCTGGAGGTGGGACCGCGCTGGGCAGCGGCAGGAACAGGCCTGGCGGGGGTCGCTCCTGCAGGCCTCGGGGAAGGTTCTGGATTTTATTTTCGATCCCAACAAGGGGCGCGCCATATTGTTCCCTTTACGGTGGCGAACGAGGCCCAGAAACGGCCAGCGCCCCGCCCGATGCCGCCGGCGGCCGGAGCTCAGCGCTGCCGGCAGGGCCGGCTCTCGGCGCCGCGCGAGGGGAGCCCGACCCCTCCCCGGCCGCGCGGGCGGGGCGGCCCGGTCTCGGTCCCCGCCCCGGCCGCCCCCGCTGCCGCCCCGCCCCGCCCCCAAGGGTGACGCGCGCCGGGGCGGGCCGGGGCGGGCCCGACTGTCTCGGCGGCGGCGGCGGCGGCGGCGGAGCGAGCACAGCGCGGCGCCACCATGGGGGCCCAGCTGAGCACGGTAGGCGGGGAGGGGCCGCGGGCCGTCGCAGGGGAGCGGCGGCGCCCGGAGCTCGGCCTCGCGCGGCGCCCACGGCGACCGTGCCGCGAGGGGGCGGGGCCGGCCTGCGGGGACGGGCGCGGGACCCCCGCCGCCCCGGCTGCGCCCACCGCCCCGGCCCTGGCCCGGCCCGGGCGTGCGCCGTGGGGACCGTGACTCACGCCTGGCCGTCTGTGGGGGACCCCAACCCTCCCTCCCGAGGGGAGCGGCCGGCACCCGGGGGCGGACGGCGCGGCCCAGGCCGCCGCTGCCCTCAGGCTCCCCCCTGGCCGCCCGGCCGCTGAGTGGAAGCGGTGGCTGTGCGTGTGACTGTGGGTGTGAGTGTATGTGTGCGGGTAGCTGTGGGTGTGAGTGTATGTGTGCGGGTGCGTGTGGCTGTGGGTGTGAAGTGTGAGCACCTGTGAGAGCGAGTGCATGTGAGTGTAAGGGTGTATGCGTGTGAACAAATGTGAACGTGTGTGATGTCACTAGACCAAAGGCTTTTGCACATTTTTATCTTTTTACTTTTTTAAAAAATTTATATTTCAACAGATGTGGGGATACACATGGATTTTGGTTACATGGGTGAACTGCATGGCGGTGACGTCTGGGTTTTTAGTGTACCGGACACCCGAACAGTGTACATTGCACCCGGGCGGTGGTTCTTCCTCCCTCACTGCCCTCCCACCCTGCACATCTTTTAGCTGCAACAAAAAGAAAACCGATGACCCCTGGGCGCCCTCCCAAGTGGTGGGCCGAGATCAGGTCTCCCTGGAACCCCCCTGCTGTGCTGTGGGTGGCATACATTAGGGGGGTCAGTGTGTCAGCCCCATTTCCCTGCTGGGGAGATGCCATCCAGACTTGGCCACCTGAGGGCGCCTGCTCTGGTGGGGCTCCAAAGTCCACCCCCGCGTAGTTGCTTATGGGTTGGCCCAGGGGCCTCCTCTCTCTGATTTCTGAAAAGTGACGTGACCATGTGGACCTGTGGAGGCTGCAGCTGCAGAAGGCACTTCTCGCCCCTGTGACTCGCGGCGCCTGGGCTTGCTGGGCGGGAAGTCTGGCTCTGGAGGGTTCGGCCAGCAACTCTCCACCCCCACCCCCCCAGTCACCTGCCTCCTCCCCTGGCGCTGGAGGCCCCTCCTTGGGGAAGCAGGCAAAAGGCCTCTTGGCCTGGGCATTTGCTGGGGAAAGTGTGGCCCAGCCTGAACTCTGAGGGCATCATCAGCCTCCGTGTAACACCCTGCCGTTTTCCCCAGAAAGCACCCTCTTCTATTATTGTTGAAATGTCCCATGGGCTCTGAGGCCTGCTGGCCCCCGCCCTGGCCCCCTTCCCTGCTATCTGCAGTGTGTTCTTACCTTCCAGCGGGCAGGCAGCAGTGGCCGTGGATTGAGTGCTGCACCCCAGCACCTCGTTGGTCCATGCGGTTCTGTTGAACAGACAAGCAGTCTCCTGTGAGTGGAAGGACCCTGTCTGGGAGTCAAGTAACCTCCACCAGCCCCCTAGCCTCATCTGCCTGAGGGGTGGGTGCACATTGCCCCATGTGGGCCCTGCCGAGATCCCCTCTTGGCCCAGAATGCCTCCAGCACACCCTGAACAAGGCTTCCCGGCACAGGGGCTCCCTGAGGTCTGCAGGTGGCCGGCTGGGGGCCTGGTGCACCAGCCCTCTTATCTGAGATGTGCAGGCCCCATGGGAGGCCTCCTCCCACACTTAGGGGGACCCAGCCCAGGGTTGGCACTGAGTCTGCCAGCACTTGGGGAGAACGCTGAGAGCTTGGCCTGCCATCCCAGACAGTGGCTCCCTGCCTTCCAGCCCAGCTTCGTGTGTGACGCCACAGGTAGAGTCTACTGGGCTTTCCCGCTGCCCTGGCAGCGCCATGCCTAGTTGGTAGCCCAGATCTGCCCCTCCTCCTGGGCTCCCTTCCCCCACAGTTCCCAGCCAGGATGGGAGCCCCCCGCTGTAGAACTTCCTCCACTCCCTCCCACTTCCTCCCACTTGAACTGGACTGGGAGGGAGGTGGACTCTCAGACCCAGGCAGAACAGCTGGTGGGCTGGCGGTGGGCAGGTAAGCAAACCAGCTGACTGGCTTGTCCAAGCCCCAGGACAGGGAGTTGGCACGTGGGGAGGACTGCATCTGTCAGGTTGGGGATCCTGGCAGGCCTCTGCTCACCCGAGACCTCACCTGGGCAGGGTGGCTGTCAGGATCCCCGTGGAGAATTCCAGGGCAAGCAGCTGGGCAGAGTGTTCTGTGGGTGGGGAGCAGAGTTATGCGGCCCCTTAGTTATGGTGGTGAGCTGGGGGCAACCTGGAGATGTCCTGGGACTCTGGTCCCACGTCCTTGTTCCCCTCCATGCTATCAGAGGCAGGTGGTGGGTTCCCTGGTGGGGCAGAGCATGGCCCATGGGGCATTAGGTGAGGGCCTGGGAGGTAGCTGACCCCTAGACCCCCAGGTGGGTGGGGCGAGGTAGTGTGAGTGTGAGTGTGAGTGTGTGTGTGTGTGTGTGTGTGTGTGTGCGTGTGTGTGCAGCACAGCCCAGGAGGAGCTCGGGCAGGGCCTTGGCCTTAGCCATCTGCCTCCTGTTTACTCAGCCCACTGCTGTTGGGGGTAGGGGTGGTGCCGTGAACCAGGATGGGGGCAGAGCCTGTGGCAACCCATGTCGGTGGTCTGCGGGAACAGAGTGCAGCCCCCGCCCCCCTGAGTCTGGCAGGGCCTGTGACTTTCTGGAGAAGAAACTTGTCCCTGCGCTGCTCCTGACCGTGGCATACCATCTGCTCTGCCAGTGTCCGTCTCCCGCACTGGCTTGAGCTCCTCAGGGTGGGGCCTCTTGGCCTGTGTCCCCCAAATTGAGCACGAGTCCTGATACGTGAGTGTCCTGCGGGGTTTGTGGACTGAATGACTGGCAGACGGTGATGGTCTGCCACAGCTGCCTCTCCAGAGAAAAAGTCCATCTCTGCCCTTTCTGTGGCCAGAAGGTGTCCCAGGCTCACATCGTCACCTGGGCCTTGGTTTCCGCACCTGAAATGGGGGAGTGACAGCACCCACCCCATCCCAGGCTTGAGGATGAAATGAGGTGGTGTGAGCCAGGCGGCTCTCTGTTGCTCTGTGTGGCCCCGTTGTTGGGCAGACACTGGAAGGAAGGCCGTGGCATTTGTCAGCCGCCGACAGGGAGCCCATTCCTCCTGCAGCCTGCGGTCACCCCAAGCTGCCTCCGAGGCCCGAGCTCCTGGAGGACAGCAGGCTTTTCAGACAAACAGGATGGGCTGTGCCCCGCCTTCACCCGGGAGGAGTCTGGGCTCTTGCCTTGGTTCTGGAAACTTCCAGAGAAAATAAAAAGAGAGACTGGGAGGACGGGAGCTTGTTGCTGTCCCTTCACTAATTTGTTCCACAAATATTTGCTGAGTGTCTTCTGCGCTGGGTGCCGGGGGTGCAGGGATGGTGAGACCCACACATAGGTGCTGGGCTCGCTCCAGGTTACCTGTGCATGCCGAGGGAGCCGCGCCCGAGGTTGGCGAAGGTCCGTGGGACGGCCGAGGCCAGCGTTCAGGGACTCACTGTCAGAGCCACTGGCATGCAAGTGTCTTTTTCTCGTTTGTGGGCTTAGGGCAAGTGAGGGACAGGGGATGAGCAACAGAAAATCAGAAACCAAAGCCTGGACTCCATCCAGGGCCTCTCTGAGCCTCACTGTCCCCTCACTTGTCCCACGGTGCTGTGCAGCTGTTCCAAGCTCCCACCCCTGCATGAGGGCCCGTGAGGAAACGCAGGGGCGGTGGAGCCAGCTGCAGGCCTGGGGTCTTAAATTTGGTTTTGCTATGCTGAGAAAACAAAACCCCTGGGAGCACCAAACACAACTCCAAGTGGCTCTTGATGTCATTTAAGTTCATTTCCAGGGCTCCCAACAATGGTGGTTTCCTGGGAATGTAACTTCACCCAGCTTTTTCCCTAAACTATATTCCCCATGGATATGGTTTCTTTGAGTGACGTGGGAGAGGGCCATAGCAGAGGAATCATCAAAATAGTCCCCACCCCCAGGGGGTTTACAGAAAGGGCCGGGGCTGTGAAAAGTCCACCAAGGGTCTGGTTAGGGAAGATTTGACATTTGAGCTGGGCTCTGAAGGATGAATAGGAGCTTGCTGGTTGGAAAAGGGCATTTGGAATGGAAAGGAGAGTATATGAAAAGGCCTGAAGCAAGATGGGCTTGACACTGAGGGAGCTGAGAGCCAGGAGGTGTGTCCAGAGTTGGTGCCTTAAAGGTAGGTCGTGGGGAGCCATGATGGGTATTTGAGAAGGAGGTGGGCTGCCCATTGGTTTAGGTACCAGGGCTGGAGGCAGGTGCTCAGGCCTCACTGTGGGAGGCAGGATATCAGATTTGGGCTTTGGGTCCTGTGAGTACAATACAGAGAGGGTGCTTTGTCCTGGGAGTTGGCACAGGAAGAGCAGGTCTTGGGGCTGGAGAGGGCTTTGTCAAATCCTCGTTCCACCCCGATTGGTTGTGTAACCTTGACAAGTCAATCTCTGAAACAGTTAAGAGTATCATGTGGTATCACTAGTGCTACTAGTGGCTTTGGTGTGACTTGGGGCAAGTTACCTACCCTCTCTGGCCCTCACTGCACCTAGGGCCTAGGGCTGAAGTGGGGAACGTCCTGGGGAACTCACGGCACATACTTGGGACAGTGCCAGCTCAGGGTCATCGTTGTTGTCTTGCTCTAAGCATGGCCTTTCACAGCCTCTGCTTTCCTCCCCTCGGTGGGACCTGGGGAGAAGTGACTCTCCTGAGGTCCTGAGGTGGGACTCAAACCCTGGTCTCTGTGACTACAGAGTCCATGGCTGCGAACCAGGGTCTTAAATGAGCCCCAGGATGGGTGAGACACCTGCATGGTGCCTGGGCTGTGGTAGGTGCTGGTTAAATGGGTGCTGGCCAGAGTCCCCTATGGGGTGGCCCTGGGCATGGGTTTGGGGCCAGGCGCCTGCAGCCCTTCCTTTTAGACCCATCAGTTATGTACCCCGGGCTCCATGGAGCAAGGCCTCAGCTGTACCCAGCATGGAGGCCCTGCCCGGGAGAGATGCATTTTGTTCTGAGCCCAGCCAATGGCCTGTAACTGTAGCCAGGCAGCTCGAAGCTGCCCGGCCGGTTTTGGGGGCAGGGGCCAGGCCTGGTGTGAACTCTTAGTGCCTCTGCCTTTCCTTTCTTTACTTGAGTATCCACTTCTCAGTTGGTAGCCACCCCATGAAGGTGGCAGGAAAAGCTCTTGTGTGTGAGCCCAAACTTCCTGGGTTACAGACCCCAGCGTGACCTGGGCCCCCATCTCATATCACAGCTCCCCCAGGAGGCGGGCCAGGCAGTGGCCCTCACCTTCCTTCTAGAGACAGGACATCAGCCAGAGCACCTTCCCTGAGTTGTGGAGAGTGGGGAGTCCCGGCAGGGCATCCAGCAAGGGGAGGGGCATTGGGGCAAGGCCTTCAATGGTGGGGAGCATCTCACCTAGCCCCCAGTAGAGCAGGAGCCACTTCCAGATCTGTGTTCTGCAGAATATGCTGCCTCAAGAGATCCACGGCAGATCCCACAAAGGAAGCAGAGAAGCCATGCAAGCAAGGAACTTGGTTCTGAGCTTCCTGGCAACTGAGGTGAAAAGGAGAACTTGTAGGTTAAGAGAACACACATGGTGGCCGGGCATGGTGGCTCACGCCTGTAATCCTAGCACTCTGGGAGGCCGAGGTGGGAGGATCGCTTGAGCTCAGGAGTTCAAGACCAGCCTGAGCAAGAGCGAGACCCCGTCTCTACTAAAATAGATTTGCCAAGGGACAAACATAGCTAGAAAGGGTGGGAGGCCAGGTTGTCTTTCTTTGCAAGGTGTCCTCTCCAGGGAAGCCTAAGCCATGAGCTATCTGGCCATGGGATTTAGGTTTTCTGTTTTTAAAAACTCCAAAACACCTTTCAGGGTCTTGTGAGGCTGAGGTGTGGGGGGCAGGGTGCAGGCAAGGAACAGCCTCTGAGGCCATGTGGGCGGGTCAGCCCAGGCCTGACGTCTGAGGGCCTGATTTGGAAGGTAGGTGGACTCGGGTTCGAATGGTAGCTCAAACTGCCAGCTGTGTGACAGGGTGAGTCACTTCACCTCTCTGAGCTGGTTTCTCACGTGTAAAGTGGCGGTGCTGACAGTACCTACCTCACAGGGTTTTTGGGAAGGTGATGGGGGTGTGGAGCTCAGCGTGGGGCGTCCAGGAGGCTTGTGGCCTTGGTGATCTGAGCAGTAGAATCTCAGAGCTTTGGGGGACCTTGCAGGTCACCTGGTCCAGTCTAGTGTACTGAGGGGGAAGCACTTGCCCAGGGCCACATGGCCAGTGAGGGCCAGAGCTTCCCAATGCCCAGCTTAGTATCTTAGTTTCTTCCCCTCACACCTGAAGGCATAACCCCAGGACTCAGAGAGACCTGTGGACACCAGTTGTGGGAGTGACTCAGT
This sequence comes from Lemur catta, assembly GCF_020740605.2. Lineage (NCBI taxonomy): Eukaryota > Metazoa > Chordata > Mammalia > Primates > Lemuridae > Lemur > Lemur catta. The sequence goes on from NC_059133.1 coordinate 5,993,398, forward strand.
GTACTCACGCTTCACTGGCTTGTTCGGTGGGCTCTGGGAGGGTGAGGAGGAGAGAGCCTCAACCCCATGGCCCTGAAGGACTGGGTTCAAAGATGCCATAGAGCCATTGGTCAGTGTAGGCCTCTCAGAAAGGTAGATTCTGAGTTGGGCTTACTATTCATTTGTCTGTTTGTCTAAATAGAGCTAGAACTTGACTTATAGGATGAGGAAAATTGACTATAGGGAGGAAGAGAAGGAGGGAGCACAGATGCACAGTACTGAAGATAAATTTTATTCTGAGCTTCCTGGCAGCTAACGTGAAAAGGTATACATGCTCAGATAGGTAGCTTTTTTTGTTCCTGTTCCTCACAGGAAATGGAGCTTTTCAAAGAAGTTTTTCTCATGGTACTGAGCATAGAAGACTGAGTAAGGCAGTGACAGGTGTCATGAGTCCAGCTTTTGTAGCTTTTCCTAGTGCGCCAAAATGAACAATGAGGTTTTCCAGATGAGCATGGTAGGGAGAGTCATTCCCACCAGAGGGGGTGCCTGGGAGTGTGAATGAACTGGCAAGTCTGGGGGAAAGGCAGGTGGCAGGCGCCCCATCCCACCCCTGCACTGACTTTGGGGGTCTGTCCCTGCCTTTCAGTTGGGCCATGTGGTGCTCTCCCCAGTCTGGTTCCTCTACAGCCTGCTCATGAAGTTGTTCCAGCGCTCCTCGCCGGCCATCACCCTCGAGAGCCCGGACATCAAGTACCCGCTGCGGCTCATTGACAAGGAGGTGAGAGCCGGCCACGCCTCCCCCTGACCAGCACCGCAGCGTTTCTCGCACCTGCTCTGCGCTCTGGCCTGGGTCCCTGTGAAGTAGGTCCCGGGATCTGCCTACTTTACAGATGGAGAAAGTGAGGTGATGTCCTTTGCTAAGGCCACCAGGAAGTAGTGGAGAGACTTAAATCCAGGACTTTGACCACAGAACCCGTTCTCTGAGCCACACTGACTGTCCCTTGGAAGGTCAGAGTGGGAGGGACCCCTCAGGACTTTTGGGCCCAAGCCCCCGTTTAGCAGATGGAGGAACAGAGGATGAGAGAGGCTGAGCCCAGTTCCCTCCTCCCTGCCCCTCCAGGGTCATTACTCCCATCACTCACTTGCCAGGCCTGGCTGTCCCCTGAGTGGTCTCAGCCATGCGGTCCCCAGCTGCTCAGCCAAGAGGCTCACTCTGCTGACCTGTGTGACACTTTTGTTTTTCAAACCTCTGATTATGCCTTAAAACCGTCCTCTCCTTCCTTTGCCTCGCCGCCCAGTGAGGCTGCTTCCCTCGGGCACTCACCCTCTTCACAGCCCCCCTTACTCTGTTTCTGGCCACCCCCAGCTGCTGCAGGAGGGACGTGGCAGGGAAAACTGAGTCACAGAGCAGAGAAAGTCATCTGCCCGAGGCGCTGGGCCCTGGTGTCACAGTGGGCTTGTGCCGTGTGTCTGACCAGTGCTCCGTGTGCGTCTCGAGTCTCTGTGGCACGGAGTTTGCAGCTTCCTGTGACCGATGGGCGTGTGTCTAACCGTCCCAGGAGTTCACAGAGAAGTCAAAAACCAGAGAGAAGCAAAAAAAAAAACAAAAACAAAAAGTAAGGCTGGTGACTCGACGCCTATAATCCCAGCACTCTGGCAGGCTGAGGTGGGAGGATCGCTTGAGCTCAGGAGTTCGAGACCAGCCTGAGCAACAGAGAGACCCCGTCCCTACTAAAAATAGAAAGAAATTAGCTGGGCAATTAAAATAGAAAAAATTAGCCAGGTGTGGTGGTGCACACCTGTAGTCCCAGCTACTCGGGAGGCTGAGGCAGGAGGATTACTTGAGCCCAGGAGTTTGAGGTTGCTGTGAGCTAGGCTGACGCCACGGCACTCTAGCCTGGGCAACAAAGTAAGAGTCTGTCTCAAAATAAATAAATAAATAAATAAATAAATAAACAAAATAAAAAGAAAAAGTAAATCACCACCACACTTATCCTTACAATGTGTTTCATGCATATGTGGGCACAAATACATTTTTTTTCCTACCCAAATGAAATTATAATGTTTTGTGGGGGTTTTTTGGTTGTTTTTTATTTTTTTGAAATTGTAATTTTTTTTTTTTATTTTTTTGAGACAGAGTCTCACTCTGTTGCCCAGGCTGGAGTGCCGTGGCGTCAGCCTAGCTCACAGCAACCTCAAACTCCTGGGCTCAAGTAATCCTCCTGCCTCAGCCTCCCAAGTAGCTGGGACTACAGGCATGTGCCACCACACCTGGCTAATTTTTCTATTTTTAGTAGAGACAGGGTCTCACTCTTGCTCAGGCTGGTCTCGAACTCCTGACTTCGAGCAATCCTCCCACCTCAGCCTCCCAGAGTGCTAGGATTACAGGCGTGAGCCCCAGCGCCTGGCCTGAAATTATGTTTTGAAACCTATTTTTTAACATTCTTTTTCTTCGTTATTGTTGCTTCTTATTTATTTATTTTTATTTAGAGACAGAGTCTCACTCTGTTGTCCAGTCTGGAATGCAGTGGTGCAGTCATAGCTCACAGCAACCTCAAACTCCTGAGCTTGAGTGATCCTCCTGCCTCAGCCTCCCCTATTGCTGGGACCACAGGCATGCACCACCATGCTCAGCCTGTAGTTTGCTGATTCCAGAAGTAATGTGTGATGTATATGTGCTCACTATAAAAATGCTTTTGGTGAAGTGTGAGCATTCCTCTCGCCCTCCCCCCATTGGCACACTCCAGGACCCTGTGCAGAGGGCCCAGGTCACGAGTCAGCGTGTACCTGCCAGACCCCTTTCTGGCATGTCATTCATACACAGTGGTGTACAGTGGTGCAGGTGTGTGCATACTTAGTTTATTTTTTTTGATAATCTGAATTTTTTTATCCAGCCATACAACATAGATACCTTTTCACATTTAACCCAGAGCTGCTTCATTTTCTTTTCTTTCTTTTTCTTTTTTCTTTTTTTTGATGACTATGTAGTATTTCATCCTAGGGATGTTATACAAAGGACCCTTCGGTTTCTGACTGAGCATATGGCAAAGGTCCTAGAGTCACATCTCCTTCCCACCCCGTGTAGCTTGGCAGTGGCTTTGCGGGTCAGCGGGTGGGCCCACTTTTGTGCCGTGCTCTGCCAGGCTACCCCGCTACAGGTTGTCCTGCATAGTAATCTTCCAAAAATTGTCTGGCATGTGGGTGTCTAACCTCCCAGGAGGCCTTGGGGCTCCATTTACCCCGAGTGCAAAGGCTTCTGGGAAGGCAGCGTGAGGCCTGGGCTGCTGGGCGGAGTGGCTGGGCCCGTCGTTCCCGAGATTGGCCTCTGCTCACAGACTTGGTGATGAGGTGGCTGCTCCATGCAGGGACACTTATGAGGGTCGAGGAGTTCTTTCTCGGACTGAGCTGAGTTGTGCTTCTGCAATGAGTTCTTCCTGCCACCCCCCGGCCACTGCTTGAGCAAATAGCAGAGGTGGAGTCCTCCTTCCCCCTCCTGGAATTTATGGGCCATCTGGCATACTCCCTTTAGGTGCATTCCCACACTTTATTATGTGTCCTCGGGCGGGTCACTGCCGCTCCTAGGCCAGCAAGAGCAGAGGCACACCCCGCATGTGCTGGACCTCACACAGGCGTGCGGGTGTGTGCAGCCACACGTGGCAACAGCATCACTTCTCGAGAGGGCACTCAGGGACCCTGGGGGAGGGTGGGGGTCCTTGAGGGCGGTGGCCTCTCTTCCCTGGGTGCCGTTCAGCAACTTCAGGCCTCTTTGCAGATCATCAGCCATGATACCCGGCGCTTCCGCTTCGCCCTGCCGACCCCCCAGCACATCCTGGGCCTCCCTGTCGGTGAGTCCTGCCCCGCCCAGCCTAAGCTGAGCCCGGCAGGTGGCTGGGGCACTAGGTCAGAGAGGTGGGAACTTTGGCTTCCACTAGGGAGGGCAGGGAAGCCTTCAAGGAGGAGGTGACAGACACCCTGGGCCTTTGAGTGTGAGTCTGTCAGGATGAGAGTGGGCAGGGCCTCCGGGCCCCTGGCAGTGGCACCACAGCGGCAGTGGTATGGAGGCAGGAAGCTGGGATGTGATGGGAGTCCCTGTGAGGGCGGCAGGCGGCAGTGGAGCCAGGCCAGGCCACTGAATGCCAGGTGGGGCACAGGACAGTGGATTGACAAGACCCTGGGGTCGCCAGCAGGGATGATCCCTGGCCCAGAGTGACCCTTTCCTGTCCTGCAGGCCAACACATCTACCTCTCAGCTCGAATCGATGGAAACCTGGTCATTCGGCCCTACACGCCTGTCTCCAGTGATGACGACAAGGGCTTCGTGGACCTGGTCATCAAGGTGAAGTCTCCAGACCATGATGACAAAGGGTGGGTGAGGGTGGCTGTGGCAGCAGCTCAGGCCTCCCAGGGACCTTCGTGTCCCCACAGCCTCATCTCCAAAGGCCTAGTGCTCCCTTGGGCCTGGTGTCTGAGTAAACAACAAATCATGGTTTGCCCACAAAAGCCAAGTGAAGGGGTCTTGGCAGAGGTCGGGCTGGGGACCTTCAAACAAGGACAAGTATCTGCAGGAGAGGAGCCAGGAAGGCCGAGGAGAGGCTCACACGTGCAGGCAGCGACGCCAAGCCCCTTCCCTGCTGTGACCCTGGACAAGCCTGGGGAGCTGGGGTTGTCTGGGGGCTGGAGGTGGACGTGCGCTGTATGGATGTAGTGTCAGGAGCAGCAGACCAGAGAGACGAAGCACTGGCAGGGATCTTAAACATCCTGAGTAGAAAGAGTGAGAGACGAATGTGCCACCCCATGGGACATTTTTGTGAAAATGAGAGTTACAAGCTTTCCCGTGGCAACCCATGCTCCCTGATAGCACGTCCCTCCGGTGAGAGCCGGCCCAGGCCCGCAGGTGCGTGGTGTCAGAGACCCACCAGTCGAGGCCCTGACCTCCCGCTTAGGGTGGGAGGGGAGATGGGTCTGTCTGTCCTGGCTCTGGCTGGGGTCCTTCCATGCTGGGGTGCCCAGGCCTGGCCTTGGGAGCCTGTCTTTGGCCGGAGGGTGAGCACTGAACAGCTGGTCACACAGGAAGCCAGTGGACAGGGGGCAACTAGACAAGCGCTCACAACGGGCACCAAAGCCAGGCAGGGGTGGGCTGGCAAGAGCGGCTTCCTGAGCAGGTGGCAGTGAGGTGAGGCTGGGGGCCGAGTAGGTGTTGACCAGGGGAAGAGGGAAGAAAAGGACCTTCCATGTGCAAAGGCCCTGAGGTCAGAGGGGACTGCAGGACTAGCTCGGCCACTGGGCAGGCATGAGAGGTGGGAGAGGTCAGTGGGGCCAGGCAGGGGCTTTGTCCAGAAGCAAAGAGAAGGTGGCGAGGGCTTGGGTATCTGTCATGTTGATATGACTCCGGCCAGATGTGGGGAAGATGCTGAGGGGATTCAAGTTGAGGGCAGAGAGTTCACAGGCAGCCGGGCCAGAGGGCAAAGTCCTGGCCTGGCACCCAGGGCCTGGGACAGTGTGCTCTGTCTGCCTCTCCCTGGCCGTCTGTGCTCCTCTGCCTCCTCGCCCCGGCAGTCCCTGTGCTGTAGCCACAGCAAACTTTCCTCCCTCCCCTGAGGCCCTTTGCACACCCTGCCCTCCCCTGGCCGTCTTGCCCGCTGCTCTGCCCAACACACAACCTCTTGGCTTCGAGGCCCAGCTCGAGCACCCCCGCGAAGCCTTCCCAGCCTGGGCAGGGTGAGCTGCCCCTCCTGTGTCTCCCCATTTCTCTGTACCTGGTTGGGTCGTCACACTTCCCTTTCCAAGGCAGTAATCCCAGAGGGTGCAGGCCAGGAAGTTGCTCCAAGAGCCAGGTTTTTATGACAGCACAAAATGGGAAGAACCAGCGTCCACCCAGAGGGGCGAGCGAGGCTGAGCCGCTCCCCAGGGCTGCGCTGACAAACGTTAGCGTCTCAAGACGGAGGGCCGCAGAGACAGTTCTTAGCCGAAGTGTTAACGCGCCGAGTCGTTTGGCCTTGTACACCAGGCTGACGCTTTGCTTCCCAAGGGGGTTTTAGGTGGAGGATGGGACATGGGACAGGTAAGTTTTGATGGGTGGGTGGATGGGGTGCCACAAGAGAGGCCACAGGGGGGCCTGGGAAGAACCGGGAAGAGGAGCTTACTTCCCACCATGGGCAAGAGCTCGCCCGGCGACGTGGGGCCAGGGACTGAGGGCTGCGGGTGTGTCTTGTAGGTTTACTTCAAGGACACCCATCCCAAGTTTCCCGCTGGAGGGAAGATGTCTCAGTACCTGGAAAGCATGCAGATTGGAGACACCATTGAGTTCCGGGGCCCGAACGGGCTGCTGATCTACCAGGGCAAAGGTGATTTGGGTCAGAATCTCCTGGCTGCCAAGCAGGCGCTGACCCTTCTGTATCTGGACGGGTGACTGTCGCTGGGCAAGCTGTCTCCTCCCCGGGGACTCAGCCTCCCTGGCTGTGTAGGGGACAAGTTGGCCAGTGCAGGTCTTGCAGACTGGCTGTTCCTGGGGGCCAAATCTGACAGCAAATCCGTGATAGGACAGAGCTGGAATGATCTGGTGCACTGGCCTCTCCACTGCCCCCCACGCCCTCTGCAGTGAGGACTCCTTGCTGCGTTCTCTCTGGCATTTGGGTGGGGTCCTGGGTCCCCACCTGCCCATGCTCTCCCTCACCTGATGACTGGGGTTACACGGTGTCTGCCCCACCTCAGACTCTCAGAGTGGGGACGGGTCCTGCCGCCTGTCAGCCCCCAGCGTGGCATGTTTGAGAGGTGGGTCTCACCCCTTCCCCTTTCCCCCAGGGAAGTTTGCCATCCGTCCCGACAAGAAATCCGACCCCGTCATCAAGACAGTGAAATCTGTTGGCATGATTGCAGGAGGGACAGGTATGTGGGACCCAGAGCCCCTCAGAGTTGCCAGGCGGCAGAGTTGCGGGTCGGGGTTAGGGCGTTGTCCTGGCACCCCTCCCCCGCTTGAGTGCCTGGCACTCACTCAGCACGGGGCCCGGCTGTTTTGCAGGCATCACCCCAATGCTGCAGGTGATCCGCGCCATCATGAAAAACCCAGACGACCACACTGTGTGCCACCTGCTCTTTGCCAACCAGGTCAGTAGACAGTCCCCACGATATGCAAACTCAGCTTCCTGAGAGGGGACTTAGAGCCCAGCCAGGCATTCAGGGGGTCCACACAGCTCTGTTGAGGTTCTGGGGGTGACTGGGATGTGGGGGTGCCCAGAACGTTCTGTGCCCTTGCAGCCTTTGCAGCAGCAGGTGGGGGTGGGGTTTGCAGTCCAGAGTCTGAGTGTCTGACTCAGGGGGCTGCTTTTCGGGGGAGACTTGCTGAGCACCCCCACTCCTGGCTGCTTCCTCCAAACCTCAGAGCTCCCTTCACCACGAGCAGAGTTTGGAACCCACCAGTGGGCAGGGAAGAACACTAGCTGGGGCTTGGGCCAGCCTGGGGACAGGGGCCTGTTTTATAAATGAGCAGATGACTGCACGAGGCCCCTGAGCTGAAGGGTGTTGGGGCAGCGTTTGAACCTTCTCCTCTCTGGCTCCTGGTTCATACCCTCGTCCCCAGGCCTACTGCCTGCCTGCCTGCCCTGGCCTGCTGTGTGGCCTCGGCCAGGTCAGCCTAGGAGGGCAACGGAGACTCAGATGAGCAGTAGGACGGGTCTTGTTCTTGGACACGAGGACCTGATGGTCTCAAGATGTCAGCTCTTTCCAAAATAATCCGTAGAATCCCAGTGGGCTTTTTCCCCCTTTTAATGCAAAACAATCTGGAAGACAGAGTATACACACATAACCCAGAAAGTTCTGAGAAAAAATAACAAGGAAGAACTTAATACACTAGCTGTTAAAACACACTAAGAAGTGTCACTGATGAAAACACTGTGGTTCTAGAGCCACATATGGACCTGGACTTACTGCATTTCAGGGTAACACAACAGAAAATATAGAATTTCACTGGAATGTGCTAGAACTTGTGGCTATTTGCATTTAAATTAAGATTAATGGAATAAAAAATTCACTTTCCTAGTCTCACTGGCCACATGTCAGGGGCTCCACAGCCACGAGTAGCTGCTGGTTACCACACTGGGCAGCACAGATACAGAACTCCCATCACTGCAGAAAGTTCGCTGAACAGTGCTAGCCTGGAAACAGACCCACGTAGGTGTGCGATGTCGTGTACGGTACAGGGGCGTCTCGAACCTGAGAAGAGAGATGAATCAGGAGCGTTGGGTCAGTTGCTGTTTGGAAAAGACTCAGTAGATCCCCTCCTGTGCCTCATAATAAAATAAGTTTAACAGCCAGGCGAGGTGGCTTAAGCCCATAGTCCCAGGTACATGACAGGCTGAGGCAGGAGGATTCCTTATGCCCAGAGTTCAAGGTCAGCCTGGGCAACATAGCAAGACCCCATCTCTCTCTTTAAAAAAAAGTACTAGGTGAGCTTTTTTATAAGGAGTATTGTTGAATAAATGAACAGGTGAATGAATGAGAGTGGTCAGTCCAAGCAGGACACCAAAAGAGAACCCATAAAGGAAAAGACTGATGAATTCAACTGCTTAAAAATTAAAAGCTTCTCGGGAAGGGGAAAAAAACCCCCACAAAGCACTGTAGATAAGGTAGAAAAACAAATAACTAGGAAACGATGTTCAATGCATCATGAATAAAAAATTAATATCCTTAACATAAAAAGTTTTTACCAACTAATAAGATATGACTAGACGAGGGACATTTTTATTTTTTATTGATAATAAAAAGTGGAAATTAAAACATGAAGCTGGGTGCAGCAGTGCCTGTAGTCCCAGCTACTTGGGAGGCTGAGGCAGGAGGGTCGCTTGAGCCCAGGAGCTGGATTCTAGCCTGGGCAACACAGCCAGACCTCATCTCTTAAAAAAAAAAAATGAAAATTGGTCCGGGCGCGGTGGCTCACGCCTGTAATCCTAGCACTCTGGGAGGCCGAGGCCAGTGGATCGCTCGAGGTCAGGAGTTCGCGACCAGCCTAAGCAAGAGTGAGACCCCGTCTCTACTAAAAATAGAAAGAAATTATCTGGCCAACTAAAAATATATAAAGAAAAAATTAGCCGGGCATGGTGGCACATGTCTGTAGTCCCAGCTACTTGGGAGGCTGAGGCAGTAGGATCGCTTAAGCCCAGGAGTTTGAGGTTGCTGTGAGCTAGGCTGACGCCACGGCACTCACTCTAGCCCGGGCAACAAAGTGAGACTCTGTCTCAAAAAAAAAAAAAAAAAAAAATGAAAATTAAACATGAGATTTCCTTGCCATCACTGCAATTGGCAAAAGTTAAACAAATATTACCCAGTGCTGGCAAAAGTGTAGGAAGATGGATCGTGTGGGTGTGCTGCTGAGCTGTGAATTGGTGGAACTTTCTGGCGCATAAATTGGCACGTGGGTTGAATGTCTTATGGATGCAGAAGTTGCCACCCTGGAACCTACTTGCTCAAATTCAGCGTAAGGCACGGGCAGGGCAGGGCAGTGAGAACGCCCAAAGAGGTGTGGTTTAGAAAGCCGATGTTTGAACGATGCAGAGGTCCTTCAGCTGGGAGCAGGCAGTCCCTTCATGGGACTGGGCAGGGTCCACTGACACACGGACAGTCTGAATAGAAGAAAGTTCTAAAAAATACATGCTGACATCCTAACAGTCACCATCCCTGAGGGTTTCAGATGCTTTTTTTCTCCTACCATATTTTCTACATTTTTTTACCTGGGGCTCATCTAGCCCAAGGCCTGTCCCCATCCTTACCCTGTTAGGGCTGGAGGAGGAGCCCTTAGCCCCCCGCCCTTGGAAATGGGAAAACCTGGTCTCCTGGGGACACAGAGGCAGGGGGGACACTGAGGAGCCGGAGCTGTGGAGCCACAGGACGTGGATGGTTTCATGGTTTCAGTCTGTCCTGCCCTCACCCTTTGTGATTAGTCCCTGCTGCTCCCCCGGTCACATGGTGGGGGTGCTATCCCCTAGCAGAGAAGTCGCATCCCTGGGTGGGGCCGCCCTTCCTGGGGGTTAGTGGGTCACCCTTCTGGTTGGCAGTTCTCTTTGGCCCCAGTTTCTGAGTCCCATGGGGTCAGTGATGCTGCACTCTAGCCTGAGTGGTCCGTCTGTCCCTGAGTGACCTGCAGACACACTGGGCCGCGGCCTGTGGTCAGAAATGGGGCCAAGTCAGTGGGGGGGCCGGGGAGAGATCCCTGCACGCACTGGGGGTCCGGGAAGGGTTCCTGGGGGGGGTGAGGCTGCTGAGTTTGGAAGGGCCGGTGGAGCTGGCCGGGGCAGATGGGGGCAGGGTGGGGGCTGCAGGCCAGGCAAAGGGTGGCAGGGCAGGTGTGGGCAGGGCCTCGGGGGGCAGGTAGAAGCAGAAAGACTTGCCTGAGGGCTGAAGGTGGCAAACCCTCCTCTGAACTGAGCCTTGCATTATTTTAGGTACTATAACCACTCCCTAGGGATAATCTCCCTGAACTTTTTGTGTGTTTCCTTCCTGTTTCCTGTAGTTGAGCTCTGCTATCTTTAGTTTTGTTTTCCATTTTTTCCACTTTCCATATGTTGTGCACATTTCCCCACAACACTAAAGTAGTCTCCAAAGAATACTTTCACCGGCAGCTTGGTGGGCTCCTTAGGCGGGGTCAGGGAAGCAGTGCCCGGGGTGAGTTTTGCCGGACACTTTCTCGGAAGCTCTGCCAAGCGTGTGGCCTGGGGCGGGCACGGTGGTCAGCCACCTGGTGTCTCCGTTGGGTGTCTCCAAGGGCGGTCCCTGCCACCTGTCCCTCCTGACTGCTTGGCCCCGTTCCCCCGCAGACCGAGAAGGACATCCTGCTGCGGCCCGAGCTGGAGGAGCTGAGGAATGAACACTCTGCTCGCTTCAAGCTCTGGTACACGGTGGACAGAGCCCCTGAAGGTGACAGTGGGGCCCTGGGCAGGTGGGGTGGGAGGTGCTGACCCAGGGCTGCACTGTGCGAGCCTCCTTGGGTACGACTGTGGCCCTGCCAGAGGGAGGTGGTGTGACCCCCTCTCACAAGTGAAGCCCACACAGCCAGAAAACACCAGAGCTGGGCCTGGAACTTGGGTCCTGTCCCCCAGAGCGGGAGGGACTCAGGCCCTCTGCACTGTCCCCTGCTGGACAAGAAGGCCCGGCGTTCTCTCCTGGGCAGGGCTCACTCTGCGGCAGGTCTCCAGGGGCAGCGCGGGCTGGGGGGCTGTGGCCTCCACTTGACAGCTTGTGCTCCATGAGGCACTGAACACCCATTTTCTCTCGATCGTCAGCCCTGGGAAGTGGGCTAGGCCGACGGATGGTGACCCTCTTTCTGCCTGTCCAGGCGGTTGAGCTGCTGGCCTTGGTCACAGTGAGGTGCGGGAGAGCCAGGACCACACAGGAGGCAGTGAATACGGGCTGCCCGCAAGTTGGAAATGAGATTGCCCTCTGGGAATTAAACTGTCCTTCCTTTTCCTGCTTTAGGTAGAGATGTGGCTACAAGAAATATCTTAACTCTCTCTTTGCTGTAAGAAAAGCAGCAGCTCAGGCTTCCTCGTGGACGGTTGCCATGATGCTTGGCCTCAGGGTCGGGAGACTCTAGGGAGTGGTGGGGACTGCAGGACATTGGAGGTCATCTGCCTTGTCCAGAGGGGGCAGCCCCCCCAGCTGTGGGCGGTCCTGCTGTGCAGGGACCCAGCGCTGTGTGGCCAGGCCTCTCTGCTTTTCTAGAGAAGTTGGGGCCTGTGTCTTCATGAGCAGATGCGCCCTGCGGCTGGTGCCCACCTGTTGAGCTGGGTCACCTGGGCCCATCCCTGAGGGAGGAGCTGCCCAATTTGGGTTCTAGCCCTGCCAGGCTGAGAGCCAGGCCTGGGGCCGGATGGATCTTTGAACTTGACAGCTGTGTCCTGAGGCCCCTGGCTTGACCGGCCGCCCTGGCCCAGCCCATCTGAGCATGGCAGGTCCTCTCCTGTTCAGACCCTCCACCCTGTGAGTACATGAAGCCAGCCTGGCCCCAGGCTCCTGCAGTCTAGTAGGGGAGGCAGAGGACAGATGGGAACCAGGTTTAGTATTAATAGTAAATTATAGAGCAGAGTAGCCGCTGGTTAGTGTCAAGGGGAGACAAGGTAGAGCCAGGCAGAGTCGGGAGTGGGACGCACTGGCCCTGGGAGTTAAGCTGCTGTTTTTCTTCTAGTAAAGAAAGGAACATTTTCCTTGTACCCATATCTCCATCAAAAGGGAGGAAATGAAAGATGGGTTAGCCCCTCCCTTCTGGTTGCAGTTTCTAATAGTGTGGCCACGATAGGCTCGTGGGCAAGGTGGCACTTGGCCACCATGAGAACGCCCTTGCAGGGGCAGACGCCCCTTTCCCTGGTGCCAGCTTTATCCTGCAGGAGAGGGGCCGATGCTGCCCCCTGGTGGTAGCGTGTGGCAGCACCGAGCCCCGCCTAGGGAGAGCTGCTTGGCAACAGTAACTGGTTCCTGGGCAAGGAGAGGAAGCGTGGGGTGGTCTCCCAGTGTTTTTCACTGGCGTTTATTACCACCCTGACCCTCATTCAAGACTAGTTGAAGGCCGGGCGCAGTGGCTCACGCCTGTAATCCTAGCACTCTGGGAGGCCGAGGCGGGAGGATCGCTTGAGATCAGGAGTTCAAGACCAGCCTGAGTAAGAGCGAGACCCCATCTCTACTAAAAATAGAAAGAAATGATCTGGATGGCTAAAAATATATAGAAAAAGATTAGCTGGGCATGGTGGCGCATGCCTGTAGTCCCAGCTACTCGGGAGGCTGAGGCAGGAGGATTGCTCGAGCCCAGGAGTTTGAGGTTGCTGTGAACTAGGCTGACGCCACGGCACTCTAGCCGGGGCAACAGAATGAGACTCTATCTCAAAAAAAAAAAAGACTAGTTGAAGTACTGCAGTAACATTAGGTATAAGCTGAAATTCTAGATGTTGAGGAAGATGGGAATGGGCCAGTCCCCTGTCTTGTGGAGCTGAGTGAAGGAACAGGGGAGAGCAGCGAGAACACACAAGTGCGCAGACTTCCATTTTCCCCGCAAAGCCTCCTTCAGTGCGTGTATGAAGAAACATACACTGTATACTACCTAAATAAAAGTCCTTAGAAAATGGAGATTTGTCTTAGATACCTGCACATTTCATACCCTAACAAATACAGTCTATTCCCTTGCAGTTTTTTACAAAGTATTTTCAGATCCATTGCCAAGCTATAAAAATGTTTTCTGTGCCCCGCCTGTTCCAGAAGGGATTTTAAGAGGTTTACAGAGACTCATATGGTGAGTCATAGTGGCACAAATGGAAAGTGGGAGTGAAATAAAAACAAGGGCAGGGCCATGAAATGAACAGAATCAGGAATAGGGTTTGTACAAAAGTGGACTGTGATGCACACTTGCCATGGATGGGCTATGTCTATCATTCTCGGCTTCCCAGCAGCCGAGGTGAAAGGGGAAATATATTTAGCTCATGATGTCCATGAGATAAAGAAGACTGCATTGCTCTGCACAGTAGAGACTTCCTGGTCCCAAGACAAGCTGAGACTGTTTTGGCCTCTCCCCCACATAGAGTGGACACAATGTGATACACTGTGTGTTGTCCATCTGGGCAGGGTGGCTCAGGTCAGCCAGTGCCCTCCTCACCACGGGCTTCTGCAGCAGCCTTTCTGTTGGCAGCGAGGGCTGTGGGGGGGCTCTTCTGGTTGGGAAGAACAGAGACGAGCCATGTAACGTTGGGTGTTCAGGACTGGAGGGACTTGAGGGTGCAGGAGACCGTTCCCCAGCCTCAGCCAGGCCTGGTGGAGCACCGGGCCTCTCCGGTAGGAGCCTCCAAGGCAGGCGTCAGTGTCCCAGCATCCTCTGTCTCCTGCCACTTTCCACGTGTCTGCACGGCCTGCTGCCAGCGTCCTGCCCTCTGCCCACCCCACCCCCTGCTGTTTCTGACTGTCCTTGCTGCCCTTCCAGCCAAGCAAGAAGGTCTTCCTGAGTGATGATGCCACCCACTGGGCGGAGCTAGGGGCCGGCCTGGGGTCAGGTGCCCACAGTGGGATCAGGAGGTGGCTGGGGAGGAAGCACGTGGCACACGGCGGGCATTGGCTGGTCTATCTGTCCCTCCTGCTGAGCTGCTTGGCATGGGGTCATTTGAGAGGACCATGGCTGCATGACCAGTATGTGTCCTTACATCCCCAGGTGGTATTTGTCCCACTGGACGTTGAAGAACCATGTGGGATGGTGAGCTTAAGACTAGGGTTCCCCCTGCTCCTCATCCGAGAGCAGTCACATTAAGCAACATGTCTGCAAGAAGGCAGGGACACCCCTCACCTGGGCCTCATGACCCTACAGACATGGAAACTGAGGCACAGAGGGATGCTGGCTGCCCCAGTGGGTTGGAAGCCAGAGCTGGAGCCAGGGTGGGTGGGTGGGCGCCCATTTTCCTGTCATCCCCCTGCCAGCCCGAGTTCACGTTCCTGTTACCCACTGTGCTCCCTGGGCTGAGGGTTGATGTTGGACCGGAGCTGTTCCCAGCCTTGGGTGCTGGGGTTGTCACACTGGCATTGTCAGCTACTTGAAGGAATGAAAAGAAGCCTCCGATCACAGGAGCTTGGAGACACAGTGTGGGTATGCATGCGTGCACCAGGGAGGCAGGCGTGACCTTGCAGCAACAGCTGCGCCGAGAGGGTCTTGGGTCTGGAGCTCCAGCCTGTGTCATGGCCTCGCTGTTTCGGGCACAGGGATTGCTTCTTTGGGACACGTTCCTTCAGTTCATTATTGAGCAACTACTGTGCACCGAGGCACTGGGAACACAGATGTGGGCAAGACCTGCTGCTCATGGGGTGACGTCCTGGCCAGGAGAGGAGTCAGGCAATGGGCCCGCGGTGGGAGAACGGTTCATGAATGTCACCCTAACCAGCCGGTGGCTGGCCCTGGCTTGGAGATGTCTAGGAACCTGGAGTTTACATTTCAGCTTTGTCCCTGCCTCGTGTGACCTTTAACGTCTCGACTCTGGGTCCTCTGGGCATCAATTTCCACATCTGTAAAATGGGATCCATATCTCCTGCCTTGTCTGCCCACAGGGTGGATCTGAGGGCCACAAGAGGCCAAATGGAAGCAAAAGGCTTTGCAAACTGTAAAGTGTGGGGAGGGGAACCACAAAGGGTTTATGTCCCCGTTTCAGCCTGCAGAGCTTGAAGCCACAGGCATGGTCAGGGTTGAGGTGGGGGGCACAGAGCGAGGGTTTGTGGGGATCAACCTCTTCATACTTCAATGTTTGTTGAAAAAGCAAGCAGGGACTCAGGGCTTAGCAGGCCGGCAGGGAGGGGGACCTGGGCAGCTGGGCCCTCGGTTGGTTGGTTGGTCAGTTGCAGGCCACACTTGGGCTCACGTGGTCTCTCGCCCCACAGCCTGGGACTACAGCCAGGGCTTCGTGAATGAGGAGATGATCCGGGACCACCTTCCGCCTCCGGAGGAGGAGCCGCTCGTGCTGATGTGCGGGCCCCCGCCCATGATCCAGTTCGCCTGCCTGCCCAACCTGGAGCGCGTGGGCCACCCCAAGGAGCGCTGCTTCACCTTCTGAGGGCCGGGCGCTCGCTGCACACACGCCCACCTGCCCACACGCACCTCGCCCTGTCCACGCTCGCCCCATTGCCACCCCACTCTGCCCCATCTCACACTGGGGCCCGGCTTCAGCCTGGCCTGCCCGCGCCCTGGTGACCGCCCCGCTGAGCTGGTCCCGAGGGGCCCCTTTGGGAGCAGGGTTCTGTTTCAGGTGGGCCACAGCTGAACCTCCAGGATAGGTTCCTGTCCAGCACTTACCGGTTCTTACCAGAGACGCCCAGCCCCGTCCCTGTCCCCAACCCAGCACCCACACTGCAGAGAGGAGGGCTGCCAGCACCACGCTGCTCTCACCCCTGGGGCGGTGGGCCACAGTCTGGATGTCAGCATGGCGTGCGCACAGTCCAGAGCTGCAGGTGTCAGGGCCTGCGCCCGCCACCGTCCTCGCCAGCCACCCCTCACTGCCTGCCTTGGGCCACAGCCAGGCCTTAGCACCTGACACTACATAAGATGGGTGACACCAAAAAGTCCTCTTGGGGTGGGTTGCTTGGGGCGAAAGGCTTCCCCCCACCCCAGGGCCCAGGCAGGCCCTGGCCAGCTGGGAGCCTGGCTCTCCCCATGGCCAGAGTGGGAAGAGAATGCTGGCCAAGCCCTGGTGCCAGCACGTGGGCCCTCCTGAAACCTCAGTGTCCCCCCAACACATCCCACGTTAAGCAGCGCTGGGAGTTGGGCGCCGCAGCAACCGTGTTTACTTACTGCTCTGTCCTAAGCCTGCCCCTCCTCCGGCCCCTGTCCCCAGCACGGGGGAGATTTTGAGCAGTGCCTCTTGTCCGAGAGACATACCGTGGCCTCCACGTTGCCTTTAGACAACAGCTGTGTTAGCTCTTGCGTATCGGCTTTTTCAGAGTCATTTATGAGCAGGAAAAAAAATTGAAGTAAAACTTTGCTAATACTAAGCCTTCTGCAGCTCCTGGAGGCTCTGTGACTGGCGTGGCGGGGGCGGGGATGGGACATTTGTTTCTAGTGTATGTTTGTGTTTGTTGTAGAAAATTTGGAAAGTGCAAAAAGTATCCACAGGAAAAAATACCCGAGGTCCAGAGGCAGGCGCTTCTCACTTTAACTGAAACCACACGAGCCACCGTGTGGCTGCCGCATCCTCTCAGCGTCAAATGCTAGCTTTTCCCTGTCACCAGACGCTCACCACAAACCCAAGTGGATCATGATTTATTGTTCAGTGAACAGTTAGGCTGTTTCCAGTTTGTGAATTTTGTAAATAACAGTGGCCATTCACCCTGCTCTATGTAACTTCTTTTAGGACAGGTTCCCGGAAGCAGAACCCAGCCCGGGGGCAGGGCCTCTGGGAGTTCAGCTTTCACCCCGGCTCCTCTCTCCCCTGGCCTTATTCAGGTCATCTCAGCGGGGCGCAGGTGCGCCCAGGCCTGTCTTTGGACAACTGTCTGCCTCAGCATTACTCTGTCCCCTTGCTCCTCTGGGCAGCCCTGAGAAATCGGGAGGGAAAATCAGCTCCATTTTTCCGCTGGACAGATTGAGGCTCTGGCAGTGAATGGTTTTCAGGCTGGAGATGGGGCCTGGTGTGAGGCAAGTGTCACTGTCCCAGGTGCTGGGGACTCAGCTGGGGATGCCTCAGGCACGGCCCATCTCTCACTGCTCTGTGGTGCTGCGCTTCCAGTGGGAAAGGCGCTAGACAAGTCACAGGGTGTCATTTGTCAGATGGTAAATCAAAGACAGGTGATGAGACAACGGCATGAGGACTATTCCTAAAATTGAGCAGCAGGAGAGCCCTCTCTGAAGAGATGGCATCTATTCTGGGACGTGAAGAGATAGAGCTGGCACTGCTGGGATAGTTCAAGGTGGTGAGGACAGCAAGTGCAAGGGCCCTGTGGTTGGAACAAGTTCGTGGAATAAACTTCTGGAAATAGCTCAAAGGAGACAGGTGGCTGCAGGGGATGGTGGAGATGAGGCTGGGGAGGGAAGCAGGGCTAGACTGGTGCTCCAGAGGGAGTGACCAGCAAGTGCAAAGGCCCTGGAGCAGAGACTTGCTGGATGGTCCAAGGAACATAGTGAAGGCCAGTGTGCTGGAGTGGAGTAGGGAAGAAGAGAGAATGGGGTGCTCGCTTCAGCAGCACATACACTAAAACCAGAAAGATACGCAGAAGATTAACATGGCCCCTGCACAAGGATGACATGGAAATTTGTGAAGCATTCCATATGAAAATATTTTTTAAAAAACACGATGGGGCAAGTTCAAGGGAAGCAATGCCTGATGCAAGCAAAGGGAGGTCTGGGGGAGCCCCCCTGTCCCATCACCTTCCATCTCTCTCCAGCCCACCACCTGGCCCTCACTACATACTGGGGCGAGAAGAGGCCTCGGCCTGGGAATCAGGCCCAATGGCCCTTCACACTGCACCAGTCACTTGATACATATTAGGTCTCACCCTCATTCCTGCCCTTGTCTGAGGAGGAGAAAATAGGCCCGTCCAAGCCCAGAAGAGGCTGATTCCTGGGGAGAAGTGGGTGAAGTGCGCTTGGCTCCTAAGCTCTCTCTCTTTTTTCTTTTTTTTCCCCTTTTCTCCTCCCCCCTCCTAAGCTCTCTCTTGCTCCGTTTCCCTATTCATAACCCAGGTAATGAACTGGGTCAGTGGTTCTCCATCCTCTCAGGCCCGACACTTTTTATTTTTATTTATTTATTTATTTATTTATTTATTTATTTTAAAGGAGGGCGGGGGGAAGGGGGGGAAGGGGGCGACACCTTTTAAAAATCACAATTGTATTAGTAACAGGTCCTTTACTCTCCTGAAGAGAGTTAACAGATAGTATTACTTACCTACCTACATGTACAATATTATTCTCACTCTGTCACCTGGGCTAGAGTGCAGTGGCATCAGCCTAGCTAACAGCAACCTCAGTGCAGTGGCATCATCATAGCTTGCTGCAACCTCAAACTCCAGGGCTGAAGCGATCCTCCTGCCTCAGCCTCCCGAGTAGCTGGGACTACAGGTGCACACCACGACACCCAGCTAATTTTTCTATTTTAGTAGAGACAGGGTCTCGCTCTTGCTCAGGCTGGTCTCGAACTCCTGAGCTCAAGCAATCCTCCTGCCTCAGCCTCCCAGAGTGCTAGGATTACAGGTGTGAGCCACCGTGCCTGGCCTCTCAAGAGATCTTGAGAAAATGAGCCCTAGGTGGCCAGATTACAGTTCGGTTTTATATATTCATAGAGACAGGAATTAATTACAGTTAAACCATAAATCCATACATGGAAGGTATACGTTGATTTCCCTGAAAAGGTGGGACATCTTGAAGCAGGAGCTTACAGGTCATAGGTGGGTTTTAGAGATTCTTTAGTTGGCAACTAGTTGAAAGAGTTAAGCTTTGTCTAAAGACCTGGAGTTAGTAGAAAAGAATGTTTGACTTTTTAAGATAGGGAGCCAGGCATGGCTGCTCACACCTGTAATCCCAGCACTTTGGGAGGCTGAGGGAGGATCACTCGAAACCAGGAGTTCGAGACAAGCCTCAGCAACATAGCCTGATGCCTCGTCTTTACAAAAAAAAAATACAAAAATTAGCCAGGTGTGGTGGCACGTGCCTGCAGTTCCAGCTACTTGGATCTGATCTCTTGAGCCCAAGAGTTTGAGGCTGCAATGAACTATGATGATGCCACTGTACTCCAGCCTGAGCAACAGAGTGAGACTCTGCAAAAAAAAGTGGTGGCGGGCGGGTGTGTGGGGGATTCTGCTAGGATGCTTAAGATATTAAGATAAAGGGGTCTTCTATCTTTCATGCGATGCTATCCCAGAATCAGGTTGGAAAGTAAACCACATTACATTGGGTTAATAAAATCCATTTAGCGAGATTTTATCCTTTGTAGGCATGACTCAGCAGACCTCTCCGAAAGGAAATTGAGCAAAAGGAAAAAGGTCAGACTCCAACGGTCTAGTTTTACAGGTTGTGAAAGGAGGCCTAGAGAGGGAAGGGCCAGGACCCAGTCACCCCTCCTCTGCTTGGTGCGGATCGCAGCTCCCAGTTTCAGCCCAGAGCTTCTGAGGCCAGATTTTTAATTGCAGTGATGATCTGTCAAGAGCACATGACACCTGTCCTAAGGGCATTGAATGTATCTTTTACGGAGCAGACTCCACAACTATGTGCAAACACCTACCTCATGTCTGCCTTAATGCGGGAGGCTGGGGTTGTATTAGTGACAGCCAATCTATGCATGGAACACATAAATGAATTTGTCCATTTAACTCTCCCAACGACCTATTTTACAGACCAGAAGACAGACACAGGGACGGGGAATCCCTTCATCGTGAACTGGCTAAAGTGGGGCAACTTTAGGATAACCAACCACACAAGAAAAACCGTGGGGCCGCCGAGGGCGCGGTGGCTCACGCCTGTAATCCTAGCACTCTGGGAGGCCGAGGCGGGCGGATTGTTTGAGCTCAGGAGTTCGAGACCAGCCCAGCGTGAGCAAGAGCGAGACCCCGTCTCTACTAAAAATAGGAAGAAATTACATGGACAGCTAAAATATATATATAGAAAAAATTAGCCGGGCATGGTGGCGCATGCCTATAGTCCTACTCGGGAGGCTGAGGCACGAGGATCGCTTGAGCCCAGGAGTCTGAGGTTGCTGTGAGCTAGGCTGACGCCACGACACTCTAGCCCGGGGAACAGAGATTGTCTCAAAAAAAAAAAAAAAAGAAAGAATGAAAGAAAAACCGTGGTTCTGCGAGTCACAACAGTTAAACATTGTGCGCGATTTTGTGTGGTCTGTCTCCCACCCTATTGCCTCGATTCTAATCCCAGAATTTAGTAAAGTAGTAAATCAGGACCAGCACGACAACGACAGGTCTCCCTATAGCACTATGTCTCCACTGTAACTCCTGACCAGTCTGCTTTTTAAGCTAAAAAGGGACGGGCAGATCGCGACTCCCAGGCATCCCGCAAAGTAGGCGGGTCACCTTTGGGGCGACCTTTACCCGCTCAAAAATTCGTCTCACATTAGCAGTGAGGATTCGGGCGTCACCCCGAATCGTTATTTTCCTTACTCATAAGTTTAAGGCATAAACAAATGGTATGCTCACTTCCATGGTAATGAATCTTGACTTCATTAACCATACGGTGAGTAACATAAATGACTGTCGAGATGACAAACCAGACCCTTTGAAGTTTCTTTTACTCAGTTGTTAATTTATTTAGTCGCTTTTCTTTTTACTTTTTTGTTAGGGGAGAATAAATGATCAATAGTGCTCTGACCCACCGTATGCAGATAAGAAGACGGCATCGCGAAGGCTCACGGGGAGCGCCCCCGCCTCTTCCGGTCCCTGCTTGGTTTTTGAGTTGTCGCGAGAGTTGGTCGGCAAAACGCCGGAAGCTCATAGCCGTTCCGTGGAGGCTGAAGGGGCGGGCTCGTGGGTTGGGGGCGTCTGAGCTGCTTTCCGCTGGCTCGGCGGCGCAAGATGGCGGACATTTCCCTGGACGAGCTCATCAGGAAGCGCGGGGCGGCGGCGAAAGGACGGTGAGCGGCCTTTTATTCTTTCGGGGTTCAGGGTCTGCGGCCTAGCAGGGCTTGGGAAAGAGGAGGGAGCGGCCCGGGAGCAACGCGGAGGGGCGTCTGCGCCCGCCCCTTGCCGCCGCCGCGCTCTTCATTGGCCGGGCCGCAAGCTTCGCGGGCCTGGTTGCCCGCCCGCCCACTGGCTGGAGGCGCTGTCCCTCCAGCGGGCCGAGGGAGCTCGGTAGGGCTGTGGCGGGGGACTGGGTGCCCGGCTTGTTGGGGGAAGGGGCTGCCCCCTGCCACCCTGTGGGCCGGGAGTCTCATTGGCGCAGCCTCCTCGCCTGTCTAGGTTGGCATTTGGGCGCCGCTAGATCTCTGCGCTGCCCCATCTCCACCCGTCTTAAGAGTTAAGACAACTGGAGTTTAGCGGGGAAGTGACTTGACCAGACACTGTTAGAGCTGAGATTCAAACCCAAACTCTGCGCGCGTTCACCTCTTCACGCCACCTCTGTTAACATCCGCCTCCTTTTGTGAGGGGTTTTAAGTTTTCTAAGCGCTTTCATGTACATAACGCCTCGTTTGTACTCCTGTCTGCTAGCTACTAATGTTATCCCTGTTTTACAGATGGGAACTCGAGGCTGGGAGAGGTAAAGTGACTTGCCCGAGGCCACGGAGAATGAGCAGCGGGTTGAGTGCCCTTTAATTTCTGGCTGAGTTGGCCTCGGGCATGGGCGAAAAACCGGGGAGACAGGCTGGACGTTGGCCATTTCCTGAGGGGTGTAGCTCCCCAGCTCCCCGAGAAGACAGTTTTGGAGCTGTGGAGGTGATTTGCAATTATGTGTCTGAACTTATCAACCCTTAAATATTATTAGTCCTGTCATCGGGAAAAAGCCAAACTCTGTAAAATAATTTTAAAGAGATTTATTCTGAGCCAAATTTGAGGACCATGACCCGGAGCCACGTCCAAGAGGCCTTGAGCAAGTGGACTCCCTGTGGCTGGGTTACAGTTTGGTTTTATACATTTTAGGGAGACAGGGGTTACAGGTAAAGTCATAAATCAATACGTGGGACTCATACATTGGTTTGGCCCGAAAAGGTGGGCCATCTTGAAGCGGGGGCTTACAGGTTATATATAGGTGGGTTTAAAGATTCTTTGGCTTGTAATTGGTTAAAGACATGAAGCTTTGTCTAAAGGCTTGGAATGTTTTAACATAGTCGCTATTTATCAGAGACAAGCCATGGGACATAGATTTGTTGTGTAAATTGAGGGCCTGTAGGTTTGTCTTGCATACTCTTAGGCTTGTTAATGGATTACGAAGAATGTCCCCAAGAAGGGAGGGGGCATGATGAGGCAAGTCTGACCTCCCTCCTCCTGGCAGGCAATTTAGTTTTAGGATATTCCTTTGGCCAGGAGGGGGTCCATTCCGTCAGCCGGTGTGGGGGTGAGCCTTAAAATTTTATTTTAGTTCACAATCCTTTCTAGCCTTTGTGAGCTGAGTTCAACTGTATGAAATGAGAGCTTGCCCAGCAGTTTTCCAATGCACCTTAAACACATTTTTAAATGTCTTTGTAGGGGCTGGGCGTGGTGGCTCACGCCTGTTGCTAAGAGGCCAAGGTGGGAGGATCCTTTGAGCTGAGGAGTTTGAGGTTGCTGTGAGCTAGGCTGACACCATAGCACTCTAGCCCCAGGCAATAGAGTGAGACTCTGTCTCAAAACAAAAAAAAAAATGTCTTTGTAGGCAGCCAGAACGTACAGGTGTTAGGTATTTTTTTCTAAGACATTCACTTAGAAGATGTTTATTAATACTCCCTCACCTTCATCCCCACCCTTGATACATATCCACCACAGCTGTCACCTCATAATTCACAGCCAGCACTAATGGTTCTGGTTTATAACAGGCATGCAGTTAGTATTTGTTTCCTCAACTGTTATCTGTGAATAGTTCTCTCCTAGGTCTTCCCTCCAGTGACTGGTGTGGAATTGGTCCTGGGTCCTTTGGCCACTTCTGTCTAGGTTTCATAGGTTCCTTTAGTAGTTGCTGAGTGAGCCACTTCCCAGGTCATGCTCTCTGAGCTCACAGCCCTCAGTTCCTGACTGCAGGCAGTCTGTACCAGCTGTGTGGTCTGTACATTTAGTGTTCGGCAGTGGGTGGGCGTGGAAGTGTGGGAGGAGGCAATATGTGTGGATCCAGGGGAAGAGCAGGGACTGTGCAGCCAGGTGGACCTGATCTCTGGCAGGCCACTGTTGGGTGCTCTGCCTCCCTGGCCAGGGGACTTATGAGCTGTGTGAGAATGCATGTTTAAAGTTTGTATCATGGAGTAAGTGTTTAGCAAATGATGCTAATTGTCGAGGACCTTTCCTTGAGTAGAAGTATGAAACACTCCAGGGACATAATAGGGAATCATGGGGCTCTAGAGTCTCTTTGTTGGCTGTGCATGGGAAATAAAAATAGTTTCCACAAGATTTAGCCCAAACATAGTGTGCGCTCCAGTTTCTTCTACGCTAGTCTCTCTGCCAGTACTCTTTGCCCCAATCCAATCCTCATGTAATAGCAAAGCAATATTCTCATACTGAAAATGGATATTGCTTTTTCACTGAAAAAGACTTCAATGAAACATTCTGTGTTTCAGTGTTTCAGCATTTGCCAAGTTTAAAGTCCTTCTCCCACTTTCCATGTGATCTTATGCAAGTTATTTAACCATTCCATGTTTCTCTTTCCTTTCTACAAAACATGGGTAGTATCTACTTCATTAGGTTATTGTCAGGATTGAGTTGATTAATAAACCTAAAGTGCTTTGAAAAGTGGCTGGCAGGTGCTAAATGTTCAGTAGATGTTAGTTTTCTTCATTGTCATCATTGAATTTGTGAAGGGTTTGAACAAATGTCATTTACTACAGTAAATATATTCTGTTTTACATGCTTCCTAGAAGTAGTTTCCGTACTGGGAACTCTGGTTTTAATGTTGCGTGGATGTTCCAGGAAGAACCTGTGGCTATCTCAGAAGGCTTCTTTCCTCTTAGTGGAAATAGCAAAAGATGGAGCATGTGGAACATAGATAACCTTTTTCCCCACCAGTCTTGGTCACTTTGTTTCCTGTGATCCTTGAGGGACTTGTGGAATGTGCTTGTTGTCCAAAGCAGCCATTCTGTTTTGTGTTCTTTACACCTTGTAAGTCAAGAAAAGGTCATTATCATTATTAATACCTGGGCATCCAATGAATCATCGAAAGATTCCTTGATTAATGGGCAATTGTAGAATGAGGAGGGTGTGGTTTTGAGTGATACTTCTTCCAGGCTATGGTGAGCTGCTGTCCTTCCCCACACACAGGACTTCTCTAGTGACTTTAGTTGTGGAGGATCCGTGGATGAGTCTCCAGGACAGCAGTGGGCCCCAGTTTCAGCAGGCCTGCCCCCCATGTTGATTTCCTCCTTGAGGTGTGAGAGCACCACTGATTAAGTTAACCTTGGTGTCCTCTCTTGGTTTGATGATTTAGCTCTCATGTGATAGCTGTCTACTGCCTCCAAGTAGTTGAAGGGGCAGCCTTGAGTGTGCTGGAGTTGAACAGCTCTGGGCCAGGTGGCCTGTCTGGTGAGTCCTTGGGGCCAGGGGTGGGAGGAGGTGGATAGTGAACTTTTCAGATCAGCCCAGGGCTCTGGTCCTGGTACTGATTGCTTGTTTCGTTGTTGAAATAAGGTAAAGGAAATGTAGACCTAAACCCAAAAAGGAAACGAGTTGTTACATAACTTGGATGGGAAGAATTATGTTTTAAAATGAAACATCTGCACAAGACTCTTTGGTAAGGGGATAGTGTCTTAGTGTCATCTTTTTCTTTGTGTCTCTAGAGCACGTAATTTAGAGTTGATCTTCAGTAATAGTTTGAATTAAACTGTTTACTTCCAATAAAAACTAACCTCAACACGCACATACTCTAACTCAGAAACCCCCATGGATTAAAATCCACTTTATAATGATCCAGGGCTCCCCTCTATGGGCCTGAATCCTTTGGACTGGACATCTTTCCAGAGCTGGCTACAGCCCTACCTCCACAGACAGAATCAGGAGGATGAGGCATTCCTATTCCCAGCAGAGCCCCCCTCTTCATCACAGGTATGCCTGGTTGCAGTCGATGGTGTGGGGAAAGAGTTCAGGGCTAGTGGGGCATTTGCCCTCTCACCCACCTGTAGCACTCTTTCTGGAACCTCATGGAATACCTGGTGAGGGCTTGAAAGCAGTTGCAGAGTGCAGTTTCGTCGGTGTGAGGGCCACAGCGCAGTTAAGAGACTTGCTCAAAAAACTTTTTTCCCCCCTCCCAAACATATACTGAGGACAGAAGTACAGGATGTGTTTGGGGAACATCAATAGGCCCTACAGTGGGGAGTGAGGCTGGAGGCAGAAGTTGGGGCCAGACTGGAGGCTCCCCTTGGGGGCTGGGCTTTGTTAGGGAACCCTCAGCAGTTCTTGGAACAGGAGGGTAACATAATTGAGTCTGTTTCAGAGACCTACCTCTAGCAGGAGTGTTTGTTTGAAAAATTCCAGATGACTAATGCCTGCCTTGAACCAGTACTGCTGCCTGCTGGGATGAATAGCAGTCTTTTCATGCAGGAAGGGAGCTGTGATTATAAAAAGCCTGAACACTGAAGCCTCCTAAAGCTGTTCATGAAAGGAGTTGAAAGAACTGGTGTAACGAAGGAACTGGATGCGTCAAATTGAAGGGAAATAGCTTACATGCTCCCGCCGTGAGTAGCTCCTGCATCCACAACTGCCATTACCTCCCTCCCTCAAATGTACCTTTTATGCTGTTCAAATAGATTAAAAAGCCAGTTCAAGGCATCTTGGTAGTTTTTTTTGCCAGACAAACATGGTATGTGGGTCCTCGAGTGAGCACACTGCCAACCAGCCTTGCTGGGTGTGCTCGCCCTCTGGTCACTAGAGAGTGCACTCTTTGTCCCTTGGCATGACTGCAGTCCTACGATTTTTAATTTTTAAGGATTTAATAATATATTGAAACTAAAATACCAGACACTAACAATAGGGGAGATTATTTATTTTTGTTTTCCTTAACTTCAAATTCTGGTCTTTACTTTTGACCCTTGCTTAATTTATTGGTGCTGTAACTGGATATAGTAAGGTTCAAATCCATTCTTAACCAGCTCTGGGATAGTTAATCTCCTTGATTCTTTTTACAAAATGTGGACAGTAATCTAATTCACATGGTAGTTATGAGGTTTAAAAGGAGATCTGTGTCAAAATTTGTCAACCTGTGGGTAATGAGTGCTCAGAAATTTTCATGGATCCCATTGCCTCTTACATGGTGACAGCAGACGTCGCTTATCAACCAGAGACTCTGGTGGAGGCTGGAAATTTCCTCTGAATTCATTCTCAGTATAAAATTTCAAACAGCTTATCAGAGAAGGCAAACTATTGGGAAACTATGAATAAGTCTAGGTTGCAGAAGCCTAACCCCTGTATACCCCTTCATTTTATGGTTTTTTCCTGCAGAATTGGAGGCAGAAAACTAGAATCTGCACCTTTTTGCATTCTCTGTTCAGTGATGTGAAATTTGTTTTCAGGAATCTCATCGTTCCTTTAGTTATTTGAAACAACTGATTAGTTGTCCTTTTTTCCCATTTTTTTTTTATTTGGCAGTGATGTTTTATTGCTTGAATGATTGGTGAAATTGGGAAACTTCTTGAAAGCAAGATTGATGCTGTGGGGGTCTAAATTTTCCTAATCTTATGGTATTGTAGAGTCATGGAGTATCACATGTTAAGATGGTCCCACCTCCTTTTATTATAAAGATAAGGAGCCCTTTGGTAATAAGAAGTGCCCTGGTGATAGGAGGAGATGGAATTTAGAAAAGACAGAAGGCAGGAAATCTTTGGGAAAGGATTGGGTTTGGATTGGGATGTATTTAACTCTGTGGCGGATGACATGTTCCACTTTTGTTGTTTATGCAGCTCAGCTCCATTTGTAATGTTCTGTCTCAGTTGGACACCAGCTCTTTCTTCCAGGAAGCGTTTCCTGAAGCTCCTGTAGGTGGCTCAGGATGTGAGCTCTCCTCTGAGCTGGTGAGACCCTTGTGGGTCCCACTGTGAAGGTGGGACCAGGATGACCCTGTGTCCTGGCTGGATGGCTGCCCCATTTTCAGCTGGGAGGGGCGATGGGAGGCCAGGATCCTAGCAGAGCACGGAGTTAGTGGGTGAGGGCTGGCTTTTCTAGGCCATGATTTCCCCTGTCTTACCTCTCCTGGGGCTTGGAGTTGGAACGCGGGAGCTTAAAGCCTGTTAAAATGTGGGCTCTGGGCTGGGCATGGTGGGTGGCTCATGCCTGTAATCCTAGCACTCTGGGAGGCTGAGGCGGGCAGATCGTTTGAGCTCAGGAGTTCAAGACCAGCCTGAGCAAGAGCGAGACCCTGTCTCTACTAAAAAAAAAAAAAAAAAAAAAAACAAAGAAATTAGCCAGACAACTAAAAGTATATATAGAAAAAATTAGCCAGGCATTGTGGCGCATGCCTGTAGTCCCAGCTACTCGGGAGGCTGAGGCAGGAGGATCGCTTGAGCCCAGGAATTTGAGGTTGCTGTGAGCTAGGCTGATGCCACGACACTCTAGCCGGGGCAACAGAATGAGACTCTGTATCAAAAAAAAAAAAAAAAATTGTGGGCTCTGGAGTCAGGTGGACCCAGGGGTCCAGTCCCAGCCATGCCACTAGCTCTGTGATTTGGTTACTCTTCTGCAAATGGAGGTGATGGAGGTTACCTCCAGGCAATGTGAGCCTGAAAGTAGAGTGTGAGGTAAGAGCCCTGTAGGCTCCCTGCCATTCAGCAGGAGCTCAGCACTCAGGAGCTCTTTGGGTCCGTGTCATTCCCCTGATGGAGGGTTCACATGGTTGAGGAGGTTCAGGGTGTGCCCCCAGAAGCTCTTAGTCCTGTGGGAGATGTAGGCTTGTAAACAAATCATTGTGATGCAGCATCGGAAGTGCCTTAATGGAAGCTTTGTGAGTGCTTTGCCTGCTGTGAGGAGGGAGCCTCCAGCTGAGGACCATGGGAAGCAGCTCTGGGGTGTGTGTGTGTGTTGGGGGTGTTGGTGCAGGAATGCTTCTGCTGAGGGGGAGGGTGGAGGGGGAATGGGGGAGGCTCGGGCCACCTCAGGTGCCTGGCGGAGGTGCAGGAGCAAAGAAGCTGTGGACTGTGGAGGGCTTTCTACCTTCGGTCCCCCTAGACTGCCCTTTGACAACTACTCTGCCCAGGCCACCTCTAAGCATTCCCATGGCCCTTTGGGTGTCCACTTGCTTGTGGTGTCCTCACAGACTTTGTACCTTCTTCTGTCCTAGCCCCTAGACTGCCCTTTGACAACTACTCTGCCCAGGCCACCTCTAAGCATTCCCATGGCCCTTTGGGTGTCCACTTGCTTGTGGTGTCCTCACAGACTTTGTACCTTCTTCTGTCCTAGAGTAAGGGGCGGGGTGATAATTTGGTTATCTATATGCCACCCCTCAATTTGGAGCAGCTGAATGAAGGCCTGTATTTCACATACTTGTTTTGGTACCTTGATTGCCTGGCCTAAAGCCTGTGGCTCTGGAGGGTACACAATTAGTAGTTCCTGATTTCATCTGGGTGGTAAACATTGGTCAGAATCCTTTTCCCCATTTTATAGGTAGGGTTTCTGTAGCAGCTTCTGGTCTGAATTGGTCTGTTTCTTTGATGGGCATCATCAACAGGAGTGAGAGAATTGAAAGCATTTTTTTAAAAGCTGCCTGGGGGCCCAGTTGCCGGTAGGGCTTTGTTATATAGGTCGTGTTGTTCTCTTCATTCCCACCAAGGTCCCCTTATTGTAGCCATATGCCTGGGGTCACCACGAAATATAGCCTCACTGTTGCCCATGGCTTTGCAGGCTGTGGACCACGAAGCCTAGGGTAGCCCAGGAGAGGGTGGTGCCGTCAGCTCCACACAGCCGTTCCTTCTGCTGGGCTCCCTGCGCAGCCATGCCTTTCGCTCTGCTTCCTCTAGCGCCTCCATCTCCCAGTCTTCCCGTGAGAAAATAGGGCAGGGACAGACAAACACGCCTTAAACCTAATCTTACTGGTTCTATAAATGACCCTTCTGCCCTCTCTGCCACCCAGTTCTTCTGTGAACCCACCAAAAAAATATATTTACATCTTGAACTAATTTGCCATTTTCCAAAGAGGAAAAGGGTGCTATGCATTACTGCCTGTGTTAGTCCACGTACGCTGCTGTAGCAAAATACCATAAACTCTGTAGCTTATAAAGAGCAAATTTCTTCTTTCCTTCCTTCCTTCTCTCTTTCTTTCCTTCTTTTTTTGGTAGAGACGGGATTTTGCTGTGTTGTTCAGGCTGATCTCAAGCAATCCTCCCACCTTGGCCTCCCAAAGTGTTGAGATTACAGGCATGAGCCACCGTGCCCAGCCTAGGCCATCTTTTTGTTATGTCCTCAAGTGGTGGAAGGGGATCAGGGAGCTTTCTGGGGCCTCTTTTATATGGGTGCTAATCCCATTTATGAAGGATCTGACCTCATGGCCTAATCATCTCCCAGAGGCCCCCCTTCTAATGTCACATTTGGGGATTGGGTTTCAACATAGGAATTTTGGAGGGACACAAACGTTCTGTGTTACTGCCTTAGGTCTGGCTCTGGCCTATTGGAGGCAGCAGGTGTTTTTCATTATTCAAAGAATAACAAAGATCTAGGTTTGCTTTTATTGGTACCAGGTAGACTCACTTTGGGGTGTACTTCTGCTATTAGTAGCAGAGGGCTGGTGAGCAATCTCCAGCCACTTGAGGATGAGGCAGTGGGAGGGTCCCAGTGACCTGCTTTGTATGAGGGCTGCCTCCTGGGAGCACCGGGCAGTGTAGTGGGAAATAGTACAGGAGCTTGTTTATTCAGCAGCGTTTTACTTTCTAACACCAGGTGAGAGCTTCTCAGCACAGCTCTTCTCCAGAATCGCCTGTGGAGTGTTAAATACAGGTGCCCAGGCCTTCCCACAGATTTGGGATTTAGTGTCTGAGGTGGGATCTGGACAGCTGTATAATTAAGAAGCTCCAGGCCAGGTGGTGGCTCACGCCTGTAATCCTAGCATTCCAGGAGGTGGAGGTGGGAGGATTGCTTGAGGCCAGGAGTTTGAGACCAGCCTGAGCAAGAGCAAGACCCGATCTCTACTAAAAAAATAGAAAGAAAAAAAAATAGCCGGGCAACTAAAAATAGAAAAATTAGCTGGGTGTGGTGGCATGTGCCTGTAGTATTCGGCATGTGCCTGTAGTACTCGGGATGCTGAGGCAGGAGGATCATCGCTTGAGCCCAGGAGTTTGAGGTTGCTGTGAGCTAGGCTGACGCCATGGCACTCTAGCCTGGGTAACAGAGTGAGACTCTGTCTCAAAAAAAGAGCTCCTGTTGCTCAACTGGGGCTTGACACCACTTAGCAGGTACTGGGCCCTGAAAGGGGGTGAAGCTTACTCCATTCCCCAGCCCAGGGTGGGGAAAGAATAAGAAGCAGATATAATAATAGGCACAAAGGAGGGTTGCCCTGGAAGAATCAGGGAGGGTTTCCCAAAGAGGAAACATTGACATAGAAGTCCCCCGGCAGGGCACCTGCTGCAGGGTAGTTATTTATGGGAGCTGGAGTGGAGAGGCCTGGGGGGCGGGCAGGTGGGAGGAGGCAGGAGAAGCCTGCAGACCCCAGGAAAGATCCCCAGCATTGCTCTTAGGAAGGTCTTCTGTTCACCTTTGCGCCACTGAAGGCCAATAGAGGAACCACAGAAAGAGAATAGGGCCTGTTTAATGCAGTTTAATTCACTTCCAATTGTATCAGTTGCTGTATTTGACATTTTTGTTATTGCAGAGCAACTTTATTTTTCTTTTCTACCAATTCTTACATCTTCAGTGTGTTTGTCCTTTAGCTCTAAGCCAGACCTCCATGTTTGCTCTCCTGGTTCTAGCCCAGTAGATGGCGTCTGCTTGCATTAGGGGCACCTGTTAGTCACTGAGCCTGTTCCAGGCTGTTTCTCCCACTGTAAATGGACACAGTAAGTGCTTCTTAGGGTGCTGAGGGAGCTGAGGATGGAGCTGGAAGAGACTTAAACTAAAATTACTCTTCAGATGGGCAGGATTATGGTCTTTGTAGGGTATGTTTATTCTATTTGACTGACATCGTTCAGAGGTTATTATCCATGTTGGAGTCTCAAAACTCTCAGGAGAGCAAAACAGTCTTAACTGGTGATTAAAAATCACCAGGCCCACCTTCTTAATTTTACTTATGTTATGAAGTTAAAAGTTATGAAACCAGGAAAGAAGTTTTTACTGTATGTAGGCTTAGTTGTTTACTCAGGCAGTGGCTGGGAGCTTCTTTCTGGCTTCTCCAGGACTCCCTCTGTTGCTGGTATTACCAGGGCTCTGCTTCCATGGCTGCTGTTGATGTCCAGATCCACTTAATATTGCAATTCGTGTTTGCAGGCTCAATGCCAGACCAGGAGTTGGAGGTGTCCGATCTCGAGTTGGGATCCAACAGGGCCTTCTCAGCCAGCCAACACGCACAGCCACCTTCCAGCAGAGATTTGATGCGCGGCAGAAAATTGGCCTCTCGGATGCCCGGCTCAAACTAGGAGTCAAGGATGCCCGGGAGAAGCTTTTGCAGAAAGATGCTCGGTTTCGGATCAAAGGAAAAGTGCAGGATGCCAGAGAGATGTTGAACTCCCGCAAGCAGCAGACCGCTGTGCCCCAGAAGCCCCGCCAGGTAGCTGATGCCCGAGAAAAGATCAGCTTGAAGAGGAGTTCTCCTGCTGCCTTCATGAGCCCACCCATTGGGACAGTGACCCCTGCTCTGAAGCTCACCAAAACCATCCAGGTAGGTTGTGGCTTTTGTCATAAATTCCCAGGAAGCTAGTAACAAAGGTAGATTTAGGCAGGGGGGCAGGACTGTTTGGACAAAACTACGATTCTTCCGAGTGTTGGTGTAGCACTTTGTTGCTGACGAAGGCTTTTTTAAGTATGTTATAGTCAAGTAATCATAAAAGGATGGCAAGGTTTATTTCACTTTTATTTTAAAAAGGGAGCGGTCTCTAAATAAGTGACTTTCCCAAATGAGACAGTGGTGGAAAGAAGAGAGGGGAAAGGGCAAAACATTGATTGAGCACGTGCTGTGTGGCAGGCACATCATGTATATGATCTTATATCCTCACTCTATCCCTGGGATTGTTACCTCAGTTTTATAAAAGAAGAATCTGAGTCTGAGAGGTGTGAAATACTGTGTCCAGCATTATACAGCCAGGCAGTGGAAAGACCAGGGTAGGAGCCCAGTCTGGTCTGGCTCCTAGTCCGTTGCCCTGGCTGCCCTCCGCAGCTGCCACCCCAGAGGGAAAGGAAGCTGTCATTTAACCTCCACTGCAGCGTGGGTAATGAGAACAGCAGCAGCAGTGGTGAACAGGTATTGAGCCAGGTTCATTAAACCATCTGCGTGCATTGCAACGTGGTCTGTGGGGTGATTTTTCTTCCTGTCACTTTTGCTGTTGGGGATCAGGCACTCTATAGTGCCGTTTACCAAAGACCAAAACTGTGTGCCCACCATATGTATCAGGTTCTGTGACCCCTCCTCAGAGAACGTGTGTAGACCCTGTGGGGTGAATTATGACCACTGAGTGTTTCTAGGTTCCACAGCAGAAGGCCATGGTACCACTTCATGCCCATCCTGCTGGAATGAGGATCAATGTTGTCAATAACCACCAGGCCAAACAGGTAGAGTGAGTGTGTGTGCGCGTGAGTGTGTGTACATACATGAAGGTGTATGCATGCACATGTTTTAATGAGGCCTGCTTCAGTGGTTTGACTGAGGCCTGGCCCTAGGTTTCCCGTTTAAAGTATTGAAGGAGAGGTTACATTTGACTTTTTGTAATTTACAAGTTTTAAGAAGATACTTAATGGGGTAGGGGAGGCATGAGAGGCAAATTAAATTATTAATTTTTTATTATAGAATTTTTTATTCATTATAAAAGTGCTTAATACAGAAAATTTGTAAAATGCCCCTCAAGCTCCTACTCTCCAAACCCAACCACTTTTGAAATTTCGCCGTAGTTCCTTAAGTGTCATTATTTTTTACTTAACGGGTAGTTGTAATTGTGGTTATATTCTTACCCAATTTTATGTCATTATTCTTTCACTTTGCAACTCAAGCATTTTTCTGTGATGTTTTACATTTACTGTAAATATTTTTAGTAACTGCATAATCCATTGAGTTGACATTGCAGTTTATCTAAACCATTTTCCTGTCATTTTCATGTTAGAGATTCTTCTGCTATGGACATCTTTGCAGATAAAGCTCTTTCTAGGGTTTGAATTTACTTTTGTAGGCCAGATTATTCAGGATGGACTTTCAAAGCTAAAGGATATAAACAAACATTTTAGGGACTTTTGATAGGTTTTACCCACTTATAAAAAGAGGCACTTCTGATGTAACTGGAAGTTGCAGCACTTTCACTGGGCCCTTGTGAGCGGGGAGTTAGCCTGTCAGGACTTGAGCCCAGCCTGAGGCCAGTCTCCCAGGCACCTTCATTCTTTTGCCCACTTCTTCCTTGGTCCCTCGCTCACTCCAGCTGTCATCTCCCTGCTGAGTTTGTTCCAGATATCTATTGAGGGCCTTCATGCCACATTAACTAATATTTCTTTATTCTTAGAATTTATATGATCTGGATGAAGATGATGATGCTGTAGCTCCTATTCCTACAAAGCAGATGAAGTTTGCAGCCTCAGGCAGCTTTCTCCATCAGGTAGTATGGCATTTTATGTTTTCCTTACACTCACTGTATGTGTCTGATCAGGTGGATGGGAGAGGTTGTGGAGAATAGGGCCTTTCAATGCAGAAATATTTCTTTATTTGGACCATCAGATTTTTAGAGCTGGAACTAGTGCAACCCTTTGGTTTTACAAGTGCTGAGACTAGGACGCCCTGTAATTTGCTCACCATCCCATAAGCGAGTGCAGTGCAGAGCTTTAGCCCAGTTGGTGTGTTTGAGACACTTCAGGGAAAATTCGAGTAATCCCACAGGAGGGAATCTCATTTTCTTTCCTTTGTGGCAGGACATTCTGCATGCTTGCTGACCCTCTGGTCAGTAGCTCTGGCCCTGCTCTTGGATTCTGGATTCCCTTGATTGGTGTTAGCAAGAATAAACCTCACCTGGCCTAGAAAACAGTATCTAGCAGTGTCAGGGAGATCTGTGCTGCTTGTCTCAATGGATACAGCCAAGTGACGGTCCTGTGGGCTACCCAGCCAAGTCCACGTGGTGGGGACCTCCTCTGTTTTGCCTTCAGAGGCCCAAGGACTCATTTTTGGTCACTACCTTGAGTGCATGGTCACTACCCTGGTTGGTTACTCATTTACTCATCCCACCCTGTGCAATAGGTACTAATATCACCCTAGCTTTACGGGTGAGGCAGCATCACAGAGAGGTTAAATAATCCTGCTCAACACCACCCAGTGGTTGTTTTTTGTTTTTTTTTTTGTTTTTTTTTTTTTTTTTTGAGACAGAGTCTCACTTTCTTGCCCGGGCTAGAGTGAGTGCCGTGGCATCAGCCTAGCTCACAGCAACCTCAAACTCCTGGGCTTAAGGGATCCTACTGCCTCAGCCTCCCGAGTAGCTGGGACTACAGGCATGAGCCACCATGCCCGGCTAATTTTTTTTTTTTGTATATATATTTTTAGTTGGCCAGATAATTTCTTTCTATTTTTAGTAGAGACGGGGTCTCACTCTTGCTCAGGCTGGTCTCGAACTCCTGACCTCGAGCGATCCACCCGCCTCGGCCTCCCAGAGCTAGGATTACAGGCGTGAGCCACCGCGCCCGGCCTACCCAGTGGTTGTTGTAGTGAATTTAGGAGTTGAGCCTAAGCAG
The DNA here is from genome assembly GCF_020740605.2 of Lemur catta. NCBI lineage: Eukaryota > Metazoa > Chordata > Mammalia > Primates > Lemuridae > Lemur > Lemur catta. The sequence goes on from NC_059133.1 coordinate 6,028,311, forward strand.
TGTGGCTGGCTCTTGGGGCCACATGTGTAACCCATGTGCTGTCCTGACTCTGGAGACTCAGAAGGCGCTTCAGGAGTGTGGAATCCAGCATGGGGGGATGCTTCACCCAGACTTGGAGAAGCTGGTGAGCTTGCTGCACCATGCTCTGATCCTCCTCTCTGGCCACTGCATTACTCCCTCCTGCCTGGGTCAGTGCCTATAGATACTGCCTTCAATTGGCAAGACTTCTGCTTTGTGCATCCTTTTCCTCAGACATGTTAATACAATGGAGTTTATATTTCCAAGGGAGCACATCCTGGGAGGTAGGGTGGTGGCTGTTTTTGATGATCTGCACGTGCTATCTCTGCCAGCAGGTCCCTGGATAGTCTGGGAGCCAGTGAGGCCAGGTTTGTGCATGGTGACTCTGCATGGCCAGAAGAGGGACCAAAAAGCTGGGAGTTCTGGGGCCTTCTTAAAAGTGGGTTTCTATGCTCAGCCATCCTGGAGCTAGTGATCAGCCCATTGTGATAGAAGCATATCTAGGAATTAACTTGACCTCAAAACCTGTGGCTTTCTGACCAGCCCCAAGTTGTTGGGTTTTTAGGAAGTTGAGTGGTGTGGGTGAGCCTGTGGCTCCTGGGTGAGTTTTCAGGTCAGGGCTGTATGGAAGCTTCCTGCCACGAGCTTCCAGCAGTGGAAAGTGGCTTCTGTGAGCACATACTTGGGCTGTTTTTCTCCCCTACCAGCCCTTCCCTGTGGGATGTCCCTGGCAGCTGGCAACCTTTTTGGCTCCAGATTTCTAATGGAATTAGAGAGCTAGGGGGCATTGAGGGTTCGTGCTCTCAGCTAGTTGTCAGCCCCTTGGGGCTGCTTCAGAAGAGTCCAGGTCTCTGGCTTCTCAGATTACTTTCTGTCTTTGTCCAGGCTGGGCTGAGCAGTTCCAAGCTCTCCATGTCCAAGGCCCTCCCTCTCACCAAAGTGGTTCAGAATGATGCATATACAGCTCCTACTCTCCCCTCCTCTGTTCGAACAAAAGCCTTGACCAACATGTCCCGGACACTGGTGAACAAGGAGGAAACACCCAAAGAGCTGCCACCTGCTGAGGTGAGGTGAAGGTGACCACACCACTTAAGAGTCAGCCTGTGCTGGGTGGGTAATGTGCTGTATGTACCCCATTGAGTCCTCACAACATCCTGTGAGGTTGACATTGCCATCCCCGTTTTACAAATGAGCAAACCAAGACGTAGGGACGCCTGCCGTCAAAGAGCTTGCAGGCTCATGGAGACAGCAGAGCTGCAGAGAGATTGCTGTGTCTAGTGATAGGTAGTGGTTCTCCCTGGAGAGAGCTGTTCGGAGCTCTGAGGAAGGAGCACCTCATTCCACTTCGAAGCCTGGGAAGCTTTAAATCTTGAGAAAGTGCCATTTGAGCTGAGTGAGTCTGGGAGCATGAGTACCATTCCAAACAGAGGCTCAGGGCCTGAAGGGCCTGTGTGTTTGGGAAGTGGGGGAGAATCCATGTCTTTAGCATACAATAAGGGGGGCATGATGCGTGTTTAGGTCCAAGGGGCCCAGTTGTGATGACTCTCCATGGAGCTGTCCTCTGGGTCTTCATGATTGTGTGCCTGGGGTAAGTTCTGTCATGTGAGTGCATGCCCATTGGCTTCTGGTAACGCTCTTGTCTGTGTGGCAGCCTGTCCTCAGCCCTTTGGAAGGCACCAAGATGACTGTGAATAATCTACACCCTCGAGTCACTGAGGAAGACATCGTTGTGAGTACTGTGACCGGCCAGAAATTTAAAACTCAAACCGCTTCTGTGGCAAAGGTCCCTGAGACTCCCTCCCCCCCCCCACCTCTGCAGTTGATGACTTGCCAGGGCTCAGCATGTCGTCATACAGGGCCCAGATTTATCAGAGCTAAAGGCTACACATAGCTCATGAGGCAAAGTCTGAGGAAACCAGGCACAAGCTTCCCGAGTCCTCTCTAGTAGTCACACAGGATGCACTTTATTCCCCCAGCAACAAGTTGTGACAACACATGTGAAACCAGGGGAGCTCATTAAACACTCAGTTCCCTGGGCTTTTATTGGGGACTGGTCACTTAGGCATTCTCACCTGGCATCCACCAGAATTCCACACTCCCAGAAGGAAAGCAAGGGTTCAGCATAAGCCATATTGTTTGCACAGTTTAGGTGCAGTGAGCCCCTCTTTAATAGTGGGGTGGTGGGAGCCCTACCAAAGCACAAGTTCCTAGACACCAGCCAAAGGCCACCCTTGGAAGCAGGCCTTTCAAAGGCTAGCGTTCGGGCCATCTGTGTTTACTGTCTTCTGAACAGCTTCCAAACCCGGGCCTGAATCTCAGGGTCAGGGGACATTTGTGCCGTATGGTTCCTAAATGGGATCCTTTAGTCCCACTATGTGATATCCTGTAGTTCATAATTTCTCATGAGTCTTTGGAACTTCCTGCTTCCTTTGGGGTTTTTACATGATAATTCCAAAGTGAAAGGAGTGAGATAGATTGGTGGTGTCTGCCTTCCTAATCCATCCTGTCCTACCTGTGGCAATCATGGGCAAAATCTAAGCCAGGTGCCTGGTGACTAGGGCAGAGATGCAGCTAGGACTTCCTTTTCGACCTCATTTTCACTCTGGCACCTAAAAGAGCCATTTGTTTAGAAATCCACACACCCTTTGAACTGTCGGATCAGAAAATGAATGCACCTAGAGAATCCAGCCTCTCCTTGCAGCTGAGTCCTGGATTCTATAACAGCCCATACTGACCATCACATTTAAATCTTAATTGTGAAACACACAGGTGCTGTGTGGTTGGTGTTAAAATTAAGCAGGCTGGCCGGGCGCGGTGGCTCATGCTTGTAATCTTAGCACTCTGGTAGGCTGAGGCAGGAGGATCACTCGAGGTCAGGAGTTCGAGACCAGCATGAGCAAGAATGAGACCCCGTCTCTACTAAAAATAGAAAGAAATGATTTGGACAGCTAAAAATGTATATATAAAAAAAAAAATTAGCCGGGCATGGTGGCACATGCCTGTAGTCCCAGCTACTCGGGAGGCTGAGGCGGTAGGATTGGTTAAGCCCAGGAGTTTGATGTTGCTGTGAGCCAGGCTGACGCCATGGCACTCTAGCCTGGGCTACAGAGCGAGACTCTGTCTCAAAAAAAAAAATTAAGCAGGCCCACCAGTGTGTTCCTTCTTTTCTAGCAGGCTCAGTGCTGTGAACAGCACACGTGAAAATGGAAATTGCAGTCTACTTTATGTAATACTTGACAAGTTATAACGAAGTAAAACTTTTTTTCTGATTATAAAAGTAATAACATCTGCCATTTACTGAACACTTACGTGTGCCGGACACTTTATGTGGAATATTTGAAAATGTATAATAGTGGAAACTAAACACCCGTTATGATCACCACTCACAGAAAATTGCCGATAATAATCCTTACTTCTATTCTACCCAAATAGGTAATGTCCAGAGGACAACAGTAATTGGGATTATATCTAGTACTTAGGTCAGCCTTTCATATTGCAGATTCCACAACCAACTATGGTTTGAAAAATATTCGAATAAGAAAAAATGCCAGGTGTGGTCACTTATGCCTGTAATCCCAGCATTTTGGGAGGCCAGGGCAGGAGGATCACTTGAGACCAAGAGTTTGAGACCAACCTGGGCAACATACTGAGACCTCAACTCTACCAAAAATAAATAATTTAAAAAGGTAAAGAAAAGATGCCCACTAACAAACAACCATAAAAAGTATTCTTTTAAAGAAAAAGTATTTAAGTACAAAATAACAATTCCACAACAAATAATACAAATTTAAAAGCCAATACAGTATAATAACTATTTAAATAGCATTTACATTGTATTAGAGATGATTTAAAGTATACAGGAGGGACCAGGCATGGTAGTTCATGCCTGTAATCCCAGCACTTTGGAAAGCTAAGGAAGGAGGATCACTTGAGACCAGCCTGGGCAACATAATGTGAGACCCTGTCTCTATAAAAATTTTAAAAAATTTAGTTGGGCATGTACCTGTAATCCTAGCTACTCAGGAGGCTGAGGTGGGAGGGTAGCTTTAGCCCAGCAGTTCAAGGCTACAATGAGCTACGATCGTGCTGCTGTACTCCAGCCTCGGCAGCAGAGCACGGCCCTGTCTCTCCCCCTCCCCCCATCCAAAAAAGAGTATGGGAAGGTGTGTGTAGGTTATATGTAAACACTATGCCATTTTATATTAGAGACTTGAGCATCCATGGATTTTGGTACCTGTGGGGGGCTCCTAGAACTAGACCACTGTGGGTACAAAGGGATGACTGGAGTTCCGTATCTTGGTTTTGATATTTAACATTTTCCCCTTTATCATTAGAAACCATTTCAAGGACCTTTTCATAAGCCTTCTCTTTGGCTTCCCTACAACCTTGTGAAAGGCAATTGTAGGTGAGGAAATGGCTTGAGTGCCAGTTGACCTCTGTTGTCTGCCTCCGTATTACACTCCCTCTCTGGCCTCAGTCTCCTTGTCTGAAAAATGAGGAGGGGATTGGAGTTGATATTAATGTGTAAGAGCACTGCCTTAAAAATTCTCTCACTTGAACTTTCCAAAAACCTTGGGGAAAAAGTCGTTTTTATGTTCAGAAGAGGAAAAAAGCCTGGGAGAAGTTAAGTAACTTGCTGGAGATCACACAGCTGACAGGAAGCAGAGCCTCAGGGATCACATGCGGGTTTGTCTGACTTAAAGTGACCAACTGTCCGGTATTGCTAAGGACTCTCCTGACCTTAGCACTCCAAAGTCCCATGTCCTAGGAAACCCCTCTCTCCAGCCAAACCGGGACTATTGGGCACAACTCCAGAATTTGTATTTCTACAGATTCCCAGGTGACATATTAGCACCTGTCTTTGACGAACCTGCACATTCATTCTCATGACAGAGCTCTCTTGAGAAAAATTCCATAACTGTTACCGTATTGAGGTGGGTACTGAGGACTTTGGTGGTGACTTGCTGGGAGGACACAGATATGCCAAGGCTTGTAAGCCCAGACCCGTGTCTCACTGCCAGCACAGCTTGTCCCTCATCTAGTTCCGTGTTGAGGCCTGTGAATGTCTCAAGAACACCACCTAAAACAGCTCCCTCCCCTGAAATCTTGGGCACAGGGCATATTTAGCACAGTACAGCCACCCCAGAACCCTTGGAGTGTGTGTGAGTGGTAAGCAGCCAGAAATTCCTCCCCAATCCCAACCCCTCTTGTTCTTTGCAGGAGCTTTTCTGTGTATGTGGAGCCCTCAAGCGAGCTCGGCTGGTCCATCCTGGGGTAGCAGAGGTGGTCTTTGTGAAAAAGGATGATGCCATCACTGCATATAAGAAGTACAATAACCGGTGTCTGGATGGTAAGTTAGGGAGAAAGCAGCTCCCTTACCTCCTGCTCCTCTCTCCACTTGCTGTCAGGCAGCAAACCTTCCTCTGAGATGGGTGGCAGGACATCCCCTCTGGGGCCTTCTGTGCACCAGGTATAGGCAGTGACATGCAGTCTCTGAGTGGTGCTGAACTATGGGTTCCACAGGGCCCTGGATTTTAACCTAGTCCTCGAACATGAGTCCAGCAAGAAGGAAAACATCATTTCTCCGTAGATGGTTCTCTTAAGGGGTCTTGCCATGGAAGCCAAAGAGCCACAGCCTTCTCTTCCCCTTCAGCTGTTGGTCTGTGTGGGACAAAGGTTCTTCCAAGGCCTGGAGCCTTGTCTGAATGTTGGCACCTAGGTGAACTCTGCTTCTAGTAGTAAACTACTGACTTTATTGAATTCAAATTCGTATTATGCATCTTAGGACAGCGTGTAGAGAGTAACTCTGCTGCCGTGCTCCTTCTTTCCATTGATTTGTTCTTTCCGTATGTATTGAATAATATGTAACTGTGGACCAAGGCCCTCTGTTAGAAGTGGGGAAGCAGAGAGTAGTAAAAATAATATGACAAAATACTAATAAAAGACCTAGACCCTTGTCTAAATGTTGGTACCTGGGTGAGCTCACCTGGAAAAGTCCATGGTTTGAATTTCCCTAATGGCTAATAATGTTTAGCACCTTTTCGTGTGCTTTTTGGCCGTTTGTGTGTCTTCTTTGGAGAAACGTCTATTCAGAATCTTTGTCCACTTTTTAATTGGGTTTTGGTTTTTTGGGGGGAGGGGGTTGTTTGCTTTTAAGAAATAGGGTCTTGCTCTGTTGCCCAGGCTGGAGTATAGTGGTATGATCATAGCTCCCTGCAACCTCAACCTCCAACTCCTGGGCTCAAGTAATCCTCCCGCCCCAGCCTCCCAAGTAGCTGGGACTACAGGTGCTTGCCATCACACCCAGCTAATTTTTTTATTTTTTGTTCAAGTCAGACTGGACTTGAATTCCTGGGCTCAAGCGATCCTCCTGCCTCAGCATGAAAATACTGGGATTATAGAGCCACTATGCCAGACCTAATTGTGTTCTTTTTTATTATTGAGTTGTAAAAGTTCTTTATATAATCTTGATATAAGTCTCTTACTAGATAAATGATTTGCCAATATTTTCTCTCATTCTGTAGGGTTTTTTTCTTTCACTTTTTTAAATACAGTTGTGTGCTATATTTTCAGTCAACAACAGTGATCCCATAAGATTATAATACCATATTTTTACTGTACCTTTTCTGTGTTTAGATACACAAATACAGTTGCCAATAGTATTCAGTAAAATAACATGCCATACAGATTTGTAACCTAGAAGCAGTAGCATTTAGCCTAGGTGTATAGTAGTCTATACCATCTGGGTTTGTGTAAGTACAGTCTATGACACTCATACAATGATGGAATCACCTAACAAAGCATTTCTCATAATGTATCCCTATTGTTACAGGACACATGACTGTATGTGTATTTATAGCTATATATTTTCCTCTAAGCATTGCTTTAACTACATTCCATAAGTTTGGTATATCGTGTCTTCGTTTTCATTCATCTTAATTAAAGTGTTTTCTGTTTCCCTTGTGATTTTTTTCTTTGACCTACTGATTATTTAAGATTGTTTTGTTTAATTTCCCTATAATCATGAATTTTATTTGTGTATTTGAAGCTCTATTGCTCATTACAGATATGTTTATGTTAATAATTATTTTCATCCTAATGAATTGACCCTTCAATCGGTTTTCAATGTCCCTCTTTATCTCTAGTAACGTTTTTTGTTTTAAAGTCCATTTTTGGCCAGGCACGATGACTCACACCTGTAATCCTAGCATTCTAGGAGGCCAAGGCGAGAGAATTGCTTGAGTTGGAGATCACCCTAAGCAAGAGCGAGACCCCTTCTCTACTAAAAATAGAAAAAAATTAGCCGGATGTGGTGGCACACGCCTGTAGTCCCAGCTACCGGGGAGGCTGAGGCAGGAGGATTGCTTGAGCCCAGGAGGTTGAGGTTGCTGTGAGCTAGGCTGACATCATGGCACTCTAGCCCTAGCAACAGAGCAAGACTCTCTCCAAAAAAATAAATAAAATCTGTTTTGTTTTATGTTAGTATAGCTACTGCGGCTTTCTTAGGATTGCTGTTTGGGTGATAAATCTTTTTCTACCCTTTTGCTTTCAGTCTTTTTATATCTTTATAAAGTGTGTCTCCTATAGATAGTGTATAATTGGACTTTGTTTTGTTTTTTATTCCGGCCTGATAGTCTGTTTCTTGATTGGATTATTTAATCTATTCACATTTATGTTATTGATAATTGGGTTTAACTTAACTCCAGTAAGACATAGAAACATTACTCCTATATGGCTCTATTCCTTCCTGGTTTTTGTACTGTTACTGTTTACATATCACAGCTTATATACAGTGGGAGTGCAGTCTTCCTAGCAGTTAATCCTTCGTGGACAAAGTGGAAGTCTGTAGATACACTTTTTTTTTTTTTTTTTGAGACAGAGTCTCGCTCTGTTGCCCAGGCTGGAGTGCCGGTGTCAGCCTAGCTCACAGCAACCTCCAACTCCTGGGCTCAAGCGATCCTCCTGCCTCAGCCTCCCGAGTAGCTGGGACTACAGGCATGCGCCACCATGCCCGGCTAGTTTTTTCTATATATTTTTAGCTGTCCAGCTAATTTTTTTCTATTTTTAGTAGAGATGGGGTCTCATTCTTGCTCAGGCTGGTCTCGAACTCCTGACCTCGAGTGATCCTCTCGCCTTGGTCTCCCAGATTGCTAGGATTACAGGCGTGAGCCACCGTGCCCAGCGTGTAGATACACTTTTGAATCCTCTTTTCATTTAATTTAGCTGGGTGCAGTGGTGCTCACCTGCAGTCCCAGCTGTTTGGGAGGCTGAAGTGGAAGGATCGCTTGAGCTCAGGAGTTTGAGGCAAGCCTGGGTAGTAAGACCCCATCTCTTAAAAAAAATCCAAAATGTGCGTACTTTTAACTTAATTTGATAGCATAAACATTTTCCCTTTACTGCTTCACAAGTTTGGATGGCTTCACACTGAGTACAATTTCTCTCTCACTTCACTCTCATCTCCTCCTGTATGAAGCAAAGTTTGTTACCACTTTGTTTCCTAGTGCTCTTATTGCTCTTTGAGGCAATTGTTTCCTCACACCCTAGGCTTTTCTTAGTGTCTAGACTTGGCTGAAACATGGCAGCCCTGTCTCCAGCTGTGGAGCCAGAGCTGTCTGTGTTGGGTGCTTTGACCCTTGGTGGTAGAGGAGCTGAGGTCTAATGGCAGAGCCTTTTCTTCCCTTGGTTTTTCAGGGCAGCCGATGAAGTGCAACCTTCACATGAATGGGAACGTTATCACCTCAGACCAGCCCATCCTGCTGTAAGTTCCGAGGGCAGGTGCTAGGGGTGGGATGGGCCGGAGCCTCTGCTTGTTTACCATGCACGGGCCTGTCTGTATTCGCAGGGGCAAATGCCTGCGTCACGGCTCTCCGTCTGCCATTCCAGTTCCTCTGTTCTCATGGCAACTGGGCATGCGGGTGCTTGAATTTAACCAAATTGCTTTGCTTTGTCACTTTCCCAGGGCTGACCCCACAGTGGCTAGCAGTATGATCTCGTTCTCAGACTTACACTTTAGAAACACCTGAGAGCAAAGTGGAGCACAGGTTGCTCTTGTGCCCTTTGTGCAGGTGTGAGTACCATCAAGTGAGCAAAGAACTCCACCTCCTGTGACTAACTGATGGGGACAGTGCCAAGTGTGCCACCTGTTGTTTTGCTCCCCAGTAGGGCTTTTTTGGTTTTTGTTGTTTTTAGACAGTCTCACTATGTTTCCTAGGCTGGTCTTGAACACCTGGGCTCAAGCATTCCTCCTGCCTCAGCTTCCCAAGTAGCTGGGTCTAGAGGTGTGTGCCACTGCACCCGGCTCCCTGCACCTCATTTTGCTAACGGACACCTGGGCATACATGCCTGGCCTGGGACTGAGGACTGTTTTGGAGCCTGAGATGCATAAAATGTGGAGACTGGCAAGACATCCTTGTCTAGATAAAGAGAGAGATATCCAGGGGGAGGAGGCTGGACTTGCCGGGGTGGGTGGGGTAGTGTGGGTCAAGCCTGGAATAGCTTTAAGATTGAGAAAGACTAGAATTTGAACCCTGGGTGATGACTTAGGTGATTTGGATGAGTGTCTTTTTTTTTTTTTTTTTTTTTTGAGACAGAGTCTCACTCTGTTGCCCAGGCTAGAGTGCCGTGGCGTCAGCCTAGCTCACAGCAACCTCTGACTCCTGGGTTCAAGCGATCCTCCTGCCTCAGCCTCCCGAGTAGCTGGGACTACAGGCATGCACCACCATGCTCGGCTAGTTGTTTCTATATATTTTTAGTTGTCCAGCTAATTTCTTTCTATTTTTAGTAGAGACGGGGTCTCGCTCTTGCTCAGGCTGGTCTCAAACTCCTGAGCTCAAACGATCCACCCGCCTCGGCCTCCCAGAGTGCTAGGATTACAGGCGTGAACCACTGCGCCCGGCCATGGATGAGTGTCTTAAACTATGTTCCGAGAATAAGTGGTATTCTCAAAATGTTTCTTAGGGTTTTGTGCCCTAATGAGTTTGGGAACTTGGGCTTCTCAAGTTATGTGATACGCTAATGTGTGTTACCACCCAGGAGGGACATGCAGTGTTCCTAAACTTAAAACCACAGAACACTGCAGGTTGCATGTCATCAGTTAATAAGAAAAATGATAAGTTTGTTACGAGATGAAATGAGATTAGGGGTGCAGAGAGCGTCATGCTCAGTGCCTAGCTCCTGACAGACGTGCAGTAAGGGTGGGTCCTTTCCCCATCTAGAGAAACAGACAAGGACTTTGACTCTTTTCTGCTCTCCACAGGCGGCTGAGTGACAGCCCCTCAGTGAAAAAGGAGAGTGAGCTGCCTCGCAGGGTGAATGCTGCCTCCTCAGCCAATCCTCCTGCTGAAGTGGACCCTGACACCATCCTGAAGGCACTCTTCAAGTCCTCCGGGGCCTCTGTGACCACACAGCCCACAGAATTCAAAATCAAACTTTGAGCAGGAGAGTGAGGCAGCCAGAATGGGGGCAGAGGAGGGTGGCTCTGTTTCCCAAGGCAAAGCTTGTGACCAATGGGCCATCGGACTAGAGACCCCCTGAGTGTGGGAAGGGTTGCCAGGGTAGAGAGCTTCCTCGCTGGATGGGACCTGCCCTGTGCCCTTGTGTACGTTACCAATTCCGTAGTGTGTTTTCTCCTATCCGCCTCATCAGCACGGTAGGGTTGTGTTTCTCAGAGTGTGCCTCCCCTGGCCTCAGCCCTAAGCTGATTGCTTATCTGGAAATGGTACACTAACTTCTCTGGGTGGCTGTCTTGTGGCCCCATGGGATGTGGGGCAGGGGCTGTTTGAACGACACTGCTTTTTCCAGGGACTGAGGGGTTGCCTTTCCTTTCTGGTTTTTAAGCTTTTCAAACAAAGAAGAGAATGGAAACCTCTGCTTTCCTAATGGGAGCCGGGTCTGCTTAAGAGCTGTGCCACTCACCCTCCTGGCCATGAGTGGAGGTGGCAACCGGGGATCAGGTCACAGGCCTCTTTTCCTCTTACCACTGGCTCCAGGCCTGGCTAGGTGCAAGGGCAGGATGAGGCTCTGCTCTGGTAGGGAGAGTGCACCCTCAACTCTTGGTTTGGAGAGCCTGCGCTGCCTCACCCAACCCAGAGCAAATTCTTAAGAGTCCACATTTCTTTTTTCCTTGAGTTGTGCTGAATGCCCCACCCCAGTTCTCTTGGCCTTCTGGGTGTCACTGCTGGGAGGGGCTTGCACTGTTAACTTTCCCAGCTCTCGCCTAGCATGGCGCTCATCACGCGCTGGTTTTGGTGCAAATGCCAGCTCCCTTCCAGTCTGGCCGCACAGAGGCTCTGCCTCCCATTCTGTAACACTGGGTTTAGGGGATTATGTGAGTGGGAGGTGCTGTTGTGCTCCTGGCTCTTCTTTCTGGCCTCTGTAGTCTACAGGTTAATAGTCAGGGATGGCAGGAGGCATATATCCAGCTGCCACCAAGGGGCACTGTCCCCACTGTTGTGAGTGACCCATCCGTCCATGCAGAGGGGTATTTTCCTGCCTTGGCAGTGGGGGGAGGTGGTGGAATGGGGGAGGGTGTACACTAGGGGACTGTTGCCCCAGCGTGGGGTAAAACTATAGAACCCAGGGGCAGTCCCTGAATACCAGGGCAGCATTGGGCTCCAGATGTCATGTGTCATTTAGCAGTCCCCTGCTGGTTTGTTGGGACTGTAAAGGGAATCCAGGCTGGTGCAGAGCTGGAGCACGTTGGGGAGCAGGATTCTGGGAGCTCTACAAAGTCAGCAGCAAGTGCTGTGGAAGGCACAAGCCTAGAGAGTACAGGGAACCTGAGACTTTAAGAGCCTCTCAAGACCTGCTTGAGGCTGGCCCGCTGAAGTAGAGAGAGCTCAGGAACTCCTGTTTCCACAGTTACGTCTGCCCGGTGGGAAGGACCCAGAGTTTGAGCCCAGCTTTAGTCCTCAGGCTCTGAGGCTGCCCGGGCCGAGGAGGTCCAAGGAGGGCCTGATGGTGCTCCACTCTCTGGCTCTTTAAAGAAAGCCACAGTTTTCCTCTTACCTGCTTCCAGTGGGTACAGACTTCCTTCTCTTCAGCAGCTGGAAGACATTCCTCCCACGCTTTACTCTTCCTGGCCCAAGAGAGTGCCCCAGATGCAGTAGGACCTGATTTCTCAGGTACTGGGAACAGTCTGGTCATTGCCTGGAGGCGGCTTAGAGAAGGGCTGCTAAACACCCTCCCCTCCCCTCCACTCCCCTCCTACTCCCAGGCCAGGCTGCTCTGGTTCTCATAGGGTTTCTCTGGGCCCAGCTGCAGCTGCCTGGCCATCTGGTGCTCAGTTTCTGGGTGACCATATGGTACATTGAGGGGGGAGGGGGCCTGTTTGTGGCCCTGCTCAAAAGCTGTCATCTTGGGAAACAGAAGAGAAGGCAATGGGCCCGCCCCATGTCCTTCTCCACCTCCTGCTCCCCTACACTACCTGTCTGTCTCGTTCAGAAGGAGGGAGGGAAGAGGCATTAAGAGGGATGGAGGGTGACTATCTATTACTTATCCATTTCTGAATAAACATTTGTTATTCCTACCTTTGAGCTATCATTTCTTAAAAGATTGTGTTATGTGGCCTTAGTGGGACTTGGCACCAACAAATGGGAATTTGCCTACTTGTTTTGCTTTGTGACCTTGGGCATTTACTCACAGGACTTGCTGGACCTGTCTCTGTAGCTGAGAGACTGGTCACTACTGTTGGTGGAAGCACCTGACACAGGGACGCAACACCTCCTGGGCCTGAAGTGCCTCGCTGGGTATTAAGAAGATGCCACAGAGTTAGGCAGCTGTTCACACGGAACAAGGCAGCCAGACTATGGGCTTTTGCTTTGGTTTGAAGAAGTTACACACATGGGTGTAATTTACCTCCTAAATGAACTATGCACTAGAAAAAATGAGATTAGTTATTGTTGGTTTTATTATGGTTCCACCAAGCACAACCGTGGACATTTTGTGTAAAACAAACAAAACTGAGAGGTGGGAAGAAGGCAGTGTGCCTGGGTACCTCACATATCCCAAACTAGGTGTGGGAGAAGCTGGAGCGAGGCCAGAGCGGCAGCCAGGGAGCGTGGGCCCAGCGGGCTCTGTGGCGAGGCTAGTGGGCCAGGGTGTTTTGGGGCCATAGCAGCAATAATGCTGCTTGACTGCTGTAATCAAAGGAAGATCGAAAACGAGCAGGAAGCCAATGCCAGCTGCTAGTGGGAAATCCCAGCCCCTCACCCAGCTTCCAGGCCTAAGCCTGTCCTCAGACCCAGGGGTCACTGTACCAGACGGAGGCTGGGGCCCCTTGAGAAGAATCGTGTGAGGCCACAGCAGATATTTGCAGTAGCCATACCCCAGTCCTCCACAACAGCCATTTCCAAGAAGTAAGTGCACTGGGAAAAGAGTACTAGATAGTTCAAGGGCTAATGGGCACATGGTGTGAGGGGACCTTTGGAGGCCAAATAAATGGAGTAGTTGAGCTTCTTCCCTGCTCTGTTGACACTACCCTGCTCGGTGATGGTGCCGTCTCTCAGAGCCCTCACTAACACCTATACGTTGCCATCTCCAGGTGTATTTCCCCAGGCCAAGTATCTCTGATGTTCACTCTCATATCTGCCCACCTGGCATCTCCCCTGGGATGTTGACAAGGCATCTCAGCGTGCCCTCAGCGAGCTCCTGAGCCAGCCTCTCCTGCAGTCTCACCTTGTCAGTAAACGGAGACACCATCCTCTCAGTTGTTCAGACAGCAGAGCTAGCGCCATCCTGGACCTCTCTCTCCTTCACGTTGTACATCCAGTGTGTTGGCAAATCCTATTGGAATTCTTCAAAACGTACTCAGAAACCCTCACCTCGCACCACCTCTGCTGACAGTTCCCTGGTGATCAAGCCATCCTTTTTCCTCTGAATTACTGCAGTTATATCCTAAACCACCTCCTTGCTGCTGCCCTTGCCTTCTCACAGTCTAACTGCAATACAGCAGCCAAAGTGATACTGTTTACACATACATCACTCCTGTCTGCTCAATATCCCACAGCGGCCCCCATCACTCAGAGGAACAGTTGAGGTGCTTCCAGTGGTCTACCAGACCCATAGGATTGGCCAAGCCCCCGATCCCCTCACTGATTCTCCCTCTGGCTCACTGGGCTCCAGCCACACTGGCCTCCGTGGTATTTCTCTACCCCACAAGGCAGGTTCCAACCTCAGGGACTTTGCACTTGCCATTCCCTCTGCCCAGAATACTCCTCCCCACCCTCTAAACACCTCACATCCTTCAAATATTTGTTCAAATGTCACTTCAATGGGGCCTTGACTTTATTTAAAATTGTGACATCTCCTTTAATTAATTTAATTTAAAATTGCCTCGTCCTCCATTTTTCTCTTCGGCACTTTCCAGTAACACATGCATTACATTATGCTTCCTTATGTGTTTATCGTTTCCTCCCCTCATTGGAAGGTGAACTCCAGGAAGGCTGGGTGTTGCCTCACCTCGTCTAGCCTCTAGCGCTTAGGACAGCCAGTGCCTGCAGCATGCGCTGCCGTTGGTGGAAGGAACGAATGAATGAACGGGTGGAGGGATGGAAAGTTGAGTTCGTACTCGTGAACGGCCTGGGCCAAGGCTGACATTCACTTCCACATTCGAGCGCTGATTTTATTCTGAGCAAATGAAGGTTGGGCCCTGGGGTGTCGGGGGCCTGGGAGGCAGGCCTGAAATCGGGAGGGCGGGGCCTCCACGGGGCGCCGGTGTCACGGAAGCGAACTCTCCCACAGATGAACTACAACTCCCAGCGGCCACCGCGCTTCCGGTCGGCAAGATGGTGGCGCGGAGGAGGAAGCGTGCGGCAAGGGACCCTGAGGAGGGATTCCCAAGCCCCCCGGGCTACTCAGGTGAGGGGCTCCGGGACGCGGGGCTGGGGAACTGCCAGGCACCGCCGGAAGGTGAATGGGGGGTGGGCGGTGGGCGGGGGCCCTCAGGAGCAGCCGCACAGTTGGGTGTGAGCCCCGGCGGTCGCAGACCCCGGGCGGGGCAGGTCGTGAGGCCGCGGGGACCGAAGGACCCACGCAGCGCACTTCTCTCGTCTGTCCACACTGTCCCGGGGCGAGTCGTCTCCGTCCACACCCCCTCGCCCAAGTGAGTCCATCCCCTTCTCATCATATATTTGCAGTCCCTAGTTCAGCCCCCATAAGCTCTCACCAGTGCTGTATGTGCCCTCTTACTTGGTTCCCCTCCTTATTCTTGCTCCTGCATTCAGTTCTCCACCAGTTGCCGGAATGTTTTTTCTGAAGTCAGGTTTAAATCAGATCATGCCTAACACGCTTGCCGATAACCCCCTCCCCCGCCCAGTGGCTTTAGAAGGTAGCACCTAAAACGTAACCAGACTTCTTACCTACATGGCCCACGTGTTGTGGCTCGTGCTGACCTATGGCTGTTTCCACCTTCAGGGTTTTTGAACTTGCTACGCCCGCCCTCTTCCTCAAGCAGCTCTGTGCTGGACTGTTGCACTGTGTCATTTGGTCTGAGCTTTAATGTAGCTTCCTCAAAGAGGCCTTCTCTGATAATGTATTGAAAGAAGGCCTCCGCCTGCCACCTGTCACCCTGTACGTTTCTTTCACATTTGATACAAGCTTGTTGTATGTTTGCTTGTTCATTGCTTTCTCCCTTTATTACAACGTGAGCTTCCTGAGTGCAGGGCCTGCAGCTGTTTCCCCATTATACTCTGAGGAAGGTGGTGAGAAAAATAGAAAAAAAGAAACAGTTCCTAGCCTTATGAGGATTAAAATTTCTGGGCATGCCAATAATTAACCAGAGAATCCCTCCAGTGTAGACTTACACACTGTTAGAGAAGCTACGAAGGCACAGCCAGGTGTGTCTAATCTGGCACAAAGGGATGGAGGCGATGTAAGGCTCTCCAGAGCTAAAACCTGAAGCTTGTGGGGAGGGAAGAGGTTGATGTGGCAGGTAGAAAGGACAGCAGTGAAGCCATGACTCATTGGAGGAAGGAAGGATAGGGGAGGAGGATGCAAGAAGAGGCGACAATGGCAGCCTGGATGGGTCACATGGGGCTTCTGGCCATGGTTAGGATTTTGGTGTTTACCCCAAGAGCAGCGGGTTTGAGCTTCGCTCTCATTGTGCTCCCCTTCTGTGATAATTGCCTGTATACATACTCTCCCCACCAGCCTGGGAGCTCCTCCTGGGCAGATTCTCTATTTGTTCACTCTCATAGCCTGCACAGGCTTTGCCAAGGGGGAGGGCTCAGCAAAGGATAGATTCATGGACAGATGGACTGAGGGATGGGACTACAAAGGCAGTTGTGTGAATGCCTAGCTGGCCACAGCCCTGGCTGGCCGGAATCTGACTACTCAGGCCGTCCCTCCCCACCCCCTTTTCCCTTCCAGCCATTCCAGTCAAGTTCTCTGAAAAACAGCAGGCTTCTCATTACCTCTATGTGAGAGCACACAGTGTCCGAGAAGGCACCAAGTCCACCTGGCCTCAGAAGCGCACCCTTTTTGTCCTCAATGTGCCCCCATACTGCACAGAGGTGAGCTGCGTCTGGGAAGGGAACTGTGGGCTCGGGATGGGGGACTCCCATGGCATCCCCCCCAGTCTTTGGTGGTGAGATGGAAGCAGCTGAGGGGACCCCTAGAGGAGAGTGTCAAGAGGGCTGCCTCTGTCTCTTGTGACAGGAAACTGGCACATGTTTTTAAAGATGTTTAGAAATATATAATTCTGAGGAGCCCAAAGGTTTTTCATTAATATATATCTCCCAAAATTGTTTTAATTACCAGTTTTTTCTTGATTATAAAAGTGATACATGTCCATAATTTAAAAATAGGAAAAGTATAAGAAAATCAAAATTGCCTCTAATTCAACCATCTAGACACATCTGTTAATTTTTCTCGCAGAAAATATATTATTATGTAAGTTTACAGAGAGAAACTAAGGGATTGCTGGATTTTAGATGAGTTTATTTTCAAAAATGAAATCACAATTTCTAAAAAATTCTTCTAAAGTTAGAAAGAAGTGTTCAGAAGAGAGGATGTCTTTTTTTTTTTTTTTTTTTTTTTACCATGAGCCAGTTCCTATAAGAGGGTGTCATTTTTTAACCTTTATTGAAGTGTAGCATATGTGCAGAGAAGGGCCTGGCTCATGGGTATACAACTCTGAACACACTTGTATAATCAGCAGCCAGATGGAGAAACATCAGCACTCCCCAGAAATCCCCTCTTGTCCCTCACGCACCAAGGACAGCCACTGTCCTGATCTTCGTGGTGTAGATTTGACTGTCTACTTCTGATTCAGGGAGTGGAACTTAGTCGTCATATAAAATCAGAACAGCACCAAAAATGTCCCCACCTGTCTTGTATGTCAGGTGGGAATGTCAACCTCCATGTTGTCTATGAGGTAACAGGTCAGAGGACATGGGGCCCAGGCTTTCCAGGTTGGGCAGACGTGAGCTCCGAGTCCTTCAAGGGCTCTCATCCTCTGGCAGCACCACCCAGGGCAGAGGAAAGGCCCTGTGACATTGACTCTGCTTCCCTTGTACCGTGGTAGGAAAGCCTGTCACGCCTGCTGTCCCCCTGCGGCCATGTCCAGTCTGTGGAGTTACAGGAGAAGCCAGACCTTGCTGAGAGCCCAAAGGAGCCAAAGTCAAAGTTTTTTCACCCCAAGCCTGTTCCAGTAAGCCTCCAAGTACCGGATCCCGCTAGAATGTGGGCGTGGGGTGGGGCTAGGGTGATGTCCCCAGTGTGTGAGGAGGAGTTGGCAGTTTTGGGACTTTGAGAGCATTCTGTACAGTCCTGGGCTAGTCCTTGCTGTGTGGTTTGGGAGGCTGTCAGGGTGACAAGCCTCTGATTCATTCCTGGATTTATCACATCCTTTAACTTCCTGCCTGGCTTTTTGCGTTGTCCTGTGTTAAAGCTTGGGGCCATCTCTGCTGGCTGCACTCAAGGGCCTCCCCTAGCTCCTCACCTGATTCCCTGCTGAGGTAAAGTCTTCCATGGGCTGGGTGGCCTCATCTCCAGGAGCACTGTTCTTTCCACATTTCCCTGTGGCCTCGAGCCCACACCTCTTCCTGGCACAGTGACATCTGTCTGTCCACCCCAGGTCTGGCTTCCATGAACCTGACCTGGCCCAGGGTGGGCCCCACTTTTCACTGTGTCCATCCCACAACTGGAGGAAAGGCCTTCTATGTGTCTCCTCTTCCTGGGGGAGGAGCTAGGAACAGGTGTCACTTCTAGCAGAAGTTGATAACTAGGAGTATGGCTGCCCCTCACCTGGATTATGGGATGACCTCTGGTTAGCCCATTACTGTCCCCTGGTCCAGCAACCGGTTAGGCTGAGGGCAGGTGTGGAGGTCCCCACACTGTGACATCTCTCTCTTCCCAGGGGTTCCAGGTAGCCTATGTGGTATTCCAGAAGCCAGGTGGAGTGTCAGCTGCCTTGACCCTGAAGGGCCCTTTGCTGGTCTCTACAGAGAGTCATCCTGTGAAGAGTGGCGTTCATAGTGAGTAACACCACTGGTGTCAGGCACCTATGTTTTGGGCCCTGGGTTCGTGGGAAGCTCTATAGGGACAGCGTCTGTGAATGTCACGAGCTGCACCCACCGTCCCTGAGAGCAGTGTGGGAGGCCTGAGCAAGTGGGCCGCTGGGCTGTGTCTGGGACACATCAGAGAGATGTTAGCCTGAGCCTTTGGCACTGAGTGGCACCGACACGCAGGGTGGTAGAGGTGAGGGCCAGCTTGTTACCGCTAGAGTCTTCCTTACCACCTGCACCCTGGGCCTCGAGTCTCCAGTCCCTGTGGCTCTGAGTAAGAAGATCCCGACTGGCTTGGGGTGGGCCCTGGGTGGAGCCCAAGTGTCAGGCCTGAGGAACCGAGTTGCCCTGGCCCCTTTCTCCCTCAGAGTGGATCAGTGACTATGCAGACTCGGTGCCTGACCCCGAGGCCTTGAGGACTGAAGTGGACACGTTCATGGAGGCATATGACCAGAAGATAGCTGAGGTAGGGTCTCCACAGGGACGGCCCAGCTTATCTGTGTGGCCTGGGGAAGGTGGTACCACAGGTGTCCTGGTGTGGCTCCCAAGGGGGAGGGGTGGTGGCAGCCTGTCCTTGGTCACCCTGTAGAGTCCAGGCTCCCTTTTTCCCTGCTAATCCTGGGCCACCTGGCTGGGTGACATCTAGGCTCTAAATGGTCTGTAGGGGGTGGAGGAGGCAATGTCGCACTTCTGCCACCCCCCCCATGCTTGGTCCCAACACTGTGCTATAGGGTGGGGGGTAGAGCAGGGAGGCAGCCTGCACCTTTGGATGCCCAGGGTGGTTCTGACTGCAGGGCTGGGTGTGGAGGGGCTGCTGTGGAGGCTCTGGGGTGGGCCCAGGAGTACACTCTCTGGCCAAGGAGCCTGCCCATCAGCAGGGTCGTGCTCCTGGCAGGAGGAGGCTAAAGCCAAGGAGGAGGAAGGAGTCCCTGACGAGGAGGGCTGGGTGAAGGTGACCCGCCGGGGCCGGCGACCTGTGCTGCCCCGGACGGAGGCAGCCAGCCTGCGGGTGCTGGAGAGGGAGAGACGGAAGCGTGCCCGCAAGGAACTGCTCAACTTCTATGCCTGGCAGCACCGAGAGTCCAAGATGGAGTGTAAGAGAGCACCCAGCTCCTGTCCTCAAGCCCCACTGCCCGTGGTGCCCAGCCATGGAGAGGCCTGTGGCCAGTGCTCCAGAGGGCGGGTGCTGGGCCTGGGATGGGGGTCGGGGGGAGAGTGTCCTTAGGCACAGGCCTCCCGACGGGCTCAGGTCTGAGGCCCAGGCTGGCAGCACCCCCATGTGCTGGTCCTCTTGTCCCACAGGGGCTGTTGCATTGCCCAATGGGTGGGGGCCCTGGGTTATTAGCACCTGGAGAGGCCCCTGGGATGTAGGGCCTGGAGGTGGGTCCTCTTCTGGGCCCCCTGAGCAATTAGTGCTGGAACTTGTCAGCCTCCAGTGTGCAAGGTGTCCAGTCGCAGAGGGTGGGTCTCAGGAGCCCACTGTGGGTACAGAGAAGGCACTGCCAAGTGTGTGGGGGGGGTGTGAATGTGGGGGGTGTGAGTGAGAATGTGTGTGTCAGGTGGCCCTGCATGGCCACTCCCATGGCCAAGCACCTGATCACCTGTGCCCTCTTGGTGGTGCTGTTGCTGCTGAGCTCACTGCCCTGCCACCTGGTGTCCCTGCTTGCCGGGGGGCTCAGGAGAGGGTGCTGGCCCTGGCCTGGGCGTGAGCTGGGCTCTGCAGCAGGCCCTGACCACCTGCCCGGTTGCTGCCTCATGGCCCCTCCCCGCTCTGCCCATCCCCCCTCCAGCACCTGCGCCCTTGCTCTTGTCCTCTGTAGACCCTCAGCTTCACCCACCGGGCCTCCGTCAGCCTTCCACCCACCTGCTGGCCTGGGCCACTTGGTGCCCAGAGTCACCTTCTGAACTCGACGGCACAGGGGGTGGAGTCCCTTTACCAATTCCTAAGGCCCCTCCAGTCAGCACCGTCAGGACTGGGGGGGCAGTGCCCTCTTTCTTCGCCCTGGGTGGGGTGGGGCAGGGGCCTTTGCCTTCTCTGTGCTGCTGCTCTTCTCGCTGGTGCCCGTCCTATCTCTGGACTCCAGCGTGCCAGCCAGCCTTGCCTCTGACTCGGCCCGCAGTTGAGTGCTGCCTGATCCAGACCATGTTCCCAGAGCAGAGAGGGGAGGGGGATGGGGGAGGCAGTGCTGAGCCCCCTCCTGGGAACTGGGGGGAGGGGCGGGTGGCACGAGCAGGCGCCTTCTAGTGGGGGCAGCCGGCACAGCTCCCAGCTGCAGTGCATGCCTGACCCTGCCCTGTCTTGCGCCCCCAGATCTAGCACAGCTGCGCAAGAAGTTTGAGGAGGACAAGCAGAGGATTGAACTAATGCGCGCTCAACGCAAGTTCCGACCCTACTGAGCCGCACTGGCCGCTGGCCCCCCACGGAGAGTGTCGTGGCCCGGCAGAGCTGTGGGGCCAGTGAGGGCATGGGCCCCGGCAGGGCCGGCGCACACCCGGGGAGGCTGTGCTCTGGGAACGGGCGCCAGCCCTGTCTCAGAGTCTGCATGGGCTGGGAGTGAAGGACAGTGTCACCCCTCTCAGTCCTTGTGCTTTGGCACTCTGGGTCTAGCGCTGGCCAGGCCTGCCCAGCAGGAGGACTTGGCCCTCGGAAACCGGCTCCTTCTGTGTCCTGCCTCCAGACGCTCTGATCTGCTCTGTGCACCCCTTCCCCTCAATGGAACAGCCCCCGCTGGCAGTGAAACCGCCTCAAAGCATGGAGAATACAAGTTTTATTTTCCATCCAGTTGGGCAGCAGGGAAAGGCCCAGGTGGGCACTGCCAGCTCACTGGGGATTCGTAAGCACAAAAGAAATGACCCCGACTCCAGACGCTGTCTGCCTCTTAAAGTCACAGATGTTAAAGTTGGAATCTTGCACCCGTCCTCTTACCTGCCAGCCCATGCTGGCCTATCCCCACCATGCCTGGCCTTGCAGGGGGACTTGGGAGCTTGAGTCTGGTGAGCTCTGGGTCTCTGCAGCCCCCCAGGAGCTACAGCTGGGCTGCGGTCTTTTTTTTTTTTTTTTTTTTTTTTTCTTTTTTTTGAGACAGAGTCTCACTGTGTTGCCCGGGCTAGAGTGAGTGCCATGGCGTCAGCCTAGCTCACAGCAACCTCAAACTCCTGGGCTTAAGCGATCCTACTGCCTCAGCCTCCCGAGTAGCTGGGACTACAGGCACGTGCCACCATGCCCGGCTAATTTTTTCTATATATATTTTTAGTTGGCCAGATAATTTCTTTCTATTTTTAGTAGAGACGAGGTCTCACTCTTGCTCAGGCTATTCTCGAACTCCTGACCTCGAGCGATCTACCCGCCTCGGCCTCCCAGAGTGCTGGGATTACAGGCGTGAGCCACCGCGCCCGGCCTGGGCTGTGGTCTTATGCTTGCTCTGCAAAAAGGAGCTGATGATGCCAGCCAGCTGCTGGGGCTCCTCCATGTGGATATAGTGACTGCCGGGGACCTCCACATACTGCAACTGCTGGGGAAGGGAGGGGGCACGTGGTGAGGTGAGGACAGGAGGTGGCACTGCCCACCCGTGGCCAGCTGAGCCTGGGGAGCTCCACAGGGCTCTGCTGGCAGGTCAGGAGTGCCCCGCGTGAGATTTCCCTACACTAAGCTCCTTGGGCCTCAGTTCACAGTACTCTGGGGACTTGGAGACCACTCCAAGGGTCTGGGCCAGCTGAGTCAGGTGACACAGCTGGGACAGGGAGGGACCTGAAGGCAGGTTACTGCTGGTCCTGACAATCAGATGAGCTCTGCTTGAAAAAGGCTACGGTGATAGAGCCTGAGCAGTTTCCAGACTTGCTTCCGCCCCGGGAGAAAATGCCATGACAGGGAAGCCCGTGTCTTGGCTCTGACCTGTGGCCGATCTGCCACAGAAGGGCTTCCCTTTGTGGCAACGCAAGGATGTCTGCCGAGGCCCCGGGGTCAGGTGTTCGTGGATGACGCTGCCAGGAACTGGGGGAGGGGTCACAGTCACAGCACAAGCCCCCCCATAATCCTGCAGCCTGCCACACCCAGTGGGTGCAGGTCCTGGGAACAGCAGGAGGTGGGGGGGCGGTTGGGGGTGGGAAGCAGCAAGGTGATCTCTGGGCTTGGGACCTTCTAAAACATGGGACTGCCCCTGGCAGTTGGGTCACTGAGTTGTGCACAGTCCAGGGGGCCACATGAGGGCAATAAAATAAAGATTCTGCCAGTAGAGGTCTCTGTTTCCTGCAGGCTGACTACTTGGGATCCCTGTTCTCCAGGGACCACAGCGGAGAGCAAAGCCTGACAGCTCCCGGGGGTCACTAGTGGAACCTGGGACCAGACCAGGGGTCCCAG
Organism: Lemur catta; assembly: GCF_020740605.2. NCBI lineage: Eukaryota > Metazoa > Chordata > Mammalia > Primates > Lemuridae > Lemur > Lemur catta. The sequence continues at coordinate 6,051,189 of NC_059133.1, forward strand.
TGCAAGAGAAGAGATGGGTGAAGTGGGCCCAGAGTGGGTGACAATGGCCTGACACCACCTGGGCACCAGCCACCTGAGCCCCATGCACCTTACCTCTTTTAGGACAGATTTCAGCATGTCGATCATGAAGAGCAGGGCCTCTGTCTTGGCGTCGTTCTCTCTTCTCAGGTCAGAAAATCCTTCAGTTGGTCTGGAAAGCAAGAAGAAATTGGGGTTCATCTTAGGACTGCCTCCTAGCGGTGCCCTTTTTCCACCCTCAGTTCCAGGCCTCAGAAACCAAGCCAGGGCCACCCCGGACTTTCCTACAGCTGGGTCCCTTTGGGCTTAGATTTAATTTGAGATTCAGTCACTTACCACCAGCTCACACTCACAACTGGCCACAGGCGAAGTGCTTAAGATGTACCCTGCTGGGACTTGGGGACTTACAGGACTTGTCCACAGTCACAGCCACTGAATGGCAGAGCTGGGATCTGAACAGGCTCTTGAATCCTGCTTTGCTTTTTCGTTTTTTAAGCAGCTCTACTGAGATACAATTTACCGTACAATCCTCCCCTTGAAAGCGAAAGTGTGCAATTTATGGCTTTTAGTATATTCAGGGTTGTGCAACCATCACCTCAATCATAGGACATTTTCGTCACCCCTAAAGAAACCTTGAACCTCTAGCTTTCACACACCTGCCTGCTTGTAGCCTCGCACAGCCACTTTGTCTCTGGATTGCCCCATCTGGAATTCGATGTGAATGGACTTGCAGTATGTAGACCTTTGTGTCTGGCATAGTGTTTCAAAGTTCCCCCATGTTGTAGCACATCAGGACTTCTTTCTGTGGCTTCAAAATCGCCCATGTGTGGATTGTCCACATTTTGCCCATCTGTTTGCCCACTGGTGGACATCTGGGCTGTCCCACCTTTTGGCTATTACAGAATGCTGCTATAAGGGTCCGTGTACAAGCTGTCGACTGCACCATCTTGCAATCCCACCACAGTGTATGAAGGTTCTGGTTTCTCCAGGTGGTCACCATTACTTGTTATCTGATTTGCTCTCCCCTTGTTTACCTTCCTCCTTCCGTAGACCCTCTGCCAGGGGGCTTCCCAAGAAAGATCCCAAGCCACAGCAGTGTGGTGGCTCTGTGGAGAACTGGGAGCCTCCCGCCAGGGCTCCCTCCTGGAGATTCCTGGTGCACACGGTCTCTCTCAGGGTGACCAAAGGGTGCTGGCTCCAGACTTACTTGAGAAGCAGGACGTGGGCCTGCAGCTTCTGGATGGCGTGCACAAACAGCTCCTTGCTGATGAAATCAAAGGAGTTCTCCAGCTGCAGAGATGAAACCATGGTGACTTCCCATTAACCCCAACCCTGGGAACGCCTCCAGGACTTCTACTTGGTTTCCAGTTCCTTGACTAAGCCAAGACAACCTTGCTGCTATTGTGAACGCATATTTCATTGTCCTGCACTTTCCTTCTGGAGCATGTACACCCTTGCCCTATGGTATACAAGCCCCGGGTCTTGGGGACAGCGGCTCTGAGATCTACCTGTCTTGCTGCCACCCAAGATCACACTTCTGTCCCTAAGTTCCCCAATATATCACCTTTTACTGACAAACTGGATTCGTCTGCCTCATTCTTTGGCTTCTCAGCTCCTTCTGCTTTGGGGGGTCGCTTTGCACATGTGGCCCTTTCACGAAACACACTTGTACAACAGTGTTCACAGCAGCATCATTCACCATAGCCAGAGGCGGAAACAACCCAGGTGTCCGTCAACGGACAACGGATAAAGAAAATGTGGTTTATCCATACAATGTGATACTGCTCAGCCTAAACTCTAATCCATGCTACAACATGAATGGACCTGGAAAACATCACTAAAAGAAGCCAGACGCAGAAGAACAAATACTGTGATTCCACTTTTATAAGGCCCCTACAATAGGCAAATTCAGAGACAGAAAGAATGGAGGCTGCCTGGGGGTGTGGGGAAGAAGGAGCTGTGTTTCAATGGCTAAAATGACAATGATCGTGTCATGTTTGTATTGTTATGCATGTATGCATTATGTATGTTATGTTATCTATATAATTTAAAACAGAGGCCAACAGGCAACCATGAAAGGACCCAGAAACAGCAGCACTCACCGAAGCGACCCTCCGGTCTCTGTTCAGCATCACACCTGAAGGTGGAAGCACAAAGATAGTGGCCTCAGTGCCCTCTGTCAGGGTGAGGGGATGCACCTTGACTTCCCTGGGGACCCCCGGGCCCTTCCAGCCAGGCCCGTTTCTCCCACTTGGCCACCTGGCCTGGTGAGAACCACCTGCACGTCCTCAGCCATCCTCAGCCAGCCCTGGACTCCCCACCCTGGGGCCCAGCAGACGCAGAGTTGGGCACAGCCACCTGGCCTCACGCCAGTCAGCCCATACAGGCACCTCACTGGCCACCCCAAAGGGGCAGCACAGAATGAGGCCGGGAACAACCAGGCTAACTGGCATCGGAAAGCTCTGTCTCTGAGGAACTTAAAATGTTCATCCAGATCTTTAATCGTCAGGAAGTAGCAAGTAACTAAGAACCGTGTCATCACTTGTTGAAGGGAAAATGAATGAAAAAAGAAACATCAGCAGAGCCCCAAGGCCTGGGCGGTCACCAGCTTCAGCTTCAGGTGACACTCGGTTCTTTGCCACAGTTCTGACGGTGGACAACTACCTGGCCTCGGCTCGGAAGGCTGAACCCCCAGCAACTCCTCTCCTGGGCAACGTCCCCTCAACAACCGGCCGCACAGGGGGGCCTGGGAGGCGCACAGAGAAACCCTGCGGCTCGGGGCTCGCAGCAAACGCTGGCAGTTGCCGAATTGAGGGACAGGGAGAAGTGAGCTGTGAGGGCACCCCTCCAGCAGGGGACCCGGGGGCACTAGAGCTGCAGGCGTCAACGTGAGTAAAAAAGCAGGGCTGCTCCCTCTCTCCCTCCAAGTCTTTCTCCAGCATCACAGCGGGGCGGATTTTTCCCCCTTCCTCCTCCGACTTCTTCCCCCTTCCACCTTCACTTGTCTACTGCCTCTCTCCTCCGTTTCCTGAAGACAAAGTCTAGACTCTCTTTTTCACAGCTGTGTCCCCAGGACCACAAACTGTGCCTGCCACTTAGTAGGTGCTCAAGTGCTTACTGAATGAATACCCAGATATTTACCTCTGGGTGGGTTCCAGGACACCACAGACGGGCACCCTGTTCACCGTTTCATGTGACCTTGGGCTTAATCGGATTCCCCGGCCTAATCGGGAGCGTGTCTCATTCCAGATTAGCCCACTTCTGTGCTGGGGCCCCTCTGGGCCAGCCATCTACTCGGGGCACACCAAGGAAGCCTGGGCCCAAGGCCTTCAACCTCCCCTCTCCACAAGGTGGGTTTGCAGGGAGGTAAGACAAGGTTCAAAGATCCAGCAGGTCACAAACTGGCCGCCCAAGGCCAGAACAGCCCATAGGGATATTGCATGAGACCCTCACAGTGTGTTATCAATTTCTGGATTGGTTCCCGATACCTAAAAATATATAGGTTTCCTAAAGCAACTGGAAATCCTGGCCACACTGGACCTGAATTCCCACATGACATCCCGAAGCCCCTACCCCTCTGTACTGCCTCCCTCCCAGCAGCAGGATTAACTCCACAACTGGCCCAGCCCGCACAGGCCTGTGGGCTTTTGACCCCTGCCTTGTTTGGCACTTTATAAACCGGAGTCACTTTCACAACCTCGCTTGATCCCACCAGCTCAGGAGCACCAAGATCCTGAGACCTGAGCAACCAGGGAGTCTAGAAGGGGAGGCTCAGCTAGCAGAGCTGGGAGTCAGAGCCAGGTCTTTCGGCCCAGTTTAACGCACGTGCCCCCCCACCCCACCATCTCCCTCCAGCTTCTGCCCCGCCTCCACGGAGCTGCTTCCCGGATCACCTCTCAGAGCAGCTCCCACGGTCCTTCCAGAACACTCTTTGCATTTGCTTTGTTATGCTGCGGAATGTCCACCCACGGAGTTGTCTGTTTACCTGTTCATCACCTGTGTCTCCTCCTAGGATGTGGGTCCCCACCCAGCCTCCTCTTTGCTCAACTCTTAGGTGGCACTTCCACTTGGGAATGGTAGCCCTGGAGGTGCCCTGGCCCCAGTAAGAGGGACCTGCTCACTGGCAGCCCCCACAGCCTCGCAGACCCTCAGAAGCGGTTTTCTGAATGAATGTATTAGAAAACAAAGTGCAGAAAACACTCATGCCAGAGGCTGCCCTGAAGCCAAGGTACCACCTATGCCACCTGTGCATGGTAAAAAGCCCCTTCAAAGTCACTCAGCCCCTTGGGACGTCCTTGCAGCCTCCCTCCAGCACTGGCAGCCACCCAACAGGTCCAGCAGAGCATGGCCACAACATTCACCATTTAGTCCCAAGACAGAAGACCAAACTCCCTACAGAGTGTGGCTTTCCTGGACGTGTCCTGGCCATCTGGCCTTGCTGGGTCTCTGGGCCACACCCAGCCTCGGCGTCTCCCACTTGGAATGGGCTGGGGGGACGCGAGGAGGACTCAAGGAGAGGCTGTGCGAGAAGCACCCTGCGTCCTGCCTGGTCCAGCGCCAGTGCTCGATATCCTTCCTCAGTAAGAACAGGGATGACATGCAATGGCCTTGGACAGAGAGACACTTACCTGAGCCCACCTTCGTGGTTCCTCTCTGCAGGATGAGCTCCGCACAATCCTCATTCATGGGCCTGTTCTTCATGAACCTGCAGGAGACAGAAGGACAGTGAGGGCCTTGGGGCCCGTGGGGGTCAGATGAAAAAGAGGAGGGCAGTGAAAGGGAGGTCACCCCCAAAGGATGCATGTCTGTCCCCCGCACCTGGATGACATGTTCACAACAGGGGTGCATGTGTATGTTTCTACTCTAGACAGCAAACATTTATGGAGCCCTGCCCTACTGGGTACGCTGTCAGATGCAGGACACACAGACATAACCAGGACAGCCACGGTGGGGTTGTGGGGCTCACAGGCACCAGGAAACTGGGGAGTCAGTAGGCTCTTAATGGAGGTACAGTCACCTCCAGGGCACGGAGGGGCAGCTCAGCTGGAGGAGTTGGGGCGGGCTTCTGGAGGGAGTGCCAGCCAGCGGGGCTCCAGGGAGGAGAGGGGAAGTTGGCGAGGTGCAGGGGAGAATGCCAGGTAGAGGGCGCTGCAGGATGAAGTCCCATGGGGAGAGGCAGTGTGGAAGGGGAGCGTGTGCTCGTGCATGTGTGCGCGTGCATATATGTGCACGCTTTCAGGGAGAGGAAGGGGTGTGAGGTGTGGAGAGGGGCGCTGGAAGCGAAGGGCATGGCTGTTGAGAGAGGCGGAGGGAAAGGCAGATGAAGTCCCTGCTGGGGTGGCTAAAGACTGGCTAGGGAGCCTGTGCTTGGCGTGACCACAGGCAGGGACAGGCTTGGCAGGCACGTAGGAGAAAGCAGCTTCTCGGTGTCTCCCAGGGCTTCCTCCCCTGGCTCCTGCGGCCCCTGGCCCTCCCTCCCTCCCCACCCCTTTGCTGAGCACCCACCCCTGTATCATCTCCTTCAGGCTGACCACGCTCGGGGGCTTCTGCAAGGCCTCCACCTGCAGCACGTGCTCTATGGCTCTCCTCTTGTAGGTCACCAGGTTCTCCATTTCCTAAGGGTTTGCCATGGGCTGGCTGGGCAGGCTGGGGCTGCAGACAAGGGCCCCAGCCTGCCCCACTCCGCCCTCTGCTCTCAGCAAAGGGTGGCACAGGATCAGCCCTGCGACTCTGAGCAAGGCCTCTGGGCATAGCTAGCCCAGCTCGGCCTGCAGCCAGGGACAACAGTAGGGACCAGGCTGGATGTTGGAGAGGAAAGGAGATTTCTGTCAGCTGCCAAGTGTCTTGCCAAGGTATGCCATTAGGTCAGGCACCGTCAGGGGTTGGCGATTTCATCTGGTTCAACTAATATCATCATTGCTGATGGCAGAGCAGCAGGATGGCAGCAGGGAGTGCAGCTCTGGGGCTTCCAGCCCCCAACGGTGTGGCTCACTCTGTGGGAACAGCCTGGCCCTGTCTGCAAGTCCACGGCCTGGGGTGCAGCGGGCAGTCAGCTCCCATCCACCCCCACCCCTGAGAATGGAAGACAGAGAGGACCAAATGCTCCCCAGACTGGCCCAGGAGGAAGCCCTGGGGGTCCAGTGCTTGCCGGCTCAGTGGTGAAACACAGAAAGGAGGGAGAGTGTCGGCCACCTGCAGTCTGAGCTGGATCCCTACGATGACCCGGTGAGCTAGCTGAGCTATCTGCTCGTGCAACGCACATTTATTGAGCACTTACTACATGCCAGGATTGGAGTGTGGTGATAAAAAGACAGATAGGGTTCTAGTCCTTTTGGAATTGGTGGTCATCTTATGGACAAGAAAACTGAAACTGATGAGAGAGCTGTGTCATAGCTGAGAGGCTTAATGACAAGATGTCAGAGCTGGCAGGAGACCTCCCAGGTCATCACATCCAACCTCTCACGTTACAGGTAAAGAAACTGAGGCCCAGAGAAGCAAAGTGACTTTCCCAGGGTCACAGAGCAGGTAAATAACGAAGAGAGGACTCAGATGCACAGACAGTACTGGTTGTTATTGGTAGTGGTGGCCAGAGAGGTCAGTAATTCTCCCATCAGTCCACACTCTGGGCTGCTGTGTGCGATTGTGCACTGTGTACCTAGCACAGAGACATCTGACCAGGTGTGACTGCAGTGGGCTTGCCAGGCTGTGTGCCCCTAGAGGTTCCTCCACCCACTGCTCACTGCCCCCCGCCACTGCCTGCCACTACACAATCCACCTGGCACTCTGCAGATCCCGGGCCACACAGTTTCCAAGGGACCCTGAACCCCTTCTCTTGACCCCTTCTAGGGGTATAAAGCAGCAGAACACTGTCCTCTGCGGGGTCCCCAGGACCCCCCATCTACCCTCTACCACCTCCTCCTGCCTCCCCAGTGTCCCCTGAAGGAGATGCCAGCATGCACGAGAGCCCCCTTCTCACGTTGGAGTCCACGATAAATGGCACCGAGTCCAGCAGGATAAGTTTATCCACCATCTCAGGGAATATACAGGAAAACTACAATGTGACACCAAAAGGGAGAATGAGCAGGGCAGGAAGACAGAAAGGCACACACACTTTGTTCAGGAGACCCTGGCGTTTCCTGAAACATCTTTCGGGCTGGGGGCAGAGTGCTGACCAAGAGGCCAACAGGAAAATCTTCTACTCCTTCAGTGTGCCTCCCCTGCCCCCAGGTCTGCAGCCCGAACCGAGCTCCAGGCCCTGGCGATGGCTGCACTCCAGGGTGCTCTGTGACGGGGTGGGGGCATCTCCACTGTCCGCACCACCTCCCCCGCCGGTGAACTGCTGCGATGTGAGGAGGCGCCGCTTGTCCCAGGTAACTCCCCTCCTCCTCTGCTCTCCCTACTCCAGCTACAGGAGCCCCCAGGTGGCCAGGCAAGGCCATCTACTCACCATTCCAGCCACAGTGCCACCTGGGGGACAAAGAAGCAGTTGATGACATACCCTCACTCCCTCCCCAGCTATAAAACTATTCCTAAAGCTTCTTCCCAGGGGCTGCCCACCCCCCAGGCTAGAGACCCAGCTGCTTCCCATCAGTGGGTGGGGGCTCCTTACTGCTGTTAAACTCAAGAGTTCCCTCCCCTGGGCCATAATGGCCCCTCCATCAGCCCTGACCACTCAACAGGCCACATTTCACTTGTGGAATGCAGCCACCTTAGGGCCATCTGTCCCTCAGGGTAGAGGCCTGAGGTCAGAGAGCACAGTGCTCAAAGGTCACTACCTCACTGACCTTTCCATCTCTCCCTGTGGTTCTCAGAGGCACAGGGGAAGGTGCCAGCGTACCAACCCCTCTCCCTCCCCCACAGCTCCACCACCACTGCCCAGCATCTGGCCAAGGTGTACTCACCGAAACTGTGGCCCATGATGGAAAAGCGATTCCATTTCATGGCTGCAAACACAAGGAGCCAGGAGGTCCGGATGGGCTCAGCCTCAGCCGCCCTCTCTCCTACAGTTCTGGGCTCGGGAAATCAGGGTACCCACCCAGAAGACCAGCTTAGGGGGCCCCAGCTCCACTGCAGGGGGGACCCACAAGAGGAAGTGAGCTCTTCAATTTTCCCAAAGCCACCCATGACTTGCTGGCAGAACTGGGGTCAGACCCCAGAGCCCTACCCCAAGCCAAGGCTGCTTCCTGGATACCACACCCCCTCCAACGGTAAGAGGGGATGTCCCAGAGCCCGCCCCCCCCCCCCCGGACACTGCCTCTTACTTTCCACGACTCTTCGGACCTCACACACAAAGTTGTGGTGGTAATATGGGAAACCTGGGCTGTAATGGGACGACAGCCCATGACCTCCAAAATCCATGGCAACATAATGGAAGTCTGAAACAGAGAGAAGTGGACAGGAGGTGTCTACACCAGCCGTCTCCTGCCCTCCTCAGCCCCCTTCAGCCCCAGCCCCACCTTGCGGGAGAAGAGGGATGAGTCTGTTGAAGGAGTTGGCATTGTCCAGCCAGCCGTGCAGGCAGAGAACTGGGGGGCCCTGAGGGAAGCCCCAGGTTTTGGCGGCGATGTGGCCCCAGGGCACAGCCAGCTTCAGCTCTGAGAGCAGGCCTGAAAGACAGAGCCAGTCATTCATTGCCTCACTCATCCATTCTTGGAGCTGGCACTTCACTCAGCCCCCACATGCATCAGAGCTCCCCAGAGGGGCTCACACCCCTGAGCTGCCCCTAGAGGGTTAGGAGGAGAGAGAGCCAGGCGTGGCTGTGGGGACATCCAGAGGACAGAAAGATGAACTGGGTGAGGAAAACTTTGGGGCAGGCCTCACAGGATGCACCTCATTTGAGCAGAACTTTCTAGAATGTGCTGAAGGGGGTTGGCCAGGCATGGACCCAGACACTTGCTGGCTGTGTGAACTTGGGCAACTTACAGAAACCTCTTGAGCCTCAGTTTCCTTCTTTGTAAAACCAGAGTGAACAGAATAACAACAGCTAATTTTCTAAGCCTTCACTAGGGCCAGCAGGGGTGCTGAGCAGTCCACAGAGGCTAGCTCCCCTCTGCCCCAGTATGCCATCCTCACTTCACCCGGCAGGAAGCTGAGGCCCTGGGAGGTGTAATAAGTGCCCAGGGTCACACAAGGACCCGGCGGACTGAGGACTTAGAGTAGGCGGCACCCCTTCGGGCCCCAGCGCCCAGCGCCCACAGCACGCGGCCTCCGGCCTGGGGGCTCCCGGGACCCCGAGAGACACGTGCGGCTGCATCCTGGGGCCCCACTGTCCGGCCGCTCCGGCTCTGCCGGCCTCCGGGACTGCGGATGGAGGAGCCGGGACACCCAGTAGGGCGGCGCGGTCAGCGACCCCTCCCCCGCGTCCCGCCCCCTCCTCCACGGTCCCCAGTAGGTGGGTGGGCAGGCGGTGCTCGCGCCTGGCCTCCTCAAGTCCCACTCGGGCCTAAGGGGCCCCGATGGGGCGTCTTTACCCATTGCTCTGGTCCGGCGGACGCGCGGGTGTCACTCCGGCGCCGAGGTCACGGGAAGAGAAAATCACAGTGCCGAGTCCTGCCCCGCCGGCCCGGCCTGTCCCGCCCGCCCATGCCCGCCGGCGGAGGCGGGGCAGCGCGCCTGGGGAGCGGAGGCGGCTCTGTTTGGCGGTGGCCGCCCCCAGCCCGCGCGGCCCGGGAGCCAGCCGAGGCCGAGGAGCAGCCACAGCTGGGCGTCCCCTGGGTCCTCGCTTGCCCGCCCGCAGAGCTAAAGGTGGGGTGAGTCTGTTTAATGGTTTTAATGGCGTCCTTAAGCCTGCATCCCCCGTGTCCCTACCGTGCCCTGGGGTCCTCAGCAGCGCCGGGCACAAACCAGTCTTCATAGCTGTTGGACAGGTGAACGGATGAATGTATAAATTGGGGGCGTGGAGGAAGCCCCCCGAAGTGAGGAGGGATTACAAACAACGTCATCCCCTCTGGAAGGGATCATGAACCCCAAGTCATGAAGAGGATGTTTGTTCAGACTGAAACCTCATAGTTGTAGGATTTGGTGCATGAATCTGCTAACTCCAAACATCAAGGCTCCTGGCCTTGGTTTATAGTTTAGATTCAATTACATACATGAGGGGCTCGCATGTGTGTTGTACACTGAAGTGTACAGTCATTAACAAGCCTTTTTTGCTCTGACCCAATTTGCTTTCATTTTTTTAAAAAAAATTTGTTTCCAATACATGTATTTAACACTTTAGATTTCTAAAAAATTTTAGTTGTGTTCCATATAACTTGACATGATGTATTTTCATTCTTACTGAGTTGTACGTATTTAATTTTTTTTTTTTTCTTAAGACAGGGTCTGGCTCTGTCACTCAGGCTAGAGTGCAGTGGTGTGATTGTAGCTCACCGCAGCTTTGAATTCCTGGGCTCAAGCGATCTTCCTCTCTCAGGTCAGCCAGTAGCTGGCACTACAGGTATGGGCCACCATGCCTGGCTAATTTTTTTTTTTTTTTTCATAGTGAGATCAGGTCTCACTATGTTGCCCAGGCTTGTCTTTTTTTTTTTTTTTTTTTTTTTGAGGCAGAGTCTCAACTCTGTTGCCCGGGCTAGAGTGCTGTGGCATCAGCCTAGCTCACAGCAACCCAAACTCCTGGGCTCAAGCGATCCTCCTGCCTCAGGCACCTGAATAGCTAGGATACAGGTGTGCACTACCACGCCCAGTTAATTTTTAAGTTTTTGTAGATTTGGAGGTCTCTCTCTGTTGCCCAGGCTGGTCTTGAACTCCTGGCCTCAAGCTATCCTCCCAGCTTGGCCTCCCAAAGTGCTGGGATTACAGGCAAGACCCACTGAGCCTGGCCTTTCTCCTTTTTAGCTGGAAAGGACTGTAGGAAGCAGAACAAGAACTGGGCCCAGAGACTTCTGAGACTGCAGGCAGGTCCTGGATTCCTGGGGCTTCATGCCCAGTGCCCAGGAAAGTGGGTCAGGTACCCAGTGACCTGGAATGTGTTCCTCCTTATTACTCGTGAACAACACTGTCCTACTCACTGGTGGATGTTTTCAGCAACAAATGAGATTGTGAGTGTAAACTATTAAGTGCGACACTGATGAGAATTCTGAAATAGATTATCATATCTAATAACATATTCAGATCCAACCTTTTATCTTAAAATAGATTATATGTATCTTCCCTGATTCAATGTCAAAAATGTTTGCAAAATTTTTGGTCATTTTGAGAGGCTAGCATAATTCTTTTTTGTTTTCTTTTCAAAGGCTAGCATAATTCTAAGCTGAATAAAGTAGACAAGTAACCCTAGCAGCTAAGACAATCTAAGATGCTACATGTTTTTACACTTTTTTTTTTTTTGCAGAGACAGAGTCTCACTATGTTGCCCAGGCTGGTCTTGAACTGGCTTCAAGTGATCTTTCTGCCTCGGGGATTACAGGTGTGCACCAAGACACCCAGCCGACACTTTTTTTTTTTTGAGACAGAGTCTCACTCTGTTGCCCTGGCTAGAGTGCCATGGTGTTAGCCTAGCTCACAGCAACCTCAAACTCCTGGGCTCGAGCAATCCTCCTGCCTCAGCCTCCTGAGTAGCTGGGACTACAGGCATGCGCCACCATGCCTGGCTAATTTTTTCTATATATATTTTTAGTTGTCCAGCTAATTTCTTTCTGTTTTTTTTTTTTTTTTTTTTTTTTTTTAGTAGAGACGGGGTCTCGCTCTTGCTCAGGCTGGTCTCAAACTCCTGACCTTGAGCAATCCTCCCACCTTGGCCTCCCAGAGTGCTAGGATTACAGGCATAAGCCACCGTGCCCGGCCAGACACTTTTTAAATACTACTAAGAATAGGTTCAAGGGAACCTGACTAAGAGCTCAAAGTATCATCTATTTCTTTATAGCTTGTACTAAATTTATATGTGATAACTTGATTTTCTGCAAACGCCTAACGCATATATTCACAACCTTCTCTTTCTTTTGGTGAAATTAACATTTCTGCATGAACCAGAAACTAATTTAAAAAATTGGGCCGGGTGAGGTGGCTCACGCCTGTAATCCTAGCACTCTGGGAGGCCGAGGCGGGTGGATCGCTCGAGGTCAGGAGTTCGAGACCAGCCTGAGCAAGAGTGAGACCCCCCATCTCTACTAAAAATAGAAAGAAATTATCTGGCCAACTAAAAAATATATATAGAAAAAATTAGCCGGGCATGGTGGTGCATGCCTGTAGTCCCAGCTACTCGGGAGGCTGAGGCAGTAGGATCGCTTAAGCCCAGGAGTTTGAGGTTGCTGTGAGCTAGGCTGACGCCACCACACTCACTCTAGCCCGGGCAACAGAGTGAGACTCTGTCTCAAAAAAAAAAAAAAAAAATTTACCTTTTATCTGCTTTGGCAGCTCTTTCTCACGGCTTTGAGCATCACAGATGCCTGATAGCTCCCACATTTGTATCTCTGGCCAGAACCTCTGCCCTGGACACCAAGTCCTGTGCCCAGCTGTCTTTGTGACATCCCTGAGTACACATCCATGGCAGGCTTGGCACATCCGGTCCACACACCTCATCTGGCCTTCAGGCTCCCTGCCCTCTGTGTCTTCGCCTCTCAGCTGATGGCAGCTCCATTCCCAGTCGCCCAGACCAAGACCCGTAGTGTCACCCTTTCTTCCTCCTCTTTCACCTGAGAGCAGGTTTGTCACCAGACGCTCTTGTCTCTGTGTTAAAATCAGAATCTGTCTACTCCTCATCCCTGCTGCCGCCAGCCAGTCAGAGCCACTCCCATCGCCCACCTAGAATACCGTGGCAGTGCCTCCACCTGTCACCTGCCTTCTCCTTTTGTCTCTAAAACCTATTTTCAGCACAGCAGCTAGAGTGATGTTCTGTTCAAAACTTTGCACCGGCTCCTCCTTCCCCCCAGTAAATGCCAGCGTCCTCGCCATGGCTTCCCAAGTCACAGCAGATGCACCATCCAGCTGCGGGGCCTCCAGGAACATGCCTGGCCTCTTCTGCCCTGGCCCCCACGCTGGAGTCCCCTTGACTGGGTGCTCATCCTTCCTAGTGATCCCTGTGGCCAGCTGTACCATGCCTTTGAGTCTTTACCTAAATGTCACCTCCTCTCTACGCTGACCACCTGACTTACGTGTCAGCCCACCCTGGCGCCCCAGAGTCCCCATCCCCTCTACCTTCTCTTTTCCTCTCGCCTTGTCACCTTTCAGCATACTCAGAAAGTTTATTTTTCATGCCTATTATTTGTCATTTGTCTCCCTCTGCTGGAACGTGAGCTCTCCAAGGGCAGGGATTTTGTTTTGCCCTTTGTTGTATCCCAAGCAGCCGGCGCCAGCAGACCCTTGCTAACCTGCATAAACGAATGAATGAACGAATGCTCACAGCCAGTCACCTCAGGGCTGTGCCAGCCCCGGGGCTGGATTCTTAGTGGGGTTGGCCCCACATGCATCTGCTGAGTGCCACTGACAGCCGCCTTGGGGCCCCATGCAGGTCACCGTTGGCCCTTTCTGCTTCTGGCTCCCCACTTTGAAATGGTGCAGTAACTTTATAGAGAGCTATGATACTTTGTGAGGGCTGCAGCACAGGGGCACTCGCTCAGGCTCCGGAGCTGGACTGCCCAGGTTGGAATCCTGGCCACTGACTTTCACATATTTCCAGAAATAAAATTCACCTCCCAAAGATGAAAAATTTCCAGTATTGAAGACAGTAAAGAAATACTCCTGGTGCTGGTTTTGTAAGTGTATACATTTATCAAAACTCATCAAACAAATGGAACACTTAAAATGAGCACACATTTTGGGGGGCCTAAATTATACTCCAATAAAGCTTAAAGACAGGAAAAGAGCTCTGCAAAATATGCACCCCATGCCACAGTGGCATTGCTGCTGAAATCACCACACACCTTCCTGAGGGGGTTCCTTGGAAGGACCCAGCTCGTGCAGATGTGCATGTTGGCCCCTCTCGCCAGGGTGGCCCATGCTTCTCAGTTACCGCATGTGTGTGGCCGTGGCAGGGGCGGCGGGTGCAGATTCCGCATGAGCCTGGGAGAGATTCGGTGCCCTCAGTTTTGAGTAACCCCCGCTCCTCCATGTCAGAGATACCCACGTGCTAAGGGTGGCTTCTTCCTTGGACCCATGGATGCTGAGAGATAGTCGGAGGGAAGACGGGTGGTGTGTCCTGTGGCATCCCCAGGCCTTTGCCTCGCTGCCCGGACTGCCCGGCATCCTGCTTGCCCGGACTTCTACTGCAGTGAGCCTTCTACTGCACCTGCCTGTTCCTTGCCAATGCCATGCAACTGCCCGTTAGCCCAGGCGTGTGGCACTGTCAGGCCCCATCGGCCTCTGGGTGTTCTTCCAAAGGGCTACTTCTGGCTGAAGAACTGGTCCTTGGGCTTCATGGGGAGGCTTCTGGAAAGGATTGTGGAAGCAACTCAGACAGCTCTCTCCCCTGAAATGGTGGCCTTGGTGGGCACCATGCCTGGCCAGGGTCTGAGCTGCAGGAGGACAAGAGACAGAACAGGCTGCAGACTTTCAGCTGTGTAGGGGAACAGACCTGCTGACACTGGAACTTGTGCCCTTTGGGGACACACTGCCAGCTGGAGAACACGGCCTGAGATACGTGACTTTGTGTTAACAACCACCTGCTAGGCGGTAGCATCTTACCTAAGTGCCCCTTCCAGGATGCCCAGACCAGCCTTGCTGTTTGTTATTGTTATTTTTTTTAGTGGTTGTTGTACATATAGAGTCTAAAAGGAAGTTTGAGGCCATCTGTTTGTTCCTAAATAGATCAATGGTCCCCTACTGCTGACCCCATGGAGGGTTTGTGACTCTCCTTTCAGCACAGTTAATTCCTTTTCTCCTTTACAGCTTTTGCAAGGGCAGGATGGGAGTTTTTTGTTTTTTTGGTTTTTTTTTTTTTTTAGATACGGTCTCGCTCTGTTGCCCGGGCTAGAGTGCTGTGGCATCAGCCTAGCTCACAGCAACCTCAAACTCCTGGGCTCAAGCGATCCTCCTGCCTCAGCCTCCCCAGTAGCTGGGACTACAGGCATGCGCCACCATGCCTGGCTAATTTTTTCTATTTTTAGTAGAGATGGGGTCTCGCTTTTGCTTAGGATGGTCTCAAACTCCTGAGCTCAAGCCATCCTCCCACCTTGGCCTCCCAGAGTGCGAGGATTACAGGTGTGAGCCCCGGTGCCCAGCCAGGATGGGGATTTTGAACTGCTAGCATGTTTTCTCCTAATACATACCTGCAAAATCAGACGCAGCCCACAATCCAGGGGGAATCAACTTTTATTTCGGACATGCTAAGTGGTCCTCATTTTCCCGACACAGACAGCTCCCCATGTGCCTTTCTTAGACAGCACAAATGAATACTTTACAGTCCTGTGGCCAAGCCAAGATTATACTCAGGGTGTTAGTTTCACAATAAACCTAGGTGTCAGTAGAAGCACATATATAGCAGTATAGGTTTTTTTCCTCTCCTTTCCTCCCAGAAAACTCTCCAAGTCAGCCCCAAATGCGATGTCACAAAATATATTCATGGGTATATGAAAGATAGGAAAGGGGAAGCAGCTGACGTTCTCCTGAACAGCAGTGCTTTATAGGTGGGTATCTGTTCCTTGGGCACGCCCTTCAGTGGTGCCAGCTGATCTTTGCAATCCCAGTATGACAGAGTCCCTGACACCTCATGGCAGGGCTGGGGAGTGTTCTCAGCTCCCTCACTCAGTAGCGTTCATCTTTCCTCACAATACCACACTGCCCTGTCAAAGCAATTTGCATATGTTTTCTAGGGTCATTGATTTATTTAGCAAAAATGCATGGAGCTCCAGCAAAGGCACCTGACTGTGGAGGAGGCCCATGGCATGTCTAAAGAGAAAGGGAAAGTAATTTCAGGGGCTTTCACCATTGAACAGAATGCTCTGGTGGAAGGCTGGCTCCTAGGTCCCTGTGTGAGTTGAACCCTTCGCCTTGTGGAGTGGGAAGTTAAGTCCTCCAGAAAGGAAATGATTTGCTCAGTGTCTCTTGCTTCATCTTATCGAGTTTTTTTTTCTAGACCGTGCACACTGTGTTTTTAATTAGATTTTTTAAAAGAGTATTTTTTAGGAACAGTTTTAGGTTCACAGCAAAAATTGAGAGGAAGTTATATTGATTTGATTTTATTTTTTTCACTCTATTACCTGGGCTAGAGTGCCATGGCGTCAGCCTAGCTCACAGCAACCTCAAACTCCTGGGCTCAAGCGATCCTCCTGCCTCAGCCTCTCAAGTAGCTGAGACTACAGGCATGAGCCACCACGCCTGGCTAATTTTTTCTATTTTTAGTTGCCCAGCTAATTTCTTTCTATTTTTTAGTGGAGATGGGGTCTCGCTCTTGCTCAGGCTGGTCTTGAACTCCTGACCTCAGGAGCTATCCTCCCGCCTTGGCCTCCCAGAGTGTTAGGATTACAGGCGTGAGCCACTGCGCCCGGCCTCAAAGCAGATTTTAAAAAGCTTTTGGAACCTTAGGCATCCTTTTAAAATAAGTTTGCATTTGGACATGAATTGTTAAGTTCTACGTATATCTAAAATACTTAGCTGCACAGACAGCCGAGCGGGTGGGTGTGGCGCCCTCGAGGGCCGTGGCTTCACCTGAGAAGAGATGGAACAGCCCATGTTTTCCACAAATATTTCCATCCCTGGCTCAGCACGTGGACCCCATGCTCCCGGTCTTTGTCTATCAAATGGATGTTAACAAGGAACTTTGCAAATAGAGACTAAAAGGGACCAAAACCACAACCTGACAAAAACACAAAAATAGCTATACATATAAATTATCTTTATGCAAAATGTCCTTTGAAGATAACAATTTTAAACAGAGTTTGGCCCACATTTTTTGTAATTACACAACTAGCAGGCGCAAGGATTCTGGAAAATGCTTCTTTTTTGCATACAAATATTTTTAAAAATTTAAAGACCACAAACATATGTCCCATATAGGTTGTCTATTGTGCATGATTCCAGTGGACTTAAGGATTTTGTTTCTTTCTTTCTTTTTTTCAACAACCCCTTCCAAATGATTAAGAATTTTTTCTCAATGGTGCTTAACAAATATTTTGCAACTAGTAGTGGGAAGCTCAGTGAGCCTTGGTGAGAGGCTTGGTCTTAATTCAGAATGATTTTGCCTTAGCAAACCTGCAGAACTATGATAGCATAAGTTAGGTCCAGATTTAAACATTCTTGGAAAGAAATAACTGCAAAACAGATTTAGTAAAGGGATGGTTAAAATGACTTTTCTGGTGTTAGAAACCTTATATTTTGGTTATGGAAGGACGTTTTGCCTTCTAAATAGTCATATACTATGGATCATTTGATCATGTTTTCACAGATCTTTATACTATTTTATAAGTTTAGTTAATGAAAGAAAAGCTTTACTTGAGTGTCTGATGATAAATACTTCATCTTCATTCCTCCTGGCTTGTGATAGACGTTGAAATTATTTACTTTGGTCCCAACTGTAATTATAGTAAGAGTCAAAACATCATTTTATTCAATTCTGGTAGATAAGGACCTGCTCCCAAATTATCTTAATAAACTTGTCTTTATAGTATGCATGAATAGCTTTTAAAAAGATGGTAAGAGATCATTTTAGATAGTTACATTTTATTACACTTCATTTAATTCAGACTTTTCACTGATTCAGTTCGGCCTTTCCCCCAAATGGGCCAAATTGGTCTAATTACCCTACATGGTTGTCACCTGCACGGTGGCCTAGGCTGGGCCTTGCTTCCTGACCGGGCTGGTTGGCAGAGGGATGATCCTGTTGGTTTAACAAGTTCAGAGCAGGTAATTCAAGCTCTCCCGTCTCCCAAGTCCCGCTGGTGGGACTCCTTGGTGACTTTAGGGGCGTGGCGGGGGGGGATAAGAAGACTTTTTAAAACATAAGAAATGGGCATTCCCTTGGGAACTTGGTGCCGGGGAGGGGACAGCGCAGGGATCCATCCCTCCAGCACTGGTGAGGGGAGCCTGTGCCTCAGCCAAGGGTACAACAGAGCCTTAAGGACCTGCCCAGTGACGGGGAGAGGGGCTTTGTAATCCTGTCAGTCTTCTCTGCTGAGCCCGGGTTCGGTGGGAATAAACAGAGGCGCCTTCTAGACAGACGGGGAAATGAGCCATTGCAGAGAACAACTGTGTTCCGTGAGCGCGTCCCAACCGCACCGCTCGGCCCCTGCAGGGGAAGGGGCTCGTGGCGACAGGGGCGCTGCACACGCGGGCCTCATTGCCTTTCCTTGTAAAGCGATTCCCCGAAGGCTTTCGTTGCTTTTGCTTGGCAGAGCAAGGGAAAATAAGACGTTTTAAATGCGTTCCATTGTCTTCCTGGTGACAGCGGCTCCCCCAGCATGTTTCCAAGTGTCTCCGCTGCGGTGGGAGAGCAGTTGCTCCCTGCTTCTCTTAAAGTGCTGCAATAATGAGTAGGAAGAAAAAGTGCTTGTTGCAAAGGGCTGATTATTATAGGTCTCTGAGCGTTCCGCATCCACCTGCTGAGGAAATCATGGCTTTGAACGTTCAAGGATTTATTGCTGTGCAAGTTCATGTGCAAGTTTAGAAGACCTGAAAGATAGGAACCCACTAATATTGAATTACAGAGGCAAAGAGGGTTGAGTGTTTGAAGGGGCACAGCGTAATTAAAACATCTGGTACATTCTTCCCCTCAGCCCCTATCGCCACCTCAGGAGCAGTAATGTCCCACATCCCTTTGGCCTAGCCCTGCCGGTAACACTATGCAGATGACACATTTTCTAGGGCTAGAGCTAACTGAGGCTCGGGGTCCTTGGCTGTTACAAGCACAATGTGTTGCAGCTCTCATCTTACAAGACCAGCTGGAAGGAAGCCCTTCCCAGACTTGGCCCCCTGAGCTTGGGCCTAGCTGAGGCAGGGTGGGGGTTTGGAAAGAGAAGTGGGAGCTGGATCACAGTCTTCCTTTTCCCACATGCCTGCTGTGGCTTTGAGGAAGTTCTGTAAACTTTCAGGGCCCCAGTGACCTCCTTTTCCAAATGGGGGGTGGCCAGTGGGCCCCTTGGGCTCTAAGGCCATCTGAGTACAGGACGCAGCAGTGAGTGTCTGCTGGCAGGTGACGGAGTTCCAGGGAACCCGGGATAGAGCAACACCCGCACAAAATGCTGCTCTGTTTCCTCCTTCCCGAGCCGCCTTTGCACCGTGGCCTTAAGTCAGCCCCACAGCTCAGGGTAAACATAACCATTTCACAGCACGAGCTTGTGTGTATTGTCAACGGACAAGAACCCAAACTCTGTAGAAAATTTAAAGAGGTTTATTCTGAGCCAAATATGGGTGACCATGGTCTGGAGAGCCAAGCCCAAAGAAGCCTTGAGCAGGTGGACTCACTGTGGCTGGGTTAGTTTGGTTTTATACATTTCAGGAAGACAGGAGTTACATGCAAAGTCATAAATCAATACATGGAAGGTATACATTGGTTTGGCCTGAAAGGGTAGGACATCTTGAAGCAGAGGATTATAGGTTATAGGTGGGTTTCAAGATTCTTTGATTTGTGATTGGTTAAAGAAATGAAGTGTTGTCTGAAGGCTTGGAATGTTTTAACTTAAGGAAATCTGTTAATCAGAGATGAGCTGCGGGATGTATACCCAGACTCAAGTGATTTGTTGAGTAAATTGAGGACATACAGGTGTGGGTTAGGCTTTGTCTTGCATGGCCTTAGGTCTGTTCCTGAGTTACAAAGGACATCTCCAGGAAGGGTGGGGGACATGACAAGGCATTTCTGACTGCCCTTCTCACAGCCCGCAACTGAGATTTAGGGTATTTCTGGGGTCTCCTTGGCCAAGAGGGGGTCCATTGAGCCAGCTGTGGGGGCTTAAGATTTCATTTTAGTTCACAGTTTACTAATTAGTAGGCATGAAGATCAAACTCAGGTTCTGCCCAGGTTTTCTAAGACAAACGCTTTACAGAGAGACATGCACCTGAAGGAGGCGTCTGGAGGATTGAAACTGCATGTGTCGTAGCATTTTCGGTAAAAATAGTTCTGGCTGCAGTCACAGGCTAGGGGAGGGGTGACAGGCGATGGGGAGGTGGAGTGTCTCACATGCGGAACCATAACCAAGAACAGTGGGTCTGAGAAGGTGGCTCTGAGCTAAGGAAGCTCAAGGAGAGTGGGGGAGGATGCTCGGGGAGCCTTAGCCAGGGGGGCATGTGGAACCGAAGGTGCACCGAGTTGCAAAGCGCCCCACGGAATTTGCATCCACCTGGTACCACCCAGTTTGGAAATAGGGTCTCTGCAGATGTCAAGTTCAGAGGAGATCACACTGGATTAGGATGGGCTGATGACTGGTGTGCCTGCAAGAGGGCAATCTGGACACAGACACTGCCACAGAGGGAAGGCAGTGCCGTGGAGACGGAAGCAGAGATTGCAGTGATGCTGCCGCTGGCCAGGGAATGCCAGGGATTGCAGGTGTCTAAGTCTGCTGGGGCTGCCAGAAGAAAATGCATCAACTGGGGCCTTGAACAACAAACGTTTATTCTCACAGTGCTGAAAGCTGGGAAGTTCAAGATCAAAGTGCTGGCAGATTTGGTTCAATCAGGTGAGGACCTGCTTCCTGGTGTTCAGGGTGGCTGCCTTCTCACTGTGTCCTCACCAGGTGGGGACTGGGGAGGGAGGAGGGAGAGGGAGAGGGAGAGGGAGAGAGAGAGATCTCCCCTGTCTCTTCTTATACAGGCTCCACTCTCAGGACCTCATCTAAACCTAATTACCTCCCAAAGATCTCGCCTCCTAATAACATCACATTGGGGGTTAGGGGCTCAACATATGAATTTGGGGAGGGACACAAACATTCAGTCCATATGGCCAGAAACCACCAGAAGCTAGAGGGGGCAAGGAAGGATTCCTTCCTCGATTTGACACCTTGGTTTCAGACTTGATTTCAGCATCTAGAATGGTGAGAGAATAAAGTCTTGTTTTAAGCCACCCAGGTCAAAGCCATTTGTTACTTTGCCTGCGGTAAGAAACTACTACAGGAGGAAAGAAGTCTTCAGAGGGAGCTGGGGGCCCACAGCTGCCTCTCACACCCTTGGCCTCCCCCCGTCCCAGGATCTCATTCCCTCCTCTTGCGTCCTTCCCTCTTCCTTAGAGGGCCTTAGTGCAGTGTGGGCCCCCCACCCCCACCCCGAGCCTCGGGAGGTGACACCTTGACAGCCCTCACACATTAGATCACATTTTTGTCCAATCACATTTCTACAGGGCTGTCCATACTTTGTTGAGCCTGAGCATAAAAATGCACAGTTCCCTGTGTATCTTGGGGTCTTCATTCTGAAAGCTCCCGTGTCACTTAAAACCACGATCAAATAAATTTGCATGCCTTTTCTCCTGTTAATCTGGCTCTTGTCAGTTGATTTTCAGCAAAACTTCAAAGATACCCTTACACGGTAAACATGAGTAAGTGCTTCCTTGAGTTCTGTGAGCCACTCTAGCAGAGGAATCGAACCCAGGGAGGGCGCTGTGGAGATCCTCATTTGTACCAGCTGGTCGGAGGCACAGGCAGAACACCAGGGCTCAGTCTTGTGGGATCTGACGCTGTCTCCAGGTAGACAGTGTCAGAACCGAGCTGGATCAGAGGACACCCAGCTGGTGCCCGCTGCAGAACTGACTGCCTGCTTGCTGGTGAGGAGACGTCCCCACACAGCTGGGCACAGCAGTGAGTCTTCTATGGTGATTGTTGTGGCTGAGAGCAGAGGAAAAAGCTTGTTTTTTCCTTCGTATCTACACATGTACATAACATCTTGTTTCCTCCACAGACTTTTCAAATCTAGAAGTTTCTAATTGATTTACATGTTTCCACCTCTCTGCAGGTGGGAGAGCCACAGGGCAGCGACCGTGCCTGTCTTGTCCAGCATCTGGCCTGTATGTACCCTGTGCTAGTGGGCATTCAATGTGAATGGAAAGGAACTAGTATTTTAATTTTCATGGTGCCAATAAGAAATCTGAAACAAAAAAATTAAATAAATGATGTGCCCAAAGTCATCATTGATGCGCACCACAGCTGGACATAAATCCAGATGTCCCCCTCTGCCGCCGCAGCACCTGGCTGTGGACTCGTGGCTCCTCTGCTGCACTTCCTGGTTCATTTTCTTGCCTTAGAAGTTTGGTACCACAGTGAAGCGATGGTCTCAGAAGTGCCCTGGTTAGAAAGCACCGTTGATTGGAAATTGATTTCACAGAGAAAAGCTTCAAGTGGTCCTGATGCAACAGGGCACTAAACTGTCCTGCTGGGCTGGATCCTAAAGAATCGGTAATGTCACCTCTGTTCCCACCGCCCAGGCAGATGGGAGGCTGAGGATGGATGTCCGGAAGTACCTGCTTCATGCTTGAGGGCAGTCTTGCCAGGCAGTTATTTGTCCTCATAATTTAGGAGGCAAGCATGCATTTCTCTGACTTTCATTAATGAGCTGTTTTTTCCTTTTCTTCACTTTCTGTTCCCTGCGAGAATTCATCGAGCAGCACTGGCTGGGGAGACACCAGGCAGAGCCCACACGGGGCAGGCGGGAGGGGCTGCCTGAGGCCTTCCGAGGAGAGGCCTGGTGTTCTCTGCTGGTCTAGGTCGGGTTGGATTGCCACACCACTGTCAAACACAGGCTTGGTTCTGTGTGTGAGGTGGCTGTATTTTAACAATGTGTGATTCTCATGGATTTGTTCTATGAATTATTTGAGATCTAACTGTATGATGCAGACAGTTGCTATTCATTGATAAGGTCACCTTTTAAACTTGCTGGGTGGACTAATTGATTCACGCTTCAAAGAGAAGGGTTGGATTTATTTGACCAATTCTTATATAATTCTTATGAGAGACTGACTATGCAAAGGGACAATGGCCAGAGCATATATAAAAGTAGAACTTGGACCCACGACCTACAACAACCTGCCCAAGAACCAACCCCCTTATCTGCAATAAACACCCTGGGACGCCAGCGTGTCCTGAGTCAGACTTGCAGGAAGCCAAATTGCTGTCCCAAGTGACAATCCAGGAAGCTAAACAATAACTCAGTAACAAGCCAAAATGCTCAGGACTTGATTAATAACCAAGAGCTCCCCCAATTTTTGCCACTGCTTCTGACTTAGGGCGACCAGAGAAAGCCAGATCTGCATCCCTAACCAATCCCCCGGCGGCCCCAGTTCCAGTTAGCGGCCAGCAGGGGAAGCAGCCTCCAACATGCGCGTGCCCTGTTCCTGCCACACAGCTTTCCCGCTCCACTGCCGCTGTGCATCTTGCCAAAGCACAGCGGTGGCGGCAACTCCCTCGCTATAGCAAATTCAGAAAAAATAGCCTTTGCTTTTCTCACGTGGTTGGTCTTCATTTATTTCCAGTTAGCAGGACTGAGGAGATTTAAATACACATACATGTATGTGTAAAATATGCATGTGTATATGCACACACCCATAGAAAGCACAGAGATACTTGTTATTTTTAAAGCTAGTTTTAATCTGCAAGTAACTGAATTTTAATCCCAGAATTTTTTGGCAAATAGCTAAGTAAAAGTGTGTCTAAGCCAAGTGTGGGCACTTTTCCAGACACTACTGTATCCAAAATGTCATGGCTCTAAATTTGCAGAGAGTTATCTTCAAAGCGTAACCTCTGCTTTGGTTTGATTGAGAAAGGGTGGCTAGTTCCCGGGAGGGGCAGCACCCGCCTTCTCCAGCACACTGCTGCCTCGAGATGGTGCAACTGGGACAGATTCCAGACGCTTCGGCCTGGAGGGGGCAGATCATGGATAGCAAAGACCTTTCTCTCTTCCTCAAATGGCTTCCACAGTCTGAAACTACATGTGAGCAGAGACACAGAGGGCTTTGGGTACCACTGGACAAGAGGGACCGTGGGGTCAGGTGAGGAAGAGGGCTCTGTGAGGTCACTGTAAGGTGGGGAGGAATCAACCAACCTTGAAGATCGAATTGGTCCCTGTGAACTAAATAAACTAAAATAAATTAAGGTAGCCTTCAAATAATTCAGCTATGACCAAGCATATAACATTTTTATTAAAACTTTCCATCTAAATCTGGTTTCTAAACCAATGAGATTTAGCACTATGACTCTGCCGGTGACCGTGTTAGACCAGAGTTACGATCTGGAGTGTTCTGCGGTGGAGATGTGGCTTTGCGAGTCGCCTGCAGGCTGCTCCCCTGGGTTGTATCACCTTAGACTCACAGGGGCCTGGGACAGGGCTGAGCGATTTGAGGCAGATTTGTGAATGTGTCCACACCACCAGCTGTCTCACGTCCCCCATCCCCACCCCCGCTCTCCTGCCTTTCTCCACCACAAGGGCGATGCCCAACCTCGGAGGAAGCTCTCCAAATTAGGTGCATTATCACAGTAATGTTAATGAGTGAATATTCCTTTTCCCTGTGGCTGATAAAAATCCTTTTTTCTTGAGGCAGAGTCTCACTCTGGAGTGCAGTGGTATCACCATAGCTCACTATAACCTCAAACTCCTGGGCTTGAGCAATCCTCCTGCCTCAGCCTCCTAAGTAGCTGGGACTACAGGTGTGCACCACCATGCCCACTAATTTTTCTATTTTTTGTAGAGACGGGGGTCTCGCTCTTACGCAGGCTGGTCTTGAACTCCTAACCTCAGGTGGTCCTCCCACCTTGGCCTCCCAAAGTGCTAGGATTATAGGTGTGAGCCACTGCATCTGCCCCTGATAAAATCCTTCCTAGTGAGTTAAACACTGTGTTCAGTGGCAGCATTCGGGTTTCCGGTTTGCCGTGCCAGGTATATGTGCCACTCTGTTTTATCATTAAAATGACCATTTTCCCTGCATAGGTTCAAATCCCAACTGGATTCACATCTTCTGTGCCTTCATTTTCTCATTTGTAAAATGCCAATGTGAACTGCACTCCCCTGCTGGGTTGATGTGAGGAGTAAATGAATCAAGTGTTTACAGGGGCACCTGGCACTCGGTGGGCACGTGATGCATCTTAGCTGTTAAAATGCCGGTCTGTCAGCGGAGCTGGGAGTTGAGGTGTGCACGGTGGGCAACGCTCTCAGACTTCAAGGCCTGCAGATATCCCCAAAGGTCACCCTGTAAGGGAGAGGAAGGACCGTGGCAAAAGTCACGTGGTAGCTGAGAACATCGTGCTTGAAAATAAACGAGATGCTCCTGGAGACTCTGAAATATTTGGCAGAAAGGGCTTTGGGGGATGCTGTAGTTCAACCTAAATACCAGAGGGGGGCTCTCTAAGGAAACCACATTTACTCGGGAAGGGGCGCGGCAGCGGGAGCAGGTGCGGAGTGTGGAGGGAGGCACAGGAGGACGGCGAAGTGGAGCCCGCTGGAAAGGCGCCGGAGCTCAGCCAGACGCGGGAAGGGCGTGTGCCAAGGCTGTGAACATACGCACGTTACACAGGAAGGTACGCAAGAAAAGTCCTTGCGTAGGAGAGTGTGTGGCTCTTAGAAAAAGTAAAAGCGTGTGAAATTTCCTGGTCACATACAACAATTCAGACATGTCAAGAAAAGCCAAGGGCACAGAATCAAGTGATATTGGAGGGAAACAGTGCTCTGAACTGTAAAGCTGCTGCCTTTGGAGTTTAGAAAACCCCCTTCTTGTCTGAAAGCTGTCCCAGCACTGTTGTCGCACGTGCACGCGGCGGAGTTGGTCTTCACACTCAGAGGTAAAGGGTCTTTTCCTCCTCACACTCCTACTATGAAAATCACAGTTATCCCTGAAGCAATCAGAAGCTTCTGGCTAAATAAGAGAAGAAAAAACATTAATACGTTTAAGGCTATCTCCCTCTTCTACCTCTAGCGTAGCGCTTATGACAAACGTACTGACATTTTTCCTTATCTGTTGTCCCAAATAAAGTGTAGTTACTTAGAGGCGAAGGACAACTCCCACTCATTTTTTATGTCAAGTGCCTAAATATTGTGCCTGGAGCTGTATAGGTTCTCAGAGACTTGGATGGATGAATGGATGGGTGGGTGGATGGGTAGGGGTGAGTAGGTGGGGGGATAGACCAAAAATAATTGTGGTTCTATTAGTAAATCAGGGGGCAGAATGGATAACAGGTATGCTGCTGGCAGTAACAGCTAGAGGAGGTTGCATTTTAGCCAAACCTCACAGGATGCAGAGGAGGGGAAGGAAACAGCCTAACCAAAGTTACAGAGGCAAGAGATTATGTACCAGGTGCAGGGGATGGCTCACAGTAAGTTCTGGATAAATGTTAGTTCATCATCATTACTATATATAAGCAGAGGATTCTGTAGAAAGGATTTATACTTAACTTAAACTGTAAATAAATATTGCATTATAGAACGAGGCATGAAACTGACTCGTAAACATGAGCTATCGTTACTTTTGAATCTCTACTCTAGCTGTGTTATGTTCCTTTTGTTCATTCTTAACATGTTTGTGCTTTCTCCTGTATTCCTCAGCCACTCTCACCAGAGATCTGCCAATTTTATTAGTCTTCGTAAAGAGACAGCTGTGGTTTTGTTGATCCGCTATTAGTTTTTTCTTTGATTAATTTCTCTTCTTATCTTTATGATTTTCTTATTTCCTTCCTTCTACTTTTGTTTTTGTTGTTTTATTCATTCTTTTTCTTACTTCTAGAGTTGAACAGTTAGCTCATTCATTCTGAATCTTCTTTTCCAATGTGCGTAGTTAAGGCTATAAATTTCCCTCTGCCTACGCCTTTAGTGTGGTATCCTTCTAGATTTACCACACAGTGATTTAATTGTCTCTCAGTTCTAAATATTTTCTGATTTCCCTTATGATATCCTCTTTGACTTTTATGTTAGGTAATCTATGAATTTCAATTTCAAAACATATGGGTTTAAAAAATAGTTTTATGATTTATTTCTAATCTTATTGCATCATAGCCAAATATCAATTCATTGTATGTGTTGAGAATGGCATTGTGATCTACTACACATGCAATTTTATAAAAGTTCCATGTGTGCTTTAAAAGGTATGTTCTCTAATTCTTGGATATAGGATTCTATTATTGTCCATTAATCTTTAGGAGAATATCTTGTGGTATAAAGAATATCTTTAGGAGAATAACTTTGGGGTCCTGAATGATGTATATTACGTAGATTGTTATTTTCTACTGTGATGGTACATATGGCGGCCATGGGCCATAGACCCTTCTAAGGAACCTGCTGCAGGGAGCATGGTCGACAGCAGCCTCCAACTGTAGCACCCCCCAGACCACTGTGGCATTTGAGCTAAAACCACACTCCTGCCCCTCCCACACCGGTTGCTCCCAGCCAATCACCAAGGGGGTACTAGAGCCGGACCACTTCTGCTGATGGGAGACTCCTCTAATGGGAAGTCATTGCTTGGGGACTAGCCATCGCCTGGCCAAAGCTTCCTCAGAGTCATGCTGCAGCCAGCAGCCTCCTCCTTCCTTCGCTCTCTCCTGGCACACGTGTCCCTCCTGCCTTCGTGGTCCAAGGCTCTCCTGACCTGCTTCTACACCTCTCCCCTTCAGCCCTCACAGATGTTTCCTCAAAAAAAATCTCTTGTGTATCTAATGCCATCTTCGCATTTGCTTCTTGGAATCCAAACTAGTACAGAGGACTTGTCCATTTCTCCTTGTAATTCTGACAATTCTTGGCATGTTTTGGGTGCATAAAAGTTCAGACTTATTATACCTTCTTGACGAGTTGTTCCTATTATTGTACGTAATAATCCTCTTTATTCCTAAGCACAGTTTATTAAAAGTGTCTCTGTCCCTGAATAATACATAGTATTGTTTTATGTTTTTCAGAATTTAAATAATCATTTTGGAGTATTCCTCTGTAATTTAGTTTATGTTGTTGAGATTTATTCATGTAGGTACATGCAGTTGCAGCTTATTTTTTACTGCTCTATGTTAATCTGTTACATGAATAAAATGTAATCTATCTTCTCTGCCACTGAAGGATACTTAGTTTATTTGCAACTTTATTATACATAATGCTGCTGTGCACATTCTTACACATGGTGGTGCTCGTATGTGTAAGTTTCTTTATGATATTTGCCTAGAAATAAAACTGCTAGGTCATAGCATATGTACATCTTCAATGTCACTAGATAAGGTCAAATTGCTCTCTGAAGTGGTTGTCCTAATTTACACACAACTAGCATTGGATGTGGGTTTTCTTTTCTCCATAGCCTTGCTTACACTTGGGATTGCGAAGCTCTTCTCACCTGTGGCCTATGGCTTGTTAAATTTATCTTGTATTTAATGCAGAAAGTTTTTTTTTAATGTAAATACAGTCAGATTTTTCAGTCATCTAATTTACAACTTGTGCTTTTTAGTGTCTTATTTAAGAAATCTTTTGCTCCAAGTTTGTAAGGATTTTATCCTAAAAGTTTTATTAAAAATTTGCTTATCACATCTAGGCCTTTAATTTATTTATTTTTATTTTTATTTTTAGGGACAGACTGGAGTACAGTGGCACGATCATAGCTCACTGCAGCCTCAAGCTCCTGGGCTCAAGTGATCCCCCTACCTCAGCCTCCTGAGTAGCTGGGACTACAGGTATATGCCATCACACCCAGATAATTTTTTTATTTTTTGGAGAAATGGTGTCTTGCTATATTGTCCAGGCTGGTCTCAAACTCCTGGGCTCAAGTGATCCTCACGTCTTGGCCTCCCAAAGTGCTGGAATTACAGGAGTGAGCCGCTGCACCTGGCCAAAATGCACTTATATTTCTAGTAGAAGATCAATGGCTATATTTTTAAGAGTTAAATATTTTCTCAACCAGGCTGAGTGAGGGTGTTTCCCTCCATCATTCTTCTCTGCTCAACGTCTTATCTTAAAGCTACAGAATTGGAGCTCTGTGAAATCCGATCTGGCTTATAAGCTTTGATGTATAACAAATTACCTATGTGGCACTCAAGAAGGAAGTTGTATGTCAGATAACACTGGAGCCACCACTCCTGGCCCCTACTGATGTTTACATGTGCTGTGAAGTGGGGATCCAATTATATTTTTCCCATTTGGAAAATAAATAGTTCCAGTATCATTTATTCAACAATGCCATTGTTTTTATACCCTAAGTTAATGATTGTTGTTATTATTGTTTTATGTGGTCAATGCTTCTTTGGGTTAATCCATATTTTTTCAGTGTCTTTGCTCACTGCTGTTTCCATTTCGGAAATCCTTCCCAATGTTTCTGTACAAATTTATATTTTTTCAAATTCTGAATCCCAAGAAAAATTGGTTGAAAAATTTGGGAAAAGGATTACAATTTTCCTATGAGAATTAAAGTTTAATCAACATAGAAATGTTACTGGTTCAACCTGGCGTGGTGGCTCATGCCTGTAATCTTAGCACTTTGGGAGGCCAAGGTGGGAGGATCCCTTGAGCTCAGGAATTGGAGGCTGCAGTGAGCTGTGATGAAACCACTGCACTCCAGCCTGGTCAACAGAGTAAGACCCTAGCTCAAAAAAGAAAGAAAAAAAGAAAAAAATAATAAGAAAGGGAAGGAATGTTAATTGTTCAAAGGAATCTACTGATGCTGAGTCAAAACCAGGAAATACTGACACAAAGTTGAGGGGTAAAGCCAGCATTTCTGGGAAAGGGGAGGGAAGACATGATTCAATCAGTCAGATTTGCTCTTAGCTGTCAGTGTGACCATGGTCCTGTCTGCTGCTAACTGGGAGTCATTCTTGCAAATAAAATAATTATTGATTAGTCTATATGCATGGTATACTACATACAAGTTCTATTGGTGGTGTTCCGAGAACAAGTTTGGGAATCAGAGTAAGTCCTTAAATTGGCAATTTTGACACATGAAGTGTCATCTGAAATGAGATATGAAGTACTGTTAACCTTGCTGTAAGATCCACATGTTAAATTATTTGAATATCACTCAATAATGTTCAATGGCTTTTCCAGTATTTTCATATCCCCTAACCAGCAGTCCCTAATCTTTTCAGCACCAGGAACTGGTTTCTTGGAAGACAATTTTTCCATGGACCAGGGGGAAGGGAAGACATGGTTTTGGGAAGATTCAAGAGCATTACATTTATTGTGCAGTCAAACCTCTCTGCTAATGATGATCTGTATTTGCAGCCGCTCCCCAGCACTGCCTCAGCTCCACCTCAGATCATCAGGCATTAGATTCTTGTAAGGAGCACAAGACCCAGGTCGCTTGCATGTGCAGTTTACAGTAGGGTTCGAGCTCCTGTGAGAATCTACTGCCACTGCTGATCTGACAGGAGGTGGAGCTCAGGTGGTGATTCGAGTGATGGGGAGCGGCTGTAAATACAGATGAAGCTTCGCTTGGTCACCTCCTGCTGTGCCGCCTGGTTCCTAACAGGCCACAGACCGGTACTAGGCCACAGCCTGGGGATTAGGGACCGCAGCTATAGGCTGCTGTTCTCTGTAAATAGTATTAAGCTTAATGTTTCTTATTTGTTAAATAAGTTTTTAGGTTATTAGGTTAAGAGTATGAATAACGTTGGAGATATTTTAGGAATAACTTATGATTTGGGGAATTCCCAAGAATTCCTAGGAATTCTGATTTCTTCTGAATTGTAAAGTTTAATATCAGTTGGAATTTGGAAACACTTTTGCTCACTTGCGGCAAGATTGCTTACTTGAAAAGCTCACTATTGCTTCTTGAGTCGGTATAGCAATGTATATAAGAATGTGAGCTTTGTGGCTAAACTTTGGAACTCTTCCGCTTCTAGATCTGTGACCTTGGGCAAGTTTTTAACCTCTCCGTGCCTCAGTTTCCTCATCTTTCCAGGGGGTATGATGATAATTGCACCCAGTTTTAAGGGTTATGAGAGTTAAATGAATAAGGAAAGGTCCTTACAACAGTGCCTGGTACATAGCAAGCACTCAGTAAATAGGACTTTTTGTTATTGTTTCTAAATCTTTTCTTCCCTCTGGGTTGAATTTATTTTCTCCTTTCTGAAGTGCATTGTTTCCAATACCGTACTTTCAGTGAGAGTCTAAGCACCATAAAACTGCCTTAAGCTTCAATCTTTGTTTGAAAATATCTTTTTCTCCCTCATCTTAGAACAATAGTTTAGCTAAGCATAGTATTCTAGGGTGACAATTATTTTCCCTCAGCACCTTGAAAATGTTACTTAACTGTTTTCTGAGATTTTGGTTGCTGTTGAGAAGTTGTCTGTCAGCATAGTTGTTACCTGAGGTAATGTGCCTTTTCTTTCTGGTGGTTTTTATGGTTGTCTTTTGTCTTTTGTATCTTATAGTTTCTCTCTAGTGTGCCTTACATGTGACTTTATTCTGACTTATTGCTTAGGGATTATTTTTGAGACAGTCTCACTCTGTTGTCCTGAGTAGAGTGCAGTGGCATCAGCCTAGCTCACAGCAACCTCAAACTCCTGGGCTCAAGCAATCCTTCTACCTCAGTCTCCCTAGTAGCTGGGACTATGGGCGCTTGTCACCTGGCTAATTTTTCTATTTTTAGTAGAGACGGGGTCTCACTCTTGCTCAGGTTGGTCTTGAACTCCTGAGCTCAAGTGATCCTCCCGCCTCCGCTCCCAGAGTGTTAGGATTACAGGCGTCAGCCACCTTGCCCAGCCTGCTTAGGGATTTTTATGCTTCTTTTAGTTTTTTAGGTTTTTTTTTTTTGAGACAGAGTCTCACTCTGTTGCCCGGGCTAGAGTGCTGTGGCGTCAGCCTAGCTCACAGCAACCTCAAACTCCTGGGCTCAAGCGATCCTCCTGCCTCAGCCTCCCGAGTAGCTGGGACTACAGGCATGCGCCACCATGCCTGGCTAACTTTATATATATATATTTTTTAGTTGTCCATATAATTTCTCTCTATTTTTAGTAGACACGGGGTCTCGCTCTTGCTCAGGCTGGTCTCAAACTCCTGAGCTCAAACGATCCACCCACCTCAGCCTCCCAGAGTGCTAGGATTACAGGTGTGAGCCACCATGCCCGGCCTTTTATGCTTCTTGAATCCAAGGATTTAGATCTGCTATTAAAACCTCAAAAAACTCAGCCATTATTTCTTTGGATGTTGTCCTCTTTTTCTTCTTCTTTTGGAACTCCTCTTAAATGAGCAATGTTTTTTCCCATTTTATTCTCAGTGTCTCAATCTCTCCTGAAATTTTTTGTCTCTCTAATTTGCATTCTGGATTTTTTTTAATATCTTCTACTTCATCAATTTTCTCTTCTCCTGTATCTAATCTGCCATTAAGCCTGCCCTGAGTTTTAAATTTCATTATTGATGTTGTTTGTTTCTAGAAGTTCTAGTTGGTGCTTTTTGTTTTGTGTGTTTTATGATTTTTATTATAGAAAATTCAAATGTATATAAAATTAGAGACAATAGAATAATAAACCACAAGTACTTATTATTATTCACCTTCAAGAAATATCAACCCACAGCCCATCTTGTTTTATCCATACTCCTTCCCGAAGATCCCTCCTCTGAGATTATTTTGAGGCAAATCTCAGGCACTGTATCATTTCATCTGTAACTATTGTTCAAATCTGTCTATTCTTTTTTTTTTTTTTTGAGACAGAGTCTCGCTCTGTTGCCCGGGCTAGAGTGCCGTGGCGTCAGCCCAGCTCACAGCAACCTCAAACTCCTGGGCTCAAGCGATCCTCCTGCCTCAGCCTCCCGAGTAGCTGGGACTACAGGTATGTACCACCATGCCTGGCTAATTTATATATATATATTTTTTAGCTGTCCATATAATTTCTTTCTATTTTTAGTAGAGACAGGGTCTTGCTCTTGCTCAGGCCGGTCTCGAACTCCTGAGCGCAAATGATCCACCCGCCTCGGGCTCCCAGAGTGCTAGGATTACAGGCGTGAGCCACCGCGCCCGGCCCAAATCTGTCTATTCTTATTTTCATATTGTATCATTTTCTTGAGAGTTTGAATCTTTTATTTTGGCCTTTAATCATCATAAACATTCTATTTATATTTTCTTTCGGTCTGCTGCTCTGTTATCTCGGAGTCTTGGGCCTCCAATAATTCTGGTTGTGGTGCCTGCTGACGTGTTTAAGACGAACTCTTTCTTCATGTATCCTGAGATTTGGTGCTGTGAGCTCATCTTGCAGGAGTTGGTTTTGTGTGGGAATTGCCTGCTGCTTGAGTGGTAGGGATGCCCCTGCAGAGCAACTTGCATCTGCTTTACCAGGTGGTCCAGGGTTATCACCAACCTGGC
Organism: Lemur catta; assembly: GCF_020740605.2. Taxonomy (NCBI): domain Eukaryota; kingdom Metazoa; phylum Chordata; class Mammalia; order Primates; family Lemuridae; genus Lemur; species Lemur catta. Next base: position 6,084,298 of record NC_059133.1, read on the forward strand.
ATCAGTTTTCTTCTCTTGGCACAGGAATCTCGGCCCATGCATGCAGCGCAGATTTGGACTTCACATCCTCTGAAAGTACAGACACGAGGCTCGGATTTTTCAAGGGATCCTTCTGTAGCCCCCCACTGCTGTAATAAACAAGCTTCCTTGTTATCTCCTGGTGCTAAAGGGCAGGTTTTTCCAGCCCATCCTTCACTGAGAGATGCCCCTCAGAGTCTGGCTTTTGCAAGGAGGCATAGCTTCAACCCTCCGCCTCCTGTCAGCTGAAGATCTCACAGCTCCAGTCCCAGCACAGCTGCCAAAACCCAGGCCTCTGTGTTGCTGGCTCTGATTATCCTTCCTCCCCTCTCTTGAATCCCTCCCGGAGGCAACCATGGGGCTGAGTCATGTGATTTCCACTCCGGTTTTTCCCTCTTTGTTTCTCACCCCTGGAGATATTCCTTTCTTTCTTGTTTGCTAAGTTAGCTATGCATTGACTATTTATTTATTTATTTGGTTATATTTTATGGGCATTTCTATGTTTTTGTAGGGAGAGGTTTTTCACATTATCCTAGTAAAAGATTTTGTCAGAACAAAGTGCCTTTCATTGGTAAAGCCTATTTAATTTGTTTTTGTTTGTATTTCTTACTTGCAATTTAAAAAACCAAACCAATACAATTATCATAGCATCAGGCTTGGATCAGACCCACCTGTCCGCAGAGTCAGGGACACTCACCTCTGTTGGATCCTTTCCTGGCTAAGGACCTTGGACTTGAATGGGCCACTTGCATGACCACACAGGGTCACAACCCAGGATCCACTGGTGACTCAGCACTTAATCTGGATGTGTCCCCTCCTGGAGCCTTTGAGGACAGACCCTGCACCCTTTGTTTGGTCCAGACTAGCTGTGGGTTTTGCTGCATGAAGCATGCTGAACAGCGTCTGTGCTAGTCCCATTTTGCAGAAACTTCAGAATTCTGGATTTTGCTGTGATAGAGCCTCTCTGTCAATTTTTCTTTGTAAATAGGCAACATCATCTATAATACTGACTAGCTAGTCGGCAAAAACAGCCTGAGTGTTCATAACCCAGTCCTTTTCTGGCAAAGAAAAAGAGTGTGAGAGACGGAGTAAATTTCATCCTGTCGTGGCTACAAATCTTTAGCCCTCGTGCACACTCGCTGCTGTGCTATGGCTCATGTTCTTGGCTCCAGGAGGGCCCGGGGTTGGCCCCTCCAAACCTGTCTGTGCTCCGCCGCCAAACTGATGTAACACATAATGTGGCCAGGCCATGCCCCTGTCAAAAACCCCGCTCAGAAGGTTTTGGGGGGAGATATCCTAAAGTTAGTTATGGCAATGGGTATACAACCCTATAAATATACTAAAAACCATCAAATTGTACACTTTAAGCAGGTGTATTTTATGGTATGTAAATTAAATCTCAATGAGGCTGTTTGCTTGCTTGCTTTTTAAGTGCATGACAATTATAGGGGGAAAAAACCTGCATGGGCACCCCAGTCCTGCCCCAAGCTGTTCCTCCACGTGACCTTAACCTTCGGCCATACCAAACTTCTTACTGTTGCTCCCAGCACCACCTGGTTTCATGGCACCTGTGACTTTTCATAAACTATTTCTTTTTTTTTTTTTTTAGACAGAGTTTCGCTTTATTGCCCAGGCTAGAGTGAATGTCGTGGTGTTAGCCTACCTCACAGCAACCTCAAACTCCTGGGCTCAAGTGGTCCTCCTGCCTCAGCCTCCCAAGTAGCTGGGACTACAGGCATGTGTTACCATGCCTGGCTAATATTTTCTATATATTTTTAGTTGTCCAGCTAATTTCTTTCTATTTTTAGTAGAGATGAGGGTCTCGCTCTTGCTCAGGCTGGTCTCAAACTCCTGAGCTCAAATGATCCGCCTGCCTCAGCCTCCCAGAGTGCTAGGATTACAGGCGTGAGCCACCGCGCCCGGCCTTCATAAACTATTAATATCTCTTCTATCTGGGAGGTCCCTGCCACTACCTGCTCCCAGCTGACTCTTGTTATCTTTTAAGGCTGAAGTTGCTGTGACCCTCTGTGAGCGCTGCAGTATCCTGGCTTATTTCTGCCACTGCTCCCATCACGTGGAACTCATGATTCCCATTTATCAGTTTGTCCCTCAGGACAGCCATGGGGTCTTAGTCGTCTCTGCAACCCAAGGACCTGCCTTGGTGCCTGGTACTTCAAAGATGCTCAATGTTTGTTCAACTAGACCCAGCTGATTTCACGGTTCTCCCTACGGAATATTCAGCCGCTATAGAATGCAGGTGCTGTAGGGATGCGCATACAGTCAGCCCCAGCTCACGTAGGGCTACGAAATGTGTGGTCATAATCTCTTCCTTGCTCTCCTCTTTAGCTTTTTGGTAACCTCTGATTTAGCAATTAGCAATTAGCAATTTAGCAAGAACCACCTTCCTTGTCTTTCCTGAATGCTTCTCTACTAAGGTACCTTTCCCTTGGGGGTAAAAAAAAAACAACAAAAAAACTCAGGGACTGCAAGTACTAACTGAGGGGGGAGAGGGAGCCAATTAACATTCAGCTAAGAGAGAAAATGATTTCTCCTATCAGCAGTAAAAACTGACAGCTCTATCAGAAAATGAGCCCAGGGAGCCACAAAGCCTGGCAAGGCAAGGTGGGGAGGCAAGGAGTCTGCAGACCTAATCAGGAGTGATAAAGACGGCTGAGGGCAGAGACCGCTGCTGGGAGTCAGGGACTCGCTCAGGCATCCAAAGGAATCACCTCGGGAGGTGGAACCACCTTGCCCCTCCTTTCTGATCCGGCCCCAGGCAAGAGGACTAGCACTGCTCAGGTTTTATACCTGAAACTTAGCACTCCGACTCTCCTAACTGTCTCTCCCTATGCACTCGTTTCCTCTGACCTTATCATAAAGGGAAGCCACGTGATGTCTATTTATGGCAGCGGGATGGTCTGGGGAGAGAGGCTCACAGTGCACCGATTCCAAGGGCTGATGAAATTGCTCCGGCCCTCCGGATCTCTCCATGCCATGAATGAATAAACGGGCATGGGGGCAGGGCGGTGAAATCAAACTCCAGCGTTATGTGACATACAAGTTCCTTCTTGAGTGCCACATAGGTAATTTGTTATACATCAGAGCTTCCAAGCCAGATAGGAGCTCCAATTCCGTAGCTTTAAGATGAGAGGCTGAGCAGAGAAGAAAGGTGGGGGGAAACACCCTCACTCGCTGGCTGAGAAGATATTTAGCTCTTAAAAATATAACCACTGATCTTCTAATTGAAATATAAGTGCGTTTTGCTAAGAAAAAAGAGGCCAGAGAGACTGAGACAGCAAGTGATAGGAGGAGATCTCAGACTGGAGCAGGTTGTTTGTTTTAATTGGAGACACAGCGAGAGGCAGTTTGAGGTCATGCTTTGTACACAGTTCTGGACCAAGTGCTCCCTCCAACATGCAGTAATGAAACATAAGGACAGGAGGGAAGTTCAGTGCCTGAGAGCCTGGGCACCTCCCCAGGCCTCTGTGTGCCCATCACGAGGACGCAGGAAACAGAACAGTCTCAGTGAGACCCTGCAGGGATTCGCATTTCTCCAGACACATGTTTTCAGCAGACACTAATAGAGGGAAAGCAGAGAGGTCTGGGTCTGACATCGTCAGAGATGACAGCTCTGGGGCTGTGGTTTTCTGAATCATTTCCAAATGCTTTTGAACTGGGAGGTTTTTTCTTTTTTGAGACAGAGTCTCACTCTGTCGTCCTGTCTAGAGTGCAGTGGCTTCATCATAGCTTACAGCAACCTCAAACTCCTGGGCTCAAGCGATCCTCCTGCCTCAGCCTCCCGAGTAGCTGGAACTACAGGCCCATGCCACGACACCCAGCTAATTTTTCTATTTTTTTTTAATTTCAGAATATTATGGGGGTAAACATTTTGGTTACATGTATTGCTTCTGTACAGTTTGAGTCAATGGATAAGTGTGCCCATCACTCAGTGTGCATTGTACCCGCTAGGTGTAAGTTTACCCAGCCCTTCCTATCCCCTCCCACCTGCTTGATTTCCGTTGAGTTTTACTTCTATATATGCATATAAGTGTTGATGGATTAGTTCCAGTTTAATAGTGAGTATATGTGGTGTTTGTTTTTCCATTCTTGTGGTACTTCACTTAGAAGAATGGTCTAACATTTCTATTTTTTGTAGGGATGGGGTCTCACTCTTGCTCAGGCTGGTCTTGAACTTCTGAACTCAAAAAATCCTCCTGCCTCAGCCTCCCAGAGTGCTAGGATTACAGGAGTGAGCCACTGTGCCTGGCCTTGAACTGGGACTTTTTAAAAATCAGGTTTCTTATCCAAAATGATCTACATTTTTTTGTGTGTGTTCTTAGTATAGTAGCCATAACAAGAGAGTAAACTTAAGGCCTTTAGTACTCCAGAACTGATTCTCGATAAAATCACCAATAAGGTCAGGTATGTTCATGGATGCCATGTCCTTAATGGTTATTAGAAGGCATCTTTCAAGATACACTGATGAATTTTGAGGTTAACAGCAAGGAAATGCTAGGTTTGCTGTAACAAATCCCCAAATATCAATGGCTTAACCCCAAAGACATGTGTTTCTCACCCACATAACTGACCACCGATGTGAATGTTTGTGGATGGGGGACTTTCCTCCACACAGTGATCCAGGGATCCATGCCCCTTCTGTCTGCTGGCTGGACTACCCCTAAGGCTCCATCATTATTGCCTGCCTCTCAGGGGGAAGCGAGGAGGTGGAGACAGAGTATCTACTTCTTAACTGCCTTGGCAGTATGCAAGGATGACTCGATATTCAAAAATCAATTAGTGTAATACACCATATCAACAGGCTAAAGAAGAAAATCATCTGATCATATCAGTTGATGCAGAAAAAGCTTTTGACAAAATTCAACACCCACTTATGATTTAAAAAAAAAAAAAACTCTTAGCAAACTGGGAATAGAGGAGAATTTCAACTTGATAAAGAGCAGCTATGAAAAAAAAATCCACACCAAACAGGCTGGTCGCAGTGGCTCATGCCTGTAATCCCAGCACTCTGGGAGACCAAGGCGGGAAAATCACTTGAGCTCAGGAGTTTGAGACCAGCAAGAGCTAGACCTCTACTAAAAGTCTCTACTAAAAATAGAAAAATAAGCTGGGCATTGTGGCGTGCCCGTGTAGTCCCAGCTACTTGGGAGTCTGAGGCAGGATAATTGCTTGAGCCCAGGAGTTTGAGGTTGCAGTGAGCTATGATGATGCCATGGCACTACCCAGGGTGACAGAGTGAGACTCTGTCTCAAAAAAAAAATACATTTAATAATCCCACAAATTTTGATATGTTATGTTTTCCTTTTCAGTCAGTTCAAGATATTTTCTAATTTCTCTCTTTTTTTTTTTTTGAGACAGAGTCTCGCTGTGTTGCCCGGGCTAGAGTGAGTGTGGTGGCATCAGCCTAGCTCACAGCAACCTCAAACTCCTGGGCTTAAGCGATCCTACTGCCTCAGCCTCCCCAGTAGCTGGGATTACAGGCATGTGCCACCATGCCCGGCTAATTTTTTCTATATATATATTTTAGTTGACCAGATAATTTCTTTCTATTTTTAGTAGAGACGGGGTCTTGCTCTTGCTCAGGCTGGTCTTGAACTCCTGACCTCGAGCAATCCACCTGCCTCGGCCTCCCAGAGTGCTTAGGATTACAGGCGTGAGCCACCGCGCCCAGCCTCCAATTTCTCTTTTGATTTCTTTTTTGACCCCTGGGTTATTTAGAGGTATGTTATTTAATTTCCAAATATTCAGGCATTTTCAGAGATCTTTCTGTTGTCAATTTCTAGTTTAATTCCATTGTAAGAGAGCATACTTGGAATGACTTGAATCCTTTTTAATGTACTGAGACTTGATTAATGGCTCAGAATATTGTGTATCTTGGTAAATGTTCTGTGTGAACTTGAGAAGGATGTATATTCTGTTGTTGGGTAAAGTGTTTTGTAAATGTCAGTTGGTCAAGGTGGTTGCTGTTATTCAAATCTTCTGTATTCTTACTGGTTTTCCGTCTATTCTATCAATTATTGAAAGCAGGGTATTGAACTCTTCAATTATGATTGTCAGCTTATCTATTTCTCTTTGCAGTTCTGTAAGTTTTTGCTTCAAACATTTTGAAGCTGTGTTATTAGGTTCTATAAACATTTAGGATTATTATATCTGCTTGAAGAATTGACATCTTTATCATTATTAAATTAACTTCTTTTTCCCTGGTAATATCTTTTGCTATAAAATCTCCAGTTTTTTTTTTTTTGCATTAGTAATAGCATGGTACATCTTTTTCCATTCTTTTACTTTTAACCTATTTTTGTCTTTATATTTGGAGTGTATTTCTTATAGACAGCATACTGGGTCTTGCTTTTTAAAATCCAATCTGACAATCTCTGCCTTTAAATTTGGATATTTAGACCATTTATATTTAATATGACGATTGATATGGTAGTTTTAAATCTATCTTTTTGTTACTCATTTTCTATTTGTCCTATCTGTTCTTTGTTTTCCTTTTCCTCTTTTTCTGCCTAATTGAATATTTTTAACAATTCTCTTACAGCTCATTTGTTAGCTTATTAGTTATAACTTATTATTTTAACATTGTTTTAGGGTTTATAGTATATAAACATCAATTAATCACAGTCTACCTTTAAGTGATAATATACCACTTCATATAAAGTATAAGAACCTTACAATAGTGGATTTCCATTTCTCCCCTCCTGTTTATTAAAACAAACCATGAATCCCAAGCATTACCTACCCTTTCAGTCCAGTAGTGCAGGGTTCATTCTAGCTTTCCCCCCTTCATATTTGTCTCTCCCTTCTCTGACTTCCGTTATTTTAAATCCCTTGGTCTTTGACACCAATCTCCCCACCATGCGGCTGCCATTCACTGCAAGTGTGGGACCTGAGCCCACCCCCACAGCCTGACTTGGCTGCCTGCTCCCCCAACCTACCTTGTTCAGATGCGCCTAGTAGCTTTTGGTGAAGAAAAGAAGGAAGAGGCCAAGAAATGTTTTATAAAGCAGGGAAGGAAAGAGAAACAGATGCAATAGTCTTTGAGATTTTTTTTGTTTTCTACTATAACAAGATATTCTCACTTTGGTTTTCCTATTTTCTTGTTGTTGTTTGGATCTGGAGTCAGTCAAGGAGCCCTGGTTCCTTTTAGGGAAAAGTGGTAGTTGGAAACCACGATCTGAGAGCTAAGTTCTTTGCTACTGGTTGGTTATTAGTTTCTAGGCTCCAGACAGAGCTGGGAACTACTTTTTTTTTAAGAGAAAATATACAATGAGTTCATACTTGTATTTCCACTAAAATATAGGATGATAGGATTTTTACTTATCTTTGATTTTATATTTACTTTTTTCTCTCATGCTGAAAATCTTGGTTCCTAAGAATATTAACATCATTACTATTTGTTTTATCCATATATAGAATTATATGTAACATATAATATGCATTATATTAGTATATATAATACACATATGTTTAATTTATGTTATGTATTTCAGAACAGTATCAATATTATTGCAAACGATATTATTACCAAAACCAGTTAAGATTTCTTTGCCTTTTCTTTTTTAGAGACAGAGTCTCACTCTGTCGGCCAGGCTGGAGGGCAGTGACAGGATCACAGCTCACTGTGACCTCAAACTCTCGAGCCCAGGTGATCCTCCCTCCTCTGCCTCCCAAAGTGCTGGGATTGCACTTGTGAGCCACCACACGTGGCCTGCCCATTTTCTTTTTTTTAATCTTTAGGGTATCTCACCTGTGATGTTGGTCAAATTACTTTCTCTTGAAATAGCTCCCATCTGAGTCATTGAGCCACTAGCTTTACACACAGCTACATCTATTTGTTTCATTTTGCTTTTGTTTTTTAGGGAATATTTTTCACTTCAATTTAGTTTTGGTTTAGAATTAAATAAAACATTTACATGGTTCCAAAGTCAAAATTGAAAAATTGAGAAGTCTGGTTCCATTCCTATTTTCTCCATGCTGTTTCCTCTCTCCCCATCTGAGTGATCTTACTTTTTAGATTTTCTTTTTTTTTTTTTTTTCAGTAGAAACAAATACATTTGCATCCTTGGACCACTTCCCTTCTTAGATGCTGGCACACTGCACACACCCCTCCCCTGCAGACTCTCGCTCGGACGTGCAGCTCTTATGTGACTCCACAAAGTGGCAAAAGACGCAGGCTCACTGTGAAGGGGTCACGTTGAGAGCCTGGTAAATAGCTTTATAGTCTTCCATTTTCTGAGCATTTTGAGTCACCCTCGTGTATGCCAAATGGTCATCATTGGTCATTAATTGAGTGTTGCCACGAGCCAGTCATTGTACTCTTTTATATACTATGTATTGCTGTGCAACAAATTACCCCAAACCCACGCCTTTCCTGTCGCATGGGTTCTGTGGGCCAGGAGCCCAGGCGTAGCCCAGCAGTTCCTCCGGCTGTGGGTCTCTCACCAGGCTGCAATCCAGGTGTCAGCCAGGGCTGCTGTCCCCTCAAGGCTTGGCTGGGGAACGACCCCCTTCCAGCCCCCTCGTGTGTTTTGTCTGCCCTCAGTTCCTTGCCACATGGGCCCTCCGCACGGCCCCTCACAATACAGTACCAGAGTGAGCAAGTGACAGGAGCGAGAGGCTCTGCAAGCCTGTCTTTGTGACCTCATCTCAGAAGCGCCCCCATCGGTTCTGTTGGGTATCAGCGGGCGGTAAGTCCGGCCCGCACACGGGGCGCGGTGTGTCCCAGGGCGCGCGGTCCCGGCAGCCGTTTGGAAGCTGCCTACTACGCACGCTTTTCCTCCCTTAACAATCCTAACAGCCCATGTTACAGATGAGAAAATGGAAGCACAGAGAGCGGGCAGGTCCCCAGGGTCCCAGGGTGGGCAAGTCCCCAGGTCGCAGAGCGGCGAGCGCAGGGCTGGGCGTCTACCCAGCAGCCTGGCCCGTGCTCTCAGCCCCAGCAGGGAGCCCTGTGGAGTGACAGGTGGCAGGTGGGGCCCTGGGGATGCAGGTGGGCCCAGCACTTGCTCAAGCGTCCCAGCACTCCCTAGACTGAGTATCAGCACTGCCACATGTGGCCGTTTCAGGGCCACACGTCACTTACATGAAAACCAAACTTCACACCAAGCACCGTCAAGGGGGAATTAGGAAAAGCCAGGTGAGGGCAGAAATGGGCCCCACTCAGCATCGCTCGGCCTGCCGGCCCTCTGACCTTCGGTGCTGATGCGGCAGTGCCCAGTGCCCGGCCGACATCAGTTCCACGACAGCACGGCCTTCTGTCCGCCCTGCCCAGGCAGGGCCTGGCCACAGAAGGCAAATGTTCACAGCAGCTGGTCAGGAGGGTCCCCAACCCTGCCTCAGGCAGCCCCAGAGCTGGACTTCAAAAGCACAGATCTGATCACATGCTTGGCGACTCCCCAGCCTGGGGCCCAGTCTGAGGTCTCTCTGGCTCCCCAATCTCCTGGCAGCCCCGGTCCTTGCCCAGCCTGGGCCTCCCCTGCCCCTCGGCTCTGCTTGACTTCTGCCCACTCTGCACCCCCAGGCAGTGGGGGCCCTTGGGGCCTGGACTCTACCTTATTCAATTTTATGTCTGTGGGACTGGGGTCCCCAGCCTGGAGCTGAGCTTCCAAAGCATCATCTGGAACAGAGAGTGGAGGGAAGAGGGACATTCGCCACTGTGGGCGGGGAGGGGAGAGTTACCCTCATCCTCTGAAGGTAGACAGGGGGTTGGGGGGCAGAAGAGGCTGTGCTGAAGCCCCAGGCTGTGAGGGTCCGAAGTGAGGGGATCCGACAGAGTCCTGGATTTTTCTATAGATCTGGGCATCGGCTCTGAGGTACAATGCCTGACACCCTGAAAAAGAAACGCTCTGCAGATTATTAGTAATGATCCTGTAGATGCTCACAGCACAGGTTCTGCTGTGGAGGAAAGCCACTTGAATAAAAATATCTCAGAATTCCCCCCACCAGATTACAGATCTCAAAATACCTGACTCGGCTTAGCTCTGACTCACGTCTGCATTTTTCTGTGACTTATGTTCAGTCTTAGATTTCCATCTGTCCCCTTGTCAGCATCCGGGTGCAGAGATCAAAGTTGGATGGCGTTTTCTGGAGCTGTAATTTCTGAGTTAATCCAAAAAGACAAAACCTTGCCCTTCCAGAGTATACCCTGAAGAGATGCACAGTGTTTAAAATTTTCTATTTACATTAAATTTTCTTTTTTCTTCTTCTTCTCCTTTTCTTTTTTTTGAAATGAGGCCTCGCTGTGTTGTCCAGGCTAGACTCGAACTCCTGGGCTCAAGCAACCCTCCTGCCTCAGCCTCTTCTAGCTGGGACTCCAGCTTACATTAAATTCCCAGTTGCAATTGTAGTCACTTTTGTCAAATCTTTTGCAAATCCCTGTCATGTGCCAGATACTGTTCTGGCAGTGAACAAAACAGACAACAATCCAAGCATGTTCCAGTGGGGGAGACAGACAGACAGACAACTGGTCAATATATGGTGTGGCAGATGGTGACACCTGCTGTGGAGGAAACACAGCAGGAAGGGAGGGGGATGCCAGGTGCGGAGGGGTAGGCTGCAATTTAAACAGTGACCAGGGATGGTTCGGAGTTGGGGTGAGGGCTGGGCCAGAAGGTAAAATGAGGCGTAGACCTGAAAGAGCTGGGAGGCATTCCAGACACAGGAGAGATGCAAGGGCCCTGGGGCAGGGATGCGTGGAAGGTCCCAGCACGGTGAGGAGGGCAGTGTGTGGAGGAGGCAGGGGATGCCTGTGGGCTTGGACTTGGAGTCTGAGGAGCCCACTGGGCCTGGAGGGGAGAGTCTGAATAGGACTCTGGATGGAGCAACCCGGGGTCGGGTGATGTCTGGGCCAGGGGTGCGGGGTGTAGAGCCCCAGCCCTCTCGTGGGATTTACAGCCATGAGAGCAATTGAGATGGTCATGGGAATGGATGCAGACAGAGAGGAGAAGGGAGTTGGAACTTGTCCTTGTTTAGCAGTTGAGGTGACAGCAACCAGCAAAGGATGCTGAAGAGGAGCAGCCAGGGAGAGAGGAGAGAGCTGGCGGCCAGGACCTGGCACTCCATCACAGGAGGGAACCCTGTGTTAATGGGGCAGCCCACGGCCAAGTGGGGCTTGGCCTGGGACAGGCTGGTAGACTACAACTCAGTTCATAGGACCTTGGCAAACACACTCCAAGGACAGGAGGAGGTGAAAGCTGACCCAGCAGGGGAAGTGACCCAGCCAGAGAAGTCTTTCAAAGGGCTTTGCCAAGTGGAGGATCAGAGAAATGGCATGAATATTGGAAATCGAACTGGGCCAAAGGAGGTTTTCGTGGGGTTTTTTTGTGATTTTTAAGAAGGGAGAAATTGCAACATATTTGCACATTTGTAACTGCTGGAAATGACCCAGTGGAGTGGAGAAAGCTGGAATTGGCAAGGAGGAGTAGGGTATGGCACCAGGGTGGAGGCCCAAGGTGGGCACAGTCATCATAGGAGGCAGGTGACGTGGAGGAATCTTACTGAGTTCCACCTAGATGCCACATTATTGTGGCCCCGGGGATGCAGGATGTGAATAAGTGAAAACTCCCTGCTCACACTGAGCTTCTAGTGCAGTAAGGGAGACGGACACAGCACAAGACAAATAAAGATAAACAAAACCCGGGGCACTGAGTGCCAACGAGGGACAGAGGCAGAGTGGGGAGATGGAGAGTTTGGGGAGGAGGCCCTTTTAGATGGGGGGCCGGGAAAGGCCTCCCTAAGAAGGTAACATTCTAGTAAAGCCGGGCAAAGTTGAGAGCAAGGATGGCACAGACCCCAGCTCCAGGCCCGGCAGCACCAGGACTGGGAGAAAAAACAGCCCCACTCAAGGAGCCTGCAGGGGGGCACTGGGACAGGCCAGATGCAGTTTCAGCTGACAGGAGCCCATCACTGGCCGGCCACTACCCGCTCCCTGCCCTGGCCTGGCATCCTACAGCATGAGCCAGAAACAGGGGCTGCAGCCAGGCCTGGGGAAGTGGCGCCCGGCCACGCAGGCACGGCCACGTCACAGCTTTCACGGTTTATGCTTTGGCACAAAGGTGAATATCACCAGGCTGCGCTCCTCATTATAAGTCATTTTTTAAATGATTTTTTCTTCTGATTTTAATAGAATTTAAAACATTTTTGTGGGCCCACAGTGCCCCTCACTCATGGTGCCTGCCGAACCTAACGTGGATGTGGGCCCTGCCTCCGGGGTTGTGTCAGGAAACACCTGCTTCTTCCCCTGCAGGAGCAGCAGTTTTCTTTCCCCATGGACACCTGCACACCCCTCCCAGGGCCTCCTCCCTGCCCCTCTGCTGGGGAGGACAGCCCAGCCCATGAGCCAACTGCGTGGGTGGCAATCAATGCTGACTGTCCTGTATTTTCTGTGATGGTTCATTTTATGCATCAACTTGACTGGGCCGCAGGGTGCCCAGATATTTGGTTAAACGTTACTCTGGGTGTATCTGCGAGGGTGTTCCTGGATGGGGTTAGCATTTGAATTGGGGTAGACTGAGTCAGGCAGATGGTGCTCCCCAGTGTGGGAGCCACCTAAGTCTCCTCCTCGAGGACCATTCAGGCGTGAGGACCCCCCTTGGTGAAGCTGCTGCACCTTCACCTTTAGAAATTCCATCTACCGTTACGTGCAGGCAGGATGGAAGTAAAATGATGTTTCATGCAAAGAAAAAAGAGGCTATAAGGAGGATTTTCTTGTAAGTCTTATTTTGGCCATTACAATAGGTTCCCAATCATTTGGGATTTGATCATCCAGTTTGGGGACCACTGAGGCCTTTTTTGAGATGTTTTGATCCACCTTTTCATTCTTTCACTGTTCTTGGCACATCCTCATATTAATGGAAGTAGAAGGAAATGAAACTGAAACAGCAACTTTACCTTCCTCTGTTACCTCCCGAGGAGGCAGCTCTGGCGTCCCTGCGCTGGGGACAGGGCCCAAGAGCAGGTCGTGCCTCTGCTCGTCTCCCCAGCCAAACCTCTTAGCAAGTCTGACTTAGAGACCACTAGGAACCTGATTGGGACCAAAAATCCCCCTCCTAGGCGTTGCCCAAGAGAAGTGGAAACTTATGTTCACACACAGACCTGTGATGCATGTTAGAGCAGCTTAATTCGTAACACCCAAACCTGGAAATGGCCTGCATCCTTCACCTGCTCAGTGGGTAAATAGCCCCTAGTCCGTCCACACAGCGGAGCATGACTCAGGATCGAGTCACACAGCAGCACGGATGGACCTCGAAAGGGAAGGGAAGAGTCCAGACTCAAAAGGCTCCCGGCCATGTCACTCCCCTTCGGTGACACTCTGGAGAAGGCAAAAGGAGAACAGAGCAGTGGTTGCCAGGGGCAGCACAGGGGAATTTGGGGGCGATGGGATGTTGTGCATCTTGGCTGGGGTAGTGGTTACACAACTCTGTGCACTTGTCAAAACCAAAACAGAGAACTGTACACCAAAAGGAGTGAATTTTACTGTATGCAAATTTAAAAGTATTTTTTTAAGTAAAAAAAGAAAAATATCTCATTAGCTCCAAATAAAGAAGAAGAAACTTGAGATATATCCAATTTTAGCAATGTTAAGACAAATTCAATTTCATCATTTTAAACTTGTTTCATAAAGGGGCCCCTCCCCCAGCGAGGTGAGCGGCGAGGCCCACGTGGCTCTCACTTCCTGTGACGAGCTTGCCGGTGTGGGATCGTGTCCCCACCGCACAGGGGAGGCTCCGACGGGTGAAGTAGCCACTTCCGAGTTGAAAGGAAGACGAGGGAGCAGAGGTCTGGGCCCCGTCTGCAGAGCCCAGAGGGTGTCCTGAGATGACAGGTAAACACTCTCTTCTGTTTCCCAGACTTTTCAGAAAGTCACGTGGCTTCACAGCAAAGAGTCACTTTATTTCCCTCCTGCTACTCTTGGCTTGTAAGAGGGTTGCTCCCCGCATGGCTTCACTTGCTTCCCTCCTCTGAAGGAGAGTCCACATTCTTTCTAACACTCTTGCTTGGTTTCTTTACTCGGTGCACCCATTTCCTGGGGCTGCCATAACAGAATAACATGGACTGGGGGGGCCTGAGACAAGAGAAGTTTATTTCCCCGCCATTCTGGAGGCCGGAAGTCCAAACTCAGGGGTCAGCGGGGCTGTGGCTCCTCCGCAGGCCCCAGGGAAGAACCTTCCTTGCCTCCCCGAGCTTGCGGGGGCCACAGCGTTCCTCGGCTTGTGGCCTCGTTACTCTAGTCTCCACCTCCGCCCTCGCGCGGACTCCTTTCCTCTCTGTGTGTGTCCTCTCCTCTTCTTACAAGGACACCGGCCATTGGTCCCTAAAGCCAAGACGATTTTGTCCTAAGTTAAAAGGACCTGATTATATTTGCAAAGACCCTGTTTCCAAATGAGGTTGCATCCACAGGAATGGCGTGTGGGAGAGGTTAATATTTAAACGTATCTTTTGGGAACACAATTCAAACCTCACATCCAACAAGACTGTCCTAGCGAGGCAGGGCAAGCTGGCCTTGGTGCTCATGGGTAACCAACCCTGCCACCTCTGCCGTCCTCTGCTGTCACCCTAGACCTGGCAGAGCTGCCCCCAGCTCCCTGCGTCGCCTGTCGCCAGTTCTCCTGGGGAGGGTTTGGGGGCGGTGAGCTGGAGCTGCCACTTGGCAGCAGAGAGTGACAAATTCACAGCTCCTAATAAAGCCCGTCACTCCTCCCTCCTTCCCCTGCCCAGCAATGTCCCCAGCAGTGTCTGTGGTGAAACAAACTGACAGGGAGAAGTGGGAGGGAGGGGATTATGAGTTTAGAAAAGTCCTGACAAAAATGCACCTTTTTATGATGGGGGTGGTCCTGCCAGGCCTTGCCGGCCCAGCCCCCTCCCCCACCACCCCCAGGCACAGCCTCTTGACCTTCCTGTGGGGACACCTCTCCTCTGGAGGTCATTTAGCTGGGCAGGGTTATCTCCACCGCCAGCTCCCTGTCCCCACAGCCGGCACCCCTCCTTCCCCCCACAGGCAGCGAAAGATCTCCCCACCGGATCTCCCCACCGGCCCCTCTCCTGGCTCCGCTGCCCACCCCCTGGGCCAGCTACCCACAGGCAAAGCACATCTCCCCGCCCTCGGTCTGCAGGGATGACCAGATGCCTTCCGGTGAAAAGGGCAAGGTGCTGAGCCTCGGATTTAGGACGGCCCTGTTTCTGGAAAAACAAACAAGTGCAGAGTCTCCCAGCTGTGTGCTGTGCTTTGTGTGTTTGCAGAGTGAGAAGAAACAGAAAGGTTACAGGTGAGCCTGCAGGAGTGGACACGTCTCTGCCAGAGGGACTGGGGGTGGAGTGATTAGCCTTTTCTTTATAGATTTTTGGGTTATTGCACTTTCTGAACTCTGATCCGTGCTCTGACCCCCTGCAACCCTCCCTGGTCCTAGGATTCTGCCCTGTTCCACCTCTCTTTGCCCCTGGGGCTTCAGGGTTTTCATCCTGAGCTCTGGTTCAGGGTCCACTCCCGGCACCCTGCGGTCCCCACATAGGTGCCCTTGGCCGGACCTGTGAACCAGTGACTAGCGAACTTGGGGGAGGCACAGCTTCTCAGATCCCCAGCTCCTTCTCTTCCACGTGGTTCTTGTGAATGAAGCTCAAGGGAGAAGATGGTTGAAAAACTGCTTTGCAAAACTAGGATTCGCTACCAAATGAGAAAGCTTATTACTAGAGACGCCATGCGGAACACTCAGCCGGCATCTGCTCAGTCTCCTTACTGTCAGGAAGGCTGGGGCGGCTGTGGATCCCAGGATGGCTGGAGCAAGATGCCACCTGCTACCACCTTCCCAGAGGTCTGGCCCGCCCCACCCCACCCTTCCTGTCCAACCTCCAGGGGCCACCAGGTGTCCCCCAGTAAGAGCAGGTTGGCATCCTCCCACTGACCTTCTGCCAAGAGCATCCGCAGACCCCTCATCCCTCAGGGTGACTCTGGCAGAGCGGAGGGAGTGGGGCACAGGGGCTGTGGGTGACAAAGGGGCTGGCAGACAGCAGAGCGTCCACTCACTGTCAGGTTCAGGGCTGCACTGATATGTGGCTAGGGTGCATCACATAGAATTCTGCAAGATTCAGGACATCCCTCAATCCCACATTTTCAGAAAATGGATGAAAAGCTGATCTAACAGCCCTTTCCTCAATGCCAGGATGAAGGGGAGCTGGATCCTGCACCTCCAAGTTGGAGGCAAAGTGTGGGCTGGAGTTCTCCGGGGCTGGAGGTGGAGCCTCCTGTCATCCATCCAGCCTGGCACCGAGTGAAAGGGGACCCCCGATTTCTCCTCCTCGGAGCGGCTGTCGGCTGGGCTGCCGAGAGCACAGGGTGTGCAGGGCAGGCTCGGGCCTGGCAGCGGGGGCTCTGGAGGCCTGGCTTGGGTACAAGCGGGTGTGGAGTGCAGCCCAAAACCAGGCTCCTGGGGCCATCCTGGCAGAACTCCAAATGACAGAATTCCCCGGGACAGAGCTGCCTCATTAGTGAGAACAACCCCGTACATCCCTAGGGCCTCTTTCAGTTCTGAGAGCACTTTTGTTGGGGGGAAAATTCGACCTATTCTCACCTTACTGATGAGGACAGGGAAGCTCAGAGGACCCACAGGACTTGCCCAAGGTCCCACGGTTAGGAAGAGGTGGGTCTGGGCCTTGAACCCAGTTCTCTTGCCGCCAAGTACAGACTCAGGTTCCTGTGAGGCAGAGGCCACCCACCTGGAATGGGTGTGTCAGAGGCGGGGCCTCCTGAGTGAGAGAA
The DNA here is from genome assembly GCF_020740605.2 of Lemur catta. Lineage (NCBI taxonomy): Eukaryota > Metazoa > Chordata > Mammalia > Primates > Lemuridae > Lemur > Lemur catta. The sequence goes on from NC_059133.1 coordinate 6,101,087, forward strand.
AAGACTAGCAGGAGTTTGGCTGCAGCATCCTGTTTAGGCCATTTTATCTGGAACAGGCAAGAAGTGGTCCCCATCTCCACCTGCCTGTATGTGCCTACGTGCCTGCTAAGTCAGTGCCATTCAGCAAAATGAAATTCTTTTTTTTTTTTTTTTGCCGCTGAATTGCAATAAGCAATTGCAACGTGTTCACATGATCCTATGTTCCTGAAAGGTTTGCAAAGCGGAGACATTTCAACCTCAGTTAAATCTCTTTCTGTTCAGATTCTCTCCTCCCACCTCCCACCCAGTTGGAGGGTGTGGGACTGGCCGTGGGTGCTTTGGGAGCAGGTGACGTGGAGATGCAGTTAGCGCAGGATCATGGAATGTTTCCTGTGGCTCAGGATACATCACGTGTGGCTGGTTATCGCCGGCTGTCGAGGGTACCGATGGCTTCCAGGAACACTCCCTCCCATGAAAGAAGAAGAATGAATCCAATGAACACCATGGAAAAAGATTTAAATTTCTTGCTGATTTGGCATGAAATATTTACATCAACAAAGATAACATAAAACTCAAAGTAGGTCCCTGTGATGGAAGCATCAAAGCCACACTTTGGTGACGAGGGAGGGCCAGCCAAGGAGCATTTAAGGTTCTTCCCCCATGAGAAGACCTGACATGCCCTGAACTGTGACTGCTCCTATGTGAAAGAAATTTGATCGAAGTTCTCTTCTCTCTATAGAATAAGGCACCACAAGACCCTGTTGTGCAAAGAGGCGATCAGAGTCGGGAAACGCACGGGTGTGTTACAGACATGGCCAGGCAATTATCACAAAACCCTTGGCTGCGTTTCTGAGTTGCTCCGTGTTTGTGGTATTTACCTCACTTTAAAATTTAGAACATGCGACTTCTCATTAGAACGGGAGCTGATATTCACTGCTGTGCCTAATTTTGGTTTTGTAATTGTGTTTTGCTTCTTTTTCAATGACAGTCCCCTTTAAACCTGTAAGCCCCAGACCCCACCAGACCTCGCTCTGTGCCAGTGACCAACTTCCTCTGTGCTTTAAACAGCCAGTTTATTAAGAAGAAAGGGGCTTGGGAGCCAGAGCCACCCGAGTCCGAATCCTGCTTCCCCTCACCTGGGATCTCGGGTGATGTGATTGTCTCAGCCCCGAGCTCCTCACAGGGGAGCTGTGACAGCAGGTGTGTAAAGTGCCTGGAGGCCTCCTGAGTCCTTAACAGATGTCATTTTGTGCTGGTCAGACCCTATCTGGGCACCAGGGGATACAGGCTGGAGGATCCTCCACGGAGAAGGGTCTGGAAGCTGAGCTGAGGGGATGAACAGGACCAGGGATGTCGTGGCCTGGAGGAGAGGCTGGGGGTCCATGAACCCCCACCCTCACCTGCCGGGGAAGACAGACCTGCTCAGGACACGGGGAGGAGGGCCTGGGGCTCAAAACTCCAAGGGGAAGATCCGTCCGTGAGAGCTTCCGGCCAGCGGAAAACAGCGGAAGGGGAGGGCGGGTCGGGACAGGGGCTTCCTTTCCCCTCGTTCTCAGCACAAGGCCCAGGCCAGGCCTTGGGGCCCCCCTTAACACCTGTGGCACCGAACGGAAGAGAGAACTTGGATGCGAGGCCACCTTCCCTGCTCTAGGTCCTCTGCCTGGGTAGGGCGGAATTCTACCTCTCGGATTCTGACCTCCGCTTCCTACAGGTTTGTGACCAAGGTCCCATTTACCTATTATCCACTTTTTAGAATCAGCTGTGTTAGGGCAAAGGGCTCCACGCAGGGGCCCCGCTCCCGTTTCTCACCTGCGCTTGGCCCGGCCCCGCCTGCTGCAGGTGGGGCGGGTGAGAGGCCGCAGTGAGCTCACCCAGCCGGGGGTGCAGACCCCCACGGCTCCCCAGGCAGCACTCGTGAGCCAGGCGGAACTGGGTGCAAACCCCAGAAACCCGGCTCCACCGTCGCAGGCTGTGTGGCCTTAGAACAGTGACTTCCCTTGCCTGAGCCTTCGTTTCCTCATCTACGAAATGAAACGCAGACACAGCAGCACCTGCCTGGCGGGGTGGCGGACAGGGTGGACCCAAGCGTCTGGCAAGGACGGGCTTCCTTTCCCATCTATGCCACCTCCTCCCCACCTCCCGTCCCCCAGACAGGGCCCTGCCTGGCTGCCAGTGCCAGCCGGATGCCCTGAAGTGGGTCAGGGGAGGCAGGAAGGCTGAGGGTGAGGGGTCAGGGAGAGCCCTGTCCAGTGCGGGCTCTGGGTGGGTGACAAAGCGCCTCCTGCCCACCTGAGGTCAGCTGCATCTAGCGAGTCCCTGAGTCCCTGTCGCACGGGCAGCTCAGAGATGTCCTCGTCCTGTGCTCTGCACTGGCTCGTCTTCCCGAAGGTGCTGACACACAGTCGGCAGATGCTGGGAGGAGAGCAGGGAAAAGGGAAGCCCCAGCAAGGCAGTGACTCAGGCACAGGCTCCCTGCCAGGCAGACGGGAAAAGCCTGGAAACACTTTCCTTCTGCCCCAGAGGAGTTTCCTTCCTGGGGAGTGAAGCCTCACTTGGCTGCGACCTGCTGGAGACACTGTGGTCCCAAGTCTGGCTTCCGCTGATTTTTCCCTTCCTCTTTTTCCATCTCAACCAAGGACAGACTGTGACTATTGTCAATCAGCACATCCCTTGGGTATTTCTGGTCCTAAGAAGTCCACTAGCATCTCCCCAGTGTTGCAGGGCGTTTTGTACAGAATGGGCCTCCGGTCCAACCAGCTCGGGAAGCGTCCACCTGGCAAAGGGCTTGTCTTCCGGAGAGAGCCTTTCCACCTGGGAACTGTGCCATGAATGGTGTCGGGCTCCTGGACTGGCCAGAGAGCTACTGAACTTGATGACTGGTGGAAAATCTGTATGGGTGAAATGAACAGTAGAAAGTGATACTAGTTGCAATATCAGTAAAAATGTATTGGTTGGTTTATGCGTCTAATTGTGGATGCTGGAGAGGGAAGGTAGTTTTCACCAGGGAGGCCAGGAGAGGAGGGAGGCCTCCTCAGTCCGGCTGCCCTGGGCCTCTCCAGCCTCAGCCTCTTGGCCTGGACAGGACACCCGGCCCCTCCTGCCAGCACTCTTGTCTCCTCCTGGTAGCTTCTTACAGAGCCTTTATGAATGCCTGGTGTGGCCTTCGTGGCAGGCTTGGCCTTGTTTGGGCTGTTGCCCTTCCATGCTGGGTTCATGCTGGGCTGTGACTTAGGTGAGTGGGTGTCAGGCTCTGCCCTGCGTGGTAGGGGCCCAGGACAGGGCCTGAGCCAGAGCAATGCCCTTGAGAGATTGTTGATTGAGTCAATAAGTGATCTAAAGTTCCTTGTGGATCCTTGAAGGGGACTTCTGGGCCCCTGCAAGAATTAGAGGTGCTGGCCCGGTATCTTTGCTGTCCCTGAACCTAGAGCCTTCTGACTCTGACCACGTCTGCACAGCTAAGCCATTACTGTCCCCACCCCTTGGGGCCTGGGGGAGCTGTCCTAGCTGCAGTGAAAAGGGAAGAGAAAGTGGGAGGCAGAGAGACTGCAGGGCTGAGAGGAGAGGGCCAACGGGAGAGGAAGGCAGAGCTCTCCTGAGGAATGAGGCCAGGTGGGAGGAGAGTCCCCAGAGAAGGCCCTCCCGCTGCTCCCCCTACACCCCGACCCTGGAACCCCAGCTCCAACACCAGCCTCCCTTTCCTGCCCCTCCTCCTGCCCCAGCCTCCCCCCTGTGCCCCTGCAGCCCCTTCCAGACCTGCTGTCCTCCACAGACTTCCTCGCCCCAAACCACCCCCATCTCCCTAGGCTCTCTGTGACTCGCCCAAGCTCCTCCTAAAGGGACCTATCAGGAGAGAGGCTGAATAAAGATTTGAGGCAGAGCAACTACCTTTCTATCAGAGTTGTATTGTTTGCAAAATGCTCCCAGCTCTGTTACTTCAGCTATTCTTCACTGAACCCTTATCAGGTGCGCATTTCACCCCCACTTTGTGGGTGATGACACTGCCCCTGAGAGCTGGCTGAGGCAAGGCTGGGTGCACACTGAGGGGCTTGTCCCCTCTTCCTAGGACACCTGTGACCTTCCAAGGAGGAGGCAGAGGGAGGGAGAGGGAGGGAGGGAAGGTTGGGGGAAGGAGGGAGGAGGAGGCAGGTGGGAGAAGAGGGAAGGAGGCAAGGGAGGACAAACCAGTGCTTCCAGCAGTTTCTCAAGTGTGAGAGCCAGGGTACCGAACAATGCAGATTGCCGGGCCCCCAAAGCCTCGGCTCAAATCTATGGGTGTGTCCAGGAATCTGCATAGTTAGGCTCGCCACACACCCGCTCTGCCCACAGGAGATTAGGGCTCTCTGTCTCTTAGAGTCCTGAGGGTGACGGAGCCTGGATTAACCTCAGGGGAAGCTGTTTCCTTAACTGGCTGAACTCACACTGGGGAGCCCTGCCCAGAAAGCCCCCAGCTGTGACTGCGAAGGGTGGGACTACTTTGTCCTACCAATAACCAGCTCCAGTGGAGACTGCCCTAGAGGTTATAAAATGTTCCCAGCAGAAGCGACTGTTTGGAACAGGGCCTGGCCCCAGGGGTACCCAGGAAGGGCATTCAAGAGGCGTGTGGGGGTCCTGCAGCCGCCACGCCCTGCACCCCGTTCCCACAGCCCCCACAACACATGCCTAGTTCTACCTTCACCCAACCCCCCACCTGCCCCACCCCGCTGCCGCTCAAGCCTGGCCCGATCTTGCTGGGTGTCAACCCCGGGCCAGCCCAGGACTCCTGCAGGGGAGAGAGAAAGGGTCGCGAGAGGAAGCGCTCTCAGGTGAGGGCGTTCGCACGTCCGCCACCAGGTGGCGCCATCAGCACGGGCCAGCCCGGGGCCGTCCCGCGTGGCCGGGAAGGGAAGCGGTGGACCTTAGCGCAGGGCTCGGTGGCTCTGCGCCTGCCGCCCCGGGACCTCCAGCGACCAGCCTCTGGGTCGGCGCTGGTCTCTTCCAGGGACGCAGTTGTGCCCAGGGCCTGAGCCTCACAAAGCCTTGGCTCATGGTGGATATGGAATGAATGTTGAAAATGGTGCCACCTTTGTTTTCTGTTTTCCGGATCTTCGGGATTACGTTCTGCGTGGCGGCGGGAGGGGCGGGCGGCAGTTGCGCAGCTCGGCGGGGAAGATCTTGCCTAACTGGGGGTGTATGTCCAGGAGGAAGGCCCTGGACCCTCGACCCAGGTGTGCCTCTGGCTCCCTTTGTGACCTCCAGCAGGTCACACACTCTTTTTCTCCATCACCAAATATGTAAAATGAGGTGACAATACCTGCCGTGACTGAAGAATCAGGTGACTCGCAGGACAGTGCAGTCACTGGGGCTCAAGTCCTGGTTCCACGGTCTACTTGCTGCGTGGCCTTGGGCAAGGGGCCCGGGGCCTCTGAACTTCACATTCCTCATCTGTACAATGGGGGCATAATAACACCTCCTGCACATGGTTTCTGTGAGCACCCGAAGCACAGGAAAAGCTTTTAGAACCGTGTCTGGCATGAAGCAAATGCTTAACAGCCAAATATACAGGGCAGCCCAAGCTGCAGAGGGGACTTTGGAGATCAGCAGGGCCAGGCTTCAGGCTCAGGGAGGCTGCAGGGCAGGTGGCCTCCAGGTGGGCTCGCCTGCCTCCAGGTGAGGGTCAGCACCACCCAGTGCAGGGCTGCCGCATGGTACAAGAAGGACCCAAAAGAAAACCAGGCTCCTCCTGGGAGGGGAGGAAGGCTGCCCTTTTTAATGTTTGGGTGCTGGAAGGAAACAAGGAGCTGATGGGTCAGCCCTGGTATCCTGGGCGTTGGGGACCTGGGGAGTGGAATGCTGTTTGTCTCAGCCACCGGGCCAGCTTGGAGGGTGGGTCTGAGAGGTCCCCCCTGCTGGGTGGCTTGGCTCCTCCTGGTGCAGGAGTCTTCGGGGAGGAATGAAGTGACTTCCGCTGCCAGGGCAGGGAGCATTGTGGTTCCCTTCCCACGGCACTTCTGCTTCCTGTGCACCCGCCACCCACAGCACTGCCTGGAGAGGGACCTCGGGGAGCTCAGGACCTCAAGGGGACCAGGCTAGAGGCCCTTCAGCCACCCACACTTGCTCCCTTGGGCATTTGGAAATCCTGGAGACATTCCCCTCCCTAGACACGAGGGGCCTTGAGGACAAAGCCACGACTTAACGTTTTGTCCCCACACTGCCCAGCACACAGTAGGCACCGAATAAGTGTGCATGGAACTAAGCTGAAAACAGGGTCCAGCAATTGTGGTCCCATTTTGAAAGCTTTAGTCTTAGTGGGGAGGAGGCCCCTGGGACTTCAGGGGACACCTGTGTTCCCCCATCTCCCCACCCAACTTTCTCCTCCTCCAGGGCTGCCACCTCCTCCATGAAGCCCTCCTGGGCACCCCCCCAACTGGCCCCTGGGTAATTCCGTTCTTCCTCTCTCTCTTTGCACCATACACACTTCTGCCATTGAGGTGGGCTACACTAACAGTTAGAAATTACTTTAACCTCCTTGTGCCTCAGTTTCCTCATCTGTACATTGGAACCGATTAGGGTTCCTACTTCATAGAGTTGCAGTGAGAATTAAATTGGTTAGGAGATTAAAACCCCTTGAGCAGTGTCTGGTGGTCAGCAGCTGCCCCAGGCCGCTCTGTTATTAATGGTGCTGAGACTGCCCAGCCGCCACTCTAGACACTGGCCGGGGTCTCCCACTTCTCCGTCCTCTGTGAGGCCAGAGCCGCCGCAGAGCAGGCACTCGGCACAGCGTGGAGGGTGGCCGGGTGCCGGATGCCCGGTCGCAAGCCAGTGGCTGAGGGACGCTGTCCCCAGCAACCTCGCCTGCAACTCCCAGAGGCTGTGCAGGATCCTGTCCCCTCTGCGCCTCAGCCCTTGGGGCCTTCTCTGCTTATTTGCCGGGGGCACAGGAGAGGAAACGTGAGAGGGCATAGAAAGTTTTGACAAAAATGAGCTTTCTGGATGTGCAGTGGTTTTTCTTCTATTGTCCTGGCTCCTGAGGCCAATCAGGGCCGGACCTGAGGCCTGACAACACAGCCTGAGCCTGTGGGCTCCTTGCCAAGGCCCGTCCCCCGGGACCCTCAGCCTCTTATCTAGGGGTCTGCCTGGAGAGGGTGTGGCCCCACCCCCAGGTCCGGCTGTCCCGAGGCCTCCCGAGAGCCTACTGTGTGCCCGCAGTGAGGCACGGCCTCCGCAACAGGCTGGGAGGAGTGCCTGCACCCCCCACTCAAGCACCTCCGTGCCGGGGCTCGGAGGTAGAGAAGACAGGCAGGCCGGGCCAGGTGGGAACTCGCCAGGCGTGTGGCTGGCTGGAGCAGGCTCAGCTGCCATGCAGCTCTGGGAGCTCGGGGAGCACAGAGCCAGCACGGGGTACAGCCAGGTGGCCCCTGGGTGGGGTGGAGCCAGCGCCAGTGCCGGAAGGGCAGGGTCCCGTGTTCCGGGGCAGCTTGGCACTTGGCTGCCTCCCGGTGCCAAGCCATAAGGAGGCTTGCGGAGGGCACAGACTGAGCCTTTCAAATGCTCGCTCTGTGCCCTGAGGCATTAACGTGAGGTCTATCACAAGGCATCGAGGGGCCTAGACAACCTGCTCCCCCCAGGAGCTGGGGAACAGCGTGAAGCAGATTATCTGTATCTCACTGTGACATACGCGACCATGTATCTCCGTGATGGGTCAACAGTCAACACCACTGGGGTCCCCGTCCCCCTCTCCACCTCCCCCCGGGCGCCGGCAGGAAATGTGCTCATCCGCCTTTCTCCCCTGGTGGCCGCCCCTGCTCCTCCTGTTTCCCACTCCTGGCGTCGGTGGAAACAGCTTCTGGTTTTCACTGCTCATGTGTGAAGTGGCTGAGGGGAAAGCATCTGGGCAAAGATTGATTGTGGACCTCATGGTGCCATCACTGGGGCTGCAGCCGGGGTGCCTGGACTCAGCTCAAGAGGCCGTTGTGGGGGGGAAGAGAGGCTCGCACAGCCGGGAGTTAGAATTCCTGCCCCAAGGGCCTGCCCTGATCTTGGGCAAGTTGCTTGGCCTTTGGGGGCTGTGGTCTTCTTTCTAGCAGGATTGGGACAATCGTATTTATGTCGGGAGTGAATGGCACCAATGAAGAAAGGAGATAAGTTCTCAGCAGCTCAGCCACCTTCCCACCCACTTCCTCCTCAAGCCAGGAGCCTCCCGCCGCAGCCCCTTTCCTCTGTCACTCCAGACAGCTGGCAGACCGCTGGCCCCCACCTGATCAGGCCAGCGCTGGGCTCCAGGCTGCACAGGGTGAAAAGCTCCCAGTGCGCTGGGGAAAGGGGCCCTGGCAGCAAACAGCAAACCGTCACTGTCCCTGTGTTGGCACCTGCTGGAGGTGAGAACGGGGCTGTGCTGTGCAGCCAGATGGGGAAGCAGTTCATGTGTCTCACGGCGGGGGTGGCGGGATGGGGTGAGCTAAGGTTCAGGGAAGCTGCAGGGAGGAGATGACATTTAAGGTGAGCCGGAAAGGAGGTGTCCCCTGGGCCTCTGCCAGGGACCCACAGTGGCCCTTGCTGGGTGAGTGGTGGGAAGCCTGCCTTTTGGTCCCCGGATGTGTTTGGTCCTCTCTGAGGCTAGGAGCGTGTGGCTCCTGACGCCTACCCTACCCTACCCTCCCAAGCACCTCCACCCCGCACCCAGAACCCCTACTCTTTGGTAAGCACATTGTCAAGGGGTTCCTGGGATATTTCAGAGGGGAAGTTTGTGTGAACATGGTCGTGGTCATTTGTCTCTCTTTTTTTTTTTTTTTTTTTAAGACAGAGTCTTGCTCTGTTGCCTGGGCTAGAGTAAGGTGGCATCAGCCTAGCTCACAGCAACCTCAAACTCCTGGGCTCAAGCGATCCTCCTGCCTCAGCCTCCCGAGTAGCTGGGACTACAGGTGCTTACCAGCACGCCCGGCTAATTTTTTGTTTCTATTTTTAGTTGGTTGGTTAATTTTTTCTATTTTTCAGTAGAGACAGGGGTCTCGCTCTTGGTCAGGCTGGTCTCGAACTCCTGACCTCAACGATCCTCTCACTTCAGCCTCCCAGAGTGCTAGGATTATAGGCATGAGCCACCACGCCCAGCCAATTGTGGTCATTTTAAAAAAAGTGTTTCAGAAACGGGGAGCTAAACCAGGACCTTCCGTTCCCATGGCAATCCTGTGCCCTCCTCTGCGTGGTCCCAATCTCTTGACCGTGGGGCCGAGGAGGGGCAGAACCCCCCAGGGTTTGAAGCCGGGAGGCTCGGGTCCTTGTCCCAGCTCTTCTGGTCCTGTGGTCTGGACAGGTCTGAGGCCAGATTCCTCACCTGGCAGCCACCCCTGCCGAGGGCTGGTCCCCGCACTTGAGCGGAAGCTCCAAGGTTGGGGAGTGGAAATGGCCGCAGGAAGCCTTGAGGAAGCAGAGAGGCCACTAGGGAGGAACTTCCTGGGAACGCAAAGGGGAACCGGGGCTGCGGGCAGCCAGTGTGGGCCGTCCCCTCCTGAGAACTAAAGAGGAAGGAGGGACACTGACCAGACAAGAAGGTCCCAGATGGAGAGCCGGTGTCCGTGGCGGTGGGTCCTGCTGGGTCCCCCACGCCCTCCTGGCCTCCCCATGGCCTCCTGGCTCCTTGGCTGGCTCCTGTTGCCCTGGACCCTGCGGCTTGCAGGTAGCGTCTGTCTTGCTTCTTCTCACATACTCTCTCGCTCGAGAACATCAGAGCGGCTTTCATCTGGCCGGTGCGGCTAATTCCCGGGGACCTGTCTCCAGGGATTTGCTGGTTGTCGTTTGAACATTGCAGACTTCACAGGGGAAGCCTCCAGGGACCAAGAGGATGTTTAGCTAATGCCTTGCCAAGGTGGCTTTTGAAGAGGCGGAGGACAGCGCTCTCCCCTCGCTGCCGTGTTAACAGCCTCCCCCCGGCACAGCCTGGCCTCCCCACCCGGCCCTTAAACAAGGAGGGTGGACATTGCATGGTTGGGTCGGGTGCGGGGTCAGTGGGGAGGGACAGCTCACCGCCCAAGGGATCTTACGTGGCTACTGCGGTGGCACCGCCACGTTGAACCTGCCAAGTGGCAGAGCCATCCATGGCATTGTTGCTGGCGTTAGCCAGGGAGAGAAGGGGAGGCCAGGGCCAGCCACAGGGCACTGCGCCCTGGGCACAAAACTGTCAGAAAGGGTTGTCCCTCCCATTTCCTGAAACACAACCAGAGGCCAAGCATTTTAGGACGCGAGTGTGTCTTTCCTAAGGTGCCTCTTTGCTGGGGTCAGGCTCTCTCCAGGCAGGCCAGGGGAGATGTGGCCTCTGGGAGAATTTGTCAGGCCAGGGACCCCCAGGAGTGTCCTTCTCCAGGGCTGCCAGCACCAGGGTTCCTCATGCCCAGTAAATTCTTCCAGATTCTCTCTGTCCCTCCTTGGCCTGGGCACCAGCCGACCCTCTTGCAGACCGTTGTAGCCAGCCCACTGTGGAGCTGGTGCTTTTGTTTTGTATCCACTTGGACTTAGGAGGCTTCCAGGGGCTGCCCCCACCCCGCTTCTGCTCCACCCCTGGCTCTCCTTTATGCTGTAAATGACAATTATTCTCATTATCATGAGTTAGTCTTTCTTGAGCCTTAACTGGGCACGTGCTGTCCACCCTCACAGCAGCCGTGGGGCACCCACTGTCCTCCCAGCACCATTTCAAGGAAAGGGAAATGGAGGCCAGTGAACTTGCTCAGGGCCGGGCCGGTGAGTCGAGGCCAGGGTCAGACCGGCTCAGCCTCAGCCCCGCCAGGGCCCTTGGAGGCTGTGAGCTCTGGGCGCCTCTTGCCTTTCACTGCAAAGATCATTTTTCACAGAAAAATTTACCCTGGAGGGGCAAGAGCGGTGCCGTGTGGTGCCTGTGCAGGCTGGGGCCCAGCCCCTGGTGACATTGGCCCTTGTAACCCTGTGTGTCCCCCCAACAGTCCGGTGCAAAGATGACCAGGTTACCGGAAGGAAGTGCTGCTTGTTGGTGACATGCATTTGAACTCACACTTAGTCATTTTTAACTTAATTTCCCAATTCCCATCATTTCTCTTTGTGTGGTTCCCTGCCCCCCCCCCCCCCCGCCCTAAGAGACACCCAGCACCTCCTGTAACTGAGCGGTAGAAGAGGCTTTGCTGGAAAAGCACTTTTGTAACAGTCTCAGCTGCAAACAAAAACACCTACCCCCCCCACCATTGCAACAAACCTTATACAAAAGAGAAACTGCTCTTTCTCAAGAGGCAAAAACACCCGCATGGTCTCCTAGAACAGTGGTCCCCAACCCTTTAGGTGCCAGGGGCTGGTGTCATGGAAGACAATTTTTCCATGGACGGGGGAGGTGGAGCCGTGGGGTGGAGCTCAGGTGGTGATGCACGGCCCGGTTCCAGACAGGACACAGACTGGTACTGGGCCTTGGCCTGGGGTTGGGGACCACAGTCCTAGGAGGCACTGGGGCAGCAGACAGCCCGCCCCAAATGCCCTCGGTCCTGCCCCTCCAGCCCCCCTCATCTATCTGTTGCTCCACACCTCTGCCCCGCCTCCCTGGCACCGCAGTTTGAGGGTGTGGGGGAAGGAATCCTGCTCCTACATCTTCCAAAGCACCCCTGACTTCAACCACCAGCCTGGTGCAACCAGCTCCACCACCTGCCAGTTCCCACCGAGCTTGCACCCCTCAGCGGTGTCCACAGCAGGGGTCCTCGTCCTCACCGAAGCCCAGGGTGGCTGAGTCTGCATGGTTTCCCTGAACATGAGAGGATGTGGGGTTAAGAGGGCAGGCCACAGTGTTCAGCCTGAGTTTCAACCTGAGCCCTGCCACCCACCCCAGGACCCTGTATCACTGTGTCTCAATTGCCGCATCTGTTAAGTGGGTACGATAATAGTGCCGTCCTGGGCACTGAGAGCCCGGCATGTGGGTAGTGCTCATGAATGCCAGCCACCGGCCAGCCGGCAGGGCTTGGAGACTTCAGATATGGTCGGTGAGCCCAAAGGCTCCTTCCTAGTGGTCTCCAGCCCACCCTGGGTGGCATCTCAGGACTTCTCTTGCTCCCAGCCCCCTCCTCCCGGGTGTGAGCGTCCTGACCTCTCTGCACATGGCTTTTCCCAAGGGCTCCTGCCGCCACTGGTGATCTCCTCCCCGGTGGATCGTGGGAGCTGGAAGCTCAGCTTTCCCCGGAGTGGCTGCTCCTGCTTCAGCCCTGCCTCCACGGGTCTCCGTCACCTCCAAGGACTTTGGGGCCAGACAGATCTGAGTCCAAGGCCTGCCTTCTTCTCATGACTGCTGTGTGACCTCAGGCAATTTACTTAACCTTTCTGAGCCTAGTGTCCTCAACAAATGTCAGTCCCTTCTCTCCTTTTGGCCTTTTGAGAAAGCTGGGCTTTATTTATTTCTCAAATATACATTGAGGAGGACCAGTTCTAGGCACCGGGGGACCCCAGAGCTGAGCAAACCACAGTCAGCCAGGTGGTGACTGCGGGACAGCCAGCGAACGTGACCTGAGGCGGGAAGTTACCGAGGCAGGTTTGCCTCCCCTCCTATTTGCTCTGGACCCAGGTGTCACCGGCCCTTTTTAGTCCAAAAGATGTTCAGAACTCTGCCTTTTCCAGGCTGAGGCTTCCTGTCTCCCTTCCCACCGCTCCGGGCCTCTAGCAGTTGCGGCCTCTGCTTTTCATCTTTGTCTAATCCCAGCGAAAAGCTCTGGGCCCCCGCAGGCAGGCGGGAGAGGCCCCGCTCCCTGGAGGTGGGCAGGGGAGTGCGGGAAGGGCTGTCTGCAGCCGGAGGACAGGAGGACAGAGCGGCGGGTGGGCAGCCACACGGCGGGAACAAAGGCTGGAAGGCCAAACGGCAGGGCAGAGGGAGGGCCGGAGAGGTTCGGCTGGGCAGGAGGGGAGAGTCTCTCGCAGAGTGGTGCGTGGATCGTGAATGCCAGTCAGGCAGGGGTCCCGACGCCCTCCCAACAGGTCCTGTCCCGCGGCTTTCTCCTTTGTAATCGTGAAGCATAATACGCGTACAGAAAAGTGCCGTGCCGTACAATAAATGCTGTAAAACAGCGTCCTGTGGGACTGCCACCCAGGTCAAGAAAGAGAACATTCTAGTGCCCCAGAGGCCCTTGTACCTCCCCAAACACCCCTCCCTCCCCTCCGAGGTTGGAACCACCATCCTGACTTTTAGGGTGATCACTTCCTGGCATTTCTTTATAATTTTATCATTAGTACACATCACTAAGCCGCACAGAATAGTTTTGCCTGCTTTTCAACTTTGTGTGATTGGAACGATGCTGTGCGTGTTCCTTTGTGACCCTCTTCTTTCATTTAACATCGTGTTTTTAAAGCTACGTCCCGTGGATGGGGTGGCTGACGTTTGTTTTCATGGCTGCAGAGCAAGGCTCACAAACCACGGCCATGGGCTGCCCCAGCCCACTGCCGCTGCTTGCCTCGCCTGCCAGTTATGAATGGGCTTTATATTTTTAAGTGGTTGAAAAAAATCAAACGGGACTGTGCAGACTCACGTGGCTTCTGATGCTTGAGTCCCAGCACGGTGCCTGGCACCCAGCTGTGGTTCAGGAAATAGTAACAATAACAGGAGGAATTAAGCTCCTCAGCCCTGGCCAGCCCTAGCGAGTTCTGAGCAGGGTGGGGACGTGATGCCACCAGGAGGGGCGCCGAGGGGAAGCGACAGAAGGGCTGGAAGGGCCAGGTGGTCTCCTGGTGCCAGGTGGGGCTGAGCCCCTGCTCCTCTCGGGCAGGGGTGGAGGATGGAGCCCCTCGCCCCGTATGGTGTGAGTGTGAGAGGGGACCCTCCCTGTGGATCTAGGCGAGGCCTCAGCGCAGTGGGAGTATGAATGGCAGGCCCTGGGGTGGGGGCTGAAGCCAGAGAAGCGGGGCACACACCAGGTGAGCCTGGTGAGAGGGAGGGGAGGAGGTAGAAGTGAACTGGCAGGCAGAGCTCTGGCTGCCCCGAGAGGATGGCCTGACCAGCCTGGATTTGAGTCCCAGGAGACTTTGGCCAAGCCCCCCAGCACCCCGAGCTTCCACATGCTCACCCTGCCATGTGCGCAGCCTCCTCCGATCAGGCCTCCTGCCAGCAGTAACAGGAAGGCATGTCCAGCACCACCAGTGGCCACAGGGCCTGGTGCCTGGGACCCCTGAGGGAGGGTCTGTGAGGCTTTGGCCCTGGGAACAGGGCTCGAGGGCACGGTGAGTGATGGGACTCAGTGCTCACCTGCCCAGGTCGGGTGTGTTCGTCCTGCCCACCAGGCTCCTCTGGGCCCAGCCTCTGCCCCCTCCTACACACCCCCCCTCTGTGCCCAGGACTCAGGATCTTACAGGCCAAGGGGCTCACCGTGGCCTCCCCAGACCTCCTGCAGGCCATGGTCACTCACTGTCCCTGGACACACTCAGGCCAGAGCCCAGAATGGGAGCTCCCGAGGGACAAGGCCAGGCCCAAGTCATCTCTCTGAGGCCACATCCAGCCAGGGCCAGGCACAGAGGAGGGCTGCAGGGCCACGGCCAGAAGGACCCTGGCCCAGGGTGCCACGGGGAGTCATGGCTGGGACTAGGAAATGCCTGGCTTCCAAGGGTCTATTTGATGAGTCCCTATGTCTGGGGGCATCATCCTAGGGGTGAGGGTGTGCAGGGTGCCCGGAAGAGCCAGAAGAGGTGGATGGTCGGCTGGGCTGGGTTTCTGGCCCCTCCCGCCCCGGGGCTGCAAGGTCTGTGGGGGGGAAATGGACAGAGGGCGGGGCCAGGAGCCAGAGACGCTTTGGGGCTCTGGGCCAGATCTGTGCTGCTGCTGGGCGGGGGAGGGGCATCCGCTGCAGCCCAAGCCAAGGGCAGGGCAGCCTCCCGTCGGGTGGGCTGGTCTCGCACAGTGTGTGGGCACTGGCTGGCAGAGCTGGCCTTAGGGTCAAAGGGCACATTTCCGAAGGCCACTTGGCAATGCATACCAAAACTGGAAACGTGAATACTCTTTGAATCAGCAATCCCCTTCTCAGACCTTGTCCTAAGGAGCCAGGGGACAGGGGGTCCACAGAGCACAACCACAAATGGCCTCACTGCCATCACTGGCCCCTTGCTAGGGTGCACTTACCTGAGACCGTCTCCAGCGCTGGGCTGCCCTTTCCTGCCCGCACCTCCCCCCACGGGCACACCCCCTGTGAGCCTTGCTGGATGCCGCGTGATGTCAGTTCCGCAGCCCCTGCCTTTGCTCCTGCTGCCCCCTCAGCCTGGAGGTGTCTGTCCTCTCACTTGCCCACCTGGTGACATCCGAACAGTCTGTCAAGGTCAAACTCAGGCTACGTCCTCTGTGGAGCCCCTCTGGCCCCTCTGCCAGCCCCTGACCCACCCGATCACCGCGCCCCTCCCCCAGGGTGTTCACCTCATAGGTGTGTGGGGCATGACTGAGCTCACGTGGCACAGGTGAGGCTGTGGGGACCCAGCCTTAAGAGGCAACCTGTGTGGGAAAGGCCAGAGAGAGAGAGGGCAGCTGAGAAGGTGCAGGCACATCAGACCTCCTCAGTGGCAGCAGAGCCAGCCGGGGACAGCACTGAGGTAGGGGGTGGGAAGGAGGGCTGGGGGCTGGGCGAGCTTGCGGCCCAGAGGGTGCAGGATCAGGATCGTGGGGGAGGTAGCAATTCAAGAGAAGTCAGGATAAAAGTGCGCTGGCGAGTCATCCACAGAAGGAGTTAGTGTGTTGACAGCCAGAAGCATTTATATTTTAAAAGGAGGCTGAGGTGGGAGGGGGATGAATCCCACAGAATGAATCACTAATGCCGGGGAAGGCTTTAGGCAGCTGAGGGAGACTGTTGGGAACTCTATAGTATTTCTGTCCTCGTTCTGGAATGCAAATATGATCATGTCACTTCCCAGTTTAAAAGCCCCCAGAGGGCCAGGTGCGGTGGCTCACACCTGTAATCCCAGCATTTGGGGAGGATCGCTTGAGCCCAGGAGTTCGAGGTTACAGTGATCTGTGATCACACTACTGCACTCCAGCCTGGGCGACAGAGCGAGATCCTGTCTCTAAAATAATAATAATAATAATAATAACAAATAAAAGCCCACAGAGGCTCCACCTCCCACCTCCGGGGCATCCCCTGGTGCCCCCTCCCAGACACAAACCCTTTCAACTCCCCCACGGCTTTTGAGTCCCTCCAACTCAGTGCCCTGTTTCAAGACTTCCAGAAATTTCCCCCAAGAACTTTCCTGTGCTTAAAACCCCTCTCCAGAGCCCTGCCCGACCTGTGTGCCTCCTGCTCTTCCTTCCAGGTTCGGCTTGGTAAGGAGATGGGAGGGAAAGGTACCAAAATGCTCGCAGCTGCGGTGTTGGGAGCAGACCTGCGGACGAGTTCAGCTTTCTTCTTGGTCTTTTACTGTGATTTATAGAATTTCTTCAGTCCACAGCCTGCACGTCCATGATGGGGCGTGTGGGGGGAACCTGAAGAATTATAATTTAAAGAACAAACGATGACCCCACACAAGGGGCCTCCCCAGGAAGCCCCTGCCCCTCCCAGGCTGGGCTGGGCCCTTCCTCCAGGCTCCTGCAGCCCCGGGGGTCTTCCCTCACCCCGAGTTTCCAGCCCGGCCTGGCCTCCCTGGCAGAGCTTTGGGTGGGCACAAAGGCTCCTTGTGGGGCATCTGTTCTGCTGGCCCCACTGCACCCACCCCTGTTCAGAGATGAGAGGCAGAAGCCCCACCCCACCCTCTGGCCCTACCCCCCATCCTGATGCCCCCTTGGAGGGCAGAGGTGGGTGTGAAGGAGGAGCTCCCCTGCTGCCCTGGGCCGCACTCTCAGACGAGCCCCACCGTTTGAGCGACTTGTCTTTCAAAAGAGGAAAAGTGAGGCAACGGCTATGAACACCTTTGACAGTCTGCGCTTGGCTGTGTCCCCGCATGGCCACTGTGCACCCTGGGTCTGGGGTCTAGTGGCGTGAGAACAGGACTTGGACAGGCTGTGGAAGTGCTCCAAGGCAAGCCACATCTGTGTGCGTCTTTGTGATCCGGAGGTGTTGAAGGATGTGACAGCCAGTCCGATGGCGCTGTTCAAAGTCTGCCTTCCAACACCTGCCGCCCGCCGCCCACCCCTCCCTCACCAGCCACTTGGCCACATGCCGTCACATTTGATGCCTGTGTCCCGTTTGTCTGTGGCATCCTGGGACTCAGGCTCAGGCGAATGGCTGGGGTCTGTGATGAACCAACAGCCCCGGATCCGTCTCCCCAGCAGATGGGCCTTGAAAACTGGCCCAGCTCAGAGAGACGCCGGAATTAAATTGGAGGGCAAACTCCATGCCTGAAACACAGACCGTGGGAACTGCTTTCTTCCGTAGCTGGGGAATCAAAGTGTTTTCCTTTAAAATCGACCTAGGTCGGAAGGGATACCTTTGATCAGCACATCTGGGCCCTCACACCCTTGGCTGACCGTGCTGATGCTGCAGACAGGACTGAGTTCCAGGCATGGGGGCAGCGGGGCCGGGCCCAGAAGTGGTGGGTGACAGGAGTCTCGAGGAGGCCAGGGCATCTGGGGGAGATGGGGAGGGACAGGGGAGACACAGGGTGGGGGCAGGTCTGGGGTGGGAGCGTTTTCAGTAAAGGCACACCACGTTTGTTCCACACGCGCATTCGTTTCCTGCGAGAGTTCGCTGCTGCAACAAGAGAGGATGCTGTCTGGCCCTTTTGGAC
Organism: Lemur catta; assembly: GCF_020740605.2. Taxonomy (NCBI): domain Eukaryota; kingdom Metazoa; phylum Chordata; class Mammalia; order Primates; family Lemuridae; genus Lemur; species Lemur catta. The sequence continues at coordinate 6,118,721 of NC_059133.1, forward strand.
ACTGGGTTGGCCTCGTCACAGGGCCAGTCTGTAAAGGGTTCATAGGGTCACTTATGTCTGTTTTGGGCGCCACAGGCTCTGTGTGGGCTGAGATGACAGTCACAGTCCCCTGAATGCTGCAGGGGTTCCTCACTGCCATCGTCCCCAGACCCCTGCATGTTGCTGGCCATGTCTGCCTACTAGGCCCAAATTTAAGGAAATGGCCTCTGAAATTTTTTACACTCCATTTAAAAGAGTGTTTCTTTCCTTTGACAAGCTTCTCCTTTGCTTGCTTCGAGGTTTTACATTGTAGCACAGAGCAGCGGTGAAGAGCGTGGGGTGACAGCCTCACCACAGCTGTACCGTCGGGCCAACCTCCTTCCTTCTCTGAGCCTCAGTTTTGTCGTCTGGAAGAGGGGACCGTGCCCGGGGACCTTAGCTCTTCTAAGGTCTTCACGGCGGGTGCCGGAGAGTCTGTGCTGTGCAGGGGGCACCAGGCACCCAGGGGCGGCTCAGGGAGGAAACGAGCGGAACAGAGGGTGACCCCGAAGCCAGGAGAGGGAGTGGCAGGAGCAGCACGGGCACAGGAGCATGGGCCGGGGCAGCTGAGCCTGGCTGGGCAGGGGCTGGGAGGAAGGGCTGGATTCTCTGGGCCAGGGACTTCCAGTGTTTTTAACAGTGGCCCCAAGTTAAAAGAGGCATGCTTTAGCATGACCCTGTCTTAACCCAACTGTATGAATATAACTGAAACCAGAAGGTCGCAAACAGTGCCCTTGCTACGCGTGAAATGCTCCATGTTCTGTGTTTTAATTGCTTGTCTTAACCCTGTAAATTGATTCCAGGCTCTTTCCTGGGCTTCCTCCAGCCGGGAGCCCCCCCCACCCCAGCTCAGGCAGGGCAGGAGCAGGATGAGTGACGGGAGCTGCTGAGCTGGGGGGTGGGGGGCGCAGTCTGATCCTGAACACTGGTGACCTGGAGGGGAGCTGCTGCGGTGGGCATTCGCACACCCGGGGTCAAGGTCCCTGCCCGCCAATCGCTGCCTCCCGGGACTCAGCAGGGGTCCCCAGGCCAGAGGTGGGAGGGCAGCAACTCCACCCAGCTCTCAAGCCCTAAGTTCAAGTGGCCACAGATTCAAAAGAAGAACCGGAAAAGGAAGGACTTAGGCGCCAGTGGGTGGTAGAGTCTTTCCCAACGCGGTGGCGGAACACGCAGGGTGGGGAGACGAGCAACCCAGAGCCCGGCACGCACCACACCCAGGCAGGGGAGCCTCTTGGGCCAGGCCCCTGGGGTCCTGTCACGCCTGGGCCACCACCACCAGGCTGTGTGTGCCCTGCGCTTAAGCAGGCAGGAGGGTAGGGCTGGCTTTTCCCTTTGCAAACTCACAGAGAGGACTCGAGGACTACCTGACTTCCCTGCCTCCTCCTTGTCCCCGAGGGCAAGGCAGCCTGGCCCTGTGGCAAACATGCTGAATTCCTGGTCCCATTTAATCCCACTACAACCCTGTAACATTGGCATTGTTGCTCTCCCTGTGTTGCAGGGGAGACGCGGAGGTTCAGAGAAGTAAAGCCACCTGCCCAACGATGCACAGCCTTTAAGGGGCAGAGCAGGATCCGAATCCAGGCCTGCTGCCTCCAGACCTGGGCTTTTCCCACTGGCCCCCTGAAAATGCCATCTCCTGCAAAATGGGGTGGGCAGGCTTGGCAGGGGTAGTCTGTGCTGCCCAGTTGGGGACATCTGCTTTAGTGGTCATACGGGGGTGGGGAGGGGCAGGGGAGGATTGGAGACTACAAAAGAAACAGCCAAGCCCTTGGGCGGGGTGGGGCCCTCCCGGACACCCCAGCCTTCCCTCCTTTTGGCAGCTGCATGAGCCAATCCAGGAGGTGCCCAGCCAGCTCACTGGCCTAGCTCACCTTGTCTCACGGGGGACACACTGCCTTTGCAGAACAAGGGACAAAGCGTGATGCAGCCACAGCCGTCACTGGGTGTGAGACAGCAGCCACAGTGCCCTCTCTCAGAGGACACACCTCACGCTCTGGGAGGGTCCCACTGTAGCCCCCCTAAGCCTGGGGTGAGAAGCGGACACCCCCAGGGCAGGCCCCTGCGGTTCTCTCTGAACCCCTCTTCACCCACCCTCTCTGTCACTGTGGCCTCTGTGTGATCTTGGAGCCATGCAGCCACTTGTCAGCCATCTGACTGTGAAATCTGTGATGTCCGCCAGGGGTCTGACAAATCTGTTTAGCGTCTGATGGCTACTGTGCCTGATGCCACCATAAACACCCCCGCCGTATCTGATGGCCACTTCTCAGCCCGGCTGCTGGCTGTTCTTCCTCAGCACAGTCAGGCTAACCTGGGTTCAAACACTGCCCCACTACTCATGACTTCTGTGCCCTTGGGCCTCTAAGACCCTCTGTTTCTTTGTCTACAGAATGGGGTTGCAATAGTTGTCTTGTAGGATTGTTGTGGTATTTAGCTGACCTAGGACCTGTCACACCCAGCCAGGGCACATTTCTTTCTTTCTTTTTTTTTTTTTTGAGACAGAGTGTCACTCTGTTGCCCAGGCTAGAGTGCTGTGGCATCAGCCCAGCTCACAGCAACCTCAAACTCCTGGGCTCAAGCAATCCTTCTGCCTCAGCCTCCCGAGTAGCTGGGACTACAGGCATGCGCCACCATGCCCGGCTAATTTTTTTTTCTATATATATTTTTAGCTGTCCAAATCATTTCTTTCTATTTTTTTTTTTTAGTAGAGACGGGGTCTCGCTCTTGCTCAGGCTGGTCTCAAACTCCTGACCTCAAGCGATCCGCCCGCCTCGGCCTCCCAGAGTGCTAGGATTACAGGCGTGAGCCACCGCACCCGGCCCAGGGCACATTTCTGTACCTTTTCCTTCCCTTGTCTGTGTGCTCCTGCTTCCGGGTCACCAACACGCCACCCTCTGCCCAGACAGACCCAGTGGCTCCCAGCGCCAGCCCTCCCCCAGGCTCCGTCTGCTCCACACCACCGTTCCCTGATAGACTGGGGGTGCTGCCAGGGCACCTAACTGGTACCCCTGAAATGTTTGTGGGAGGCAAAATGAATGATGGCTTGAAAGAATTTGAGGACTTGGAAATGACTATGAACCTGTCTGTACTGGCTGGGGACAGAACCCCACAGCCTGCACACCGGAAGGGGCCTCCTGGTGGCACATGTCCAGGATAGGGGGTGGGAGCCAGGCAGCTGCCGTGGCCCAGGCTCTGCGGTGCTGACAGCCTAGTGGCAGCTCAGGACCGGGAAGGCGACTGGCTCCACTACCAGGCCAGGACCCAAAGGCTCGGCTGCAACCTCAGACCTTTCCTCCCCGGGTTTCTGGCCTGCTGTCTCCAGATCGGCTGTCGCCATTGATTGAGCTGCTCGGAGATGCTTCCTCTCTTCACCGTGTGGCGACAACAGTTTCACCAGAGGTCTGAGGTTCTCGCTCCAAAGCCTCTCCTGGCCGGGGCAGACCTGAGCCAGGATCACGCATTTTCATGACCCTGACCTGCTGACCTTAACAATCCCAGAAGGCTGTAGAGCAATTGATGTTCTATTTTTATAGATTTCTCCAGAATTGTAAAGATCAGCTTAACTGCAGGAGCAACTTCCATCATCCTCTAAAAGGACACCTCAAATGGGGAGAATTCTTTAAGACAGTTGGACAGATATCTTCCTGGCAGGACGAAGAGGAAGGTGGCTTTTTTGTACTGACAGTGTGTCCATCCTCCGTGACACTGTGAGGAGAAGCAGGGCGCCCCGGGGAGGGGGAGTGCGCTTGGCACAGCCACCGTCCTTGGTGGTGTCGGTCAGGTTCCAACCCTGCCCCCCACGAGGAAACGCCAGCCGGCGCCCTTGCCCCAGCTGCCTTGCAGGGTCACTGTGAGAACCAAACAGGAGGATGCAGATAAAAGTTGGCCAACGACTCCCAAGCCGAGTGTGGGGAACCAGGTAGGAGTTGGCCAGGTGAGGTCAGGGGGCCGCAGGGCAGGTGCACAGCGTGGGAAGCAGCCTGTGTGTGCAGGGTGGGGTCCCAGGTGCAGCCAGCGGAGCTCTCAGTCATTTGCAGTTCATCCCACCCCTCTGCCTCTTGTCCTTCCGGCCCAGGGGCCCTGGGGGATCATGCAACACCTGCACCTGGGCACCCCTAACCTGCCCCTGCCGCTTCTCAGATAAACCTCTGCCCTGAATCAATGCTCCTTGTTTTATGACAAAACTGATATATTGTTATTGTTAAACAACAACAATCCTGAGATACAGTCCAGAGCTACAAAGTACGGTGTAAAATCCCCTCTCACTCTGCCCCCCAGAGGGGAGCCCTGGGATGGGGCCTGGAGCCAGCTCGGTGAACATTCCACCAGTGAGCGGCTGTTGTCATATCTGTCACAACAGAGCTGACCCACTGTGGCAGCCAGTCGATTCCCTGGGACTGTGAGTGCCTTTAGTTCTTCAAGGGAGGGGATGTCTGTTTAGTGGCTCAACACCAAGTTCAAAACATCTGTGTGGCTGGGGCTTCAAGGGATTAACTGGCACGAAGAGCCACCTCTGTCCCTCCCTCTGCATCTTCCAGAAGGCCTGGCCTCCCCTGGGGACCCCCTTCCCGGGGCTTGGGCTCAGAGCTGAGCTGAAGAGATCTGGGAAGAGGCCAGCCTGGCCCCTCGCCAGCCCCACACCACAGGCAGGAGGCCCACGCCTGACTTTCCCCAACAAAATAAATCTTGTGGCTCCCTCTGAGCGGCTCAAACGCCGATCTTCTCCCGATTAACAACCCGGCCTGCGTGTTCTTGGCTGCCTGCTGCCGACCTCAATTTAGAACTGTCTGCTGTTCGGCTGCTGGAGAAGGAAGGGCCCTGAGGGACAGGAATACTGAGGCCGGGGCCGCGTGCAGCTCAAGTCTGGGGGTGTGCCTGACCCCAGCCCAGAATCTGAGAGCCTCCCAGAGGCCTGCAGGGGGTCAGAAGCCCAGTCAGGCAGGGCCAGCTGCTGGGACACTGGATTCAAACTGTTTTCCAAGAGCCTCTCGGTGAGGGGAGGGGAAGGGGGGTCCGGCAGAACTGCTTTGTCATGGTCATTGAGCATCCCGGTCACAGCCAACGGAGCACCCTGCAGTGTTGGAAAAACTGCTCTCAGGGATGTTGCGTGTTATACGATATAAAAGCTTGACAAATCCTCTCCCAGCTCGGATTCCGGGAAAGTTTTGTCCCTTCTGCTGCCTGCGCGCCTCCTCCTTTGGCACCAGAGAACCGTGGGCAGACCTGCCTCCCTCCCTGTCTACTCGCTGCCTGCCGGGAAGCGCTTGCGTTTCTTTATTTTGCTTTCCTGCCTCCTTGTTCTGTATTTCTCATCCTTTACCCGCTTTCTGTCTTCCCAGACCTGTGCTTTGATCCAATGCGGCCGCTTGGCCTTTGGGAAGGAGCGGGGCCGGGAGCATGGGCTCTGGCGGCTCCGGGCCGGGCAGGGTGGGAGCTCCACTCCATACCTGCCGAGGGCTGGGAGCGAGGGGCTCACCTCCCTGACCTGAGACTCTTCCTCTTTGTAAAACGGGCCTCGGGGTGTATTAAGAGAGGTGGAGCTGTGTGTGTCAAGTGCCTGGCACAACATCTGTGCATGGTGCGTGCATGAGAAGTGGGAGCTGCCCCTGCACCCAGCGAGTGTACAGAGAGTGTGAGTCGCACCTGCACACAGTGAGTACATGGGAAGTTGGAGCTGCACCTGCACAGGTGAGCGCAGGGGAGGTGCAAGCCTCAGTCCTCACCGGCAAGCAGGTGGAATCGAGGCAGCCCCCAGTGACCTGTTACTCTCTCCCTCTGCTTCCCCTGCAGGAGGACAGTCAGTGACCCACACTGGTCTCCCCATTGTGGTCTCCCTGGCCAACAGGGCTGTCTCCTTCAGCTGCAGAATCACCTACCCATACACCCCAGAATTCAAAGACTTCACAGTCCACTACTTTCACCAAAATCTCTCTGGCCAGAGGAGCCCTGAGGAGCAGGCAAGCTGCAGACCTGGCTTGGGCACAGAGAACCAGACCTCCACCTTGGAGTGCCATGTCACCCTCAGGCTGCAGAGCTCATCAGCCACTGGCACCTACTACTGCTCTGTCCGCTGGCCACGCTTCACAGTGAAAGGCAATGGCACCTTCATCCTGGTCAGAGGTGAGGCTCCCTCTGTGGCTCTTCCTGGGGCAATGGACCCAGAGTTTTCAACTGACAGAGTTTGGGGCACAGGATCTGAAGTGGGGGCTGGCTTGCCGGGTTGTCCCACTTCGGCAAAGCTGCAAGAGCATCCTCAGGGAGCCCCCACCTTGCAGGGGTGCCAAGGCTCCACCTTTGTGTGGGAAGGGCAGGGGCTGGCATGTGATCTGCCCCTAGCCACCTCTGGCAGGTGACCCGAGAGAGGTCACTTGGCCCCTGGGTCTCAATGTCCCATCGGCACAGTGTGGGGGACAGGGTGTTGGGCTTCTGCAGAATTGGACATGTGCACATTCGTATTTGTGGGGGCCTTGAGTACAGGAGCACTCGTATCATGTGCATCTTTCTAGGGACAGACTTTCAGTTTTCATCACACTGTCAAAGGCGTGATGACCCCAAAAGTTAAGAAGGAGCCCATCCTCAAAGCCATGATTCTCTGACCTGCTCTGCGATTCCCACTGGAAGGGGCTGGGGGCTTTGGAACCCACAGATCTGGGTTTGAATCCCATCCTGCTGCTTGCCCGGATGTACCCTTGGCCCTGGTCCTCGTGGCGATGCTCTGCCTTTCGATGCCTTTTATGAGGAGGGATGAGATGGTGCATGCAAGGGCTGGCGCCTGGCAACGGGAGGTGCTTGGTAATGGCACTGAGGTGCCCGGCCTGTGGCTGGCACTCCAGGAGTCTTTGCCAGCCAGATGGATGGATGGGGGATGGCTGAGGGAGGGAGGGCTCAGGAGGAGGGCTGTGCCCTTACCTGCCCGGCACAGCCCTCTGTCAGTCCCAGCACAAACCCTCCCCACCCGCCCATACCACCATGTCACAGAGGGGAAAGAAAAGGCCACAAGAGGTGAAATGACTTGTCCGGGGTCCCACAGGCAGCCCTCAGGGAGGCCAGTTCACTGAGGCAGGGACACTAAAGGAACAAGCGGTGTGGTCCTTGTCCTCAAAGAGAATCAAGGCAGTAAACATAAAAAGGCAGCTTTGCAGAACAGATGGGCCAGCGAGGACCCGAGGTGGGGCTCTGGGGGGCCTCGTGGGGGAGTGTCATAGATGGGGTCCTGGCGGAAGGAGAACACAGGGGTTTGGGCGTCTGGGGGTTGGTGGAGTGGGGTGTGCCCCGGCTTCTCCCGGTGACTCACCCCTCTGCTCCCTGCCCCCTCTCCTAGACACGGGGTACCGAGAGCCCCCCCATGACCCCCAGAAGGCCCTGCTCTTTGGCTTCACCGGCCTCCTGACCGTCCTCAGCATCCTGGGCACAGCTCTGCTGCTCTGGAGAAAGGTACGGGGTGAACGCACAGGGCACTGCGCCCCTCCCCGCACGGCTCGGCTTGGGAAGGCCCCCGGGGCAGAGGGGCTGTGCACAGGTGTCCCTCGTGGCCCCTTGCACCAGGGGCCGAGAGCACATCTATGATCCCTGCACTCTGGGGGGCCGACGTGGAAGGATAGCTTGAGGCTGGGAGTTTGAGACCAGCCTGGACAACAAAAGATAAGAAAATTAGCCAGGCGTGGTGGTGCGCACCTGTAGTCCCAGATACTCTGGAGAGGCTCTCCCTGCCTCTTAAAATAAAAGAAAGGGTCGCGGAGGGTCTCCCCACACAGTGCCCAGAATGAAGGAAGGCAGGAGGCTGTGACATCATGGCCAGCAGGGAACAGCAGGAGCTGCGGGGGGGCCCATGTGGCTGGCGTGGCCCATGCTCACAGACAGTGGACAGAGGGAGGGAGATGAGGCCGGCTGAGAGCACTGGAAGGACTCTAGCTCTTCCTCTAAGTGAGGAGAGGGAGGGGGACAGGATGTCACTTGGTTTCCAGTGGGCCCTCAGCTGGACGAGGGAGACCCTGTGAGGAGCCCAGGCAGAGGTGCGGGGCCTGGGAGCAGGTGGGTGAGGCAGAGGCTGAAGGTGTTGCCGACGGGACACCGCGGGGCGGCACGGTGTGCAGTCTGCGGAGCTGCTGTTGGTGGCTTTGCTCTGCTCTCTCGGGGCGGAGGGGGCCTGCGGGCTGCGGCCTGCAAGGGGTGAGGAAGCCACAAGGTCTGAGCCACACAGCCTCGCTTGGCAGGCCTGGGACTTTAACCCAGCCTCAGTTTCCCATCCTTGTCTTAAGGCTGGAGACATAATTGCTCTTCTAGAGAAGGCTCCGGGTGCTAGAGCTGGGCCCCTTTTCACCCCAAGAGCCTCGGGGGGGGGGGGGGCTGCGTTTCCTGCCTTCTGTGAGCCCGTCCCTGAGAAAGGGCCTCGATGCTGGTTCTCCTGGCCCCGACTGCGCCCTCGGGACACAGCAGGAGCAGGTGTGACCCTGGCCTGACTCATCCTGATTTGGTCTGGCTCTGCTGATGAGCTGCAAAGTGAGCCCGCAGGTGCTGGGCACCACTGTGCAGTCCTGGGAGGGCCTTGTCCCCTTGGCAGGTCTTTGTCCCCACCTCTGGCCCAGCCACAGGGACAAGCTAAGCAGCAGGGAAGACCCAAGAAGGGGAGGGAAACGCTTCCCTCAGCCTCCAGGACTCCAGAGTTAGGACAGAGACCACCGGCTGCTGGGCCACCTCCTCCCCCGACCAACAGGGCCTGTGCTGCTCTCTCCCTGCCTCACCCCCACTCCTGCCCTCAATACACTTCCTCCCTCCCTCTCCCCTGCTTTTCCCATGGCGATGGCAAGTAGGATAGCTCTTGATTTGTTAACGACTCAGTGAATGGCCACGGAGCAGCCACCAGGCGCTGGAAATGGGGCCAGGCCTGGAGCTTGGGCAGGGATGCAGAACTGGGCTTCAGGCACAGGTGGGGAGGGACTCACCCCGATGTGGACCCCTAGCCCCAGGCTTACACGAGTGACCTGTACAAGTGCCCTCCGTAGGCACAAGGCACAACCTGGACCCTGAGCCCCCTGCCTTGCTGAGTGACCCCAGCGCCCACCCTGCAGAGATAGGATTGTAGTGATGGGATCTCAGTGGCAGTGAGGGAGGGGCAAGCCTCGGAGCCATGGCCTTGGCCACAGTCCCAGCCTCCTCTCTCCCTGAGCGGCCTCAGAGCCTACTGCCTTCCTCCTCCTCCTCCCCTCACCTCCCTGCCCACACTTCTAGGAACGTCTATGGAGCATCTAGCATGTGTCAGGCACTGGGCCAAGTGCCAGACAGCACGGCAGGCCAGCCCTCTGGTCACGGTTGGATCCTTTCTGAGCCTCAGTTTCCTCCTCCAGAAATGCAGATTAGGATAGCCCTCCACTGGGAGTGGGGGCCAGGGTGGAAGGAGCACTTTTGAGGCACCGGCTGGGTGCCTGACACACAGTAGGAGCTCCCCACTGCCCCGACCCTGCACCAGGGCAGGACGGGCTGATGTGAGGTCTGGACTTAAAGGGAGAGAGAAGTCGGACGGCCACAAGCAACTGCTGCGCTTGCGTTGCTAAGGCAGCCCCAGGAGCTCCAGGGCACTGGATCCCAATCCATGATGGGGACTGTGGGGCTGCTGCCAGATGGCCTGGGGGTGGGGGGACCGGAGGAAGAGGTTCCCTCCAGGCACAGAGGACTCTGGGAGCACCTGCAGTGGCAGTTGATAAATGAATCAAAGCCAGAAGCTACCAAGGCAGAAGCAGGGAGGGTGGACCTCGACCCACAGTCAGCCGCTCCGGGGCAGTGAAGATGGGGCAGAGCCCAAGACCCCACTGGGCCGAGTCTGGACAAAGGGTACTGTCTCCCCAAGGCCTACAAAGGCCAGGCAGGGAGGGCACCGAGTCATACCCCCAGGGACACTGGGAGCCAGAGTGTGGCAAGAACGGAAGCTTTGGAGGGTGCCTCCTGGAGAGGTGGGGGCAACAGGGATGGTGGGCAAGGACCCAGGGAAGGACAACCACAATGGCACAATCAGCCCTTCCTGCAGGCTCTTTTTGGGTTTTCTTGGTTTTGTTTTTTCTTTTAAGGACAGGGTCTCACTCTATGGCCCAGGCTGGAGTGTAGCGGTGCAATCGCAGCTCACTGCAGCCTCGAACTCCTGGCCTCACACGATCCTTTCGCCTCAGCCACCCAAAGTGCTGGGATTACAGGTGTGAGCCTCCGTGCTGGGCCAACCGCAGGCTCTTTGACAGGAATCAGCAGAGGCCCACCAGGACTTTGATCTCTCTGTTCCCTGCCCCTAGGATGCCTCCCAGAGATCTTCTTCCTGTCTTTCTAGACCCAGGTCCCAGGTCCCCTCCTCAGAGAGGCCCTCCCCGGCCCCCTGGCTATCTCCTCTGCCACCCTCCCTGGCTCCACCCATGTCACCCATAGGTCCCCTGACTGTGCTCCCTTTCCCACCAAGGCAAGCTCTGTGGGGCAGCTGCACCTCGGCTTGCTCCCTGCTGCGGTCCCACCGCTAGCACAGGGCGCTGCACACAGGCCCCTGTTGGCATTTGCTGAAGGGTTGCAGTTTGCAGGGCCCTTTCCCACTCAGCATTAAATGTGTGCATCATTCCTTAAGCAGACACTACCTGAGCACCCACTATGTGCCAGGCCCTGTACCGAAGGCCAGGGACACAGAGGAACACAGTGAAGTCTCCCAGGCTGGGGAGCACATCGCTGTTAAACTCATGGCATGTTAAGAGAACAGGGGTTGTGGAAGGGACAGAATGCAGTGTGAGTCTGCGACACTCGGAGCACCAGGACAGGTCGCTGTCCTGAGAGGCAGTGATTACCGTGATTGCCACCACGGGAGCAGGTCCAGGCAGTCTGCCAGAGCATCTGACCTGTCCTCACCCTTTCACGGCATCTGACATACAGCCCCCTCCCCGCCCCCGCACGCTCCTTCCCTCCGTTCTGTTCCCCAGACATGACGGTGCTGCCCAGACCCCTCCCACGCTCCAGACCCTGGTCCACTGTGTGTGCAACGGCTGCACGTGGGGCCTAAGGGGGCTCTTCTCTCTCACCCCTACATCCGCCCCCTCAGCAAGTCCCACCCCGATCTGTCCAGGATCCAGCCCCGTCCCCCTGTCCCCACCATCCCCGGCTCAGGGCTCTGTCATCCTTCTCCCGGAATAGCGTCTCTGCTTCCACACCTGCCTCCTGCCCCTGCTGCCACACCCTGGCCTCGGTTTCACGCTGTCTCCCCCACCAAAGTGCAGCCCCCGCAGGGCAGGGACTTGCTGTCCCCATGCCTGGGGGAGCCTGGTGCATAGTCAGTGCTGTGGGAGGAATGAAGGAACAAATGCACAAGGGGACCTGGAAGACGAGTCAGAGGTGGCCGGGGCACCATTCTTGCCCCCATTGTACAGAGGACGAATCTGAGGCCCAGCAGGCTCCCCCGAGCTGCAGACGGCAGCACCCTGGTGCAGGGGGTGCGTCCCGGCCCAAGCCTGTGACTCCCCACCACTGCCTACTGGTGCGGAGCGGCTTGGGCACACAGAGCTGGGCACAGAGGGAGGAGCACACTGGTTATTCATTTGAAAAATGCAAGTGTCGACCACCTGGGACAGGGTGCTCAGATGGGCAGGGCTGGCTCCAAGGAGCAGAGCACTCCCAGCCCCTGTAACAAGATGAGACCTGTCTTGAGTTTTCAAGGGAAAACTCTGCTCCATGGGACCCCTTGCCCCAGCCCAGGCCTCCTCAGCCGCCCCCTAAGGCCCCCAGCCACTCCCAGAGGTCTCCTGCCCCCCGTCCCTGCCAGCCCCAACCCTCAGTCCACTCCGCACCTGTGGCAGCGGAGGGAGCCTTATAAAATGCGAACCTGACCATGTGCCCGATTGCCCTCAAAGAAAAGACACCGTGGCCCTTTGTGGTCTTGCTGTGCCAGCCTCCCGGCTCACCTCCTTCCCTTTCCATCTGACAGTCCTTGACGCATTGTGCTACTCCTGCCCCCGAGCTATTCCACGTGCTGTTCCAATGCCTGGGACACTTTCTCAGAGTCAGAGAGCTTGGAAATGCCTCTCCTGACTTCACGAAAGGCAGCCCTGAGAAGTCCGCTCCAGCCCTCTGCAGACTTGAGGCTCCTTCCCAGGGCCCTGCAATGGCCTTTACCTCCTGGCGACCCCACTAGTCTCACCAAGAGAGCCACGAGGCCAGGCCTGGGTCTCACTCACCATGGTCCGCAGTACCCGGCCCAGGCCTGGCATGTAGGGGGCCGGCGAGGGTTGTCCACAGGGACCTGAAGCTCCCAGGACCACGTTTTTCTAGCCTGTGTGGCCCAGACCCAAAGAGCTGTCCCAGGTCAGCCTCCCGGGACAGCCATTGCCCAGGAGCTCCCCCCGTCAGCTTGGCAGTGCTCAGGCCGGCCAGCTCGGTGAGGGGAGACACCAGGACCCCGGCTGTCTCAACAAGAGGGGGCATTGAGGTGCCCCCTGACCACGACCGTCAAGAAGCAGGTGGTACCGGGGAGGCGACACTGGGTCTGAGGGTGGGACATCTGGGGTGATCCAAGCACAGCCACCTACTAGCTGGGGGCAATTCCACACCCACCTCCTGAGGTCTTTATGAGAATTAAATGAAAACAAGGACAAGTCCCAGGGGTCTTTGTAAACTGCGAAGTGCTACACAGACGCCAGCCCCTTTAACAGTGTCCGTGAGACCTACACGTTCTAACAGAACAGAAGAGGGAAAACTCCAGCTCGTGTCTGGTCAGTATCTTGGTGAAACAGAGACCTGGGTTCAAATCCTGCCTCTGCCGCTTCCTGGCTGCGTGGCCTCGGTGAGTCGCCTGCCCTCTCTGAGCCCGAGCGTCCTCGTGTGCAGGGCAGAGATGTCGCACAGGCCTGCAGGTCTGCTGAGGGCTGCGTGAGCCCGACCTGGCCCCTGCCCGGGCCGTGACTGTGCCGTGGCTGGGATGACTCTGGCTTCTGCCTGAGAGTTAAGTGGCTCTCAAGAGCTAATCCCAGAGTAAATGGGCTGGGGATTGGCAGTCAGCCAGGGTTTTTAATTAGCTCCTGCCTCGAGCCGCGGCTGCCGTTGCTCCACTGTTGGCAGTGTGGTGCCCGCGACGGGGGGAGGTCCGGGCCGCCTCCCCTGCCTCGGAAGGAGCCGCCCGCACGGCCCAGCAGGCGCGTCCAGCCTCCACAGCCCCCGCTAGCAGCGGCCAGTGTGAGCTTTCTAGAGCCCAGCTCCGATCGCAGCGCCTCCTACCAAAGCCCTCAGATGTTACCCCCCGCCATCCACACTCTCCTTGGCCACGCTGACCATCTTTAAGTGCCTCAAGATCTCCAGGCCTCGGCACAGGCTGTTCCCTCTGCCTGGAACTCCCTCCTCCCGGTCTTGCTGAGTGAACCGCTCGGCCTTCAGATTCCACCTGCAACGTCCTCCCTGCCCAGCGGGGGCTGCTTTCCTACCTGCGTGCAGAGGCCAGGGCGGCGCACCACCTTTCCATAGCGTCGTCCGTCTCTCCCCGGGACCTAGACTCCAGGAGGGCAGGGCCAGCGTCATCCTCTCCACGCTGCCTGGCTAACGGGTACTTGCCAAGTGTGTATCGGTTGACTGAGAGCCTCTTAAGTGCCACTGCAGTGCCGAGCTCCTACCCCCTCATCCCCTCCTTGGATCCTTGCAATAATCTTGCCAAAGGAGGGTTATTGCTGAAGAAATCGAGGCCAGAGCCAGTGAGCGTGTGGGGGGTGCGTCCTGGCCCAAGCCTGGTGACAGTGGGACTGAACGCTGGGCCTGGCTGGTGCCTGCTCAGGGCCCACCCACAGCAGTCGGCTCCGTCACTGGGTCCCTGCCACGCTGGCCCCAGGCCCCGCAGCTCCCGCCTGTCCTGAGCTAAGCACTGTGTCCATGGACGCGGCCTGTGTGCATCTTGTTCATTTCCTATGTCTCCAGGTGCACGAGTGAGTGGTTTGATGTAGGTCTTGGAGACATTTGTCACATTTCCCAGGAGAGGGTGGGTGGAAGGTGCTGAGTGATTAATTTCTGTGTGGCCTCCTGACAATCTGCTTCCCCTGGTGGGGACTGTGAGGGGAGGAAGGCAGGGGCCGCTCCTCCCCACCCTTGACTTTTTTCTCCCTCCAGAAACGGATGCAGGTCCCAGGGAAGCAGCCCAGCAAGCAGTGCCCGGATCCCAGATCTGCCGGCGGCCCCACGCAGCCCCCAGCTGAGTCCGTCTACACGGTGAGTCCTGGGGCCCGGTGCCAGCTCTGATGCTGTGGCTTGGTCTTGCACCAGCCGTGTGACCTCTCTGAGCCTCAAGTTCCTCATCTGTAAACATGGGGACAAGAGTTCCTACCTTGTGGGATGTCTATGCATGTGAAAAGAGGTTACACGTGCGGGGTCCCTGGAAGGTATACCAATGTTAGGGGCCACCCCGTCCCCCTCCTTGGCACAGCCCTTCGCTTCTGGAACAAGAGGTAGTGAGGCCAGAAGACGGGCAGGAATTGCAAAAATTCCTTCATCTGACCACTGACGGTGACCAGCTCACCAACTTCCTCCTCCTTTTATTGCACAAACAACATCACAGCAACAACAACCCAAAATCACAAAAAGAGGAAAAGGTCAGGCGCCGTCCCACGCCTCAACACATCAATGATTTCGATTACTCACTCTCTTCCCACCACACACGGACCTTGCTTTATGTCGTTCCAATGGCAGCGGAGACACGGGCCGGGACCCTGTTTGTTCCACACCCTGTTGTGTCCCGAGCATTCTCCCCTGCAGTCCTAATAGTTACGTGAGGAGTGGCTGCAGTGCATGGGGCCGAGGGGGCTCGGCCACCCTGGCCTGCCCAGCCCACCAGCGAGGCCCTTCTGCCCCATGCCTGGGGCCAAAGAGGGCGAGGAACACTCTTTTTCAGTTATGTTTCTTTTAGTTCTACGAGGAACATATGCTTACTGTAGAGAAAGTGAAAAATGCCACCCAGTGTCAGCTGGGCTCTCAATCCCAGGAGAGCCACCTGGGGAGTGTAGCACCCTGCGCCAGGTGCACGTTCTCAGGCTGCCTTGGGCCCTGGGATTCTGCCTGTACCTGCTGCCGCTGTTCCTGTCCCCACCACCGTGACTCACTCATGAACTCAAGTCCTTCCTCCAAGGCCCCAAAACCACACACAGAAGTTCAGAATCTGGCCATGTCTGCTGACGATGGGGGCGGGGGCGGTGAGACGGAGGGAATGTCACTACAAGGCAGTGCCGACAGCTCCAAGTGGAACATGACAGTTCTCGAAGGGCCTTCAGCCCTTCCACCCCAGGGAATTTCCACCAGCCGCTGCTTTGCACGTGGCTCCGACTTCCCCATGTGCTGTCTTCCCGCCCCGCACCCGCACTCCGAGTGGTGTTTTCGCTAGGAGGAAGTCTGGTGTCAGCTGTTAAATGAAAACATTTCTCTCTCTCTCTCTCTCTCTCTCTCTCTCTCTCTCTCTCTCTCTCTCCCACACACACACACACACACACACACACACACACACAGTGTGGGATATATATATAAAAGAAGAAAATAACCAGCATCCTAATTCCACCTTCTTCCAGGATAAATACTAGTAACATTGATTTCTATACTTTCCTGGCTTTTTTCTATAAATACACACAAGGAGACCTGCACACACACTCAGTACATACTTAAAAAAAAACAAACAAAAAACTGGAGTGTTACAGCTGCTTTTTTCCTGACCATCTCATGGCCATCCTTCCCGTGAACGCACCTCCTTCTGTGAGGGCATTTTAATGGAAGAGCTCTTTGGAACGGAGCTTCTTCCTCAGCCCTGTCTGGAATCCTCCGAGACTCAGGCCGACTCCTCTGGAGCGTAGTGAAGAGACTGAGCCGCCTGCAGGGTTACAAGGTGGCTAGGAGAGGTTTGAGGACCAGAAAGGAGATGTGACGGGAGGCCACAGGGCTTTGCTAAGCCCCTGAGACAAGGGTCTACTGGCTGGGGTTGGACCTGGGCAGGGAAGAATGACATTAACTACAATAATGATGCTACCAGGAGCCATTTGTGGTGTACCTACCATGTGCCAGGCACCGCGCTAGGACGTCATACCTGTTATCTCACGGATCCTCTCGATAAGGCTTTCGGGTACAGGTGTCCCCATTTTCCCTTTTTTTTTTTTTTTTTTGAGACAGAGTCTCACTCTGTTGCCCTGGCTAGAGTGCCGTGGCATCAGCCTAGCTCACAGCAACCTCAAACTCCTGGGCTCAAGCAATCCTCCTGCCTCAGCTTCCCGAGTAGCTGGGACTACAGGCATGTGCCACCATGCCCAGCTAATTTTTTCTCTATATATGTTTAGTTGTCCAGCTAATTTCTTTCTATTTTTTATAGTAGAGATGGAGTCTCGCTCTTGCTCAGGCTGGTCTAGAACTCCTGAGCTCAAACAATCCACCCGCCTCGGCCTCCCAGATTGCTAGGATTACAGGCATGAGCCACCACACCCAGCCCGCATTTTCATTTTATTTTCTAAATGTCTATTGCTGGTATGTAGAATATGGTTGATTTTTGTATATTGGCTTTATGTAGAGTGACGTTGTTGAATTCACTCATTAAGTCTGATAGTTTCTCTGTTAATGCCTTTGGATTTTCTGTGCACCTAGTCATGTTATCTATGAATACTGGAAGTTTCACTTCTTCCTTTCCAAGGCTCACACCTTCGAGTTCTGTTTTTCCTGCTTTATCTCACGGCTGAAGACCTCTACTATGATGGGCAGCAGGAGTGGGGACAGAAGGCATCCTTATCTTGTTCCCAACCTCCAGGAAAGGTCTTATATATTCTTCCTTCTTTGGATGGACACTTGGATAGTTTCCTATCTTTCTTCTTTTCTAATTTATGCATTTAAGGCTATGAACTTCCCTTTAAGTATGGCTTTAGCTGCATCCATCCCACAAGTTTTGATATGTCCTATTTTCATTATCTTTCAGTTTCAAAGCTCCATTGAGAATTCTTGCTTACCCCACTGGTTATTTAAATGAATGTGTTTTGCTTAATGTTTGATTATTTTCTGGTTATGTTCTGTTTTTTTATTTCTAGCTAATTCCACTGTAATCAGAAAATATATTCTACATGACTTTAATCCTTTTAAATCTTTTGAGACTTGCTTTATGGCTCAGGTTATATTCTATGTGCACTTGAAAAGAACTTGTATCATGCCTGTTTGAATGAGTGTTCTATATATGTCAATTAGGTCAAGTTTGTTGATTGTGTTGTTAAAATATTCCATATCCTTTTTGATCCTTATTGATTTTTTTCATCTATTTTATCAGATGTTAAGAGAAGTTAAAATCTACCAGTATGATCATGTATTTGTCCATTTCTCCTTTTCATTATGTTAATTCTTGCTTTTCATTCATGTGGAAAAGTGCTCATGATCTATTATGACATGCAAAAAACCCCAGAATTATTTCAAACTGTACTTAAAAACTTGACCTATTAAGAGCATGGATTTGGGGTGGGTCAGACAGACTAGAGATCGAAGCCTCGTTCTTTTGCTCACTGGTTTTACTACTTAAACTTTCTTTCTGAGTGTTGGTTCCATAATCTGCAAACTGGGGTTAACAAGACAATATTGCATTCACAGCTTACAAACATGTTATTTTTTCTCCCATCTTAAATTCCTCACCTTGAGCCCACATCCGCCTCCATCTACCTGTCCCTTCTCCGCAACTCCTTGTAACAGAACTCCAGAATTGTCACAGCCTCACCTCCAGTTTCTCTCCCTCTCCTTTCCGACCTTCTCTGTCAGGCTTGCAGCCCTCTCTCCACCAGGACTCTCCTTCCCAGGGTCACGCTGACGCCACATTGTTGCACGCGACAGGCAGTTCTCTGTCCTTACCTCCCTTGATGAATCAGCAGCATCTGACTCTGCTGAGAGCTCCCTCCTCCTCGACACACCTTCTTCACTTGCTTCCAACACTGTCCACTCTCCTGATCATCCTTGACTCACACCTCCCCAGTGCCCTCACTGGTTCCTCCTCGGGACCAGGGGAGCCCCGACCTCTGCACATTGGAGCAGGCGTTGGAGCCCGGTCCTGGGACCCCTTCTGTTTTATTTCCACTACCACCCTGGGTGATCTCGTTCAGCCTCAAAGTCCTGAAGACTGTCTGTATCCTGACCCCTCTGAAATTTATATCTCTAGCCCAGACCTGTGCTCTGAACAGCGCAGTCAACTCTGCTCGCAGGTCAAAGCGGCATCGCTTTCAAGCCAAACCCCGATTCTTTGCCCACCTAAGTGCCTCCTCCCACGGTCGCCCTCCATCCTCCCAGCTGCTTGGGCTGAAAACACTGGGGTCGTCCTTTCCTTCTCTCCTTCAGTCACTGCCCATCTCTGATCCACTAGTGAGTCTTGCTTCAGAACGTGTCTGGAATCTGACCCGCCTCACTGCCCGGTGCTAGCCCTGGTGGGAGCCACTCCCGTGTCTTACCTGGAGTCCTGCAGGGGGTCCCCAGGCAGCTGGCCTCTTTCCATCCTTGCCCCCACTGTCTCTGTGCCACCAGGCAGCACTCAGAGTGATCCTGTTAAACCGTCAACAAATCGTGCCCTGTGCTCAGAGCCTCGGTGAGCCCAGGTCCTCTGAGAAGCAGACAGAAGACGGGATTAAGTGAGCAGTGATTTTATTAGAAGCCCGTGAGAGAAGACGGGGGGCTGGGGAATGCTAGGAGGGCAGTCCCACTGCGCGCAGGTCTGATCCTGCGGGAAGGAAGGCCGAGGGTCTGCACCCTGGACCGGCACACTGTGACGTGAGTCGCATCTGTGCAAACGCAGCGATGGCTTTCAGAGCCAAGCTGGCGATTCCCAGCCCTTGGTGGATTCCAATCCCTGGAGGTGGAGTCTGCAGAGCAATTCTCTGGACCAGCACAGTCCTGCCCAGGTTCCCTCAGGATCAAAGCCAGGGTCTTGCTCAGGGTCAAAGCCAGCACCCTCATGTGCTCTGTCTGCACAAGAGCACACCAGGCAGGCTCCCGCTGCAGGGCCTTTGTGCTGCTGCTCACTCAGCCGCCTGCTCACACGGGACCTTCCAGCGTGGCCTTCTCTCACCTCCCTCTTAAAACTGCCACCTCCCACTCCCCCTTCCACCCCAACCCCGCCTTCCTTCTGTGTCTCTCCAGCGCCTCTGGCTACCTTTTACTTCGGGGCTGGCTTATTGTCTGTCTCCAGGCCCCTCCCCACCCCACAGCAGCCTAGTGCATACAGTAGGTGCCCCGTGGTCAACTGCTGTATAGATGGGCAGAAGACCATTCTTGCCTTCCAGGATGTCTAGGGTTCCACAGGGCCCAGCACAGGGCAGAGGGGACGGAAGGGACACCCTGTGGCAAGTCTGGAGCATCAGCATTGTGGTTTGTACCCTCCCTCCGGCAGCTCTGCTCCCACGCCGGCCTGGTCCAGCGGGTGTCCTCACTCCCACCCTCAGTCCCTTCTGCTCCTGATCCTCACTGCAGCCCGAGGGACTTTTCTAACACACGACTCTGATTCGGGGTCAAACGAGATTCAGGATCAAGAGAGCCTTTGGCGGTTCCCCACTACCAACGCCTCGGCCTGGAGCTGGGGTGCTCCCTCTCCACTGAGAGCTCCTTTCTGAGCAACGCCCCAGATCTCACCGTCACCCCAGCGTCCAGGACCCTCAGATCAGGTTCAGGCCCAGGACAGCTGACCTGGGCTCTGGCCTCAGCCCAGCTGGAGGAAGGCCTTGGCCCTGACTTCACACTTCTGCCAGCTCGTGACCTTTCAGGCCAGCACTGCTGACCCAGGTGCAGAGAGCAGAAAAGGGCCTGGAGGGCCTGGGCCCCAGACAAACAGCCCAGCCCAGCCTGAATACGGCACAGCAGGGCCCGGCACAGCCCTACGGGCCACTTGGGAAGCCCGTGCAGGCACGCCTAAGGGAGGCTGTCCTCGTCATTGTCATCACCACGGAGGGCCAGGAGGAGCTGGTTCAGAGGTTCCGAGGGTGTCCTGTTGACAAGGCTGCACACTGCATTTCACAGTCTGGTGATTGGGTCACACCCTGAATACAAATGCAGCCCAGCAGGTCAGGACTTGTCAAAGACTTCACTCAGCAGCTGCTAATTGGTGGCCACCTCCACAGCAGCCCTGCCCTCAGAGGCACGGCTGCTCCTGCCCTGCCTGCTGTACAGCCGCCCCGTGCCCACCCGCCGCATGGGTTAGTGGCCTGCAGGGTTCCAGGGCAGAGTCCTCTTCTTGGGCTCTGAATCCCCTGGCCTCTCTGGGCTCATGTGTGCCAGGCAGCCCATCTGAGCTGGGCAGAAAGGAGAGAGGACCACCCGTGGGACCCCAGGTCTGCTTCCCTGCCGAGATGCCAGCTGACAGGCTGTTTCCCTCCCTTCTCTCTGTGACCAGAAACGTCCAGCTCGGAGGGATCCAGCTTGGAAGGGCTGTCAGATCCACCCAAACTTGGAGGAGTGCAGGCCTAGGAGGACAGAGGGTGGGGCCAAAGGGCTGCCCAGGAGCATCCCCCCACCCCGTGCCAGGCTGGGGGGCAGCTGATGGTCTGGGCGGGCATGAAGACCGCACAGGCCAGAGCAGGCCTTGAAGTTTCTTCCACCGGAAATGGGGCTTCTCCCTGGGGGGGCCCTGCCCCCTTTCCTACTGGGAGGCAGGGTGGAGGCCTCTCTCTCAAGACCCACCCTGTTTCTGGCTCAGAGACCCCTTGAACTTGTCCCCAGGGCCACTCGATCATCCCTGTGGCTGATGCCCTTGAAGTGAGGGTCTCCCAAGCGCCAAATGGTTTATTACACAGATTTTCATGCCCGGTTGCCTCTTGGCGCCTCCCTCCCCCCTCCCTCCTCCCCTCCCACCTCCCGCCCTCCTCCTGCCTCTGAGCACCACCTGTCTCTCCAGCCTGCCTCGGCAACCCCTGCTTGCCTGTTGCCAGGGAAACCGCCTCCTTGGCAACCAGCCGGCATCCATATGACACGTTCACTTGCACACGGGAAGGAATGGCTTTGCTCTTGCTTAGGCTGTTTGTGGGCTGTGCTCTGGAGCCCAGTGGGTTCTGAGGGAGGGTCCGGGCTGTGACCACAGCAGGGTGGGGGGGAGCAGACATCACGCCTCCCTCGATGATCACTCAACAGTGGCTTATTAAGCACCCACTATTTGCCTATGTGCAGGACCTTCAGGCACAATATCTCATTTAATCATGCATTGAGCCTGCAAGATAGATATGATGATTCCCGTTTTACAGATGGGAAAACTGAGACACAGAGAGGGTTTTGTTTGTTTGTTTGTTTGTTTTTAAGGGGTTGCCTATTGCTGACAGGAGTCAGAGCCAAATCTAGTCTTGTCTGACTTCAAAGCCCCAATTCTTCCTACCACCTTCAGGTCTCTGATCAGGCCCCTTGTAGCTGGGCCTAGAGTGAGTGTGGCCCGAAGACACACCCAAGAGGGCGAGGAGCCCCTCACCACAGCCCATTTGGTGCCGCTCCCTTTGTGCCAAGCACAGCTGTAGGGCCAGGAGCCAGAGACAAACCAGGCACAGTCTCTGCCCTCGAGGGGCTTCCAGTCTGGTTGGGGGCTGGTGGGGAGCGGGCTCTGACCTGGCCCCAGGCAGGGAGCGGTAGAGGCCAGGGTCTCCGCCGAGCACACCTCCCCCTTGGCTGCCTTAGGAGGGGCGTGGGCAGCACTGGAGCTGTGGTCTCAGAGTGGGCAGTGGGAGCCTGGGACCTCCGAGGAGGAGCGCTGGGGAATGATGGGAGCCCAGGTGGCCCGGAATGGGTAGCTGAGGGGGATGAAAGGAAAATGACAGGCAGGTGGAGGGGGAGAGAGGGTGCTGAAAGCCAGGGCTGGGCTCCGGATTCCCCCAGCAGGGCACAGCCTTGATGGGCGAGGACTGTGACCTCAGCGGGTGCCTAGGTCATCCATGAGCACAGGCTGGGGTGGGGATCAGGGAGACCTACAGGATGAGGGTGGGTGGGTAGGTGGGACCCTCACAGGGACAGGGGCTTTGAACCAGGGGAACGAGGGCAGATGTAGGGGGGTGTCCTATTGGAGCAGTGGCCACAGGTGTCATGCAGGCGCTGCTGGCTGCCAGGCCCTGGAGGACCTAAGGACAGGCAGGGACGGCAGGACTATGCCTGGGCCCTTCTTGCCGGCCAGGTGGAAGCCTGGGTAGAGCCTACTGCGCAGAACACAGGCTCTGCTGGAGTCCTCGACCGAGGTGGCAGGAAGCAGAGAGTCAGCCCTCTACAGACAGGGATGGGGGCAGGGGGCTGAGGAAGCGGATGCATGCAGCCTACAGGACTCTGCCCTCCCCTGGCCTCTCCCAGTGGGGTGGGTGACAGCATGGGAGGCTACCATGGGGCCTGGGGACTGCCCCAGCCTACCTGCCTCTGACCCTGGCACCCTGTCTCCTGCAGGCCCTGCAGCGCCGAGAGACCGAGGTCTACGCGTGCCTTGAGAGCGAGGATGGCAGCCCGCCCGCCGCCCGAAGTCCGCCCTCCCAGGTATGCAGGGGCTGGGGCTACAAGCCCCGGGCCTGGGGACACCAATTCTGGCTTCTCATTCCATCTGGCCCTCTCATCATCTGCGAAGTGGGGTTACATAGGATATGGAAACCAGCCACCTGCTGCTGAATCTCAGCCCTCTCCCAGGCAACCGGCTGCTGGTCAGGAGGACTGGTGGGTATGAATTCCTCTCCAGCCCTTAGCAGCTGTGCAGCCCTGGCCAAGGTACCTGACTTTGCTGTGCCTGAGTCACCTTGTCTGTAAACTGAGGAGTCTAACAGTACCCACCTCATAGATAGAAGGTTGTGCTGAGAGGGCTGCCCAGGACCCCATAGGTGCCCGTGCACATGAGCAATCGTAACTACCACTGGGCGCAGTGTCTACACTGCCCCATCAGGCAAGGGTTGTTAGGCTTCTAGCTGCCCCCAGGCTGGGGTTAGCTAAAGTCAGGAGCTGGCATGTGAGCTGGTACGGGCTCGCTGGCCTGGTCAAGGCTCTGTTACTGCCGTGCCAGGACCTTAGGCATATTATTTAGTCATACTTTCTCTCTTAAACCTCAGTTTGCTCATCTGTAAAGTGGATGAGCGGTGTTTTCCTGCAATACCAACTACCCCAAATTCAAATTAGTTCCAAGGTGAATTGCATCTGCTGCACCAGAGCTTTGAACAGTATAAAGTCGAGGTGCTGTTAACTGGTACAGAATTCACGGGCACTGTGGAGGTGTCGTTGGGGAGTGCAGGGGGCTGGTGCTTGGTCTTCTCTGGCCCAGGCTGGCACTATTTGTTGAATCTCCTACTCTCAAAGCCCTTTCTATATGCAGTCCTGAACTAGGACTGGACGCAGGGCTTCCCCATCCTGGGACCCCCAAGGATGTCTGGGCCACCTCAGGCAGGGACGGCCCTGTGCTAGGCCCTGGGGTGCTAGACAGGAGAATGAGGCAAGTTCCTGCCCTCTGGGAGCCTCAGACTACAGGAACAGGGTCCCCAACACCATGACACACAGAGACATCTGTAGCCCTATTTTGAGGGATGGACTCTGGGGAAGGACCGGTCCAGGGCTGGGGGGCAGGGAGGGGTCTCTGCTACTCTAAGATGAGCCCTCCATAGACAGAGTGAGTAGGAGGCAGTCAGGGAACAGGTGGGGGGCATCCCAGGCAGGGGGAAGAGCGTGCGGGGCAGCGAAGGGGAGGCGGGCACGGCTGGAGGGCAGAGAGCGGGGTGGGGGTAGCGTGGTGGGAGAAGAGGCTGGCAAGGGGGGGGCAACACCCCCAAAAGCTACACAGGAGGCAATCTGTTGCCTCTGCCTAAAAGTAAATTAGTGCAAGTTCATTCTTTTTCTACCTAATATTCCCCCTCCCCTCTCTCTCTCTCTCTCTCTTGTTTTTTTTCCATCCAGGAGAAACGGTGTAGACTTGAGGACGACAGTGAATTGAACCTGGTCTATGAAAACCTCTAGGATGGCTCCGCTCCCCGAGGACCTACTCCTGGATCAGAGGCCGGCCAGTCCCTCCCTCCGAAGGACTTGATCTGACCCAGGAGTAAGGCCCCAGGGGCACCCCATCCCTCACCCTGGCATTCAAGGCCCTTCCTGCCCCATTCAAGGACCTCGGCCAGCCGCACTCCCCCGACCTGTGCTCCGGCCACCGAGTGTTTTCCATCTTTGGCCTTTGCCCAGGCTGTTCCCTCCGTCCTGTGGAACCCTCCTCTCCTGGCCCAGCCGGCAATGTGCTACTCAGTCTCCCAGGGCTCTCTTGGACGCCACCCATTCCCGGAGCCCTCAGCACCCCCTCACGCCCCACAGAGGGGTGCATGCGACTTCCTCGGTGCCAGCCTGTGCCAAGAAAGGCCCCTGTCTGGTGGAGTGGAGAGCGGAGAATGACTGCTCAGCTGGGCCAAAGGCATGAGGCAGCCACCAGCGGGGAGCACGGGGTGGCATGGGAGGCATGGGGTGTGGGCAAGGAGGATGAACCTCGCAGAGGGTGGGACGAGGCTTAGGGACAGATCTGGAGGCCGAGGATGTGGCTGGTGGTGGTTGGCAGGCTAGGCACCAGCAGCAGGGAGGGTCCGGGTGCATGCGGGTGAGGAGGGGACCTGTGTGTTTGGGGCAGGGCAGCGGGACGGGGGCCAAAAAGGAGCCGAGCAAACGGCTCGGCCCCCATGGGCCTGGCCTCTATGCTCGCTGTGCCCCTGCTCCTGGCCTTTTGCTCCCTGGGCCTTCCCCACGGGGCCTCAGCTGCCCTTCCTTCCGCCCCAAGGCCCAGGCCCCCAAAGTCCCCTCGTCTGGCCTATCCCGACACCACCACCTGTGGCCCCTCCAGTCCTCCTCTGTCTCTATCTGCCTTAGGCCCCATCCCTGGCCCCCTGTGGACTGAAGCCCCAGGGCCCCGCGGCCACCTCTCTCCAGTGTCCAGCTATGTCGCTTGGTGCTCACGGGCAGAGGGTGGGTCCCCGCATGTGGGCCCCCCATGGAGGGTGGCTCCTCAGCGCCTGGCCCTGAGCCATTTCTGCTGCTCTTAGCACCCACCCGCCCTCATTCCCCCTCATGGGGCAGCCCCGCAGTGTCACTGGAAACCCATTCCCAGGCAGCAGGGGTCAGTGTGGTCCAGCTCTCTGCTCTGCTCCCCCCTCCCCTGCATCCTGCCCTGGGCTTTCCCACTGTTGGTTCATTTGTGAATTAGGCAGGTGAATCCCCTCTCCCCACCTCCTGGGCTGCCCCAGAGGTCCCTCTGCTAGGGGGGACCAGGCGTCCCTGGGCCCACAGGACGGCCAGTGGCCTTCCGGCTTGGTTCTGAGCCCGGCCTTCAAGCACGCAGCAAGGAGGGCTCTTAGTGAGATTGCCAGGCTGTGGTGAGGCCCAGCCTTCCAGGAAGCTGGGTTTTAATGAACTCCATGCTGCTCAGGAAGGCGAAACTGCTGTGCACAGCTGCTCCCCAGCTCCCGACTCCAGCAGCCTTAGGTGGGGGCCAGGGCTGGGGCGAGGGGCACAGTGCAGTGGGCCTCCCCTGGGGAAGGCGAAGGCAGCAAGCCCAAGAGGGGCCACCTCCCAAGGCCTTCTGGCCCTCTCTGCCTTCAGCCCCTGGACCCTAGACCCTCTGCTGGGACTCAGCCTTTTCCAGGAGTAGTGAGGGGGCCTGATGGGGACTTCGCTGCCATGCCCTGACCCGGGCCCCAGCGTCTCTGCACGGAGCAGCTGAGGGATCCGGACAAGACCACCCAATACCTTGCATGGTTCCCACCACACTTGGAATAAAGTTGCAGCTCCTCCTTGTGGCCTATGAGACCCTCGGGCACTGACCCATCACCCCTCTGGTGGACACTGCTGGAGTCCACCAGGTGCTGAGGTCTTCAGTGAGGGAGGAGAGAGGCAGGAAGGAGGAGGAGGGTGTAGGGTGGAAGGTGGGGCCCTAAGAGGGCTGCGACACAAGGGAGGGTAGAGGAAGAATGTTCTGGGACTCCCAGTGGGCAGCAAAGAAGACTGAGCACCTGTTCCCAGCCCCTGCAGAGACGAGCTGGCGCAGGGCAAGTGGTGGCAGATAAATTCAGGGTAGGGGTGCAGGGGGCAGGGGGAAGGAGGAGGAACAGAGGGGCGGGGGAGGACCATGAACGTGAGCTCCCTGAGGGCTCTGCATGGGTGGGGCAGAGAAGAGAGAGGACCTGCCCTTGGGCACCAGCTCCACCTGCCAGCAGCAAGTCGCTGCCCACCCGAGCCTTGGCTTCCAGTGACAATCAAGACCACTCAGTGTCTCTCAGAGAGGACAGATGGGGACTCCCTGGCCCACATGGAGGCTCAGCGGGTGTGCGTTTCCTTCAAGAGTCATCCTTCAGGAGAAACAGGCTGCCGGGGAAGTGGGAAGGGTGTCTGCTAAGTGAGGGGCAGGCGTCCCTGGGAGGTGGGGCCCCGGGCGGGCTCTGCAGCCACCCCCACAAGAAGCACCTGGGAAGCGGCATGCTCAGGTGGGCAGGTAGGGGCTGCCCGGCGCTGGGGAAGGGGCAGGGCAAGCAGAGGGGTGAGGGAGGAGCTCTGGACCTGGGACGGCACAGACTGAGAGAGCTGGGAGGGGCGGGGGAAGGGAGCCCAGGACCTTCAAGGAAGGGCAGGACGGCCCTGCAGGACCTTCCCCCAGGGTCCAGGGCAGGAGGGCCGGGGGTGCTTCCCTCTTCCTGGCCTGGCCCTGCCCTGCTGGGATTTCCACCCCCACCCCACCTGCCCTGCGCTCCTCGGTCTCAGCACCACCCCCTTCAGAGCCTCAGGGCATCTGACACCCTCGGGCTCCCCAGGCTCCCGGCCTCTCTCTCCGGGACAGCTTCGGTCATAAACGGCCAGAAATTGCTCCCTCTGGCTCCTGCTCCTTCCAGCACTTGCTTGAGAAAAGCTTCCCGGGGAAACCAAGCCCAGGAACTTGAAGTGGGAGCAAGAGGTGGGGGCCCCTCCTCAGCAAAAATTTCCAGAGGATTCTGGCAGCAGTTTCCATGGGAACACGTGCTGGTTATAACACCAGCCTCGGTGGGGCAGGGTTCCCTTTCACGCCAGGACCCAGGACGCCGGCGAGTGCTGGCCTGGGCGGCGCTCACAAACCTGAAGGCTAGTTACAGGCGAAACCTGCCCCCCACCCTTTTTGTTTAAACACATTCTAATTTAAAGGCCATGCTCCATTCTAAGGATGCCTCTGGGATTTCAGAGATGGATTTTTATGTAGTTCAATAGTTTTCTTGGCAGACAGCTCAGCCAGGAGAGGTGGGCGGTTGCCTCAGCCCAGCCAGGCTGAGTGGTGTCTCTCTGTCCCTCCAGAATGCCAGGGGATGTCATTTGCCCACCCAAGGGGCTTCCCCAACCCTGAATTCAGACTTCAAGAGTTGAGGACGTGGGCATGAGGGTGGAAGACACCCTCCTTCCTTGACCTATGGTCATATTTATGGCCTCTGAGCCTTGCCTGAGCGTGGGTCGGGCCATCCTCTCTGTGCTGGGTGATAGCATGTGTTTTTTTGTGTGTGTATGTAGGTGACATATGCAGGTGACAGAGGCATATGTTATGGTAAAACATTAAAACTCCAGCAAAGTAAAATTCCTGGTGATGCACCTGCCACCTCCCAGCCTCCCTCCCGATCCCCTCCCCAGAGATAACCGACTGGGTCATCCGGGAGTGTTTTCTCCGCTGCTGTTTGCATTGCATCTGTGTACATACGTGCGAACATGGAAAATACACGGTGTCTGTGTGGGCTCCACACAGCTCCCATGGAGCCGTTCTGTAGGTGTTGTTTGCACTCGCTTTGTGCACGCGGCCCCACGTGGTGGGGATCTGCCTGAGACAACACACTGGAGCTGCCAGACTCTAATTACAGGGAAGGATTCTGCAGAATGGATGGATCCTAATTTAATCAGGCCCCTATCGAAGGCCTTTTCAGTTGTTTACGATTTTTCAGCCTCACATAAGGTGCTGCAGGGAACATCCTTGTAAGTGCCTCCTTGGACACATCTGCAAAACTTTCTCTGCAGGAAATGACTAAAAGGGATTCCTGGGGCCCAGGGTGTGGAAATTCACTGTTTTAACAGACGCTGCCAGATCTGAGGCACTGAGGCGGTACTGGTTTCTGTTCCTGTGACTCTATCTAGAGTATCTCGTTTAATCCGGAAAACAGCCCTGCAAAGTGGGGGGCTGATATCCCGGCTTTACCAAGGTAGAAGCTACCCTTCAGAGGGGCTGGCTGGCTACAGGTCACACAGCCCAGAAGGGGCAACACCCTCCACAGGCCAGGGGCGGGAAGTGGGGGGAGGCAGAAAGAGCCATCAAGGGACTTGATGTCCCCAGAACCAGGGAAGCCCATGGAAGGACAAAACTCCTTCAAAGACAGCCTGTCAGCCTCACATTACTCATATCCAATTTCTCAAAATTGTGTGTGTGTGTATTTTGGGGGGGTCCTCCTGCCTCCCTGTGGTCTGTCTCCTTGGGGAAATGGAGGCAGGTCAGTAGAGGCTGCGGGGGTGGGCTTGGCTTCTGGCAGCCTGGACTGTTCCCAGGCACAGCATGCCTGGAGGGGTGAGCTGCCTCTTAGAAGCTTTATAATCCGGGATAATGCTGCTGTAATTGGCCTTGTTTTGCTTTTACAATCCTCTCGTTACCTGAAAGCCTACTTTGCAAACGCTATATCTGGGGTGGGTTTATTTTACCGCTTTGTGGACCTTGAGGGGCCAAGGAGCATGGGCTCTTCCTCTCTCCCATCGCATGCCCCATCCCCACTCCCCGGCGACTCTGGCTGACCTGGCCTTGCTCAGGACACAGCCCTGCACCTGCCTCCCCACCATGGGCCTGGGCTGAGCTGGGGACTGCTCTCCTCCCCAGAACCCCCATCACGCCCACCCATCAGAGCCTCCCTCCAACCCCACCTCCTCCCAGCCCTTCCCAGTCTCTGCACCAAACTGAGCTGTCTATAGCACAGACCTGGCCCTTTCACCCTCCACTCAAATCCCTGCGCTACCCTACAGTTGTGGTCAATTTGTTGCAATAAGGGGGCCAAGATCATTCAGTGGAGAAAGAATAGTCTTTTCAACAAATAGCGCTGGGAGAACTGGACCTCCACACCCTGAGGATGAAGCTGGACCCTGACCTCACACCCTGTACCAAACCTCACCGTGGCTTCCACAGTCCACAGGATCGAGGCTTGACCCCTTAGCCTTGCACTCAGGGCTCTTGCCACCCCTTCATTCTTTCAACATTTGTCCTGCTCTGACTACGTGTCAGGCCCCTTGCTGGGGCTGGAATAAGAGACAGAGGATGCTTCTGTCTTTGCAGAGTCCACAGCTCATTTCTGACCAGCTCCAGCTGGCCCAAAGTCACCCCACGCCCATCCATGCTCCCATCATGGCTGCTGCTCCTCAAGATGCCGAACTCCCCACCTCTGAGCCTGTGCTCCTCCCATTCTCTCCGCCAAGGCCCTGCACCTTTGCCTGAGGAGTTTCTGCTTGAATACCACCTCCTCCATGAAGTCTTCCAGAAACCCCGTCCCCGACAAAGCAGTTTCTTCAATCCTTTTCCTGCTCTTTCCTTCCCTGAATCAATTCCTCTCCCCAGGAAGCCCTGAGCTTCCCAGCAGGCAGACACCTTATTTGCCTCTCTTTGTCCATGCCTGACTCCTGGCAGGGGCTCGGGAGCCATTTGTTACAAGAAATAAATGAATCTTTTCCTCTCCTGGTAATTCAGGAAAGGAAATTCAGTGCCTGTTCTTGCTGAAAAACAGAATATGTTTCGTTTTCAATTTACAGGAAGTGATTTCTAATTAGTATGTGACCCATTTTATGTATGTGGAAATTGAGACAGACGTGCTGCTGCACCGCAACACCAGGAGAGGCAAGACACTGAAAAGTGCAGGTCCTGGAAGGCCAGCACCCCCCATCTAATGGGGACAGGGTGGCTCTGTGCCGAGCTGTTGGAGGCCAGGCCAGGCACAAGGGAAAAGCCAGCTGTCCTTCCGCCCCCATTCAACTCCTGGCTGCCAAGGCTGTCAAGAGGCTCCGATGACATGTGCCTGCAGACTGCGCATCAGGGGCCGTGAGCCCTGTTAGGGTGGTTCTGCTAATTGATTCTAGAAGCTCCTGTCACTGCCAGGGGACACCTTGGCAAGTTCAGCAATGTCCTGACCGCTGTCTCTGGCCTCACCAGATGGCCTCCCTTCCTGCTTCAGCTGTCTCTAGGCTCAGCCTGACACCCCCAACCATTTAAGGCCTGAGGCCCTCCCAGTAGCCAGCAGAACCGACCAGCCCAGCTGGGGGGTGGGGGGTGGGAGCACTGGAGACCCCTCCTTGTGGGTCCCTCATGTTCCAGCCTGGTCACAGCCATCCCAAGAGTGGCTTGGTTGGTGGAGGAGGCTCAGGGCTGCTCAGTCAGGACTCAGCCTCAAATGCCCCCCACCTTCCTCCAGTGGCCCCACAGCCTACTGCCTCCTATGGGTGGAGAACCCCGATGTGCCACATGACTGGAGTGCAGCCAGGAGACCTGCTGGCCTCCCTCATCCGTTAGGACGGTCTATATGGCCGAGCCCTGGGGACGGGGGCTGACATTGGAGCCAAGGGCAGGCCCAGGAATAAAAATGGTAATCATGGTGATGCAAAGAGAGCCGTGAGCCCTGAGCCCTTACAGCCCAGCCCCCCATCATCCTGTGCAGTGGAGTATCCCTGTCTCAGCGGACAACGAAAGGAAAGGAAGCTGTGAGGGGCTGAGGAGGAAGCTGACCCCAGGCCACTCTGGCCCCCGAGGCTCTGCTCTCCCCACCGCATGTCAGGGCCCAGGGTGCTGCTGTCTTCTTTCTGCATACAAGCCTGGGGTGTGAGATCGTGGAGAGCATCAACATGTGCCATCCTAAAACTGCCCTGCTTTAGGGAACTGCTAATGGCCACGGGGCTTCTTTAGGGGGTAATAGAAATGTTCTGGAATTAGATAGCAGTGATGGTTGTTCAACCTTGTGAATGTGCTAAGAACTACTGAATTGTACCCTTTAAGAGGGTGAATTTTATGATATGTGAATTACATTTCAATAATATAAACCAAAAACAAACAAAAAGCTGCCCTGTTTAAACACTTTCTGTGTCCCTTGTTCTTTACCCCTAGGACAGAGCGCGTGTGCTCACACACACTCACTCACTCACTTCCCTGGGACCTGGCCCAGCACCCTCCACCCCAGCCTGCCGCTCCTCCCTCCCTCCTTCCAAAGGGCCCTTCTGTGTCCTCTTCCAATTTCCAGGCTCGGGCACATGAAGCTCCTTCTGCCTAACAGCTAGTGAAATGCCTACTGAGTTCTTATCTGGATACAAGCGTGGATCCCATTTTACAGGTGAGATAACTGAGCCTCAGAGAGATGTAGCAACTTGCCCAAGGCCACCTAGCTGGCAGATGGTGCAGCTGCGATGAAGCCCTAGCAGTGGCTTCCCATGATCTGAACCACTTTGCTCTGTGGCCTTCTGTGGTAGGCTGCATAATGCCCCCCAAGATGTCCACATCCTAATCCCTGAAACCTGTAAATGTTACCTTATATGGCAGAGACTTTGCAGATGTGATTAAGGATCTTGAGATGGGGAGATTATCCTGGATCATTATAATCACAACTGTCCTCACAAGAGGGATGCAGAGGGAGATTACCAAGGGGGACAGCGGCAATGTGACGATGGAACAGGGAAAGGATTTGAAGGTGCTGCGCCACTGGCTTTGAGATGAAAGAGGGGCCATAGCCAGGGAATTTAGCTCTAGACGCAGGAAAGGGCAAGGAAGTGGATACTCCTCTAAGCGTCTGGAGGGAACGTAGCCCTGCAAACACCTTGGTTTCTGTTTATTGAAACTGATTTTGGATGTCTGGTCTCCGGACCTATAAGAGAAAAAATGTGTGTTGTTTTAAGTCACCAAATTTGTGGGAATTAGTTACAGCAGCCGTAGAAAATGAATACACTTTCCCTCCTAGGAGAGCCTATTCAGCCGCCCAGGCTGAGCCTCTGTGCTCACCCTGACCTGGGGCCTCTTCTCTTGCTCCCAGCACTGAGCTTACCGGGCTGGTGTCATCCTCCAGTTGCCCAAGGGCAGGCACCAGCTCTGGGGCAGAGTGGAGGAGGAAACTGAGGCTTGGAGAGGGGAGGGGAATGCCCCACATCACTCAGCTGGCAAAAGGTAGAGCTGGGGAATGTGTGGCCAAGAGATGACCAGGGCACCCAAGCTGAAGGCCTCTTGAGAGAAGAGGCCACACCTGCTGCCACTGCCCCTGGGTATCAAGTGCAGCACCCATCTGGGCCCGCACAGAATTGCACCATTCCTGGTGGGCTTGGCTTTAGGGAAACCTGATAGCAAATTTCAAACCAATAAGAGCAAATAAATGAGGGGTGATTACCGACAATAGGAGAGGATACGCGGCGGGGTGCCTCCAAATAGCATCTCCCCAGCACGTTGTAAGTGCTTTATAGGTCATTAACTACTTGACAGAGAAAGCCTGACACTTAAAGCAAAGAATTTGGAGCCTCTACCAGGGAAAATCAATCAGAAATGAAGGTAGAGCATCGGTGGTGTTAAGATGTACCGGGTGGGCAAACGGGATTTGATTTACACATAACTTTAAGGCCCTCTCCATTGTGTAAAGTGAGGCACGCTGGTATTTGAGGCCATTTATAAATCCCAAATGAGAGTTTAGAAAAACTTAACCTCCCCTGCCATTTTGTTGTTGTTGTTAATGAAATATTTCAAAGACATGGAAAAGCACACAGACAAATTTAAACATTTAAGCCCACCACCTGACTCTGTCAAATAAAACATTACAGCCATGGTTGAAGCATCTACTTTTTCAAAAAAATGTTACTTGTTTTTTCTTCCTGCCTGTTCAAATCCCTTCTGTCCTCTGGCTCCACCTTGTCAAGGAGACCTAAGCTGACCAACCACCCTTGCCCAAGACATTGCTCCTTTCTCTGAAATCAGAGTGCAATTACTGCCTCTTTAATTAACTTGGCAATTAATCACCAGCTGCTTGTGAAACAGCTTTTATTGTCCTTGTCTATCTCAGAGGTGGGTGGGGGTGAGGACCAGGAGTGCCGGGGGAGGAGGGGACGGGCTGGCAGGGCCCTCCTTGGGCACGAGGCTAGGGCAGGGTCAGCTAGAAAGGAGGCCTGAGAAGGCTTGTTACTCGGAGGGTGGGCTCCATCCTGCCTCTGTTTAAGCAGCTGCCAGGAACCAGGATCCAAGATGAGCTGTGGAAACCCAAGAGAGCAGTGGGCAGCCAGGAGGTGGATCCACGCTGGGTGGCCTCAGGGTTTCTGCTCTCGGTATTCCCCTCTAATCAGAATGTTCTTTCCTCCCTGAGCTTTGTAGAATTGTGTCCCCCAAAATGAAATGTTGAAGTCCTAACCATGGATACCTGTGCATGTGATCTGATTTGGAAATAGGGTCTTTGCAGATGTAATCAAGTTAAGATGAGGTCATACTGGGTTAGTATAGATGTCACTATAAGAAGGCCATGTGAAGACACAGACACAGGGAGAGCTGTGTCAAGCTGGCTCCTCTGCATGCCTGAATCTGGCTGCCCACTGTACCTGAGACAGGACCTCAGACAGCATTTTTCTTGTTGATTAACCCTCCTCGTGTCCAACTCTAGGAGCAGTTCCTACACCCTCCTTTGTTAGAGGAACCCTCTCCTTCATCCCATCTCAGACACCATCTCTCTCAATCAAAAGACCCACCTGGGGAGTTCCCAAGGACTCCCCGAAAGAGAACAGCATCTCTGCTCCAGTCAGTTTGCTTAATGATACTCCCCATGGATCCCCCAGGAAAATCCACCCCACACGCCCCCAAACTGTCAGGTAGGCAACGTAGCCTGGTTTGAGCAGAGTGCTTCTAATTTTTTCTTCTTCTGATTTGGGGATGGGGTGGGGTGGGGAAGGAATTCCCAGGAAGGGAGAGGGCCCAGCACGTTACCAGGAATTTAATGTGGAGGCAGGGGCTACCTCATTCATACTGCCAAGCACAGCACTGGTACAGCACGTTCACTGAAATAACATCTGAAACCGTCTTCTGCTCTAATCCAACACTCTCTTTTGATAGGTGGGAAACGGAGGCTGTGACGCCGCCCAGGGCAGTGCCGTGCGGAAGAGACCTTTGGTCCAGTGATGGATGCGTGTCCCAGCATCGGCTCAGCCATTCATTCCCAGTCCCCGCATTTCTCTGCACCTTGGTTTCTCTCTCCTTGGTGGGGAATAGTAATACCATCTCCTAGGGATGTTGCCAGTATTAAAGATAGTTGCAAAAACCTGCATGCATATTTTCTATTAATTCATTCAGCTCCTGAATTAACGTTTTAAGCGCCTACTGTGTGCTAGGCCCTGGGGATGCAGTGGTGAGCAGCACAATCTCGGTGTCCCGACCTCAAGGTGTTATTTGGTGGAGAAGGACAAGAAAATGCAGTTACCCCCCGGGGTGGTGTTATGAGAGGGAGCACAGAAGCACAGAGGGGAAAGCTGCAGAGTTCAGAGGGGCCCAAGAGAGCAGCTGCCGCCTTAGGAAAGAAAAGGCAAAGAATGAAATCCGCAAGCCCCCACCCCCACTGTCTGAGCCCCTTCTTCGTCCCAGCCAATCAGGCGTCAGCAACGCCGGCCGGCCGACCAATCAGGAGCCGGAACAGGAGCCCCAGTCGCAGGCCTCGGTCTCCCCCGGGAGCGCGGCCGGAGCCGGCGCGCCCCGCCCCGCCCCGCCCCGGCCCCGCCCCCTGCCCCGCCGCGACTGGCGCTGCCGGCTGCGAGCCCGGTGGCCGGCGGCCGGCCGCTCGGGCCGAGCATTGTCCTAAGAGCCAAAAAAAGGGAGAAGGGGGCTGGGGGGACAGCCACGTGGCCGCAGGAGGATTTACAACATTTTCTTTCGCCAGCTACAATATTGCAAAAGATGTGAAAGAGACAGCACGGCCAGGACCGGAGCGCGAGGGCGCCGGAAGGTAAGCGGCCCCCAGCCGGCTCCGCCGGGACCTGGGACACCGGGAGAGATCGCGGACATCACCCCGACCCTGAGCGGCCGTCGCGGGGTCTGCGTCCAGGTCCGCGCTCTAAAGGGTCTCGTGAGCTTTGGGTGGTGCAGACGCGGCCCCCGAGCTGAAGGCATCTCCGGCGGCCCGGGGGCTGCCGCGGCGGTGCGGACCAGCGCAGGTGGTCCTGCCGAGGCGCCTCCGGAATCCGGAGGTAGTCGAGACTGATCCTCAAGGCTGAGTTTGGCAGTCCGGGTAACTAGCTGCCGGTGATGCTGTGGAGACGCGGACCAATGACCGAGGCACCCTCCAGCGACCTGGGGGCAGATGAGGCTGTGTAGACACGCGCTGTGGTCGAGGAGCCTCAGAACCGCGAGCAGGTGTAGACGCGCGGGTTCCAGGCACGGAAAGTTTGCTGGCCCGCGCTGAGCCCGCTCGCTGGGAGGAAGGGTCTCGCGCAGACCCACGCGCCTGCGAGGGGCGAGGCGCACCCCTGCGGGCGGGCATGGGACTCACCTGTCGCGTCTCAGCCCCTCCCCGCGCGCCTTGGGGGGAACTCCCAGACCCCAGCTGCTGTGATTCGTGTACTCGCTTCCTCCGGAGCGGCAGAAGCTGCGGCTGAGGTAGGAGAGGGAGTTGGGCAGGCAGTAAATGACCCGAGTCCTAGAGCAAGACCAGAGGGATTCATTCATTTTGAGGTTTTTTTTCTTTTTGAGACAGAGTCTTGCTCTGTTGCCCAGGCTAGAGTGCAGTGGTGTCAGCCTAGCTCACAGCAACCTCAAACTCCTGGGCTCAAGCGATCTTCCTGCCTCAGCAGGGACTACCGGCGCATGCCATGACACCCGGCTAATTTTTCTGTTTTTAGTAGAGACGGGTCTCACTATTGCTCAGGCTGGTCTCGAACTCCTGAGATCAAGTGATCCTCGCTCCTCAGCCTCCCAGAGTGCTGGGATTACAGGTGTGATTTTTTTTTTTTTTTTTTTGGGACAGGGTCTTGCTCTGTGGCAGGGCTGGAGTGCCGTGGCCTCATCATAGCTCACTGCAACCTCAAACTCCTGGGCTCCAGCCATCCTCCCGCCTCAGCCACACCCCGGTAGCTAGGACTACAGGTGCACACCACCACACCTGGCTAATTTTTCTATTTTTTGTAGAGACGGGTCAGTATATTGCTCAGGCTGGTCTGGAACTCCTGGCCTCAAGATTCTCCTGCCTCTGCCTCCCAAAGTGCTGGGATTACAAGTGTGAACCACCATGCCTGGCCCCATTTGGAGTCTTTTAGAGCAGTTCAAGCACCCACTCTGCGCCCTGGCTCCGGAGGAGCCTGAGGTGTCTCCATCTCACCTGTGAGGAATCTGAGGGGCCGAGAGGCCAACCTGGTGTCCTATCACACGCTGGTAATAAGAGGAGGGGACTCAAACCCTGTTTTTCCTGGCTCCTTTTCTCCTTCCACTTCCGCCTCAGTGAGGAGAAGGGGTGCCGGGCATGGGGGCCGGTGCAGATGGAACCTGGCCATGGGGTGCAGAGAGGTCAGGCCCCCTGGATCTGCTTCCCACTCCCCCTCTGTGGCTCCCAGTGGTCCCATAGCACCGAGTGAGGCAATGAACGGAGGAGTGAAGGTGGTGGCAGAGAGAGTCCTGGGCAGGTGATGCTGGTGCCCACCTACCTCATGCCCAGGGGTGCTGTGCCTGGGGCAGATCAGGTGGGGCAGAGTATTCATGTGACACTCTCTCCTGTGGCCAGGCTCTGCCACAGGGGAAGGGGGCAGAAGGGTGCCCGTTGGCTGGAGGAGATACCCACATCTAGGGTGGTTCTTGGGAAGGCTCAGTGTGTCATCTCCTATCACCCTCTGTGCCCTTTGCTCCATTCCTACTCCCACATCCTCCCATCTTTCTGACTCCTCCTGCCACAGGGCCTTTTGCACATGTTATTTATTCTTTTGATCAAGAAAAAGTCATCACACACCTATTCTGTGCCAGGCGTGGGCAATTCGGCAGTGAATAAGGCAGGCCCAGTCTCCACCCTCTCAGGGCTTCTGGAGCAGTGAAGAGACATAGGGGGCGGCATGGGGAAAGAAGGCAACCTCCGGTGAAGGCCTCTCTACAGACATGCAAAGTGCCAGAGGGGTTAACGCTACTCCTCCCCAAGCTACTCCTCCCCAAGCCTTCTCTGACCTCTCTGACTTGACATTTCCACCGGGACAACACTCCTAGCCTGGGACCACTCCCTCCATGGACACTTTTGTATCAGTTGGTTAATGTTTGTCCCCGCCCATGGATTATAAGTGCCTTGAGGGCAGGACTCTAATCTCTTCTGGGTGGATGTAGGCAAAGCCAATAAAGGATGGGTAGGATTTCCCCAGAAAAACAGGAGCTGCTCCGCCAGGTCAGGTGTCCAGATGACAGAAACTTTTCTTTCCCCTTCCCTGACCCGAGTCCTGGGCTCTACAGCCCATTTGCTGTTCACAGAAACAAAGTATTAATAAAAGGAACCGGGGGCCTTGTGCAGGGAGAGACCCAGCCCTGATGGGCCACTGCAGCGCCGAGTCTGGCCCGCTGGAGGCAGAGCGGACCGCGGGGAGGCTCGCGGTGGGTGTCTCTCCTGGTCTCTGAGCTCAGACTGCCTGCCTCCTTTCTCCTGTCCTAGCTCTTGGAGGCTTGGTTTCCGTCAAGTGCTGTTCTGGGAGAAGGTAGTGGTCAGTAGGGCCCCCAGGGTGTCCAGGGTACAGGGCCACGGTGACTGCCTTGCTTCCCCCCATCCTGGGTGGGCAGGACCGACCCTGGGCAGCACCTCTCTGACTCAGGGTTAGGCCTCTGGGCTGAAATAGCTGCTCAGCTGACCCACAGCTCATTCAGACTCTCAGCTGGAAAGTAGGAGTCTGGCTCAGAGGGACGACACTTATTTTTATTTTTCGTAGTTTCTACACAGCTCGAGTTTCTCCCTCCCCTGGCTCCATCAGACCTGTGTGCCTGGCACCTTCCTGTGGCAGGTTATGCTCTCACAGATGCCTGACAAAGCTTCTATTGCGTCACCCAACCCCCCACCGTCCCACTTGAGGGGACTGAGCTGCCGCTGCACGCTGCTAGAGAGCCGGTCTACATGCTGTATTCAGGCTCTGGCAGGGATGGAATAAAAGTGGCCTCCCCACCCACTCACCCTGCCAGCCAGCCCTCCTGCCTGGAATGGCTTTAAAAAAATTAATTTGCAGTGATTTACTCCCTTCTGTTCTGTGGGGATCACCGGTGTTTTAAATATGTATTTAAATCAGATTCACTGCTTTCAGCTAAAGTTCATCTGCCTCCCTGCACCAAGCAGAAAGAGCACTGGATTCAGAATCAGGTGACTCAGAAGTTCAGAACAAGTTCTGCTAATGATGAGCTGTGTGACCTTGGGCAAATTACTTAACCTCTCTGCGTCTTCATTGGCTCCTCTGGAAACTGAGGTTAATGATAATCCCTCCCTCGCAGGGTGTTTTGAGAATTAAATTAGATAATGCTCAGGGAAGACCTGTGCAATGCCAGGCGGGTGTTTTCTGTTCCCCAGTACTGGCTGTCCTGCTAACTAGCCTGGTGACCTTGGGCAGGCCACTCAGCCACCCCTGGCCTCAATTTCCTCATCTGTAAATCCACAAGGTTTGTGAGATGAGGGACCAGAGCCCCTTGCCCCCAGCCCTGAGCCTCCATTCACCTCGGGCCCTCTGCCAGACTTTGTCCCCTCGACCACCCCTTTTCCTTTTTGCTTGTTATCTGAGCACTGGGTTTTAATTGGAGGTGGCCCCCTCCCCAGCTACCACTCTTCCAGCTTGCTGTGAAGTCTCAGGGTTGCAGCCCTGAGGGGCCTGCAGTTCCTCGAGCATTTTCAGGGGCAATTAGCTGCGATGTCACAGGCCTAGGAGGTGGCCTCAGTGGGCGCTTGGCCAGGCCTCCAGGAGGCCAGGACCCGGCTCTGTCTGTGGCCTGGGGGGCTCCCCCAGGCCTGGGGGATCCACATTGCTGGCCGTGTCCCCAGGCAGAGCCATTTCCATTTCTGTACTTTACGACTCCTTGAAGCCCCGTCTGAGCGTAAATTAGTTCTACCCTGTGCTTTTGTTGGCAACTGTCGGTGCCTTGGAAGCAAGGGGCTTTGTCAGAAAGAACAAAGCTGTTCGGTGTTTTTCTGATTTGGGGGAAGCGCGCTCCTGGGGGAGGGCTCCGTCGCTTCTCAGTGTCAGTTTTGAGTCCTTGGTTCTCAGACTCGCTGGTTTTGTTTTGGGTTTTTAAGTCCTATGGCTTAAGAGTCACATATGTTTGTGTGTGTGTTGGCTAAGGGATTTTTTTTCCCCTCCTTTTTGGCTTACACAGTGTGTTCTGTGGCAGCTAATTCCAGGGACTGAACTTTTCAAATCACTGCTTCAACAGCTTCTAAAAATCTGGACCTAGTTACTCCTGTCATCCATGTGTAAGGATTTAGAAAAAAAATTGCAAACGCAAGGGTGGGCAGCGGTGAGGGTGTACAGCCCCTGGCACCCACCGTCGACCTGGGGTCAAAGCCGAAATGTCGAGTGCCTCCTGGGAGGGGGGGCGCGGGCTGCTCGGTGCCAGACATCTGGATATTGAGAAAACATCTGGGTGGCTGGGGTTTTCAGGTTTCTGCCTGACATTTAATATCACAAACATTGAGCCTGCCTCATCCCCTGCCAGCCATGGGGCTTCTCCTCCCAAACACACCCAGCCCCTTCCCCCGCCTTCCTGACGGGTAAGAAGCATCCATTCTCTCCAATCCCCCAGTGTGTCCCCCTACCGGAAATCTGATGGGCTCATGACATCATGGCTGGCTGCTGAGCGATGAAGTGGATGCCACAAAGAAATCCGACATCTCGGGTGGATTCTGAAATCAGTTTCCCTCCAGCTGCAGTAACAGGCGTGAAGTCAGGAGAATTTGAGCTTTGTTTAAAAAATAAAAAACAAAACTAAATCTTGCCCTTTATTAAATACAATTTTCTTAAAAACAAGCAAACCTTTTGGACAGCATCCTATTTTAATAGAAACGCTGGGTTTTGTGAAACAAAAGTGGCTAATAAATGGGACCTGAAGCTTCATGTGAGTCGTCCATTTCTGCTGAGTGTTTTGTGTGTCCTTATTCACCAATAAAAGAGGAACTAGCAATGGTTAATCTCTCTTCATTATTCAAATGAGATAGCTTTTTTTTTTTAGGTCAATAAAATTCACAGGGTAAGTTGCTGGTTTATGTTTTTCCAGGAATCCATTTTTATGGAGTGACCTTGGACCTCACCGGTCTGCAGACATTGTATTCCCCTCTGCCAGCTCTCCTGGCTATAACACCCTTATGAGGACGCAGTGAAGCTTTCTGGCCCCCTGGCCAGGCTCCAGGGGATGACCAGTGTGTCAGCAGGGCAGAGCTGGGACTTGTGGGCCAGGCACTTCTTGGGAATGAAAAACCTCTTTGAAGGAAGAGAGTCAGGAGGGGAACAGAAGTAAAGGGACCTGGGACACAAGCCCAGGGTAGCCTGGGAGGGGATCTACTGTCTTCCTTCCCAATAGGGAGCAAAGACCTCAGAAATAGCTCCAGGCCGAGGGGCCCACCTCACCCCTGGAGCAGGCTCAGGTTAAACGAAGTTCAAGATTGTGTGTGTCATGCCAGCCAACTCCCCATTTGAAGTCCCAGACCTGGATTGGAGTCCCACCTGCTCCAGGGACAAGCTGGGGGGCCCTGGGTGAGTCAGACCACCTTCCAGTTTCTTTCCTTGTAACGGGCACAATGACCCTGTCCTGCCTGTCCAGAGAATCAACAGTGCCGGACGCTTCACGCCGCGCCCAGCCACTCTCAAAGGGCTCCAGGGTCTCTCTCAGAGCCAGGAGGGGCCAGTGCGGATTCTGGAGTCAGATCTGCTGCCTGGGTTTGCGTCCCAGCTCTGCCACCTGTTACCTGTATGACCACATTGATCTGCGTGACATTCTCTGCACCTTGGTTTCCTCATTTGTCAAACCATCATAATAATAGGACCAACTCTGTGTAGGGGCTGCCGTGAGGACTGATGGTCTCAGAAGGCCTGGAACGTAGTGAGTGCTCACCACGTGTTAGTGCTCTGACTGTGCCCTGAGTCCAGCAGGCTGGGTGCCAGGTGGGACTGTGGGGCCCGGGATGGGGGGGGCAAGATCAGCACAGGTGAGGATAATCAAGGACCAACAGGAACATCTCCTCATCTCTCTGTGCAGAACTTTCCATGGCTCCTCATTGCCCTTTCCCCTGGGCCTCAACGCACGGTTCTTCTCTCCCCTTGCTCTGTCCCTCCTGCCTTCTCCGGGTGCAGTGCTGACGGGTAGGCAGCTGACTGAGCACCTGCTGTCACGTTGCCTTGTGCACTTTACGTGGATTAATTTGTTTGATTCTCACACCAACCTGTGAAGAGGGACAGTTATCATTCCTGTTTTCCAGAGGCAAAAATGGAGACCTCAGAGGTTAAGTATCTCTGCCCCAAATCCCAGAGCCTGGATTGGAACCAAGGGTCAGGACCCTGAGCTCATCACTTAACCTTGGCTCCGCTGGGCCTTCCTCCTCCTGTTTCCCACCTGCCTTCCCAGAATCCCCATCTTTGTCCGCTGAAACTTACACCAGGTCGGCCAAGAGGCCTTCCTGGCTCTCCCTCCTGCAGCATCATCCGTGAAATTCTGGCTGCGCTGCACGTGCCCCTCAGGGTGTAGCTCTCCATGGTTGGCCCTGGGCCCCCTGTCTGCCTCTCCTGGAGCTCAGGAGCTGGACTGTGGCCAGTTATGTGTCCCCACAAATCCCTGCAGGCCAGGTGAGCAGGCGTTTACTGAGGACCTACTATGTGCAAGATGTGGGACTCATAGGGCAGGTGCCTGCAGCCAATCTGGACTTCTCTCCCAAACCCCAGACCCGTCAAGCCAATGCCTGCTGCCGCAGTTCCACTCAGATGGCCAGGGGGCAGCTCTGCCTCTGCAGGTCACAAGCTGAACTGAAATTCAACCTGAGCCTGCTCCACCCCTGAGCTGTCCCCATCTCACCTCCATTCCCCACTCTCTTGCTTAGGCCAGAAACCTTGCAATCATCCTTGACCTTTGAGGCCCTCTCTCTCTCTCTCTCTCTCTCTCTCTCTCTCTCTCTCACTCTTATTGGTTGTACTTTCAAAATATATCAGTGGTTTGACCCTTCCCTCCACAAGCATTGCCACCACCTGCACTGCGCACCAGGATGGATGCAGCAGCCTCTGCAATGGTCTCCCTCCTTCCTGTTGCCCCCTGAATTCACCCACCACACAGCAGCCAGAGTGATCCTGTTGGAACTTGAGCCAGATCCCACACTTTTCTGCCCAGTGCCCTGCAATGACTCCCAGCCCATTCAGGGTCAAAGCAGAGCCCTGCCTGTGTGCTTGTTCCCTCCAGACCTCTGTTCCTGCCACCCCCATGTGTCCGCTGCTCTTGCAGTTCCTCCAATATGTCACGTCTGTGCTCACCTCAGGACCTTTGCACTTGCTGTTCCCTCTCCCTGGTATGCTCTTTCCTCTGAGAGTTACATCACTCCCTCATTTGCTTCTTTCAGAGCTCTGATCAAATGTTACCTGCTCAGAGAGACTTTCCCCCACCCGCCCCCATCCTTTCCCCGCTCTGTTGCTCTTTGCTCACAGCGCTCCTTACCACTGGATGTGCACGTATGTGTTACTAGAATGCACCTGCATTAGAGCAAGGCCCTGCCTGTCCTCTCACTGCTGTGTCCAAGGCCCTAACACAGGGCAGGCGGGTGCTCAGCAAACACTGGTTGAATGAGAGGATAGCGGGATGAGTGCTGTGCAGGGACAGCAGGTGTTGAACACCCGATTTTCCCAGGTTCTGTGCTGGGTGCTGAGGCAACATGTGTGGACAAGATCTCATCCGGGGAGGGAGACAGACTGTGCACAAGAAATCACAAAGGAGGTGCAGTGGGGTGGTGTCCAGGAATGATTCGGAGGAGGGAGTGGTCTGGCCGGTCAGAGGGCGGGCCCGAAGGAGGGCGTACGAACGGACAGGCATAGAGGAATTGGAGCGTGAGGAGGGTTGAGTGGACAAGTGGAGAGTGTGCTTCAGGGGCTAAGGACAGGGCAGGGGGACAACGGCAGGTTTTCCAGATCGGGTTTATGGTGTGGACAAAGGCCCCGAGGGGGCGACGCGCAGGGCATGTGTGTGGGGACGGACTGGGGAGGGTCTTCAGTGTGCCTGGAGAGGTGTCGGGAGGCCTGGGTGGGGATCCTTGCTCTCCTCCTCCAGCCTCGAGATCCTGGGCTCACCTATTCCCCTGTCTGGGGCTCAGTTTCCCCACTGTGGACTCCTGACCATGTGCTTTTCTACTGCGGTGTCCTGCCTCACAGAGAGGGTGAGACTCAAACCTGGAGGGACTGAGGGTAGACAGGAGTCTGCCAGGAAGAGCGTGGTGAGCAGGGGAACAGAATGTGCAGTGAAGTGGGGCCCTCCTCCCAAGCTACGTTTCTCCAAGCCCTCCCTCAGTGAGCAAAGAGGCAAGGAGGATGGTGATGGGGTGGCCTGGCCGTCCCCGGCGGGGCCCAGGCCTGGAGCATGCTCGGCCTTGGCCTCACACCCTGCTGAGCAGCACAGCCCGGGAGGCAGGCCCTTCCTGCAGCTGGAGGGCCAAGGCCCAGGGCAGCGAGGTGTCCAACAGCTACACTCAGCACGTAGCTGGTAAATGGCAGGTGGAGGATTTGAACCCAAACCTGCGGGACCCAGATCTCTGCCTTCCTCTAGCAAGAATGAGCCAACTCCTTTGGGCAGGCCAGGTGAGCTCCTGCCGGGTCTGGGAGAGCCAGGGTAGCACAGGTGAAATGCCCACTGGTGACAGGCTCATGAGTCCCCCCACCCGCCCCCCATGGCCTACCCTGATCACCTCTTCCTCCTTTAGGGAGGGTCAGCTGGGCCTCTGGAAAGCCTCTGAGCATCTCCTCTTGACTGGAGCTTCTCTGAAGACTCTGGATGCACCTGGAATGTTCTAGGTTTATTAACTCTCTAAAAAGCCTCACAACCGTGCTTCGTGGCAGGGGCTGTTGTTATCCCTGTTTTACAGCTGGGGACCCTGAGGCTTAGAGAGGAGCAGTAACCCAAGGGACACATACCGGTTAATTGGGGATGTTCTGCTGTGTTAGTTTCTGAAGGTTGTTTGGGGGACAGAGGGCCTGGCTCCACGTGTAGCCCAGAGCTGGTGCTTGGCCCTAGGGTGGGAGTTTCAGGGGCTAATTTCAGCCCACACCAAGAAGAGCTTT
Organism: Lemur catta; assembly: GCF_020740605.2. Lineage (NCBI taxonomy): Eukaryota > Metazoa > Chordata > Mammalia > Primates > Lemuridae > Lemur > Lemur catta. The sequence continues at coordinate 6,162,932 of NC_059133.1, forward strand.
CTTTCAGGGGTACTCAAAGGCAGAGTCTTGGCAGGAGTGAGCTCCCCATCACCACTGGATTTCAAACAATCTCCGCATGGCGGGGAGGAGAGATTAAAAAGAGCCGCTGTTGGACTGAGCAGTCCAGGTCTCTTTGGCCTCTCCAAGCCTCAGTTTCCTTATCTGTGAAGTGGAGATATTATTGCCCAGCTGGCAGAGGCCTTGGAAAGCACCCAGCCCTTTTTTAGCCCACAGAAGGTGCCCAGTAAGTGCCACTGTCCCCCACCCCTGGTCCTCTGAGCTTCCCCTCTAACAGTCAGGCTCCGAGGGCAGAGTGGGGAAGGGGCTGCCTCCAGCAGCCCTGTCCCTGCAGAGCAGCCCCGAGGCCCCGCTGCCTCCTTGTCCGCAGCGGTGGAGTGTCCAGGCCTCATGTGGGCTGGCCTCACACATCTGCCTCTGGGTCTCATCTGTCAGCTGGGCTGGGTCATGGCTGGCTCCGTGAGTAACTGGGAAACCCCTCAGTGAGTATTTGGAAGTGGGGCTCTCGCTGCAGGCCCCCACACCCCTGCTGACACTGGCCTCCAGGAGAGGCAGGGCTCACTCCGTAATCACTGCTCTCATCACCGTCTCACCTGGCTAAGCCCGAGCCTCTCTGTCCTTTGGAGCTTTCTGGCTCCCTAGCCAGGAAATGGCGTGATGCCAGAAGCCAGTGGGATCTGTCACAGTGCTCCGGGTGATTGGTATTTGTTGGGCACCTACTCTGTGCCAGGGACTTTCCTTACATTTACTCGAATAATTCTTGAGGTACAATCTCATTTCATAGGAGAGGGAGCTGAGGCTCGGGGAGAGGAAGCAACTTGGCTAGCACAATCTCAGAGCCAGGGTTCTGACCCAGGGCTGTGGGACTGCAAAGTGAGTGAGCATTCTCTGTCTATATCCTGCCACCCCCTGGGTAGGGCAGTGGAAGGAGCACTGGCTTTAGCTCTGGAGTGTGATGGGGGGACCACAGGCTGAGCAGGAATGCAGATCCAGGCACAATCCTGACTCGCCCCCGTGTCTTTGCACATTCCGTTCCCCCTTCTTACATGCTTTTCCTGGCAGACTCCTCTCTAACCTCAGTCTCTCCAGGCTTCAGTTGCTTCCTCTCTTTGAGGCAGGGCACTGTAGCAGGAAATGTTATGGTTGGGAGTCCAGCAGGCCTGTTTTCAAATCCTGCCCTGCCACCACTGAGCCTGGAGGGGAGAAGAATCAGGGGAACAGTATGCAAACAGGGAACAGCATAGGCAAAGGCAGGAGGGTATGAGGGCCTAGGAGGGTGGAGCCAGGATCCAGGCAGAGAGTAGGAGGCTGTCCTCCCTGCCTCGCCTGGCCTCCTTCTTCTCCTGTACAAGCCTTCATGCCTTTGAGTGTCTGTCTGCTCCTTGGTGTCCCCTGTCAGCCCCTCCCTCAGCCACCCTCATCAATGCTGCCTCCTCCCCAGTGCTGCCTCAATTTGAGCAGCTGATGACCTGGCTTGTTTCTGTCCTGCCTGCGCGTGGTGGTAAGATCCTTGACTCAAATCCTGGCTCTGGCCCTTGCCTGCTGGGTAACTCCGGACGAATTACGTCACCTCTCTGTTTCTTCATCTGCAGGATGACAGCAGCAGCTCCCAACTCACAGTGTTCTCTCGGGGATTAAATGAGATTGTGCTTATAAAGCAGCAAACCACGCTGCCTCAGAAAGCAAGCCAGCTGGGACACACGCGCTCACCCACGTCATTATTGTGATTTTTGAGTTCCTTAAGGGCAGGGCCTGTGTCTGGCTCCCAGCTTATGGTAAGGCAGAATCGGGGCTCAGTGATTGCTTCTAGAATGAAAGGGCAGCCCATTCTGCTCAAATATGATTTGTAATAAAACTAGCAACAAACTAAACTAAATGTGATCATTTATTGGGTGTGTACCTCATCTTGTTTAATCCTGATGACTCTGTGACCTGGGAATTATTAGACCCATTTTACGGATAATATAATTGTGGCTTAGAGAGACTAGACCACCTGCCTGAAATCCAGTAAGTACTTGAGCAGTTGAGTTTTGAGCCTGGGTCTGGCTAACTTTGCTGCTCTGTGTGTTGGTCTGGACCCTGTCCTGTTATGCCCCCTGTTGAATAGTCCAGACACCCTCTTCTCTCTCATGGGTACCTTTCCCCATCTCTGGGCCACCCCTCGGAGTGGCTGGGGTGAGGGAGTATGAATGTGGGGGCCCATGAGTCGTGTGCCCTATAATACACACACATGCCCACACACATGCACACATACATGTACACACACGCATGTGACCCTGTGCAGCTGACAAGTTCCTCCAGGTCTCCAGAGCCACATCTGACTCTTGTGCACTCCGCATGAAGCCCCTGTGCGATGCTGCCGTGGGGCTGTCACTGCTTGTACATTCTCCGAGCTGTCAGCTCCCATCGGGTGGGATGGAGCTCCGGATGCTCCCCCAGCACAGTGTCCCAGCCCAGTGGGGTGCCAAGGGAGGAGCCAGCCAGCACTCTCTGCTCTGTCCAGTTGCGTCAGGCAGGGGCACGGGGGGCGGGAGGGATCGGGCAACCAACCCACAGGACCTTGCTCCTTTCCTTCTCTGTTCCCACAACCCACCAGGCCCACCCTGTCTACCGGGCCAGGCTGGATTTGAGGCTCAAGTAGGAAAATGCACATGGGGAATCGCGGGGCCGGGGGGGGGGGGGGCGGGAGAGCAGGAGAAATGCAAAGTGGCGGTGGAGGGGGGCGTCAGAGGAGCCCTGGCACCTGGGGCTGCTGGAGAAGGTGCGGTAAATGGTCCTAAACCACGTGGGGGATGAGCCATCCCTGCACTATCTGCTGTTGAACTCAACTCAACTCTGGGGCCACCCGTGGCTGTGCCCACCTGGCAGCCTCTGAGAGCCCTCGAGTGGCACACTGGAAGCTGGGGTCAAGGGATAAAGGCAGCAATGGGGCAGGTGGGACTGCGTGGGGCCTGGGGCAGGCCAGCCCAGGAGCAACAAGTCTGGACCCCAGAGGGGTTCATTCATTCATTCACTCATGCATTCATTCTGTACATATTCATGGAGCATCTAATATGAGCCCTATAGGCTGGGTACTCGGTGCTGGGAAACAGCAGTGGGCAAGACAGACAAAACCCCTGCCCTCATGGAGACCACATTCCAGCGGAGGGAGACAGATCAAAAAACGTAATAAGGAAGCAACATATGCTGTGGTTAAGAGTAGTAAGTGCTAAGGAGAAAAATAAACCAGAGAAGCGGGGTTGGGAGTGGAATTTTTTTCAATTATAAATAGGTGTCCAAGGGAAGATCTAATTGAAAAAGTGACATTTGATCCAAGACAGCAAGGTGAGTCTGAAAAGCCAGGCATCAAGGAATAGCAGGAGGCCAGTGTGGCTGGAGGGAAGGGAGGGAGACGGACGTGGTAGCAGATGAGCTCGAGAGGAAACAGGCCAGATGGTGGGGCCTCCTGGATGCCCCCTTTAAAATGGTCCCTCTGGCTGCCCAGGGTAGCCTGGCGGAGGGGCAGGGTAAGACCGGGAGGCAGAGGCGGCTGCTGAAAGCAACCTAACAGGATTTGCTGATGGATTGGAGTGGGAGAGCCAGCACTGAGGCGTCAAGGATGACTCCAGAGAGTTCTGGCCAATTTGCTGGAAAGGCTGGCTGGACCGAGAGGCTCAGCTGAGGCCCTCAGGGAGGCTGGAAGACAGAGTGGGCTGAGACAAGGACCCCAAACAATCAGATACCCGTGACTGAGAGGGGGCTCTAATTGGAAAGCTGGGGACCCCCTGCACCCCAGCAGCTTGTGGGGCCACGTAGATCACACACTGGTCCCAGAAAAGGCCATCCTCTCTGTGCTTTGGACTGGGGGCAGGGTGTAAAGTGGCCATGAGCTGGCATGAACTCTGTAACAGGTCCTTTTTCCCTGTTCTCCGTCTGTCCTTCCCTCCTCACTCCTCTCCGGCCACCGTCCCTCCTCCCACCCTCCTGTTCTGCCTCGACTACCTCGTGAGCTGTCCCAAGCGCTGGGGCTGCATCCGTGAACTCGGTAGCCAAGGGCAGGGCATCCCCATGTCCGAGCCTGAAGCAACTTCCCCATGGGCAGAAGGTGGACCAATACAAACTCTTGATTTGTTCCAATTTAAGGTCACTGGACAAGTTTGTGACTACGTGTGATTTGAATGTTAAGCAGTTTTGAGTCATTTAAAATAAAGTCACTGTCAGAAAAAACTCCTGGTCAGGCCATGCCCCCTGGTTTGGGTTCCAGAAAGGACTGGTGGAGTTGCAGGCTCCGAGGAGGCCGCCTTTCTGTCTAGGCAGAGAAGGGAAAGGGTGGCCGGGTGGGAGCCCGGCAGGAGCAAAGGGCCTGCGTCGGGGGGAGTGTGTAGAATGGGAGGGGTGTGGGGCACGGGGGACTGCAGAGCCAAGTGGGCAGGCCATGGAGGCTCTTGTGGGCCTGGGTGGAGCATCTGGACTTTGTTCAGAGAGCAGTGAGGAGCCATGGAAAATTTCTGAGCTGGAGAATGACCCACTGGTGCCACCAAAGAGCATGAATGAGAGAGGGCAAGTGGTCAGAGGCCAGTGAGGTGGCTGTGGCCTTGGCCAGGCAGGGGGTGCTGAGACCTGCCCTTGGACTATGGGTGTCAAGGGAAATGGATATGAGAATTGTCACAAGGGTGAGTGAATGGACCTGGTGAGTGGGGGTGGCACTGCCTATTGGCATGACAGTCAGCCACCTCAGGTGACCTCACCCCAGGCGTGCTCCTCCTGCAGTGCTCCCACATTAGGAAATGTCCCCATCCCTACCCAGCCAGCCCTCTGCACCACCAGAACCTGGTGCCATCCTGGGCTCCCTTCCCCCACACTGGTGCCATCTCCAAGTCACTTTGATTGTGGTTTCCAAACTCTTCCCACGTGCCCCTCCCCTCCACCTGCACAGCCTCTGCCCAAGGCCGGGCCCTGCCTCTCCATGCGCCACGCCTCCAGCCTTGCACTGCTGGCCCAGGCCCTGCAGAGTAGCCAAAGGGATCCCTCTAGAACCTGAGTCGGGCATGCCATCCTCCTCATCCTCGTGGTTTCCTGAATCTTGGGGCAGATGTCCACTCCTACAGCCCACACCCCGAGTAAGTTCCGCCTCAAACTGAGCTGCTGGTTCTGGCTTCACTCACTTGGCTGAGCTTTACTGTGCACCCCTGCAGTGCTGGCACCATGCTCGCGTTGAAAGTTGGGGCTGTGGGAAAAGAAAGAGAACCCCCACAGAGTGCGGGGCCAGGCAAGGCTTCTCTGCATGTGGGGCCGTGGGTGCTGAGATCCAGAGCGTGAGCAGGAGGAGAGAGTGTTTCAGGAAGGAGGCCTGGCCAGAGCACTGGCCTGAGGCGGGGGAGCCGGCCGTCCCGTGCCCACAGCAGGGCTCCCACTGCCTGGTACCCCTCTCCCATTGTGGTCTCATTGTCCTAGGATGGTGGTGTGGGAGGGGCAGGGGCTGAGCCTGGGCAGGTGGCAGGGCTGGCTCCTGGGGACCTACGGGGTACACTGGGGTGTGAGGACTTGATTTTTTTAATTGGCTTTATTGAGATATAATTTATATTCCATAAAATTCACCCTTTTAAAGTGCACAATTTAGTGGTTTTTGATATATTCACAGAGTTGTGCCACCATCACCACTATCTAATTCCAGAGCATTTTAACCAGCCCCCAAAGAAACCCTGTACCCAGTAGCAGCCTCTCTCCATTTCCCCGTCCCCGCAGCCCCTGGCAGCCACTAATCTGCTACGCTCTGTCTCTATATTTGCCAATTTTGGACATTTCATATAAATGGAATCAGACAATATGTGACCTTCTGTGTCTGCCTTCTTTCACTTAGCATAATGTGTTTTTAAGATTCATCATGTAATAGCATGAATCAGTACTGAATTCCTTTTTATGACTGAATAATATTCCCTTGTATGGAGAGACCACATTTTGTTAACATTTCATCTGTTAGTGAACATTTGGGTTGTTTCCACTTTTTGGCTATCATGAATAATGGTGCTATAAACATTTGTAGACCGGCTTTTGTGTGGACATACATATTCATTCTCTTGGGTGTGTATACTTAGGCGTGGAATTGCTAAGGTCATAGAGCAACTCGTTGTTTTAACCTTTTAATAAATGGCTAAGACCGTTTTCATAGCAGCTGAACCATTTTACATTCTCACAAGCAACGCACGTGTATTCCAGTTTCTCCACATCTTCACCAACACTTGTTATTGCCTATCTTTTTTTTTCTTCTTTTTCAGACAGGGTCTCGCTCTGTCACCTGGGCTGGAGTGCAGTGGCATCAATATAGCTCACTATAACCTCGAACTCCTGGACTCAAGAGATCCTCCTGCCTCAGCCTCCCAAGTAGCTGGGACTACAGGCCCACGCCACTACACCTGGCTAATTTTTTCTATTTTATATAGGGATGGGGTCTCGCTCTGTAGTTCAGGCTGGTCTCAAACTCCTGGCCTCAAGCAATCCTCCTGTCTTGGCCTCCCAAGGATTATAGGTGTGAGCCACTGTGCCTGGCCATGCCTGTCTTTTTGATATCCCAGTAGGGTATGAAATGGTATCTCACTGTGGTTTTGACTAGTGATATTGAGCATCTTTTCATGTGCTTATTGGCCATTTGTATATCTTCTTTGGAGAAATGTCTATTCAAATCTTTGTCCATTTTAAAATTGGGCTACTTGTCCTTTGATTGTTGAGCTGTAAGAGTTCTTTATATGTCTGGACACAAGTCTCTTCTCAAGGGAAGGAGCTGGGACACCAGGCCAAGGAGCCAGGCCCTGGGGCTGTCCAGGCTCCATCCTCTCAGATCTGGGGGCTGTGGACTCAGAGGTCTCACAGAGGGGTCCAGTATCCCTGCAGAGGGTGGACACATGCCCTACGAGTCACCTCCCACCCCCAGCTCCCTCACTTCCTCTGCCTCGACTGGCTTCAGACACCACAGGGTGAACACTTCACAGGGCCTGCCGTGCCACCCCTGCTCCCAGGGCCAGGCTCTGCAGCTGGTTTTCACATAAAGGAAAAGGGGAAATGTGAATCCGTTCAGAGGTGACCACAGAGAAGCTGCCACCTGCTCCACACCCACCATGACACCACCACAACTGCCACTGCGATCGCCCAGCCGCCTCTGCGGCCCAGAGGTCAAGCCCAAGGCTTACCCAGCAGGCTGTGGGCGGGAGGCCAGCCAGAGCAGGCGCAGCCCCCTTGGGCTGGGCCCTCCCTCACCCTGCTTATTTAAACTTTCCTGAACTTTCCACAGCTTTGTAAGTTGAGCTCCTACAACTTTGAGAATAAAGGGAAATGTAAAAAAACAAACCCCAACCACAGCCACTGGCTGATTCAGCTCAGACATTTGGGGATTCTTTCTCTGTGGCTGCCCAGGGCTGGCAGCTGGGCTGGAAACACAGGAATGGTGCTTGCAGGGCCTGTCACCTGGGGCCTTGCCTCCTCCTGCTCTAGGGTGGACTGTCCCCTCATGTCATCGCTGTGGCTCTGTCATTCACTCACAGGCACCCCTCTGTGTGCTGGGGGCTCTGGGCCACTGCAAAGGCAGCAAGTCACAGCCCCTGCCCTCGGGGCACAAGGTACAAAGTGGGAAAGGGATCTGACAATTCAGGGAGAGGGGACTCAGGAGCAGCTGGGGGCCCAAGGTGTGGCCTCCAGAAGCTGGGGAGGGACCGACTGGTGAGGGTGTTCTGAGCTGTTCTTCTGAACCAGGACTTCAAAAAGGCAGTAAGGACATTCCAGCAGAGACAGCCGTGTGCCCAAAGGCTGGCACATCAGCAGGCCGGTCGAGGGGAGCCCACACTGGGTGAGAGCTGTTTTCTGGGGGTGGAGAGAAACAGAGGTGAGAAGCCAGTGGGGCTGATGTCCCTGGGCCCCAAAGTGCCTACACCTCGTCCAATGTCCCTAAGTGCTAATGAGCCCTCAGGTCCCCTTCCTAGCCTTTGCCCCGCCCTCGCCCTCGGTCCCAACCCCTCCCCTCAAGACCTCCAGACCTGGCTCTTCCACAAGACGTTCTGGGTTGAGACAGCGTTTTTTTCTGTTTTCATCTTTGCAGGATTGGGCCGCTGGGCCATGCTCCTCGCTCCCGCCGCGCCCCAGCTGGGCCTGCCACCGGCCACCTGCCACCCGCCCACGTGGACCCCCCTCTGCCCCTGCTGGCGTGCTGCATTGGCTTTGGCAGGCTCCGAGCCCTGAGGCCTCTCTGCTCACTGATTACGCAGCAGCCGGTGGGCTCCGGAGCCAGAGCGAGAGATTTATTGTGGTTTTTAGGGGGCGTTTAGGAGCCGACGTGATAATGTCTGTGAACGCACTTTGTAAACTGTAACGGGGGAGTGCCGTGCACACATAAGGGGCTGGGGCTGGGGTGGGACGGGAGCCCAGCCCCCAGCTGACATCCTGGGGCTCAGCCGGGAAGCGGCCCCAGTCCTGGAGGTGGGTGGGCTGGAGAAGCCCTGCTGGGCTCTAGGGTGGGAGTCCCGGGCTGCATCTGCTGGAACAGGCCTCCCTGGGCCTGCGGGGGCCGGGGAGTCTGTGTCACCAGGCAGCTCTGGAATGAGCTGTGAGCCAGAAAATTGCCCAGGTCCCTCCCTCACCCAAGAAGCCCAGTTGCACTGCAGTGACAGTGACATGCTTCCTGGCAGCTACAGAGTGGTAATGACTCTGGGCCTCTTGACTCCTGCTGTGGGGCATGGAGATAAACAGGGACAGCAGCGGGACTGGCCTGTGTCCCAGGAAGGGGAGCTGCACTGGGGCAGGGGTGACCACTATCCCATCCTTCCAGCTAAATGTTACCACCTGAGAATTCTTAGTTGGTGCTTGGCACTGCTTTAGAAGCCGGAGGTACAGCAGGGATCAGCACAGACAAAAATGCCCGTACTCACGGCCCTCGGGGAAGGAGGGCGAAGCCAGACAATCCACAGGTGAAGAAACATGATTTTAAACAATGATCATTACTATAGAGATGGTAAAACAGGAGGATCAGGAACTACGGAAGCTGGGAGCTCTAGAAAAGCCCCTCTGAGGGGCCCTTGTCTCTCTCTCCAGCTGGGACCCCTCCATGCCTTCCAGAACAATCCTGGGCCCTGAGGGGCTCAGCTGGTCCCTCAATCACCTGTCAGTCACTACGACCGAGGCTTGTAGTCTAGGCAGCCTTGGGACTCCCAGACCAGTGGACAAGGGGCTGCCCTGGGTCAAGTGCTCCCCATCTGGTCACTGCTGGGGCTGTGGCCAGGGTCCCCAGCTGTGCTGTCTTCACTTCATCCTAGAGCCAGTGTGATAAGGCAGGTGCTGCTATACCCCCATTTTACAATTGAGGAAACTGAGGCCTGCACAAAGGGCCCCAGCTGGCAGAGGTGCAGCTGGCAGAGGTGGAATTTGAACATAGGTCTGCCTGATTATTTTCTGAACAAAAAAATCAGGCCCCTGGTCTCCTGGGGACAGCAGGAAAGTCTCCTTGAGCTTGGGACTGGTTGCCTTTATAATCTTGAGAGTAATGAGAAGCAAACCGATGCTGTTTGAACATTACTGGTGCCAGGTGCTGTGCTAAGTACGGGACCTGAGTTATCCAATTTTAGCCCCAGCACAACTGGCTAAGGAGAGAACTGTCATTGTCATTGCCATTCTGCAGACAGGGTAACCGAGGCCCAGTGAGGTTGAGTGACTGGCCCAAGGCCACACAGGCTGGTACAGTGGGGCTGGGATGTGAACCCCTCAGGGTCCACATGCAAATTTCTCTCTGTTCCTGTCTCTCTGGTCCAGGTCATAAGTCTTGAGTCTCACGATTGCCAGGTTATGTGGAGGGTTCTATATGCATTGTCTCATGTCAGCCTCATTACGGTCTCTTAAGTCAGCTGGTCTTCCTACGACCCTCCCCTACACTTTTTGCAGATAAGGAAACTGAGGCTCCAAACAGGTGAGTCATAGCTGGGAGTTTGGGAAGTCAGGATCTGAACCCAGGCCAGCTCACCCCAGAGCCCAGGTATTTCATCTCCCGGCTCTCCCTGCCAGTCTAACGTCTTGTTTGTATCCCCCAAAGCCCACAGAGGCTAGGGGTGTTCCCCTACATCACACATGGGCACACTGAGGCCCAGGAAGGTGTTCAGTGTGACTTGCGCAGTTGCTGGCTGTTGAGAGAGGCCTGCTCCCCTGCTCCCTCACTGAGGAGGGCACCTGGCTGGGGTATGGTGGCAAGGGGGTGGTTGAGGAAGTGGGGACAGAGTCCTGGGCATTTCTGAGGGCTGTGCAAGGCTCCCGGGGGGGAAGATCAGCTTTGGGACACAGGTGCCTGCGTCTCCCTCCATTACATACCCGGACTTGGCTCTGGATCCAACCCTGAGGGAGTCTTACTTCCCTTCAGGGCAGGGGCTTAGTGCCCTACTAGCCTTGTGACCTTAGCAAGGTCACCCTCTCTGAACCTGTTTCTTCTCTGTAAAATAGGATCCTGGTGTCTGGCTGGGTTTGTGACACAGATTCTTATTAAAACCTGTGATGTGTCTGGTGGCTGGAAAGGGGCAGCTCTTGCCTGGCTCCCCCTTGTCCTCTACTCAGGAAGCAGCAGGATGAAGGGGTACCCCAGACACCTGCCTGGGGGAGTCTGCAGAGCTGTGTTGGCGGGTGGTGGCCTGTCTGGGCTACTCTGTCCCTCTCCCCCACTCAGGGACAGTGGCCAGCTGCTGCCCTTAGACCCAGGGCCCTGAGGCCTGGCCATGACCTCACAGGTGTCAGAGAAGCACAGCCGGACCCTCCCTGACCCTCCGGAGAACACTGCCCTGGGTGGACTGCACCTTCTGGGAGGGATTTACTGTCAGTCTGAGGGCAGTGGCAACAGAGGCCCAGAAGCCTTGGCAGTGGGATTAAGGTGGAGAAAAATGAAGCGTGGAAATCATTAGCTTCCTTGGTTGGCGAGAGCTGCCCTGAACGAACATTTGGGGCTTTTAAAATGAACATCAGCTGCAGGGACTGGTGCCCTGTGTCTGCCACAGCCCGGGCCGCCTTGTGGAATCCCAATTCTGGCCCTTCTTCTTCTGCTGCTGCTCAGCCAACACTTACTGAGCACCTACTGTGGGCCAGGCCGACAGCCAGGATGGAGGGAGACTCCAGCCAGAGAGCAGCAGCCCTGTGGCGTGAGCGCAGCCGCAAAGGCCGCGGTGCCAGCTGGGGAGGAATCTAGCTGGGCAGGGCGGGCACCACTGCCTCCTGGGGGCTCTGGCAGCAGGGAGGGGCTGGGTGGCCACTGGGGGGGGCAGGGCTCCCCAGAAGAGGGGCCTTAAGGGGTGGGGTGGGCACCCCGCAGAGAGGGGCCTACAAGGACACTGGGGTAGGAAAGGCTGGAGCAGGAGTGAGAACACACATGCCTCAGAGGCCAGGCAGGTGGCCTGGTGGGGACCAAGGCCAGCTGCAGGCCAGTGTTCTGTCAAGACGGCTGCCAAGCAGCAATGCACGAAGGGGGGGGCTTCTGCCTGAGCCTCCTCTTTTCCAAACTGAGCTGATATGCGGATTTTTATGTGAAAATTCCCGATTTTTAAACGATGGGAATTAATTCTAATTAAAAACAAAAAATGCTATGGTGTCAAACCAAGCATGGTTTCAGGCTGCATTGGGCCGGTGGTGGGCCAGGAGTTTCTGATCTCCGGTGGCTGCGGTGCTGGGGGGCGTGGGGTGGCGCAGGCCGGTTGGAAGAGGGGCTCTGCCGAGGGAGGAGGTCGGGCAGGCTAGGCCGGGGGGTGGTGGGGTGTTTTCGAGGCGTGGGTGGGGCGGGCCTACCCCGCCAGCGGCGCGGTGCGTGGGGGCTGGGCGCGGTGGGCGGGGGCTGGAGGCAGGCCCCCCCCCCCCAGCCCGGCGCGCCGCGGCCGCCCGCCGCCTCCATCCGGGCCTCTCCCCACCTCCCGCCCGCCCGCCCCCGCCCGCGCCCCTCCCCCGCCGGCGCGCTCGGCTCCCGCCGCCCCTCCTCCGCCCGCCCGCCCTCCGCTCGCTCTCCCCGGCTCCCTCCCGGTCTCTCTTAAGTGCCATCGAGGGGCGCCGGGAATTGCAGCCAGTAAATCGCGTCCCACCACTCAGCAGCGGGGCCACCGCAGCGGCGCCGCCCGCGCCCGCCGGGAGCCCGCGCCGCCCGGGCGCCTCTCCAGGGCCCGCGAGGCCCGCCCCCCACCCGGCGCGGCGCTGCGCAGGGCCTGCCCCCGGGCCGGCCGGGGCGCGCGGGGCCCGCGCTGGAGGCGAGGACGCGGCGGCCGCGGGGCGCACGGCCCGGAGCGCGCGGCCCGCGCCCCCGCGCGCCCTGCCCGCGCCCGCGCCCCGCGCTCCGGAGCCCGGCCCCGCTGCCCGGGCTCTCCTGCGGGACCGATGCCGGCCCTCCGGCCGCCAGGGTAAGGGGACAGCGCGGGCGCGGCGGCGGCGGCGGCGGCGGCGGGCGGGCGGGCGGGCGGGGGCTGGGCGCCCGCCCCGGGGACCTGGTGCCCGCCCCACTTCTGTGTCTGGCACGTGGGGGCGTCTCAAGTTCCCTCTGGAGGCCGGACAGGTGGCGAGAACGCGGGGGTGTGATGCTGTAAGGCTGGCACTTACTGCGTGCCTACTGTGCGCCAGCCGTGACCGGTTCGTCTGAAGTGTGGGGGGTGTTTGTCCCCATTGTACAGATGAGAAGATGGAGGCTGAGAGTGGGCAAATAGCTCGCTTAGGGCCCCCAGCTAGCAAGTGGCAAGCAAGGATTTGACCCCGGGGCTGCTTGACGCTATAGCTGGAGCTCACCCCTCCATGATACACACAGCAATAGTGACAGTATGAATATTTCATTGTAGAAAAGAAGAAAAAAAGTCATTCATTGTCCCACCACCATAATGCAGCCACTGTAAGGGTTTGGGTTCTTTATTTCGGCCTTGTTCTTTTTCCTCCTTTTCTTAAGAGTGTGTGCTTTGGGGTCAGTCTGCCCCTGGTTCCTTCCTGATTAGTGCCTGAATCTGAGAGGCTTTAAACAAGTCTCTTACCTCTCTGGACTTGGGTCTCCAGCCTAGGAGAAAGAGGACACTCCCGGGGTTCCCCAGGAGATTAGATGAGACCTAGTAGGTAGCCTTGAGGGAGGGGGAGGAGAGGAGAAGGTCCAGGGCCTGGAGGAAGGGATCCTCCGTCGGTGGGGATTGACAGAGCACCGAGGAAGTGCAGAACCAGTGCTGGACTGAGATGGGGGCAGCCCAGCCCATGTGCTTGCAGCAGGAGGGCTCTGTCCAGCCCTGCCAAGCCCCTGCTTCCTCCCAGTGCCTGGCAAGGGACCAGCCCCCTGGCTTCACTTCTGCCTGAGGAAATGAACTACCTCCAAGAGGACAAGTCCAGTGCTGCTCAGAATTTTGAACCTGGGGCCAACGTTTGGGCCCTGGCCTCTGCCAGCCCAGGCCTGGGTTTTGTGGCCTGTTGGGCCCTTCCCAGGCTCACAAGTTTAGCATCAGGCCCAAATCCTTATCCTACCCCAGGCCTGTGACATCACTTTCACCGAGTACCCAAACTGGAGACCCCAGGCCTGTGGACTCCCACATACCCCTGTGTACCTGTCCATCCAGTCAGCCCTGGGGTTCTGTTGGTTCTGCCCTCTTCCCTCCTTTCCCCTTCTGCCCTGGACGTGCCATCCCTCCTCCTCGGCCATGACCATCAGTCTGGGACACCGTTGCCAAAGCTGTCTTTCTAAATGCAGCTCTGAGCTTCCAAACTCCTCAGCTGTCCACGGACCTAATCTAGGCCAAACTCCTGAGCTGTCTTTTGAGGCCAGGCCTCTCCGTGGTCCCCCCCATCCACCTTTCCAGTCTCAGCCCCTGGGAGGTGAGTGTCCCTGACCTTAGAGCCCCTGAGGTCTGGGTCTTCCCTGCCTAAGATGGTCTCTTCCACATGCATCCCCTTCCCCCTGTCTTCTGGCCTCTTGAGCTCCTGTTCATCCCCAGGACCCAGCCACGTCCCCTCCTCCCTGTGGCCCTCCCAGACCCCGCCTCCCTCTCAGCCACCTCCGTCCCATGGGCACCCCCAGCTCTTGGCACATCCTTCCATTATGGCTCTCAGCATGGTAGGATGCTTCCATCTGGGCCTCCCTCACCAGGCTGGGAGAGCTGGGGCCCGGGTTGATATGTCCCCAGGGTCCAGCACTGGACCAGGCCCAGAGTGGCTTTGAGGAGTGAACACAGGGGAGTCTGGCAGAAGTAGATGGCTCTCACAATCTCATGGGGCTAGCCAGGAGCCTCCTGCCCGCTTTCTCGCCTGTGAGCAGGGTGCCCTGGATTGAGGAGCCCAGGACTGGTTTTGCTCCCGAGTGCCTGTAGGCCTTGACCCTCAGCCTTCACAAGTTCAGGGGCCAAGGTCCTCTCCCACCTGGATTTGCTGGGGCAGTAATGGGGGGTGGGTGCTTAGGTGGAGGGGCCCTCCCTGCCCTGTCCCCAGGGACCCCCCCCCCGCCCCCTCTGCCCCATCAAGCCCACCCCGATGTCCTCCCGGGGAACAGGGAGAGTTATGTCAGGCCCTCTGGCCGAGTGCCAGGGCTCCCCATGGAACTATAAATTGACCTGTCGGGAGAGGGAAGAGATTAATGTCGGCCATCTTCATTAGCGCGTCCCCTGGGGTGACGGCGTCTGCCCTGAGCTGGCTGATTGGAGAGGGTGTGAGTGAGTGTGGGGGATTGGGGGGTTCACACACCCCCAGAAAGGCAAGGGGCAGAGGCCGGGGCCTGCCAGAGAGCCACGGCCTCCTCCCACTGCTAGAAGGGCCGTCCCTCTGGCCTCTGCTCCTGGCAGCAGGCGTGCGCTTTGATGGAGGACCTGTGTGCTAATTGGGAGCAGAGATGCGCGCCCCGCAGCTCCGCGGGGCTCCCAGGCTGACACCGCCAGCTCAGCGCCATCTGCGGGGCCTTCATTAGAGGCTTTTTCCCTGACCAGAAAGGAGCCTGCTGCGGGCTGGGGGGGGCTTCTCTCCTCTCCTTCTCCCTCCCTTCCCCCTCCCCCGTCCCTTCTTTATTGCGTTGATGGAGAAGGAGGCAGCTCTGCGTGTGCAGGAGATGATGAGGGATTGGAGGCAGCCATCTGAGTTTGAGACGTTGTGCGTCCTGATGACTCTGTGACCTTGGGTTAGGCCCTTGGCTGCTCTGCCTCTGAACCTTCTTGTCCATGGAATGGGCATGGTTGCGCCCCTCCGGGTGGGGTAGGGATGGGAGAAGTGAGTACATGTGCACTTGCCTTTGGAAATGAGGACTGGGCAGAGCCTGAGGCTGCCTGGGTTCAAATCTCGGTGCTGCTACCTCCTGTGAGATCTTGGGCCCTCTGCACCTGTTTGCTTGTCTGGCGAAGGCTGAGGTCCAGGGCTGGTCTTATGGGGTGGGGTCCCTTTCAGCAGATGGAAACAGAGCTTTCATGCTGGGTGTGGGCTGCTGTGGGAAGTGACTGCAGCAGCAGGTTGAGTGGCATTGGTTTGTTCCATCGTTTATTCACTCATTCATTCATTCATCCAGAACAGCCTCCTGTACCAGGGTTTTGTACCCATAGAGGTGGTTCAGGGGTGGCCTTGCCCTCTGACAGACCCCTTAGAGAAACACCCAGGAACAGATGGGGACAGGCCTGCATGAGCTGCTGGGACCCTTAGAAGGGAGTCTCCCTGGGCCTAAGGCTATCTGGAAGGCTGTAAGGGGACCAGCGAGGTAGACATGGTGCAGCCTTTCCTTACAGACCTTGTTTGCACCAGAACCTGATGTGGACAGACCCAACCAGTCACTGAGTCCCTGACCCACTACCCATCCCCTGACTGGGCTAGTGAACAGGGTGGGAGCAGGGGAGCTTTGCTGAGTGTGCAAAGACTGAGGCCCCCTCCCCAGGCCCACTCTTGTTTCCTAGCCCTGAAGCTCTTTTGTGCATCCTGGGGTGAAGGGAGGGGGGCAAGCTGACCCGATACCTGGTAGCACTGGCCTCAAGTCAGTACCTCAGACTGGCTCCAGAGGCACCTGGCTGGCCAAGGGCCTACTTGAGTCTGGAAGTAGGCAGCAGCGGGCCAGGACTACCCCATGGGATGGCTGAATCTCACTGAAGCTGTGCTACTCACTAGCTGAGGGTGACTCTCTAAGGCATGTGGTTTTGCTTCTCCAAGCCTCAGTTTCCTCATTTGTCCAGTTGGGATCCCATGGTGCTAAGTGCCTAGCACACGCTGCCACAGAGTAGAGGCAAATCAAGCACTGTTTTCATGGTCACTTCTGGCCTTAGTCAGCTGCTCCAGCTCCTGATACAGCCTTTGCAGTAGTTTGCTGCCCAGAGAACCCTGATTAAGTGGGGCATGGGCTTCTCTGTTGCCTAAATCTCTCCATCAATAAGCAAGGGGGTACTAAGCACTCATTGTGCCCTGCAGAATGTTTGAACAAAAGGTGCATGGTTTTGGAATCTGAAACCCCAACTCTGAGTTTGGCTCTATAGCTGTCCAGCTGTGTAGCCTCAGACAAATCACTTAACTTCTCTGTGCCTCTGTTTTCTCACCTGGAGCTGCAATGAGATGTTGTAAACTGAAAACCACAGTGCAGATTGCATTGACCAGTAAGCAGCCACCTTGTGTGAGGACAAGCAGTGGACCAGGAGTCCAAGCCCTGGGTAGAGCTCCTGCCCCCTCCTGCCTTGCTGTGTGACTTTGGTCTAAACTCTTTGGGGGCATTTGTTAAAGCGGACTGTAGCATCTGCCTGCTTCACAGAGCTCTTCTGACAATGAAAAGACTTGGTGGTGGGGAGGACAGGGGCTGCTCGTAGGTGGGCTTAAAGGGCTGAATGCTTCCTGGAACAACCTTGGCTGCTGAGGCAGATGACCTCCTGGGGCCCCAGTTTCCTATCTGGAAAATGGGACCAGACACCCTGCTTGCCCTGATCCTTAAATCTCTGTGATTCTGGGTTTAATCAGAATTTTAGCCATTCTGTTTCTAATGTATCTGAATGTACTCTAGCCCAATTTAATAGATGTGTTGAAATATACTGTCATCTGTACTTTGATATATAAAGATTGCCGTTTGAAAGTCACGTGTTGAGAGGCAGGTGATGAAGAGGTGCCTATTGTTGCCGCCTCGTGCTGTGCCCAGCCCGTCCCGCCTGGCAGCCTCGGTCACAGAAGCTGGCAACATGGCTGTCTGCCTCCGCCTTCCCGAGCAGGCAGGAATCACTAACGCGTTAGCAGTTTCATTAAGCCTCTCGCCAGCCTCCCCGCCTCCCTCCTGGGCCTCCTTGGTAATTATTTTCCCAGCCCTTCCACTCGCAGCCCCTTAGCAAGCTCTTCGGGATTGGCGGAGTGGCCCCCGCAGGCCGGGCTGCTGGGACTGGGCTCCGCTGAGGGCCCCCTGGGCACCCCCCTCCTGACTTCTCCTCCTTGCCATTTAAGCTTTGTGTTCCCCTGAGGCCTCCGTGAAAATGCAGATCTGCTGCCTGCCAGGGGTGACGGTTAACCCATTATTGCACACCCAGCGCAGGAGTCTCTGTGCAGCCAACCTCCATTCAATCAGACGGAAAGTTTCTCAGGCCTTCTAGGGCTGTCACGGAGTGGGCACTGGGGACCCGGCTGTGAGGGAGACGGAATTCCTTGTGCTACAAAACTGAACATTCAGGGCGGCGAGTGAGTCTCAGGGGCCGTGTGGAGACTGAGGGAGCTGTGTGCAGAGTAGGACCAGGGCCTGAGAGGGTCATCTTCCTGGGACCCACTCCCCCACCTCATAGGGTGAGCCAGGCAGGTCCCAAATGCCCCATTCCCCGGCCACAGCGATTGGCTGAGAAATGAGCACATGGCCCATCTGAGCCGATCAGAGGCTTCCCTGGAGGTTTGACTTAGAACTGAGTGTGCAGGGACTGAGACCTGCTCCCCGGGCCTTTGGGCGACGTGGCTGTGGTTGCTGAACCTGGAGGGTAAACGTGGGGCTGCCGGCTGGCCTCTTCCGCAGCTGCATGTAAGATGGGGAATCCTGGATAAAGTCATCCCATGGAGGGAGGCCGAGCCAACATAGAAGGATAGGTGCCTTTACTTGGGCCTCTAGATCCAGCTATGCCTGAAGCCACCCCTGGAATTTTCAGTTCTGTAAGCTGACAAGTTCCCTTTTTTGCTCAAGTTGTTTTGAGTTTTGTTTCTTTTTCTTGCACATCCTCCCCCTGGATGAACTCAGCTTTAACTGGCAGCTCTAGATGCCCCTGGAACCCTCCAGCCAGAGGTCCCCCAGCTTAGGGGGGCATCCTGACTGATGCCTGAGAAGAATCAGGCAGGATTTTACAGAAGAGGTGACATTTTGAGTGGGGTCCTGAAGGATGAGTGGGAGCTTGTCCTTCAGAGAAGAGGAGGAAGAGCACCCAGGGAGAGGAAACAGAGTCAGAGGCTTGGAGGTGTGAAAGCACAGAGCAAGATGGGCAGACACCAAGTTCTGGCTGTGGCACCAGGACTTATAAGCAGAAGTGACAGGCAGGGAGGTGGAGGGTGGAAGCTGACGGAAGGTCATGAATGCCAGCAAGGAGGGGTGTGGGCTGAAGTGCTGAGGACTGTGGGAGGGACAGGCAGGGAGAGGAGATGCCAGAGAGAAGAGAAATGGGAGAGAAGGGACAGGGAGGCATGGTGGCACAGTGTGGCTTTGGGGGTCGGGAAGAGGAGGAGCCGCAGTGGCAGGGCTGGAGGAGGAGGAGGAAGGGCCAGACCTCAGGGGCCATGGTCGTGAGGCAGCAGCACCCGGAGGGCCCCGGAAACCCCGGGAACGTGAAATCTGACTGCACCATGGAGATTGGCGGTTCCTGCAGTCATTCATTGAGCGGGTGTGTGGAGTACCTGCTAGTGCCAGGCTCTGAGGACACAGCAGTGACCGTGCACACACGGCCACTGTGTCTGCCGCTCCCAGGCTGATGATGTGCAAGGCAGAAGATACCTGAGAATGGGAACAGAGTCACGTGCTGTGCGATGGTGGTCAGGATGGGGCGGACACATGGGTACCACAGGCCTGGGCGCTCTGGGAAGGCCTCTCCAAGAGGAGACGTTTGAACTGAGCCCTGAAGAACGAGGCGTGCCAGCCATGGGGAGAGTGGGGGAGGAGCACCCAGGCAGGGGCAGGTCCGAGTTTGGCTTGTCTTGGGGCAGAAAGGAGGCCAGTGTGGCTGGAGCGCGGTGGATACAAGGTGCGTGTGGGCACGAAGGGGCCAGATTATGCAGGGATGTGGGCCCAGGAAGGGCTTGGGATTTTATTCTCCCTGTGTTGGGGAATCTTTAGAGGGTCTCAGGGGTAGGTCTGGAGGCAGAGACGGGGGAAGGAGGGAGAGGGCAGTGGAGCTGGAGCCGGGAGAGTCCATGTGGTGTCGGGAGGTGGGGGAGGGGAGAGGGCCTGGGGCCCTGGGGCGCCATTTGTGGAGATGGGATGCTTGGATCGGGCCTAGGCCGGGGGACCTCTGGCTGGAGGGCTCCAGGGGCATGCAGAGCTGCTGGTTAAAGCTGAGGTCATCCAGGGGGAAGGGAGGTGGGATCCAAGGTCCAGCCTGGGCCCTGGAGAGAGGGAAGATAAGATGTCTGGGATGGTTTTCCCCACCTGACCTCCCGAGCCATGCCAGGGTGTGCCAGGAGGGTCCAGCGTGGGGTGTGAGAGCTGTTTGTTGCCCTGGACACCGGCAGTTCTTGCCGCCACCACCCCTTCCCGCACATCCTGGCTGGAGCACGTTAAGTGATACAGTCTGCTGCTTGCAGCCGTGCCACCCTCTGCAGCGAGGAGCTCACCCAAGCTGCTCTGTTGTTTGGCGCCAGCTGGTTTGCTCGTCTGGAGGAGGCCATGCTTACAGGGCCAAGGTCACAGGTTGCAGCCTGCACGGGTGGCACACTGGCTCCCAGACCTGTGGGTGGGTGCCAGGATAGTGCTCCTGCGTCTGTGGGTGGGTGGGGATCATGGCTGGCCCCCAGACCTTGGTTGCCCACCATGGGGTGAAGGTGGGCTGGGGGCCAGGCTGATCTGGGCAGGGATAGGGAGTGATCTCAATGCTGGGGGGCCCCGCCCCAGAACTGGAACCCTGAAAGGCTTCCTGTTACCCGCTCCATGGCCCGGCTGGCCTCCCAGTCTCACATCCTGTGCTCCTGCCACCTCAGCAACTGTACCGAGAGGTCCCCAGTGCCCAGTTATTTCTTGCCACCAGGACTCTGTCCCTGCTGTGCCTTCGGCCTGGAACGCTTCCCCAGTTCCCTGCCCCGCTGCTCTCTGCTCAAGGTCAGGGGTAACAGGTGCCCCCACTGTTCCCGTAACCCCTCTGCCAGTCAGCATTCATTCAGCGGATTTATTCGGTGAGTGAGGACCTTGCAGCCCTACTCTGCACAGATATGGTGCTGGGGGAGCGCGGTGGGGAGGCATACGTTTGTGAGTAAAGCAGACCAGGCCCTGCCCTGGAGAAGCTCTCTGTAGTAGGAACTACAGGCAGCAAGACGTGTGTGGTGTTGGCTTATGGGCAGAGCCGTGTAGAAAAGCTGAGGTGTGCTGCAGAGGGGGATGTGTGAGGGGCAATGGGGTCAATGGGGGCAGGGTGGTCAGGGAGGCTTTTATCTGAGACCTGAGGGAAGAGAAGGTGCCAGCCATGGGAGATGTAGGGGTGAGAGCATCCTGGTGGGGCTATTTGCTTTCTTGTCTGTCTCCCTTACTCCTCGTGCCTTGTGGGAGCCCACACAAAGCTGGGATCTTTGCTGGGGCCGAGCTGATGTGGGCAGGGCCCCAGGGGCAGGGATGGGTTCCAGTGTCCCCACAGAGCCCAGATCCTAGGAGTGTAGGCAGAAGCCAAAGCCAGGCTGCATTATGTGCCCAGAGATGTGCAGCTCCAGCTACTGTATCCTGCCAGGGCCTGAGACATGGGACAGGTATGGAGTCTTGGGCCCAAGAGGCCCTGCAGGTTTCACTCTTGCTGAGGGCCAGAGTAAGGGTTCCATGGATGACTCATACAGAGGGCTAAAACTGCCACTGGATAGACAGACAGACGGGACCAAGGTGCCTAGTTCCTGGGGTCAGACCCTGCCCCCCTCAGAGGCTATGAGACCAGTCTCAAGTGTGTAACTCAGTCCGAGCCTCTGTGTCCTCACCTGTAAAGTGGGGGTGACAATGTCCCCTTGTGAGGGTGCTCAGTGATTAAATGAGGCAACACTTAGCGTAGCACCAGGCCCAGGATAGGCGCTGGGCGTGTTGCCGTCACTGCTGTTGTTATTCTTGGCGTTTGCTGAGTGTGTAACAGACGGGGCTGTTGTTGATTTGGAGTCGCGTCCCTGCAGCCCTGTCCACTGCTCCACTTCCAGCTTCTAGAGCACCGAGTGTTTGTTGACTGGCTGTGTGAAGGGTGGGGAGGACAGGGCACAGACCACCCTGGCATCCCCCCTGGGAGCTTGAGCTGTGCCTGGTGGGCCGACCATGGGGATTCCAGCCATGCATCTGCTCCCTGACCCTTCACCAGCCGGTCCTGGGACACCAAACCTCTTGGGGCCTCCGTTGCCTCCTCTGTGGAATGGAGCCTCAGATGGTCCTAACACTCAGGCCCTGTCCCCAGGGCATTGGCAACTCATGAGAAAATGATACTAAAGGGTCCAGGGGTCCCGAGGACAGCTGAGCCCACAAGAATATTCGTGATGATGATGCCAATCTGATTTCTCAAGGCCACCCAAGGTCTCAGGGAGGTGGGTGAGACACTCAGGCTCTGGACAAGGAACGAGGCTTCCCCTGCCTCTGGCTGCCTGGGGCGTGAGGGGCACCTGGCTGTTGGCCCCTCCAGCGTCAAGGGTCACGTTATGTTGAATCGGCTTTGTCTGGCAGCTTGTCCAGGGCCTCTCGGAGCCCATTCCCACAGGATTCTGCCTTAAGCTCCAGCCCCCGGCAGGGGCCACCCCTTGGCCTGGGTTCCCACTGCGCTTGTGCCTATAGCCCTGGAGGAGCCACCATGGTGGGTTGGCACTCCCCCTGAGGGGAGGCCCTGGGCCAGGCCTGGCATGTAGTAGGTGAGCAGGAAGGGTCTCATTCAGGGTGGGCACCTGAAGGCCTGGGCTCGGCCTGGCGTCTGCTGCTGACCCCTCTGTGTGGCCTTGGGCAGTGAGTTGCTGACTCAGCACCTACTGTGCACAGAGCTGGGAACGGCACACCGTGTGTTCTGGCCTCTGGATTGCTCTCAGGTTTGCGGCTCGGGGCAGGCGGGCTCACAGGGGCCTGGATGTGAGCATTTTTATCCCTTTCCCCCATTGCCTCTGAGGCAAGTGGAGACCGCTGGTTCTTTACGGATGGGAAAACTGAGGGCCAAAAAGGGCCAAGGTGTGAGGGAAGCCAGATGCTTTTGTGCATCTGTGTGACCTGCATTCACGGCGCAGTGGCTGTCAGCCAGGCTTGTGCACAGCCTGGGTGCATGCCATCCTCTCAAACCCTCTGCACACAGAGGCTGCTCCTGTCACTGTCTCTCTTTTGCAGATGGAAAAACAAAGACTAAGAGAGGCGGAGTGATGCAGCCAGGCTTTTGTTCTTTCTTACTTTTTCTTGGAGGTGTAACTTAGTACAGAAGAATGCAGACATCCTGTGTGTGCAGATGTAGATAGCTGTGTGACCCCATGTAGATCCAGACCTGGGATGTCTCCAGTGCCCCTCCAGTCATCACCCGCCTGCTTCCAGCAGCCCCTGCTGATGCCCCCTGGCATTTAACAGCAGAGGTTGGCTGCTTCTGTCTCTGCACATCGTGTAAACGGAATCGTATAGCACAGCTCCTTCCTGTTAGCATGATGTCTGTCTGTGCTGCGGCTGTGTCAGAAGTTGGCAGAACTGGGCTTCGAACCCTCCCGCCTACTCCCCATGGCACCCAGAGTGATTGTTCATGCTGACAACCCTCTAGTGGCTCCTGTCAACCTCGGAATGAGACCCAGATCCTCCCCGTTGGCCTGCCCTGCGTCAGCTCCTGCATCCATCACTACCCTCCAGCCCCATACATGAACCTTTTGTCCTCAAAAGCCCTAAGCGCCTTCCTATGTCAGGGCCTTTGCACATGGGATTCCCTCTTCAGCTTCCCTGTGCCTGGCTGATACCCTCAGGGCCCAGCTGGAGTGTCACCTCCTCCAGGGAGCCTACTTGGACCTCCCCTGATCAGGCGGGGCCCTTCCAGTGGATGTTATCAGGCTAATTCGTGCTTTTTCTATTAAAACATTGCCCATGTCATTTGTAATTAATTATCTGTTAAGCGTCTGCTCTCCCACTAGACAGTGAACTCCAGGAGGCAGGGATGGTGTCTGCTGAGTTCACGGCTGCGTCCCCAGCACCATTCATCGATTCATTCATTCTTCCTTCCGTCATCTGTTCATTCAGCAGATACTGAGTGCCTGACGTGTAGCAACATCTTGCTAATATTTGTTGAGTGAATGAAGGTCTGTCTTGCCTCTAAAGCCCATACTCTTTCTACTACATTCCCTTGTCTCTGATACCTCGCTCTTGGCCTCAGTTTCCCCAGTTGTCAGATGAAGGAGCTAGACCTGCCCCTTCTGGGTGACTTCGGATTCTGAGGATGCGGAGCAGGTGAGCTGGCTTTGGCCGACAGATGCCGGGGGCAGCCCAGCCGAGCAGGGAGGCGACCACAGGCTACATACAGGCAGGGTCTACCCCTGGACAGCAGTGCCCACTGGAGTGCTGGCCCCAGTGCTTGGCAAAGTGCGCTCCATACTGGTGTTGCCAGACCCCCTGACGCCCTGTTGGGCTGCAGGACCCCAGGCCTAGACATGTCAAGGGACTGGCTGAGGCCACTCTCCTGACCCCAGCCTCAGAGCTCCAAGCTCAGCCTCCTGGGCCTTGAAGGCAGAAAAAGGGGCTGCCTGGGTGGAGGAGGCACTGGGAGTGGGGGGCGGGGGTGATGGGGGTCCTGGTAGACCTGGCTTCAGGGCTGGCTTAAGCCCACACGGCTGTGTGGCTTTGGCCGGATCACTTACACCTCATGAGCTCGGTTTCTCCAGTTGTAAAAACGGGAATGCCAGTTGTGATCCCCACCCCCTAGGCCTGCTGAAGTTCACAGGATCTCAGGGAGCACACAGTAGGTCTCTGTGGGGCCAGTTGTTTCCAGGGCCCAGCCAGACCGGGCCTCAGCTGGGAGCTGTGTAGCGCGAGGTGGCTCAGCGGCTGAGCGGCTTGTCAGCCTGGCGGGCGGGTGTCCTGGGGCTGGGTTTGATTAGTTCAGGTTGACAGTCGCGCTCCGCGGCACTGCCGGGAGGGGAGCCCGTGATTACCCTAATGAAGCTTGAATGCAGTTTGTCATCCAAACAGCTGGTTCGTAGCTGCGCTGCTGCCAGCTGCCCGGCTCAGCCGCGTAACCGCATGCCCCATGCCTAGGGCTGCCCCAGCCCTGAAAAGCCCTGCTGCCAGGATGACCAGGGAAGGAGGCGGTGGCCCCAAGAAGGCTGTGGGGCAGTCCAGGGGAGTGGGCTGGGCCACCCGGGGTGGGGGGCTTGGCAGAACCTTGGACTAGTGAAGCAGGGGAACTTCTTAGGACACTCATGGGGCACCCCCTGATCCTAGACCTCAGTTTTCCCATCTGTAAAGTGGGTATTGGGGACCTTACAGCTTTAAGTTTCTGATTTCGGGTTGAGGTGTCACCTCCTCCAGGAATGCCTCCTAGACCCTATAGGCTGGGTCCAGGGGCCTCCGCAGGCACCGACAGCCTTCAAGGCAGGCCCTTTTGCCCCCAATGGCCCTGTGTTGTCCCTGATGGTCTAGAGAGTTGGCGTGTCTCATTCATTCATTCACTCACTTATTCATTCATTCAATAAACATTTAATGAGAGCACACAGCGGTGGGCAAGCCAGTCACTGCCCTGCCTTCGTGGAGCTTGCAGTCTGGTGGGGGAGACTCATGGGCCTTGACCTCATCTGGAGGGCCAGGGAGGGCCTCCTGGAGGATGTAGCATCTGAGCCCGGAACAACCGGTGGGGAGAGTGTTCCAGGCAGGAGGAACAGCATGGACAAAGGCCCTGAGGTTGGGGGAGGGAGTGTGGAGTTGTGGAGGGATGTTAGGTATCTGGGGACACTGGAGGTGTCGGTGCTTCCCAGGGAAGGGGCTTGTTTCACAGCCTGTGCTAGGCAAGGTCAGTGTGTCCTCCCGTCTGCCCTTTCTGACAGCCCTGGGAGGAACAGTCATTGCTCCATGCTGAGGGTGAGGAAACTGAGGCCCCTGGGGCCAGGGGCTGTCTGCCCAGCCTGGAGTAGAGTCTGCAGGGACACTCAGATGAGGTGGGGCGGAAGCCCAGTGTGGGGCCTCCACTGGATGGTGGAGTGGGTCTCTGGTCACTCTGGGCCAGGACCTGTGTTTCAACTTGGCGGCCCCCAAGTCTACTCCCTCCACTGCCCACCGTGCGTACGGCCAGTTTGAGGCCACGCTCTTCTGCCTGGCTTTGCTTGGGGTTGGGGCAGGCAGCGGGAGGAAGGGGACTCACGGGGTGGGCAGTAGGCACTGGCCCGCACCCAGGAGCCTCTGGCCCCCCCCATGGCCAACCATGAGCTGCTTTGTGGTCTTCTCGGCCACCGTCTGTGGCTGGCCCACCGTCCCAACCCTCCTGCATCCGGTCGTGGCCTCCTGGCTGGCATTCCAGCATGTGTCTACTACGGCCATCTGGTTCCCACCACCCCTTTTGTCTCTTTGCTCCTCCCACCCTCTGCTGTCCGGGGCTCCCTGTTACCCCAGCACAGAGCCCGCACTCCGGCCCAGCGTTTACAGCCTCCCAGCCTTGACCCCACTCCTTGCTTAGCCTGCGTGCCCTCCTTATTTTGCTCCTGA
Organism: Lemur catta; assembly: GCF_020740605.2. Classification (NCBI taxonomy): domain Eukaryota; kingdom Metazoa; phylum Chordata; class Mammalia; order Primates; family Lemuridae; genus Lemur; species Lemur catta. The sequence continues at coordinate 6,188,706 of NC_059133.1, forward strand.
GTAACGTGGCCTTTTCCTCCTGGAGAGGGGACCCTGTGTCCTACACGGCCGTCTGCCCGGCGGCCTTGTCCCAGAGGCTGTGTTCAGGCTGGTGCCAGACTCGGTAGCGCTCACCCACACAGCTGGGCAGCCCTTGGCAGCCCGAGCGCTGGGGAGGAGGGATAGGTTTATGGTCTCTGCGGGAAGGGAGGAATTCCCACTGCTCCACTGCGCTGCTCTCTCCTCATCTATTGCTGCTCCTCCGTGTGACTGCGCAGCCGCCTGCCTGGAGAAGTGGTGGCTCTGGAAGAGAACTGGCTTGTCAGATCCCCCTGCCTCTCCGGGGCTCTCAGAGACCCCCCAGTCTCTGCTCTGGCTCAGAGAGAGTTGGGAAGGTGAAAGTACCGAACTGGGGGTGCAGAGTGAGTGGGGGTGGTGAGAGACAAGTGTGGACAGAGTGGGCCCCAGCAGGCCCAGGCCTGGGTTGGACGGCACAGGTGTCTCAGGCCTCCCAAATGGTGGGTGGGGAGGCACAGGGCTGGACCAACCTTGGCGAGGGCTGGCGAGAGAGCACTAGGATGCCTGTGGTTTGCCCCAGCCCGTGCCTTTGTCCTACCCAGAATTCCCTTCCCTGGCTGAGGCCTGAGTCAGGGGCTTCCTCCAGGGCCTGGGGCAGGCCTCAGCATGGGAATTTGGTGAAAGAGTGAACAGTGATGTTCCTGAAGGTATGTCAGGCCTTAGGGCAGTGCTGGGGCCGGGTTAAGCGTGTCACATGCGTCACCCCCTTGACTCCACCCTGTGAGGTAGTGTGGTCCCTCTCCCATTTTACAGATGAGGAAACTGAGACACTGCTTGAGTGACTTGCCCGGGGCCACACAGCTGGGGAGTGGGAGGGCTGGAGTTTGATCCTGGGCAGTCTGAAGCTAGAGACTGGGCTTGTAACCAAAACATGGGGTCGGAGGTGGGGCTGGACAGGTGAGCAGACCACGTTCAAGGTGGGTTGTAGGCGGGAGCCGTGCGTGAGAACAGGCCCGAGCCCTGTGGGACTGGGCTCTGCTGCAATCTCAGGGCGGAGCTGCCTCCACACACACCCTCCGTGGGCCTAGACCTCGGGGCTGTCAAGCGACTGGATCCTGAAGGCACCAGCCTGTCCTCCTTGCCTTGGGGAGCTCGCCAGGGTGCCCCTCAGGGAGGCTGGCGCTGGTCATTTGTTCTAGAGAGCTGGGCCCTGCCGAGGCTGTGTCCAGTCAGGCTGGCCAGCGTGAGAGGTGTGGCTCTCCTGCGCAGGGAGCAGCCCGCGACCCTCCGTGGTCTGTGCGTGGTGGAGACGGATCAGTTCAGGTGAGAGCAGACAGGGCCTGACCCGGCAACGGTAACAGCGGATCAGATGCTCGCAGAGGCACAAGTAACGCTGCGGCCAAGACGAGGGCTGCAAAGACTGAGGGGGGTCAGGGAGGCTTCCTCGGGGAGGGGCCCCGAGCTCTGATGGGAAGGTTGGGGAGGGATTAAATGCACGGAGACCAGGAGCAGCGTGTGGCTGAGGGACAGCCTGCGCAAAGGCCCCGTGGTAGGCAGTGCCTTGCCTTTGAGGAAGTAGGTGGCATGTGCGGTTGGAACGAGAAGAGCTGAGGGCAGGGGTGTGGTGCCTGAGAGCTGGGGCCTCCGGGGAGTGGTTAAATCAGGTGTCAGACATGGACTTCTGGATTCTGTGAATCTGCAGTGTCTTCAGAACCCGGGCCTGGAAATCTCAGGGTTCCCAGCGCAGCTCCTCTTCTTCCTCTGTGTGCTGCCTTGGGCAAGGAAGGCGCCGTCTCTGAGCTTCTGTTTTCCCACGTGTAAAAGGGGCTCCTTGTCCCCCGGGAGGGGGGGGCTCAGTGTGGGAATGTGTGTGAGGTGCCCCTGGCCCGCAGGTCCACGCGGGAAGTGAGTGAGCCCTGCCCCACCCCATTTCCTGGGGCTCCCACTCGCCTCTGGGCCCGGCTGCAGGTCAGTGGGGAGGCCTGTGCTCTGTACCTTTGGCGGCCGTCCCCTTGGCAAGTTGGGGGAAGGTGAGGTCATGGCCAAGGTCAGAGGCACCTTCCCTCAGGCAGGGTCTTTTGAGAGCCATGGCAGGTGCCCCCCCCTTCTGTTCCTTCATCGCAAGGCCTCCCCCCACCTGGGGTGTTGTCGGGAGGGTGCGTCCA